>NC_047172.1:21833310-22492769 GCF_009819705.1 Hippoglossus hippoglossus | reverse complement strand
CTTCTGTCCGTCCTGGAAGAGGGATCCCTCGCATGTGGCTCTTCCTGAGGTTTCTACGTTTTTCCTGTCAAAAGGTTTTTGTAGTTTTTCCTTACTCTTGTTGAGGGTTAAGGGCAGAGGATGTCGCACTTTGCGAAGTCCAAAAGTCCAAAGTGCATTTGTCAAAATAAACATTTTTAAATGTGAATCAAGTCTCTCCTGATGAATTGTAGTTGTTGAAAAGGACACAGATGTCAGAGTTGTTGTCAATCATATTGGGTGATTGAGGAGCTGATTCAGCTCTGCGGCGTTGATGGTACTTAGGAGCTGAAACAAATAGAAAGGGGGGGGAATTAATGACGAAAATAAATTACAATACTCAGTTTGAAATTTCTACTGAATTACCACTTGGAAAACACATGAAAAGGAATTTGGTGAAAACTGATTAGCCCCACTTTTCAAAAGAAAATGAGCAATCTGTGTGAACTTTATAGATGGATTCTATTATATCACCTCTGATTCACGTGTCGCTGGCAGAAGAGATTTGAACGTGGACAAATCTGGGAATCCAAAGCTGAGGAATGTGTCTTTCAGATAGATGTACAAGCTTCTGCCAGTGTAACATTTGAGAGGTATTGGACCTGTATTAAAAAATACATCACAACAATATATACATAATGGTAAATGCTGTACATAGTTTTATTCGTAAGTGTCAAGTGTAGTGTGTCCAACAATGTGATGCTAGATTCAGAAGAACATTAGTCAGAAGCAAGTCAACAATCAGATCACATCACAATGATAATCAAAAAATAATCACGACCACCACAGGCATACTTACATTTCTTGGCTGCTATTACAACTCCTGTTCTTCCCAATGTCAAGTAAAGGTGTCACCAGGCTGGGAGAGAGGTCGACCAGCAGAGGCCACAGCAGGAACTCTGAGTCATTTATTGCTGGAGAGGACAGATTCCCTCTGTCATATATTGCCTGGAGGAAGGCAGATTTCACCTCCTCTGTGTAGTTGGCCGGGTGGGTCTACGGGACAATGAGATTTAAGTGAAATTAAATAGTTTGTGCCTACATAAAAGTAAAATAATCATTTTCATCATGTTAGAATTTATGTATCAATCATCGCTTTCCTTTGCTGCCTTTAAAATCCAACTGAGGATACAAAACGCATACATTTTGTTGATAAACCATTGACTGATTATAAAGATGGATAACATGAAAGCTTTCTGTATCCGTGGTACCACACTGCGATGCCTACTGTGCAGAATCTGGCTGCAGTTTCCTAACCACTATCCCAAAACCATGATGGAAAGAGTCATGTGGTCAAGGAAAGATGTGGGGACAAAAATCCATAAAGAGTTAGGATTATTCGATTGTAGTATTTCAGCAGTAGTCAAGATAAGAGCTCATTCTCTAAATGATAACGAAAGGAGCTCTTGTGTTTCCTATCTTATCTCCTTTTGCATATAGGAAAAACAGGACCATCCTTTGTAATAGAAAAAGGGAAAATGCCACAATTTATTATTGCAGTAACATTTAAAGTGGAGCCATGTTGTAGTTGCACCTGGGTGGAACCACGGATATACTGTTTTCCTGTTTTCTTCTTGGGAGACTATCCAAAACATATGGCTTATCCTCACATGATTATCTGATCTCCATACCTTTCTATTTTGTTGTTCCAGTGAAGTATGGTTAAATGACATACGCACTATCTCAACATTTTCATTGATATTAGCAGGTAAGTTTAAACTAGTTTAAAAGCACAAAATCACAGGCGATGGTAAGAAGGGCTTTTTTATTGGTAAAAGGATAGCTAAAAGTCAGTTACCAGTGTTTGCATTGTGTGCAGTGTGTGCAGTGTGTGTGAACTTGAACATGGCTCCGAAGGAGAATATCAGAGGACATTTAGGCTAAAAACTTGGTGTAAATGATGCCGTCTCGAGTCGAATTTCAATGTCGGGGTGTACAGACACTTTGATGACAACACAGGAGCAGTATGTTTTTTTAATAGATTTGAAGAAGTGCTCACCATTAACTTCAATTGTATTGGATTTGGCTGCAACACTGTTTACCCCTGAAACTCCAAAAGGGTTTTATGGACTCAAACACTTCACCCACCCCTCCATCGGCATAGTGGTGAGTAGATAAAGAGTGAATTAAACATTTTCGGTGAACTATCCCTTAAGGCAAATTAAAACATATTAACTATTAACAGTTTCAAGTATACTTAACTTAAATATATAAATATAAAGTCCAAAACTCTGAACAAATTTACATACAAAATCAGATAATAAATAAACCTCACCCAACTAAATTAATTTAACACTAGATAACAGCTTTAGCGCTAAACACAGCAAAATCCTCCAGCTCTAAACTCTGCGTCAATCGTCTCCCCACACCCACACTGCCTGCTGATGTGCTTGACATGGGGTCACGTATGTAGTCAAACACGGTGCTGTATCCTGTGCATCGCCAGGTGCTTTATCAAATTTGTGTTGTTCCTCGCACAAAATGCATTCTGCTACAAGCTGTTGCTCCCAGGACGGCTATTGCATTTGCATTTGCTGCCTTTTACGGTGTCTAAATACTTTTGCATGAAATAAAGCCACACTTTAGTTTTTTTGTCTCATGTCGACTCCAGTTTGAGATAACTACTAACTAACTGTAGGCTACAAGCTGTCAGAGCAATGTCAATCAATCAATCAATCAAATTTTATTTGTATAGCCCATATTCACAAATCACAATTTGTCTCATAGGGCTTCAACATGGTGTGACATCCTCTGCCCTTAACCCTCAACAAGAGTAAGGAAAAACTACTTAAAAAACCCTTTTAACAGGGAAAAAAGAACGTAGAAACCTCAGAGAGAGCCACATGTGAGGGATCCCTCTCCCAGGACGGACAGAAGTGCAATGGATGTCAAGTGTAAAGGAGAACATCAAGATAAAGGTTTTAGCAGCATTGATTAGGGTAAACATTTTGAAGTATAACTGAAGGTCAGTGAATTGGTGGATTAATGTCATTAATGGTCAAGTGTCTGAGGAGAAATACTATGTATCGAGCAGTCCTGCTGCAATCATAGTCCATGGTCAGCAGCCTGTCTAGAATGTGTTGCCACCAGAGTTTTTATGTTGCCCATGAGCAGAGCAACTATTTCAGGACAGAGCTGAGGCACCAAAATGAGGCACTGTATTCTGTGTTATGATTGGTACCGAATGAGTAGGACCCAGTTTCGGTAGATAACCCTAGTAAATAGATACAAAAACTCGCTAATGTTTGATAGTTACAATTTTAACAGTATCGCTCGATACAACCACCAGATAACATTTAGTTATTTTTTAAATGCTACAGATGATGTGTTTACATAGGGTGCAACTTTAACCACAGTGAGTATTACTGATAAGAAAATACATTTTAGATGTTCACCTCAATGGCTGGTGACAGGTTTGATGACCGCCATGACTTTTGTCACTTCTTGCTTCGTCTTTAGCTGTGACGGAGTAGCTGCGTAGCTGGCCAGCTGATCGAAGGTCAAAAGATCTGCAACCTCCACCTAAAAGTGACAAGCAACATTTCAGTAAGTGAACAACAACAGTTAAACTTTGACCTTTTATGGCATGCACTTGTCTGGTTAGGTAAGCATTGGACCTTCCACAGTGAGCTGACTAAACCCTTTACTAATGCATTTCCCAATCTAAATGACTGTTTGGAACAGGCTGTTTACTTAGCATGTAGTAATGCTAGTTGCAGCTTTCTGTCTAAAACTGTAAAATGTACCTGCAGCAGCTGCCGGACTCAGTCTGCAAAACCCTGAAGCCAGGCCATTAAAAGTTCAGCTCGACCAGTGTTGCCAAAAAAATCTCACCAGAAGTAGCTATTGGCTCTCTGAAATGTAGCTAAAAGTGGAAAGATTGCATAATGGCATCACATGTTATGTAGATAACATAAGTCATGTAGTTATGTCTAATTTGCGTATGTCACACTGCCTACCGGCATCCCATTCTCTTGCAGGTTGTTTGTTTGGTTGTTGATTATTTTTTGGGTGGAGGTGGGTGGGGAAAACGGGGGATGAAGGGGTGATCTTTGTTATTTTTAATTTTTATCATCGAACCATAACTGGTTGAACCTTTTGTGTGAAAGAGGTCTCCTCAGCTGACCAACATGGGATCATGTTCCCATAGAGACATTTGATTTCGTGGACACTCTGTTCGCAGGATCATGTGGAAGAGCTGATGAGAGCTCATCAACACAGAATGATTTGAAATATTTGCAGAAAATCGTTTCATTCTACGGGCTATTCTCTGAGCCTCTGTCACAACACAGAAGTAAGATTACAGATCTAACGTTGGGAACGCTAGAATGCAAAGAAAGGCAAACGTGATGTTATTCACAAATTAGTGAACATGATTTTGCTGTTGCTCAACAACTTATTGAACAACTAGTGAAAAAATTACACACATAGCGAGTTCAGGACACACACCAAGAAAACACTGCGACATCGCAGCTCTCTTTCGATTGTATTAACTGTAACGATATAACATGAAACGAGGACTGCATCAGTTTACATCCTCTTCTCAGACCACTGTCTCTCTCTGCTCCAAATGCAGACTGAGAGAGAGATTCTTTGGCGCATGTACCAAAGCGTGACAATGCTGGCATATTAGCTTGCTCATGTTGCTGCTACCTCAGCTACATTTACATTCGTCAACTTGATCCTACCTTGCAGGTTGTGGCTGTCTGTTGTGGTGGGAAATTCCACTGACCAGGTGTCTCACTGATACTGTGATACTGTCTACCTGACAGGATGGAACCCTTATTTGAAACACCTACCTGGAATTTGCCTTGGTATATAGGTGCATACAATGAACATAAAACATAAAAACACAATAAGTACTACACATAAGAAAAAAACAATATATAAAATAAAAAGATATAAAAGATATAAAAAGTAAAGTAAAAAGTAAAATGCAAGATGCAAAACAGGAGTGCAATGTGAATGTGCAATATGCAATGTGCAATGTGCAATGTGCAATGTAATGTAATGTGTGTTAATGTAACACAGACTTGAGGCGTGGGGGCGGGATAAGAGTCCAAGTCAGGTGGGGGTCCCGGGCCTTGTTGATATGGCCAACTGCAGCCGGGAAGAAGCTGGTCTTGTGGTGTGAGGTTTTGGTCCTGATGGACCGCAGCCTCCTGCCCAGAAAATATATTTTACACAATATGGGCCCTTTTAAAGGGATAATTAACCGAAAAATGAAAATGCACTCATCATCTAGCTAGAGCAGCCTCTCTCTCTCTGTCCTTATCCTTCTAGACCTCTCTGCTGCATTTGACACATTGAACCACCAGATCCTTATTTCCTCCCTTCAGGACCTGGGTGTCTCAGGCTCGGCTCTCTCCCTGCTCTCATCCGACCTCAATGATCGCACTTACCGGAGAGGATCTGTGTCTGAACCTTGTCCTCTCACTACTGGGGTCCCTCAAGGTTCTGTCCTGGGTCCCCTCCTTTTCTCTCTGTACACCAACTCTCTCGGCTCTGTCATTCACTCACATGGCTTTTCCTACCATAGCTATGCTGATGACACCCAACTAGTCCTCTCTTTCCCCAATCTGAAACACAGGTAGCAGCACGAAGCAGCCTGTCTGACTGACATCTCTCAGTGGATGTCTGCACACCACCTGAAAATTATCCTTGACAAGACTGAACTAATTTTCCTTCCAAGGAAAGGCTCTCCCACCCATGACCTGAGTATTAACTTTGACAACTCTGTGTTAGCCCCACCCAGACTGCTAGGAACCTGGGTGTGACACTCAACAGTCAACTCTCCCTTACTGCCAACATTGCTGCAACAACACGTTCCTGTAGATACATGCTGAACAACATCAGGAGAATACGTCCACTTCTCACTCAGAAGGCGGCGCAGGTCCTGGTCCAGGTCCAGGTCCTGGTCATCTCATGCCTAGACTATTGTAACTCCTTCCTGGCAGGTCTACCTGCTAGTGCCATTCGACCTCTGCAGCTCATCCAGAATGCAGCAGCTCGACTGGTCTTTAACCTAAATTCACTCACACTACTCCGCTCCTCCGGACACCCAGATGATAAAGCACCACACACAGAGGGAGTGGCTTTTATGCTCTCCAAAGAAGCACAGAGGGCCCTCATCAGCTGGGAGCCCATTAATTCCAGGTTAATTACTGCAAGATTCCAAACTACCCATAAAAGAATCAACCTCCAACTCATACAGTGTTATGCACCCACCAACAACACTGAGGAGGAAACAAAGGACATTTTCTATAACCAACTACAACAGCTACTCCAGGCCAGGAAAGAAAAAGACATCACTCTACTTATGGGCGACATGAACGCAAAGGTGGGAAACAACAACAGTGGATACCAACTGGTAATGGGGAAACATGGAATCGGCTGCATGAACGAAAACGGTGAGAGATTTGCAGACATCTGTGCTGATTACAATCTGGTCATAGGTGGGACAGTCTTTCCCCATAAACCCATCCACAAAGCCACGTGGATGTCACCTGACCACACTACCGAAAACCAAATCGACCACATATGTATAAACAGGAAGTTCAGGCGCTCTCTCCTAGATGTCCGTGTGAAGAGGGGGGCAGACGCTGGGTCAGACCACCACCTACTGGCTGCAAAACTCCAGCTCAAGCTGAAGCGATGCAACAACCCCATCAACACAAGAACAAAGTTCAACATCCAGCTCTTCCAGGACATAGGAACAACTGAACTGTACCAGACCACCTTACAGAACAGGTTCCAAGCCCTGCAAGAAGAAGAGCACAAATCAGTGGAAGAGCACTGGAACAACCTGAAAAACATATGGAAGGAGGCATGCCTAGAAGTAGTGGGGAGAAAAACAAAAAACCATAAACCTTGGTTATCAACAAACACACTGAAGAAAAGTGAAGAAAGGAGGGCAAAAAAAGACACACTAAACAAAAGCAAAACCCGAGCAAAAAAGGCAGCAGCTCACAAAGAATATGAAACAGCAAATAAAGAGGTGAAGAAAAGTGCAAAATGTGACAAGCGGAACTACATCGAGAATTTGGCACAGGAAGCAGAGGAAGCAGCTGGAAAAAACAACCTCAAAGAATTCTACATGACCACCAAGAAACTAGCTGGAAAGTTTAGGCAGACAAACACTCAGATCAGGGACAAACAGGGACGACTCCACACCACCAAGGAAGAACAACATCAAAGGTGGACAGAACACTTTAGGGAGCTGCTCAACAGACAGCCCCCTGCCCAAAAGGTAGAGATCCCACCAGCCACGCACACGCTTGACATCAACTGTGCCCCCCCCAACAAGATCTGAGGTGAGGAAGGCCATCAAGGCATTGCGACGTGGCAAAGCAGCAGGGCCAGATGACATCCCATCAGAGGCTCTACAAGCGAATCTCGACACCTCAACCACCATGCTCCACCAGCTAATAAAGACCATATGGATTGAAGAAGGAAACATACCAACAGACTGGAAGGACGGGCTCATTTCTGTCATACCAAAGAAAGGAAACCTCCGGGATTGCAACAGCTACCGAGGGATCATGTTGCTATCAACACCAGGCAAAGTGTTCAGCCGCATCATCTTGGAGAGACTGCGTAAGGGGGTTGATGATGAACTGAGAGAAAACCAAGCTGGTTTCAGGAAAGCTGGAAGATGTTGACAAATTCACTTACCTGGGAATTGTGATAGCTGTTGATGGTGGGACAGAGGAGGACGTGAAGACAAGAATTGGGAAAGCAAGAACAACATTCAACATCTTAAACAAAATTTGGAAAAGTAACAAAATCTCCCTCAAGACGAAGCTTCAAATCTTCAACTCCAACGTTAAAACCGTGCTGCTCTATGGCTCCGAAACCTGGAGAACCACCACTAACATCACGAGCAAACTGCAAACCTTCATAAACCACTGCCTAAGACGCATCCTTGGAGTCTTCTGGCCAAACACAATTAGCAACATCAACCTGTGGGAATGCACAAAACAAGAAACAGTAGATATACAGCTGTTAAGGAGAAAATGGAGCTGGATTGGACACACACTACGAAGAAACACAACAGCAATAACAAAACAGGCACTGACATGGAACCCACAAGGTAAACGGGGTAGAGGACGACCCAAAAACACCTGGAGAAGGAGCACAGAGCAGGAATTCAAGAAGAAGGGGCTGACGTGGAAACAGCTGGAGAGGATGGCTCAAGACAGATGAGGGTGGAAACAATTCATCAATGGCCTATGTTCCGAAAGGAATATAAAAGCCAAATAGAAATAGACTCCGCTCCTCCGCTCCCTTCACTGGTTACCAGTGGCTGCCCGCATTCGTTTCAAAACATTAGTACTTGCGTACCGTGCTGCAAACGGATCGGATCCAGTCTACATCCAGGACATGGTCAAACGTTACACCCCAGCCCGTTCACTCCGCTCTGCATCTGCCAAACGGCTTGTTGCTCCCTCACTGCGAGCTAAACACTCATCAAAATCACAACTGTTTGCTGTCCTGGCTCCTAAATGGTGAACAGCAGAAAGTTTACACATCTTCCGCCGCAAACTAAAAACACACCTCTTCCGACTATACCTTGAATAAAATTTTAAACTAACAATTTAGTAGCACTTAAAATGGCACTTACTTATAGCACTTTGTAGTTTTGCTTTTTTGAAGAAATTGCACTTTCTGGATTCTTGTTGTTCTGGGTTTGTACCCTCATGTTTGAATGCACTTATTGTAAGTCGCTTTGGATAAAAGCGTCAGCTAAATGAAATGTAATGTAATGTAATCTACTCACCACTATACCATACGTACACTTCAGACGTAATAAAACAACATAAAAAAACTATACTATAAAAAAACTACACTATATAAATAGCATGCCTCCACACTGCTCGTGTAGTGTCATCCAACTGTCCGCAAGCCGTGACATTCATATTCAACAAGAAACGGTGTCATTTGCCCATGTGTTTACCTTAAATATCCTCTGATATCTGGACTAAGCTACGTTTGCTAGCTTAGTCCACTTCCAGTGGACATTTAGGCTTAAAACACGGTGTAATTGACCTTGTTTCGAGTTGATTATGAAAGAAAACGGAGTAACATTTTTCCACTTAAATTTGAACCAGAGTAATTCAAGGTCAGATTAGAACATAAATGTCAAATTTTGAATGTTACAGCAGGAGAAAAACTCAGGGGCGAAAAAAGCCCCCATGCAGATACAGTTGGAGTATCATTTGTCTTACACTGCAAACTTTGGGATAGAACACAAATGCAACACCATTTTTGGGTTGAATTGACAGTCATTTTATCTATAACATTTATGGCTTTTTATTCATATGATATTAATACTGAATGGATCAAGTGCCAAAATTGCACCAAATTCAACAATGTACTTCCTCGCACCATTAAAATTAAACATGCCAAGTGTGAAGCCAATGAGATAAACTGTTCAATGGACATGTATGTGTTTCACATACAGACGGACAGACAGCAAGACTGTCCGTCTTTTTATCTTCCAAAAACAAGCAGATTAGATTAACCTTTGACTTCAAGTGTGTGTGTGAATGTTTGTCTGTCACAAACAAACCCTGGGTGCACCCTGTAAAACATTCCATTCACCACACCGAGCATCACTTTATCAACACGAGCATTAGGTAGAAGTAATTAATGAATCTTCAGTATGTGTGCAGTTCATAACTTCCTTAATTAAAGAAAAGTCATTGCAAACCTCATCTTATTGTAGTTTAGCAAATATGAGGCAGCAGGCAGCCTTGAGAGATGATTGTTGATAGATTCATTTTGCAAGCAGTCAGTGTGTCCATGTTCTAACTAAAAGCTAAAAAACTACATGTTCTGAACAAACAAATTGGGCAGCTCTCTCTCTTTCGCTCTCTCTCTTTGTGTGTGTGTTTCTATCTCTGTATCTTTCTGATCTGTTTATACATGTCTGCTTACAGGTACAAATGCAGGCAGATGTAATTGTTCACTGAGAGTCGTGGCCTCAGGCTTTTGAAGGTGTTATTAGAACAAAAGCTTCTTCACTCATATGTGTTGATCCACCCGAACTCAACACTTTCTCTCTGTGGCTGCTGAGGTAAGAACGCCAATGACAATGTCACTTACACTTATGGAACTTGTGGTGTTGTCATTCTGAGTTTTTCTATTGAACAATTGTTGTTACACAGGAGACATTAGAAATAACTTACTTCTACTGCAATCTTACATAACAACCACAACTGATAAAAAGTGTGGTGATCACAAGAGTAGATAACTTCGCTCTTTAACTTCTCGTCACAATTTAATATTATGAAAAAGGAAATTGACTCTGTTGCCTGTATTTTTCTGTATTATGTATTCTGGACTATGGTGCATGCAAAGGCTGAGAAATGCATCTGTTACATCTTTGGCAATGTGACAACAACATCAACTGTAGGTGTCAGTGCTTCTGCTGCAGGTGCTGGTGCTGTTGGCAGCATGTCAGGAAACTAAATACATGGACTAAAAGTCCATGTATTTTCTTGTATTGCAGTGATTCATCTAATCACAAAGATGGGCAAATGTTACAGATCTAAATGCATTTCTTTCCACTATGTTTGAGGAACACTTTAGAAGTATTAAGGGTATTATCTAATGGTTTAACTTACTTTGTTACACATTATAGCAAATAAGCTGTCCAGATGAGACATATCATAAAGAAAAATCGGGACATCATTGAGAGCAATCATTCCTTACGGGAGGTATTCATTGAACCCCAGGGGTCAGTTTCAGAAGGGCCTCAACTACCAAGGACAAACTAATCAGGAGTTAACTTCATGCTCCTAAACCTGACACTTGGCTTCACCAACCCAAGAGCAACCTCTGCTGTGGTAATTACAATTATTGAAACAATATGGTGAAAACACTTTTAGTGATGTATTTACCAACAAAATCTATCCTCTCACCAGTTTCATAAAATGTAGCACCGCCCATGTTGTGTACCAAATTGATGTTCTTGTGGTTGTTTCATTGTAGGCCTCACTAAAAGGAGGCTGAGGGACAGAGTGGCCGAGCATAGGTATGCCCTCCATACAGGGAATCTGAATTATCCTATGGCCAAACACTACATAGAAGCCCATCATGGGAGCGATAAAACTTTAAGAGTGTCAGGTATTGAAGTAATCAGCTCTGATGCCAGGGGCGGGGACAAAATCAAACGCCTTAATCAAAGAGAGGCAAACTTGATCCATGTCCGTAAAGGCACCAGTTACCTTTTCTCAATGAGGACTTAGACTTATCATCTTTTTATAAATAGATAGCATTGTCATCAGTTGATCATTCTGTGAGGTTCTTCAAACCCTTCAGGTTCAAATTCCTCATTGTAGATACCATATATTTGTATCACTTGAGTACATTTGTAATAATAGTAATAATAATAATAATTATAATTTGTATATCACTTTGTGTATCACTTATCTAAACGAGGTTACAAAGTGCTTCACATAAAAATCCATGGCAAAATGAAGAATCAATTGTAATAAAAGATATTATGTTCAGTTCAATTTAAGAGCCAAATCATAACATGATAAGGTTGAGACCTTAAGTTTGCAGAGGAAACCCAACAGTTCCCACAATGAACACTTTGGCGACTGTGGAGAGAAAAAACTCCCTCATTAACTGGAAGAAACCTCCAGCAGAACCAGAATCAGTGTGGCTGGCCATGTATACAGGGCATTGCAATAATCCAGGCGGGAAACCCAGACCCGGTGTATGGGAGAGAGGCGGAATTTAAAACCTGAGGCAATTAGTGCCTGACTGGGAATATGAATATGATTTGTGATGGTTGATAATTTATTTTTATTTATTTTGTAGTCTTTCATTGTTAGAGACATATAGGGGAAGGATGCTTAACACTGTTTCATGACCGCTGCCTATTTTAGTTGAGTTATAATGGGACGGAATGTTTTTCAGATGCTGTTTATATTGATTAGCTGATGGCTGGTGCGGCCGTTTGGGGGAGCTAGTGGGAGTAGTATTCTGAGGTGCTGTATTCGAGGAAGATGTTTCTAGGGGGCATGTCTGAAAGGTAAACAGTCAGTCTCGTACAGCAGAATGTACAACATGCTGTATGTTAGCCGCTAGCAGTCGGCTGGCAAGCGCATTGGGATGGAGCCCATAGTTGGTGAAGAAGGAAGAGTGCCCCCACAGCAAGTGGAAGTTGTCAACAAAGCCGAGGCAGTGAGCTGAGCAGGCGGACTGGAGCCAGCTCATTATTCTGCTGAAGCACCCAACTCCAGTGTGGGGTTCCAGTTTAACTGGGGATCATGGCAACAGGTGATTTGTTGTCGCCCGGTTATGAATTATGCAGTGTTTAATCTGTGTTCGGACTATCACCAGATAACATGGACGTTTCCTTAAACAAAATCTGGTGTTATACAGCTGACAGAGTAAAACACGCTTCATTAAGGTAAAGCGCACCGAACATCTCAGCGGCTCGGTTGTGTAATGAGATCGTCATCAGTTTTTTATACTATATTTATATTTTTACCCATATGATTTATATTGTTGTCTAAACTTGTTGTTGACATGGACATATTATATTTACTCGCGATGGGTTTTTGTTTGATGTTTATTTCAACGAGACCTTCAGTACATCGTGAAAATGACGAATCTGGAAGTGTTGCTAGCGGCAGCAGCCGGTGCAGGTAGCGGGGCAAATTGTCTGAAACTCACGATCCTGGGATCTGATCGGTGAGATCTAACACTTTACTACAGTTATTTTGGTTGGAAGCTAGGATATTACCTGGTCGAGTACGAGAAATAAGTCTAGATTTGATAAATGTCGATTCGAGATTTTTCTATATTAAATTTATTGTGCAAGGCCCCTAGAGGTCAGGTAAAAAATTGCACGTTTTCACCTTGCACACCTTTAGTGACTGCAAATAATCCCTCTTTGTCTCTGTGTGTCAGTACACCCTGATGAAGACATAAACCGATACGCATCGGATTATTTTAATGCTTCAAGCCCATTGAAATAAAGGCTGTTTACATTTTTCAAACCACTTTGAGTGCCTGGACCTGGATTCTCCATGCCATTATTTCTGGACATACGTTTTCCTCTAATTTCTTAACTACTTAACGCTGTTGGCCTAAACAAAAGGTTATACCATTCCCACACTTCATTTAAATGTGGTAACCATTTCTTACAAATCCCATTACTTGATACCAAATTAACATTAGATGTACTTTAGCTATGTATACTACTTGATTTAATGTACCCCTCCCCATGTTCAAATTGAAGAGTACAGTCTAATGCAAAGTATCAGCGATCGCTCTTGTAATTAGATTTGCATAGAGGTGATTTGAATATAAGGACTCAAATAAGATAAATCTTCTTTGTGTAAAGTTTGTTTTATGCCAAGATTATCTACTCTCTTTTTTTCTGAACAGAGCTCAACCACTGCAGCAATGCCTACCTCTGGTGTGTGTATGAACATCATCAATGCACGGCATCAGAAAAGTGGCTATGGGACCATCACCAACCCCATTAGCTTCCTCAACCAAGACTACGAGCAGATGAAACAGTACTGCCTCAGCCGACGAGTAAAGTACATTGATGAGATGTTCCCCCCTGACAGTAACACCATCGGCCAAGGGTTACTGAAACCTACTGACCTGGACCGTGTGGTGTGGCTGAGACCAGGGGTGAGTGGTGTGGTAGCTGAAAAGATGGGATTTAGCATAACAGTTATCCAAGTTCATGGTTAAATGAACATGTCGTTAAAAAGGCAAACTCAAGTGACTGTCTATCTGTGTTTATTTAAATCCACAAGCGAGTAGCTTATACTTTCGGCTGGTTAAAGCTGCAATGTGAATTTTTCTCAAAGCTAAAAGCTATTTTGTACCATAGGGCAAAAAACAAGATAACACTAACACACTAGTGATCATTTATGTTGTCATGGCACGTTACCGACCGAGCAATAACAGGCCAACATACTGTAGTTACAAATTATTGTGTGTTTTACTATGTCACTTGTTTATTGTTAGCTTGTGTTAGCTGTTGTGTAGCACAGAGTCCCATTGCCAATACTTTTTAAGGATAGAGAGCTCAGATGAATGACCAACCTGACAAGGCAGGCCATAGTAATATTATATTGCAATATTATTTTCTCACAGTTGAAATATTAAAACCTTCAACAATAACGTGTAAATAATTCCTCTGTTTCAGAAAATAGTTTCCAATCCATCTTTGGTTGTTGATGGGGTCTCCAGATTTGACTTTGGTCAAGGCCTGCTTGGTAGGAAACTTGCTTGATTCACAACAATAAATGAGTTTGTTTTACAGCAATGTCATTAAGAGATGCCCACACAGCCAAGTGGCACAACTGCATCCTCATGAAATTGCAGAAAACAGCATTTCAAGCCCAAACAAGCCCAATGTATTCAGTTTCAAACATGTTCACCCATGTTGTCACCGGCACGGGGTTGTGCTGTTATCGGTATCTGAAAACAGGTCTTGCGCACTTATACAGGTACTTTAAATGACAAGCAATGACTTGTTGCATTGTAGGCAAGTAATTGTGGGTAAGTCATGTTTTCAGATAAACATTGTCTTTATTGCATGGACATTACAAATGTATAAAAACTTCAATATACTGAAATTAACAGTTTGCCTCTCTTTAAATAAATAACATCATACATATATTTGTGAGTAAATCACTAATAACAGAAAACAAACTGTGTGTGTGTGTGTGTGTGTGTGTGTGTGTGTGTGTGTGTGTGTGTGTGTGTGTGTGTCACCTACTAGCCCCAAGAACAACATTTCAGGCTAATTTTTTAAGTGTTTGATTGTTTGAATTGTGGGATTTGGTGTTTGATGGAGACATGGTTTTAAATCACACGACAGACAACAGACTACAGCTGCCAAGTAAAATAGTGATGCGTCATCAAGTCAACTCCCTTACAAGCAAGTACACAAACTCCACACACACACAAAATTGTATCGCACAGGTGCAACAGCGGTAATTGTGTCCATTGCACAGTTTTTTAGCATGTGTGACACATATGTTGCAGAGCACAGCCCTTTAAAAGTTTGGAAGAAAACAATCCAAAATCCTTAAGCCTCTCCTTCAACAATCTTTTAAGGATTTAAAGTCGCCACTTGTTCTCTATCTCTGTGGAACGGACTCCGGGCGACATAGAAATAATCCCTGTTTTACAATGTATTTTACTTATTATATACTTATTTAAATATGGAATTTTCATTTAATCAAAGCTCAATGAATCATGGTACCTCGAGATGAAAAGGTAACAAGTCGAGTCTGAAAGATAATGGTGGTTATGCACAGGAGTCTGAATTCCAGCATGTGGTTTAGAATGTTCAGAAAAAGTAATGCTCGTGCATCAGTGTAATGATACTGAGAAGACATCCATGTTGTCAAACCTAACCTCATCTGTGTTCATGGGACAGTAAGAACTTACAATAACCACTGTACCAACGTGTATTCTGCCTCTTGGCTGTGTTAGCATACTTGAATGTTTCTTAGACGTAAACCTGTTTAAAGAAACATTACTGTCATGTCTGCTTAACATACTGTCCTGACAACTCAATGGCTCTATTTTACTTAGGAAACTGCTGGTTCCTTGCATCTATCGGAGCTCTGACATTCCAGAATTCAATACTAAAGCAAGTTGTTCCTCTTGAACAAAGTTTTAATGAGGACTACTGCGGGCTGTTCCACTTCAGGGTAAATATTGCCAACATCATCCAAAAAAATAGGTTCTGATCAATTAAATACATCTCATTTTGCTATAACCTTCTTCATATTCTCAACTATTCAGTTTTGGAGGTTTGGGAAATGGGTGGATATTATCATTGATGACAAGCTACCAACAATTGATGGCAGATTAATCTTCGTCCAATCCAAAACCCCGACTGAGTTCTGGCCTGCTTTGCTGGAGAAAGCCTATGCCAAGTATGAAAAACAATGCATTTCTCAGTCACACAGTCCTCATAGTCTCAGAGTGACATTGATCTTACTTTTCTGAAAGTCTTTGAAAGTAATTTAACACCTGCTGTCAGGGTGTGTGGTTCATACGCAGATATGAATACTGGAACTCCTGCTGAGGCTATGGTGGACTTCACTGGTGGTGTCCACATGTGCGTTAACCTCACAGAACCTCCTCCGGACCTGTGGGAGCTGATGACAAGAGCTGGACAAAATATTTCCCTGATGGGCTGTGGGACTCCTCTGGGGGTAAGCATTTATTTACAACACAAAACCACAGAGTTGACAGCTTAACTTCAAAGCATCTCAAGGCTTAGATAATCTAAGGTTGTCCGAGAGCAGTATCTAAGATGGAAGTGTTAATAGACCTGTCTAGCTTCCAACATTTTATGTTTTCATAGCAGGAAGATAAAATCATTAAACAGTAGTTTGGTTTAATTTACAGTTTGATCAATCCCTGATATGCACTTCAGATTCCAGTATAATTACCTCAACGTAAAAGGCCAGCAGTGGCTGCCAAGACTCAATAACTCAGAAAATGATCTGTAGAGCATAAGAACAGTTCAACTGTATGTAATTACCTTTGGCATTTGACTAACAGCCTATGCCTGAAGGAAAAGATTAAGTGCTCGAAGCTGTAGTTAAAGTATGTGGTAGCGAGAGAGGGTGGGGTCAGGGTTTTGAATGGGTCCAATAATGCATGAGAGCATTTATTCCAGTCAATTCAGCTGTCACATCAAGAGTTCACTTAATTTTCTTGTTGATGTCATCAAATTGGCAATTTCCCTTTTGGTTTTTGAGTACATTATTTTCAGGCTTGTGCATTTAAATGGGTGTGTTTGGTACCAGGTTAATTTAGTTTAAGTCTAATGTTATTTAAGAAGTGCAATTAAGTTTTTACTACACGTTGTTAACTCATAAATTTCAGAACTGTACCTTCAGCATATGTGGAGTCTATCAATCCCATTTCAGTGACATCTCTCTATACTGTACACCTCTATCTTGTAGAAGACATCTGCCAACAATGTGTTGCCAAATGGATTGGTCCAAGGCCATGCCTATACTGTCACAGGTGTGAAACAGGTAAATAGTCATATTTGCATTGAAGGCATGGCAGCATACAGAATTCATGTGTTTGTATAAATATCCCTGATTTATTCTCTGCTGCTGATTACTCGTCAGTTTATGAGCCAAGGGAGACTCGTGAACCTGGTGCGTTTGTGGAACCCCTGGGGCAAAACAGAGTGGAAAGGAGAGTGGAGCGATCAGTAAGAATGACTACCCAGCAAATGTTTTATGAAGATTTATAAAGATAGAAGTTATTTTACCCTCACTAAATAACATGTTGCTGATGTTTTCACCGTCACCTTTTTTTGTTAGTCACATATGAAGGGATTGAGGATATCTGAAACAAGAGACAAGACGCCTTTCTATTACTGTCTTTAATTAGCTTTAATACTTTGGAGGCAGTTGTATTGTATTTTATATATATTTATATTTATATGTTAATCTATGTCAATACATGTATATGTTATGAGGGCAAATTTTGGTTCTATCCCATCATTGTGAGGACATTTTGACAGTTTGAGGACATTTTGGCTGGTCCTCACAAATTAAATTGGCTTTTTGAGGGTTAAGACTTGGTTTTAGGGTTAGGGTTAGGCATTTAGTTTTGATGGTTAGGGTTAGGGTAAGGGGTTAGGGAATGCATTATGTAAATTACTGTCCTCACAACTATAGAGTGTGTGTGTGTGTGTGTGTGTGTGTGTGTGTGTGTGTGTGTGTGTGTGTGTATGCATCTTTTTATATTTAACTATGTTTCTTTCCTCCTCTCTCATTGTAAAACTTTCACTAAAGTTCGCCTTTGTGGCAAACTGTGAGTCCTCAGGATCGTGAAATGTGCCTTTCAGTGAGAGATGATGGAGAGTTTTGGTAAGTGTGTTGTATGTTCGAATCAAAATTTGATATCTTTCTTAAAAAGGCAAAAAATTATAATTATTATTGTAACACACCTTTTGTTACATTATAGTTTGGGGTAAAAATGCACTAATGTGTTGATAAAAAACAGAGTTATATATCTAAAAATAAGTACTGTGTATCAGGCACTATGTTCATATACTCTCCGAGCAGTATATTTTCGCTCAAGTGACTGCCACAGAATACATTTTTTTTTTCTCTTATGGATCAAAGAGTTATTAAATACTAATTCTATCATACTCATAATTCAGTGATGATAATTAACTAAATCAATTTCTGATTTGGACAGGATGACACTGGAAAACTTCTGTAAGCTCTACGAGGATCTTGACATCTGCTGCCTGTGTCCAGACTTCCTTGATGGAAGCTCCTCATGCCATTGGAAGTCGTCATTCTATGAGGGCAGATGGGTTGCAGGAACCACGGCTGGAGGATCCACGAAGAACTATGGTACTTTCCAAATATCTGTAAATAAGTTAAACAGTTTTTGCATCTTACAGAGATACAGAGACAGTTTCACTGTTCTGCTCTGTACTGTCTAAAAGAGGCAAACATGACTCCAAATGGAAACTGTAAATAGTAAAACCAGAGACAAATGTGAGATGGAACACGATAACAGCCACAAGACTGAAAAATAGAGCTGGGCCTAATCATTTGCCAGTTAAAAGATCACATTCCAATTTATTTGATGAATTTATAATCACCTTTCAAAATGTAGAAAGAAATTATTAACAAATCAAAATCAAAATCTAAAGTCTATAATTATTTCTTTGGCGCACACCAGACTCCATACACACAAAGCAGAATTTTGCAATCATGGATGAACTGGCTGCAGTAAGTTTGTATTTCACGTTTTGTCTCCTTCAATCTTCCAGAAAAATTCTCCACTAATCCACAGTATCGGATCAAGGTCGGCAAATTATTCAGTGAATGTTCAGAGAACCAGGGGGAAAGAAACTTTCTGATGTCTCTCATGCAAATGCCCGACAAAAGGAACAGACGCCTGGTCCAAAATCTCCACATTGGACTCCACGTATTTGAGGTAAGTTTTGTTTTATCGGGTTTTGTTGTTGTTTTTTGTTTGTGTCACATTTGGATTAAACTTTAAATAGTTCATGCATTGAACTAAGTTGAAAATAGTCACATAAAGATACAAATTAAATAGTTCTGTGGGTTCAGCCATTACATGTCATCATGTTAAACGTACCAGTGGGAAATTGAATTCCATGGTGTGCATTTACTTTATTTTATTTACTTCATAATGTCAAATGTTTTGTTTTATCCCCAACACAAACTTCATTTTCCTCTGGTTTCATCCAAGGTGACCAAAGAAGTAAGTAACATTTCTCACACATTGCCCGTCTATACTGGAGATTGAGCTGAGCTGCATAGAAATTAAATATCTGCTTATTGTTGGCATTACAGTACAAGGCACACAAAGGGAGGTTCCCAGCCTCTTTCTTCGGCAGAAACAAAGCTGTGGCCCAAACTAAAAACTACTTGGACGCACGTGAGGTGATGGAGTTCGTCATGTTGAAGCCTGGTGAATACCTGATTGTGCCGTCCACCTACCATCCCAATGAGACGGCCTCCTTCATCCTGACCATCCTGTCCACGGCCGAGACTCAAGTGCAGTAAGTCACTTAAACCTCACTCATTAGCTTTCAAAGTGTTGTAGATGTACAGTTTATCTGTATATGCCACATAGCATATCCTACAAGACATTACAATGACAAAATACCAGTCTGAACACTGTACATGCAAAGACCAAACTGATGTCAACGTTCAATCTAATGTCTGGTCCTTCTAATGTCTAATATTATGCTGCTTTCAAAAATGTTTGAGAATCTCTGAATGTTCTGGAGAGTTTCTCCTGCCAGCTCCTTAAAATAAATAAATAAATAATATATAAAAGCATTGATTCATCTTCCCAGCACAACCACACTGACATCTGCTGGTCTTTTAGCAGCTCTGCAAGAGTAGCCTGTGTGTCCTGTCTTGCTGAGGGTACTTGAAACACTGCTCCCGTGATGAAGTGAATTAAGTCATTGGACTCAAAGGATAGTGATTAATATTAAGATTAAGATTCCTTTATTGGTCATATGTTAAGTACGATATATAGTAAGAACTCTGGAGAATGTCTGAATAAGACAATGTGAGAACACAGCTGGAGATCCGGAAAGTGGGTGTGTTGAACAGCTGCTACGTTCCTCGTGTGAAAGGCAACATCTGGAGAAAGTCTGTACCCAATGTTGCGGACATTCTCCAGGGTTCATGTCTGAAAAGTATAGAAACGTATTTCACTCAATTGAGAAATAAATTCTGCTCTGTTTTTGTAAATAAACAAGATTGTTCAAAATCCTGCTAGAAGCTCTCTATCTATCTTACTTAAGACACAATTATCTCCCAGTGTCTTGAACCCAAACCCAAATCAAACAGGATCAAACTACACAGGTGGGACATGTTTGCTCTCTATGCGAAATTCAAGATTATTTGGCGATTGTGAGGAAGGCTATCTTGTGACCCAAAAGAAAACTGCATTTTTTTCCTCATGAAATGAGAAAATAATATTGTTCATCCAGAAAAACAGAACACCTTTATTTTTCTCATGAATATTATTACTATAATTTAGAAAAACTGACAATTATTTTGTTACTCCAGAAAAATAAAGCCAAATTATTTTCTTATGTGAAGGTCTGTAGTTATTAATTACTGAATCTCAAGTTTTAACCCCTAACACTACTTGTTACTGTAATTAGGTAGCCTAATGTGATAATTCCCTGCAATGACCACGAGTACTGACGACTTATGTTCTTCCTCTCAGTGAGGATTCTGGAGGCCATAACCACGAACACAACAAAACAGAAGAGGTGCACAAGATTTTATAATTGACCCTCTGTGTAAATATCATTTTGGTGTTTCTGCTTTGATCCATGTTCTTTACTGATTGCATTGATCATATATGATACATGCATATATATATATGTATTACCTTAGCTCAGCTGGAACTGAACACTCCGTCTTTTTCAGAAAACACCAGACGAAAATGTAGTGGATGACCAAAATAAGAGAAAGTTTTTCCGTCAATACTCTGACAAGGTAATTTATGTGTCTTCAGACAATAGGACAACATATTAAAAAGTATTATTTGCTTTCTTTCCAAGAATTTGATGAAAGACGTATGACACTGGGTTATTTTTGAAAATTGCCAGGTTAGCTGTATCCCCCAGCTTCCAAGCATACAGAAACAAGATCAATCTTATATTCAAACAAATAGTTTCAGCTGCAGTGGTGCACACGAGAACTTCTCTCTCACTGTTGTGCGGCTGTCACTACTTGCAATCTGTTGTACGTAAGAGAAACATTCATGCGTGTGCCCTGTGTACCCTATTATTATTATTATAACAATAATTATTATTATTATTACTCTGACTTATTTTTCTGATTTCTGTTCCAGTATGAAGAAGTGGACGCTGAGATGCTCCAGACGATTCTAAATGACCAAATCTTGAAAGGTTTGAAAACTTTGGTTAAATTATTCGAATGTAATTATCTTTTGTTGCATTGCTTAGTTGCTGAGTTTTGGCCAAACTGAATCTCCTGCTATTTTTTGTTTTTGTTCAGGAGATTTGAAATCTGGAGGCTTCAGCATCGATGCCTGTCGCAGCATGATTTCTCTGATGGATGTATCCTACGTGATGTTTATGCTACACTAGAATGTAGTGATATGAGCGCTGTGCATGCAGAGATCTGTCTGCCCTTTTGTTCATTTCAAAGTTATGAATAGATTTAAAAGTCAGGTGGACACATTGAACAGCATTCTGACTTAATACCTTAATGTTGGGTTAAAGACGTCTATCACGGGCAAACTGAATGGTGAGGAATTCCTGCGTCTGTGGAAGAAGGTCATCGTGTACAAGGTAAAAGGATCCAACGACTGGTTACATCATAATTATTACATCACTACTCTAATGAAGTGTTAGGATACATCGTGCTTTAAATCCTGACCGTGTGTGATCTTCCTGATCACCTCATAATTTCACTAAACTGTTGTTGTTTTTTTTACACAGGACATTTTCTCCCAAAAAGACGTTTCACTTACAGGAACACTGTCTCTGAATGAGCTCAGGAATGCTGTCATGGCCTCAGGTGGATGATAAACTTGTTCTTTTTGTCTACTGTGGGCAGACGTCACTGCCTTGTAGGAGTATCCCCCCTTGTTTGAAAACAAATGAACTGTGTACAAAGACAGAAAATACCCAAATAATTTTGAACACAAAGCAATGCTATGAAACCAGGTGCCAAATAAATAAGGTATCCACCAGATGTGGACGAAGTACTCAATGGTCAGTCAGACTGTGACATGGGAAAGAGGTTTCACCGTTTTCCACCAAGCAATACACTTCAACTGGGATTTTCCATCTAACGTCACATTGTTATGGGCGGCACAGTGGTTTAGTGGGTTGCTCTGTCGTCTCACAGCAAGAAGGTTGTTGGCTCAGATCCCAGTTTGGCCGTTGTCTTTATGTCCAGATTGGGGATAGGTTGATGAAGACTCTAAATTAACCGTGAGTGTGAATGTGAAAGTAAATAGTGGTTAGTCCCTGTGATCCGCCCCCCAGCGACCCTCAAAAAATAAGCAGTATCGATAATGGGTAGTTCAGTCAGACAACTCACGTTTGAATGTTTGTTTATTCAACAGTAGAACAGGTTTAGTGTTTGGCGTCTAGGCTCCGACTTAATCACTCCCCCATATGATACACAGGAATGATGGGAGTGATGAGCTAATACTGTAACCCCCCGTCGGAGCCTACAGGTGGATGCTGGGGTGGTGGAGGGGCTGAGACAATTGTCTGTGATACTGCGTAGTAGTTAGGAAGCAGAGAGAGGGATGGGAATTCCCTCTGCTTAAATAGACCGCCTAATGAGGTGGATGAGTACTGTAGATGGTAGTGGCGAGTGAAGTATGTCACATGATGTATGTCACATGAAGTGTGTCACATGATGTATGTCACATGATGAGTGTCACACGATTGAAACAGTGCAGCTCGAGTTGCCTGCCAGAACTAGCTCGCCGGCGTCGCTCCATTTAATTCTTAATGGGTCATTTTTGGGGGGGCTTGTGTCTTTAATTGGTAGAGACAATGGAGAAACAGGAAATTCAGCGGCAGAGAAAACGGGAATGAGACAGTAAATAGTGAAGAGCTGAAGAGGGATCCTGCTGGTCAGAGCATGTTTTGCCCATATAATAAATTTGTTGTAAAACGTTTTGAGCTACATTTCTTGTGCTTTTCAAATATAGTGTTTTATTATTATTGTTTACAAACTGTAAAAAATTGTAAGACATTGCAGTTCATCCTTTGAAAACATCAGAAACATTAACGTCATTAACTGCGTTGCCGATGTATTGCATAATACCCCTCTGCTGTCTTTTTTGGTCAATAATTTTTGTGATAGGGTTAGGGGTTATAACCCTTTTAATATATGCAGAGCACATTCTTTTCATTACAGTAATGAATTGGACTCCATTGCTGCAAATATTGAGATCCTGAATTATCTTGTTAAACTGAGTGGACAACTTAGCTTTTTGGCAATATGCTGCCCCCTATATTTTTATTTATGAATTCAAAAATTGGCCAATTTTTAAACATTCTCCCTTTCACTGTGGTTTTGTTCTATTCAAACCTCCTTACAACAAAATACAACAGTATGAGAGTCCTATTACAAATAATCTGCAGATGAATCAGTAATGAAAATAATGAAATATGTTCTGAACTCTTGTCTGATGTCTATTGTTCAGGAAAGCGTGTCAGCGATGACATGCTGAATTTGATGGCTCTGCGCTACGGTGCCTCCTCTGGACACATGACACTGGAGAGTTTCATCAGTCTCATCCTTCGCTTCGACTGCATGTCCCGTAAGTGCATTTGGAAAGCCGACAAAGCCAATATGCCAGCATCAGAAAGGAAATGGCGAAAGTCTAAACACCCTGATGACCTGCTCACTTATTAATGTCTCCTCTCTTCCTTCTCTGCCACTATTTCTGCAGCCAAAAGCTATTTTTACCAAACAAAAATTACAATCCTCATTTACCAACCCCCCCAAAAAATCATCTCCATCTTTTCGAACCACGTTGACCCCCCCCCCAGTCCCCCTCCTCTTTCCCCCCTTCTACTAAGCCACTTTGTCAACTACTTTATAAAAAGATAGATGACATACGCTCCTCATTCCCAAACCCACCTTCTGTAATTACCTTTCCATCAACTTCATCTTCATCCCCTTCACTTTCCTCTTTCTCCCCCTTGTCTCCCAATCAAGATCTTACCCTGGTAACTTCTGCCCACCCAACCACCTGCCCCCTTGACCCCATCCCCTCTCACGTTCTTTTCTCACCGATCTTATCAACACTTCCCTGTCAACTGTCTGTTTCCCTAACTCTCTTAAAGAGGAGAGAGTGAACCCTCTTCTCAAGAAACCCACCCTCAACCCGTCTGAAGTAAACATATACAGATCTGTCTCTCTTCTTACTTTTGTCTCCAAACACTTGACGGTGCTATCTTTAATCAACATCTCCTCCTATCTCCACCATAACAACCTTCTTGATCCTCACCAGTCTTGTTCAAGGCAGGCAACTCAAATGAGACTGCCCTCCTTGCTGTCACTGAGCAACTTCTCCCTGCTAGAGCAGCCTCTCTCTCCTCTGTCATCATCCTTCAAGACCTTGGTGAACAGATTTACTGTAGGAGGATTGGTCAAAAATTCTCTCACACACACCAGCTAAATGTTAGGCGGACCGGTGCGACCAATGAAAAGTTTAAGTCATACTTCACAGATTTCTGGTTCGCGTGAGCAATGGTCAAAACGGTCATTGTTGTCATTTTTTTTTTTTAATGTATTTATTAATGAATTATCCCGAGGGCCAGATCAAACAGTCTTGTTTAGGGGCCACCCCTGCACTAGAGCTGCATGAGTTGAGGTGTGAATGTGTATTGAACTGTCTGGGAGAGAACTCAGGACAGCAGTGGTGGACAGTTGGTGTCTTGAGCCACCTCCACTCTTCTCCAGGTTGACAAAGATGACTTCTATCAATCCTCTTTAAAATCATCTTTCTTCTCTGGCAAAAATACTCTTTTCAGTCAAGGGGAGATACAACATTAAGTACTAGAGAGTGCTTACATCCACCAAGGCTAACATCCTACCTTGTCATGTTAAAGGGAAAACAATCTCTGCCCTCCATGGCCTATACCCTACCCTTTCACCAAGTTTCAGATAAATCACTTCAGTAGTTATTGTGTAATAAATCCCTGGCAACAGTACAGGATACTAGAGTTTAAGGTGAAGTGGAAACATAACGTTCAATCTTTCTCAACAGTCCAATAACTTTCAATAAGTCCCTTCACTTATTACCATTTGGAGAATTTTGTGTTGTGTAGTGTTTTAGCAAGCCAGAGCTGCTCTGTACCATTGTCCATTGCATTTTAATGGCTATGATTATTTCACTTGAAGCGTTTAGTAACAACACGTTGCTTTTTTCTCAATAGAAGTCTTCAAGCAGCTGTCTGATGGAACGGCCATGACTCTTGGTGAATCAGAGGTAACACAAGCTCTACAGAGTTCTTCATAACCTCTGATTAACAGGACATTGTTAATTCTCTGTGATGAAGTGATGACGATTTTGAGCATCTAGCAGAAATGCAGAAGCAAATGAATAATCTATTTTATGTTTATTTACAGTGGATGTACCTTTCCATGTACACTTAAACTGACAGAGAAGATGAGCTGCAGGACTCATTTGGAACAACTGCAGCAGACGATGTGCAAATAGAATAAATGAACAAAAAAAGTAATCTCTTTTGCAAGTTAGCTGTTCTATATTTTTGAACTACAGGTCGTTTCTTTCACTCCATTGCAAAGCTGAGTGGGAGAACAAATGGGATACACACACAGATATGCTATCAGATACTCCGAATAATTTTTTTTTTACAAATGCTACACTGAAAACTGGCAAAAAAAAGGTCAACTCATTCTCTGCGTGCATCATGGCTACACCCCTAGTCAATGTACTAATGTGCAAAGTTGTCTCCCTGAATGGGTACTGTTCATTTTAAGTGGGTTATTGCATTTTCTGATTTGCTATTAGATGGAAATACTATTTTTGGGGCCATGCAATAAGCATGTTGCCCACAACTTTGGTTCAAACTTGCATATCTCAACATTTATAGATGAATTGCCATAAAACCTGGTTTGTAGCATGTATCAGTGGTACCCATGAAGCCACATCACTTTCTGTCATCTTCCACCTTTGTCTCTATATGATTACCATGTTGTTAACAGTGAATATGTTTACATGGACAGCAACATTTCAATATTAATCCGATCAAGACACTAGAATAAGACAATGTCATATAAAGAGAATTTATTGATTACTTTAACCTGAATAAGGTCCTACTCAGAATAAGCAATATTCAAGAAATGTGGAGTATTCCAAGCTAAATCAGATTATGTGGACATGTATATGTCTTAATAACATTAAAAGGTCCTGCTGGAGTTTTCATTGAATTTTGTGACATCGGCATACGGCAGTAACCAACTGCTAGATGACATTTGCCCTGGGTGTAAACAAGATGCTATTTCAAGTTGGGGTTTTAAATCTGTCGGATTGACATCGGACATAATGGCTTAGTGGACATAGTGATGAGTCCTAACAAGACTGCTCTGTGACATGTAAACAGGAATATGAATTGAATTGAATTCTATTAGCAACTCATGTAAACAACATAATCAACATGATGTCTTATTCTGTATGAAGGTCAACAGTCGGAATATTGGTGTCCATGTAAACATAGTAACTGATGGTTTTGAGTGTAATTTCATGAATACTATCCAGTAATACGATTGCCACGCAGGGGGAATTAGCCAATGTTAGCATGCTAGCATGCTTAAATAAGATTGTGAGTATGGTAAATGTTATACCTGCTAATTATTAGCTTGTTAGCAATAATGTTAGCATACAGTAGTTAACATGTACAGTACAAGTCTTGTGAAATCTAACATCTAGTATCTCGGATTGAATATTAGTAGAATTATTTTATATGTGGGGTAATGCTTTTTCAGTTTTAGGTGGGAGTGTTATTTTTTTCTACTTTATTATTTTTTTGGTGCAAGTTTTTTGATTGAATTTAACAAAATAAAGATATTATCCAGGTTTAGTGTATGAACAGTTCTTTCATCTTTTAAATTCCTTGCAGATATCTTGAAATGTGGGAAATAAAGGTTAAATAAAGTGGGCCTTTTGAAAATGGATTCAGAAAATAAACTTTGGTGACAATGCATTGCCTTGTGATCAGTCATTTGTGTCCCCTAGAAAGAAAATATACAGACGCTTTTATTTTTAGTGCAAACAAGTAAGACACTTGTCTGGATATTTTTCTGTATATGTATGCTCTGCAACTTCGGATGCTATTAAAAAGTGTAGTAAAGGAATTTATTGAGGTAGGAAAACATCAGCACATATTATGTTGAATTTCTTTAAAATCTGCTCCAAGAAAGAAATACAAGCAACAGTTTATTAGTATACATTTATTAATTTTAAGAATAGCAATACAGTTGAATTCATAATAAAATGATCAGTAAATTCAAAGGATTTATTTGTATTACACTTTTCATAAACATTGAACACAATTGTCATCATTAAGAATTCATTCCCAAATCCCAGTATGTTTATCCCGTTAGATCATCACTTAAAACCGATTATTTTGATTTTGTTTTGTTGACAACATGAAGAGATAGAGTGAAGCGGAAATTAAGCAGCTGACAAAGTTCTTCAGGCGTGAATAAATAACATTGACATTAAAGTTAATGAATCACACTCAAGATGTAAGCATTACCGAACAATGTAATAATGATTGATTAGGATGCTAAAGTCACAACGTTGTTTAGGTTAGTTGTAGCATTTGAAGCACGGATGTCAGCACAGCAGCTAGGAATATGGAAGTTGAGTGAAGGGCGAGCTCTGTTCCCCCATCTGAGGTTGTACCTGGAAGAAGCCAAAAACATACAGGGTGAAATTACTGTTATCATGGAAGATTTTCTTCCTAGTATTGTCATGATTGAAAAACATACCAAACTGCAAGTGACGAGACAAATACAAGTTCAGTTGGAGCATTACCACATAAATTTGAGGCAAGTTGTTGTTGCTCACCATTTGTTCCTGGAGTGGTCGAGGTCAAACTTGCGCTGCTGGTGCTTCCTGTGGATTTGATTGAATCTATTTAGATTGTGCATTACCAAGAAGTGTAACTTCATCTGTTTTCAAACGGCTGCTATACCACATGAACTTCAGGTGAATTCTCATTGTGTATTGTGTATTAACAAGCTCTACAGCTTGTGGTACATTGGTCGTTTATACAAGGTATCAAATCACAACATTGTCATGAATATTGTTGTTGTCACTGAAATGACAACACAAGCACAGGCTGTGTTGCACATGTGCCCTCTTGTGGCTACAGGATCAGTGTTTGCTGATCATTACTCATTAGTTAGTATCCTGTTTGTACAGAGTTTATATTATTTACTGAGATACAATTGGAACTAGGGCTACGTTGTAGCACTGGCGGGCCCGAGCAAACGCATTTCGAAGCCTGTTGCGGTCGGTGGAGAGAGCGATCAATGACCAAGCGCACGTCTCCGCGTTGCATGCGTTTTGTGCACTGCGGCAAGGATAAACGCTTCACTTCCTGCGTCCGTCACGCGACGTCGATCCTTGACTGCTAATTGCTCATTACGGTCCACGCTATCAATTGCACATCACACTGTGAACATTTTATGACCCTGAACTAATATTAATATATGGAGCTGTTCAGGTCAGGCTTGTGATCATAGGTCAGTAGTTCGGAGCCGGTTGGATAGTGCAGAGTAGATTTACAAAGTACTTCCTGTTTCATGGCGAATCAGTAGGTGGCGCTATGACACTGAGGAAATATTGACACATAGAGCTGTTCAGGCTTGGTCTCTTATCATGAGACAGAAGTTTGGTAGTGATAGGACTATGCACACTGGGTTGTCAATGTTTAGTTTCCACCGTTTCCAAAGTGTTTTCAGTTTATTAGTACCTCGTGTTTCATGTATATTCTTGTGCTTATGTTTGTATGTGTTTCTGTGTCTCTGGTTTTCCCACTCCATGTTCTGTTTCCTGTTTTATTTTGTAGTCTCTGTTCATAGTGTGTTTTTTACTTCCTGTCTGTGATTGTCTGCACCAGTCCTCATGTGTTACACCTGTGTCCAATTGCCCCTGCCTTCCCTGTGTGTGGATATAAGTCTCTGTGCTCCCCTTTGTCCTTGTCGGATCGTTGTCGTCTGTTGTCGTCTGTTAGTTGTGATCTCCTGTCCTGGTATCCTGTCCTGATCTCCGATGTTTTTCGTATCCTGTGTCTCCTGGGCCTCTGCACCTCTGCATCTCCTGTGTAAGCCTCCTGTGTGTTCTCCCGTGTGCTTTTGTTGTTTTGTCTGTTAAAGACTCCTTTTTGCATTAAACTACACTTTTTGTTAATACTCTGCGTCTGGGTCCTACTGCTTCACCGCACCCTGACACTGGAGTTATGACAACATCGTCTCCTTTGGCGAAGGATGAACCTTCGCCGCACCTCAATGTTTACACGGTTTGAGGAAATGTCACAATTCTGATCATGGTCCAATGACTTGACTGAGCTCTTTTGAGCTGTTTATTGTAAAGCAGCCAGGAGCAGTTCATCAAAGTATAAAACATGACACTTCCTTTAGCCAGCAGGTGGCGCTGTGATTTTAAGTCATGATTTCTGTGTAGATGTCATCAGGCTGGGATTCTTGTCTTACATGTCTAGTTTGGACTCGATTGGACCATGTATAACCTTGTGTTTTGATGGCGTGTAATCAAACTTTGACGTCACACCACGGTCACACCGTGTAACGAAAAATCGATCTTTGGGTTAGTTTTTATCTCCATCTTGTTTAAATGACACATCTCAATTTGAAGTTGATCTGATGAAAGCCCTGGGACAAGTTCTTCAAAGTAAAAATGTGGAATATGGCCACTAAATGCAAAATGGCGGGCTTCCTGTTGCGTTTTTCATAATGCTCCTTGAGACCTTTTTGTATGACTGGTCACGATACACCTGGCCTACGTTTTTTGTGAAGATCGGTCAAAGGGAAACCTAGGGGCTGCGTTCCAGGTGGCGCTGTTGAGCCATTTTGCCACGCCCATTTCAAATTACTCCAGAATACGTACATTTTCACCATTTTCTAAGTTTCATAACCTTTTGAGCATGTTAAAGCTCTCAAAAAGCCAATTCATTTGGGTTAGAATAATAATGAATTCTCATATTGCTAGTATCTTTGTCTCTTTCTGCCCATTCCGTTGTCACTCTACTTGAAATGTTACACACCGTCTCGTTCTCCATTTACAAAGCAGACGTTTTGTAGAATAGAAGTAGAATCCATTGTTTCACCTACATGTGCTGATCTATCCAAGGAGCGAGGGCCCTTTAATACTCCTCGCACCTTGAACTTTACATTGAAGTTCTTAAACCATCATCAGAAATAGAACTTTTCATCACTGTGTTGGGATAGAGTCGTGATTGCCATTTTGTCTGTGATTCAAAGTTTGAAAATGGTCTGTTAATGTTTGTTTACACCCTCCATGTCTTCCTCGTGTTTTGTTTTTTTTATGTGCCTTTTACCAAATAGAATTTTCCTTAATCTTGTTGATAATTTGCAACAAGAATTTGATCAAGTGCCTTTCTGAAAAAGATCTAAAACTTATAAAATGTTATGTTTCCATGTAAATAAACGATGTATTTCATTGGCTCTTTTTGTGAAATCAACAAAATAACCAGTGTCTGCCTGTGGAATTACAAGATTTAATCTGAATTTGTTTGTTCTCTAAAGCTAATGTCCGATTTTTCCTCTTCACATTTGCAGTATGTTGTCCAACATCAGAGTTTAAAGGTTAACACTGCATCAAATGATAACATGAAGTCAGCTTAGAATCATGTTGAAAACTAAAGAATGTTAAAAGTTAAATTTGTTCAGTTTGATATCTTTTATTTCAGACTGTCAATTGTTGTATGGTCTACGGTTGTAAAATAATCACATCATTTAAGTCAGATCAGTTTCACTCGAGTCATTTTGTGTCATGAATGGATTCATATAGAGACAACTAACTAACATTATTACGCTAGGGTCAGGCACATCCTCATTGGTTTTAAAATAAGTATCTCCTAAGGTAGGTATACGTTGATACACAACCAGATAATGCCTTGCACCAACACTAGAAACTAAGTGAACTGCTACCAATGCCTTGCCATCGAAAACATCGAATGCAGTTTAAAGGACAACATTTATCCGCGAGAGGGAACAGGGAAAGAGAGGGCCTCCTCCACTGGCCAGTAGTGGTCAGTTGGAGCAAGTCCGAGACTGGGAGATGCTGGTGGATGTGGGCCAGCGACTTACAGTCCCATCACATATTGTCACTACCACCCTAAGACCCGACCTGATAATCTGGTCTTATACCCTGTGCATCGTCTACTTTTTAGAATTGACAGTACCCTAGGTGGATAATGTTGATGAAGCAAATGAGAGGAAAAGGCTGTGGTATGCAGACCTTGCATTTGAGGCACAGCAATGTGGCTGGAAAGCAATAACTTGCCCTGTGGAGGTTGGCTGCACCATTAGGTTGCACAAAGATCTGGAGATCCATCGACAAGCCCTGCACCGGACCATAAAAGAAACATCACACACTGCAGAACGCTGCAGCCAATGTCTCTGGATCAGGAGGAAAGATCCCAACTGGGTCCCAATATGCTAGGGACATGCACCCAGGTCTGATCAACCTGTGGTGGGCCTGCCTTAAAAGACGATGTCTTGTGATTAAAAGGCCTAAACACCTGATGACGCTAAGGTACACAACTGAAGATATGTCCCTAACATCCGCTGGTGGTCACTAACATCCGCTAACATCAACTGGCAATAGGCATTAATTGCTGCGGTCGAACGTACAAGGAATATTCTCCATCTTGTCCTATGTTCTAAAATGCTACAGAGTTTAGTTTAAAAAGGCTAAAGAGGTAATGATGTCTGATCTACTGAGCAGCCACATGGCTTTCATAGTACTGCCATAATACCCAGCAGCCAGTCAGATTTACCTTTATCCTCAGCGTACCCTCAAGTTCGGCCTGTATCATTGATCAGGTCAAAACACTTGATGACGCTAAGGTGCACAACTGAAGTTATGTCCCTAACATCCGCTGGTGGCCCCTAACACCTGCTAACATCTAATGTTTTTTTTGTGGTAATTTGTGCAGAAGACCTTCAGACGTACAAGGGATATTCTACATCTTATCCTATATATTAAATCATATAAACTCTTGTTGCTTTTTACATAAGTGAGATATAAAAAACATGTTGCAGTTGTAATATTTCCATCTTCCTGCAGAAATTTCACTCCAAAATTGAATTAGTTGAGATCTCAAATTTCCTTCAAAATTAAGACAAACACAATCAAGTAACACTGTATCGATTTACGGTGATAGTCAGCAGCAACTGTGTCTTATTCTGAAAATATCTGACAGTTAGATGCTTAGCTTGTTGGAGCTAAGTTCAGGTGAAGGTGCTGATGGCTGATGAATTAAAGGAAGAAACTAAACTTGCACCTGTGAAACAGTCAATTTTCAGCTTGTAAAACAGCAAAACTTTAGTCTCAGTGGAATAAATCCTGAGAACAAATGATTCGATTTTGAATCTTTTAATAATTGTTTTAAATATGGGAGGGAACCGGAGCACCTGGAGAAAAGCCACAACAAGACTTAAGTCTGAGTGGAATAAATACTGAGAGCAAATAATTCCATTTTATACATTTTATTCATTTTTATAAATGTGGGGATAACAGGAGCACCCGGAGAAAACATATTTAAATTTGAAAGTGAAGCTATCGGAATAACATCATCCACCTTTTATCTCCGGAAGAAGGAAGAGAAGCCTGCTCTGAAAGAGGAGAAGATGCCAGGCTTTTTGCACAGGCGTCTTTTCAAAGAGGAGCTAATTGATATCTCAAGTTCTGGATCTCTTAAAAGAAAGGAAACCAATAGCATCTCTGGACAAGGCCACTTCTTACACAACTCCTTGAAAATGACCTCATCAAGGATTGTGTTGGGGTTGAAAGTTGAGTCAATGTCTTTGACCTCGGCCCATATTCTCTCCAGCAGATGATGACTTGTGTCTGTTATGTCGACATCAGTCCGGGTCACCTTTGTCTTATTATAGATTCGTGTGATGAGCTGGTCCAAGAGAACACTGACATACATTTTATATCTGTCTGCTGCCAGCATCTTTGCAATCTTCTCCCTGGAGTTGCTGTCTGATGATGCTGAGTTCTCCTTTTCTTTGCTGACCTCTGATGATGTTGACTGCTTCGATCTTTTCTTCCCAATGCTGCTGAACACTGCTGGTGTTGACTGCTTCGATCTTTTCTTCCCACTGCTGCTGACCTCTGATGATGACGTCTGCTTCGATCCTTTCTCCTCAATTCTGTTGACCACTGCTGGCGTTGACTTCTTCGGTCTTTCATTTCCTCCGCTGCTTACCTCTGATGATGTTGACTGCTTCGATGTTTTCTCCTCAATGCTGCTGACCTCTGATGATGTTGACTGCTTGTTTGTTTCCAGTGAGTCGATGGCCATAAAAGCCTCTGACACCCTTTTTGTGTGGCAGTTAACTTGGTTGTTCAGCCACCAGCTTATCAAGGACAGAAAACAAAACACCCTGGTCTGAATGTCTGCATATATGCCCCTGTGTGCCTTAGGAACAGCCACCTTTTTCACTGGACCTGAACTAATGTCTGAATTCCTTCCAGGTGCGATGTGCGCATAGATGAGATCTGAAAGCTGTTTTGTGAATTCAAGAACCTTTTCAGATGGAGGCTTTTTCAGTGTTTGGAATGCAGAACTTTCATTTCCACCTCCCGGCTTCTCCTTCTCCAGAAGCACAGCATCAATACTAGCCATCAATGACTGTATCGTCAGCCTCCTATTGACTTTGGTCTCCTCCTTGAATTTTTTCGCGACCCCTGTCAGTATTTGAAGCGTCCCTGCTGTGGCAAAAGTCTTTATGAAAAGACTATTGATCGTCCTCATTCCTTTACTGATTGAGAGGTTTGGCTGTGGAGATTCCTTTCCATTTTTGCTTTCCTTATTGATTGACTCAATAATTTCATCTAAAGCCATATCAATCTCTGGAGAAAACGATGAATTGAGAAAGAGGCTGTCATTGAACTCATTAAAGAAGTCTGTGATGTCAGTCAAACTATTGTTGATTGTTTCCTGGACAAGCATCTTCCCACTGTCCATACTGCTTGTTGTTGAACCTCCCTCTGAGGAACTACCTGACTTGGAGCTGACTCCTGAAGAGTGGGAGCTTGAAGAGGTCCTACACATCCGAATGGGATCATCTGAAGCGTCCTGTTCCTCTGAGGAAATGGCCCGACTTCGCCTGCGCGATTGACACTCAAGCAAGAGTTTGATTTTTGCATCTGCCTTTAACGTCTCGCAGGCATAACAGATCATCTTCTGGACTTTAGCGGGGTTAATGAGGCGGGTTGGTATAGGCTTCTCAGAGCTCACACAGGTGGAGCTTGCAGACAAGGTGGAGTTGACAGTCTTCGTCACCTCCTCTACAACCAAGTCTGTGAGCTTATCCAAACTCTTAGACTTTGTTGTGCCTGGTGAAAGACTGTCGTTGAGAGTGTCGCCCAGAATGGACCGAACTTCTTCCTCAGACAAGGGTGCATCGGGACATCGCTTTGCAATGGCATTTGAAACGGTCGTCATTAACTTCAGCAGAAGATCTGCCAACATAAATGTTGTAGCTTCATCCGGTTTGCATGACTTCAACAGCTCCCACTGCTCTGCAGTGATCTTCGTAAAAAAGGACTCGAAGTACGGGCGGACAGTCTCTACCTTTATATCCATTTGTTTCACTCTCCGAGTGATCTCCATTGCGACTGTTGTTTGTTTCAATGTGTGTTACGAATTGTTATTTTCGCTGTTCAAGATGTGTTTTCCAAATTCTCATGAAAAACTATTATCTTCTTTGTTCTACCAATTCGCTGGTTAGTGCAGACTGATTCTTCACTTCTTATTTTTCTGAGATAAAGAGCATCTTTAAAGAATAGAAAGGGATTTGAAGCAAAGGAGTTTAAAGGAATTGAAGCAAAGGGGGTTAAAGGAATTGAAGCAAAGGAGGTTTAAGAAATTCAAACAAAGGGGGTTAAAGGACTATGATGTGACTAATAGATCAAAGGAAACCATAAACTGTTTTGCCTGCTGCCGTCTGGCCGACGGTACCGCAGCATCCGGGCCCGCACCACCAGGCTCAGAGACAGTTTCATCCCCCAGGCCATAAGACGTTTAAACTCCTCCAATCTGCAATAACTCCACTAAACCAGCACCTTAGCATATTTGCACTATTGCACATAATTGCACTATTGTTTTTTTTCTTTAGGTGTATATATATATTTAGATATATATATTTTATTTTCTATTTAAAATTTTTGATATTCTATTTTATATAATTTTATTCAATATTTTTTTGCTTGTAATATTCGGAGCATTGCTATAAGAGAGCCTGTGACCCAAGCATTTCATTGCCAGTGACTGCTTAATGTAATTGTTGTGCATTTGATAATAAACTCTTGAATCTTGAATCCACTTGGATCGACCTTGTATTGCAGTACCTCTAGGAACGGTGCACCAACTCAGTAGATGGCGGTAATCAGTCCAAAATACTCTGTTTAATCTATGACAATACCATGACACAAAGAAGTTTTTTTACAGTTATCTTCTGGGATCACATGATCAAAGTCCCTTTCCCAACATATTTTAAGGCCCTCCAACTTTGGAAATGTATATAAATATAATCATAGAATTTTGATGCTCCCTTATTTTTGTGCTCCATCTTAGGTGAGAGATCTTCAATTCCAGTTGTACCTTGAAAATTTGTTTATTTGAAATACAGCAATGCCTAATTTAATAACCAATGCCTAGGTACACTGAGTGGAACTAATGCAGTCCCATACAAAATGCCATATATTATATAAATATTGTACATTTCATGAAGGTAGGACATGTTTTAGGGCTGTTGGTGTTGGATTGTATTAGTTTTAGCTTGGTGTACCTAAAAAACTGCTTCACTTAGTTCCTTATGCAATACGTTACCCTTCATGTCCATTGTATAATACTTTGTGCATTGTCAGGGATTTGTTCTGCAGTTGAAAAACAAATGACATAAGATAAATTGTGAATAAAATTCACATATTTTTCATTTGGAGAAGTGATGAATGTCACCGTCTGATCTGTGTCAGCACCAAAGTTGGGATCTGCGATTTTGTTTTATGGTTTGTATTAAGCATATATTTAACAAAACACTTTGTCAACTCCAAATACAAATGACTTCTGAGTCCTGTTTTCTATTGCTTTTTTCAAAATGTCAGTTTTTACTATGTATGACTGATCTGTGGAGAAAGGCATTTTCTTCTTCATCATTCCTGTTTATGCTGAGTGAATATTATAGAAGTGACACTAAATCTGATTCTGATTGTGTTGCAAGTTGATTTAGCGCAGCATCACACAAGCCAAGAAGTTAAAACCTGAACAATACGAGCTCTTCACAGAAATATCAGTAGTGGCATATGTACCAACCAGTAACTAACTAAAAGCTGAAGAGCAGGTTCACACTGAACACATGGGGAACATTATGCTGCCTGTACATTCTACACACTAAACCTTTAAGGTTTCTACATTCTATTGGCCAGGTATTCAGTATCCTAAGCATCCACATTTAGATTTAAAGATGGAAAAATAATTACATTACCAGAGTTTAAATTGATAAAAAATAAGAGTCGGGTTCACAACTGCTGAGACAACCTATTTGAGAAAATAGGTTTAAGAATAGAGAGGATGACTGTGGTTTTTCCGAGCATGGGAAGTCTGAGTTTAAATCAGTTATAGCAACTCAAAACTAAACTGCAATGTGCCGGATTGGGGAGCGTATGAATGTTGTTTAACTGAAGTGAATATCAGGGACTGAACTAATCTCAAAGTCTCAGTGTCTCCGACTACACCCTGATCTGGACTCAGCTCCACCAAGAGAACAACCACAGCCAGCAGTGGTGCAGCCTGATGACCAGTCGGACACTCAGCTGCTACCGCTGCAGAGGGCGCAGGCAGCAGCTCCAGCCGTCCCTAACCTCTATCCAGACTCCGACCTTGTTGCAGCGGAGGATGTGGACAGGCTTCCAGCATACACCACTCCATATGTGGCAGCCCATATTCCACGGCAAAATGGACAATTCATGGCCTAAATGCAACCGAGGGGGCGCTAGTCAGTTATTTTGCCACGTCCATTCCTTAAAACCATCTGAATGTCTGCAGGGGGGGGCTGTTGTTACACAAATGTAGTTTGAGGGAGGTTGAACCTCCAACACCGAAGTTATAGTAATTTTGTGTGTCACGGCGAGTTGATGAACTTTGATGCCACGCCACTATTATGGTGTTTGACGAAAAGTCACAGTAATGTTATGCCTACATTATCAATGTCTTGAGACCCACTTGATACAGTTTGACATGGCTGCGAGCAGTGGGTGAGGAGGAATACCTCCAAGTGTAAGACGTTCCAAAAAGAAGACATTTCTTGTTTCCACCAGGGGGCGCTGTGATTTTAAGTCATGATTTCTGTGTAGATGTCATCAGGCCGGGACTCTTGTCTTACATGTCTAGTTTGGACTCGATTGGACCATGTTTGTCCGAGATACAGAACCTCGTGTTTTGATGGCGTGTAATCAAACTTTGACACCACGCCACGGTCACACAGTGTGACGAAAAATCGATCTTTGGGTTATTTTTTATCTCCATCTTGTTGTGATGACACTCATCTCAATTTGAAGTTGATCTGATGAAAGCCCTGGGACAAGTTCGTCAAAGTAAAAATGTGAAAAATGGCCAAAATGGCCACTAAAGTCCAAATGGCGGGCTTCCTGTTGCTTTTTTCCCATTGCACCTCTGACCTTTTTTGTTTGTCTGGTCATGATACACCTGGGCTACGATTTTTGTGAAGATCGGTGAAAGCTAACTGAGGGGCTTTTCCTTAGATGGCGCTGTTGAGCAATTTTTCCACGCCCATTTCAAATTACTCCAGAATACAATTACTTTTTGGGGTTTTGAATTCCCTGCAAACTTTGGTAACAATTTGAGCATGTCTAGGCCCTGAAAAAGCCCCAAAAGGGAAATACAAATCCTTCGAAATACAATAGGGCCTCCCACCGGAGGTGCTCGGGCCCTAATAATAATATCATAAAAACTATAATTACAGACCAAACATGAAAATCAATCCAGAGGCATAGACTGTCTTATATTATTATTTAGTATTTCATTTAGCCTTTTTGGATCAATAGTCAGCTGCAAATATGACACACAGCCACAGTCGGATAGAACAATGACTTTTCAGTTTGCGTTAATCATGACAAAGTCTGGGGCATCTGAGGCCTTCACTCTTTTCTGATGCTCTTGTGACAGTTGACCCATTGACCATCCATATCCTGTATACAACTCTGTTATCATGTGACAGATGTTATTTAGGTCACGGCATCGCGGCACTTGAGGCAGGTCAATTCTTTATAAACGTGACGACTGTAAGAAGCAAGTAAAATCTCCCAAAATGATTGTAATTTAACTTTTGGGTTGAGAATATTGTGACGCATATCTTTTCCAATTACAAGAATGCAACATATGATGTGTTTAATACCACACACAACACTTTCCTATCCACACAAATTTCTTTATCTGTAATCTCCCACAAGGGCATTTATAAAAGAAATGTGTCAAAATATATTCATCATTTGCAATAAATCTGACCACACTGTTTGATTTGTGTATGCAGTAAATCACAATTACATGTAGGTACAGTTGGATAAAGGGCCCTACAGAAATACAGGAAACTATTAATCTACTGTTGCTGATGGTCACACAGAAAACATATGACCCATGTGCTTTTTCACACAGCCCATCATTCACCTTGTCTAATTTCAACAGCACAAAACAAGTGGTGAAATGATCCTGACATCATGTGAATGAAATTTCAAACTTAAGTCACACGTTGCAACTGAGCCATCTCCATGACAACCGAGATGTGGCTGAAAGCCGCTGTTGGGCCATGGTTCTTTGTGAAACCACACTTCGGCCTACATGTGCCGTCAAAGCCTGAAGCAGCATGTCCCTCCAGGACTCAGTCTCCCAGGGGCCATCAAAAACCAGAGCAAGGAACTCAGTCTCCCAGAGGGCATCAACTTCACACAGAGGGGTGAAAACCCCCCCAGGGACACAGGGTTCAACTCCCATTGGTCACTCTGGACCCCATGACCTGTGAGGTCACCGGGCCAATATAAGGCCTGTTCTCCCCCTCTTCTGACTCTTCTGCTCTCTTTCTACACTCCCTCCATGGAGAGAAGGCTGTCGAGCCTCTTCTGCCCTCTTCCTACGATCCTTCCACAGGAGGGAAGGCTGTGGAGCCTCTTCTCCAGCTCACATCTTCTCTTCCCATCCAACTCTTCGAGAGGAGCACAAAGGTGCAGCTTCCAGCTCATCTCACCAAGGAAACCTCCTCACCCTCCAAGCTCTACCAACGTCCTAGCAGCGATGCGATGTCCTGCAGGAAAACTTCAGCCAGCAACTGAGCTACACAGCTCAACAGAAACCAGCAAGATGACACAAAACTTCGAACTGCACAGCAACTTCCTTTTTCCCCTTTTCACGGACTGGTAACACAACTGGGCTTAATAATTATACTAGGCTAAGCAAGACTGTTTATTCGATTCTGTGTGAGGTTTATAAGTTTGATTTGTGGTGTTGTGATATTTTGGATACAAGTTATTGAGAAAGTAATGTTAGTCTGTTATGCTCTTCACAGTCTTTCGTTGCATCCAATCTAGTAACTTCCTCTAATTTGGCACAGACACAGACACATGCATAACTCTTCACCTCATTATCTCTACAGGTCGTAAACATTCCAATAGGTGGGGGAAGGGTGTTATCTCTTTGGCCAGCCACCATTTTGAAAGCACGCTGACTCACACAGACACACACACATACCTATCTTTGTTTAGCAATTAGACCGTTAGTAATTTGTGTTTTTATACTTTATTATATTCATAATAAATGTTTTTCTTTCACAAATGTTTTTTCATTAATGTTGCATAAGTGAATTTTGCCAACCTCTACACTGTCAAGAACTCCATATCCTTCAACTTAGCTAACTATCTATATGGTAATTTTGGTTATAGTTATTAATTTAATTGTTAATCAGAGTTCCAAATTTGTAGTTAGAACCTTTATGAGACTTATTCAATAAATTGGCTATATTTTCCCTTCCTTTGAAGGGTGGTGCCCCGAGGTAACTTTAATCAATTAAAGTTATTATTTAATATTAATAATAAAATATTAATATTTTATATTTTATTTTGATAACCAAATTTATTCAATGCCGAAAGGCACACCATTTTATGGTATCACGTTTGATGCATTATGGCACAACACCGCGGAAAATCTGCAATGAACCTAGATTTAATTATTGTCAAACAGCAACATCAAAGCTCAAACGTTTGTGCTCACTGTGAAGTGGTTTGAAATGCTCTCACAATGTCCGTGCATTGCTCTGTGACAAATGGAACAAAAATATGTTCACGTGATTGATTTGGGCCATGTTTCAAAACCTTTTTGACAAACGGTAATCAACAAAAACAAGGGAGTTATGATTATGGAGCAGAGGAAGCCATTTCATGAAGTGATCCATGAAAAATCTAAAGTAAGGAGAGCGGAAATCATGTCCACTTCATCACCTAACATTCCTGCCATGAGAAACACTTACAAACGCTGCTTCTCAGATATCTAACAAATACTGTGGTTCAATATATCCTATTTTATTGATTGGAAAGCCTGTTAGGCAGGTTGTATTGTCCTTGGCATGCTGCTGTCAAACACATTGCACAAACATTGCACAACACAAACAAATTGCCTCACTAATTTGAATGTTGTCACACCAACTTTGCAATGTGCAGCTATATCAGGAGGGGAAATTAAAAAATACGACATAAAACACACATTAATTCAGATTTGGTGTTCTATATCAAAGGGACATCCGTAATTGGATTGAGCCCCCAGTGTTCATGCACACTGTCAAAATTATCTTTAGCCAGTGTGCAGTTTCATCAGACATTATTTTAGAAATACATTACATGTTTCCCTGTGTAATATTTGATTTGTCCTATTCAAACTAGTTTAAACAAACAAAAAATATAACAGATGAAAATCTGCTTTATTTTGATGTGTGATGTATCCACTAGAGGGCAGTACAATCTTGACATTCTGTGGGGAGTGGAGATTTTTATTTTGGAGTCATTCTTTCTCGAGAAGCTCTCTGCATAACCAACCTAACTCATGTATGAAATGACATCAAATGACAAACTGATTGCTGTGTAGAGTCTACATTAAGTAGAGGTGAGGTGAATGGTTCTTGTTATAAAATGCCAATAAGACAAGAAAAAAATCATGTAAAATGCTGCTGCAGTAATCTCGTTTTTTATCATTCTATTGTCTTGTCCACCTGCAGCCCATTCCATGTAGATAAAAAGCAGTAATTTCTCCCAAAGCTATAAATAGGACCTACGTGTAAGAGGGGCTGTGTTTTCTGATGAGGGCATTGTGTTCTAATCAACACACCTCTGTGACTGAAAAGCTGTCTATCTGTCATGTGTGTGTTGCAGCGACTCTTCTGAGTTCAGCCCTGCCAGTACAGACCTGTTTCTACATGATGTACTGTTTTTTATAAACTAGCCTTATTTACAAATGTGCCTCAGTGTGGAAAATGGTGTCTTCAAGCCCTTAAAACCTGAAAGGAGTATTGTAGGAAAACTACAGAGCCCCTTATGTCTTGAAATGTGTGATATTTCTTCTATCTCGTGTGCATGAGGTGATAGCGTGTGTACATACGATAAAAATGGAATGGAATGATTTTCTGCCAAATGAAAAATGTGGCATTTGGTGCAGCTATTTCCTAAATTTTTTTAAATAATTTCCCCCCACATCTATCCGAATTTTAGAAATATAATATTTATCAAAAGGAAAAAGTTGAATATCACATAAACATTTGAAGCCCATTTTGAGATTTTCTTATGATGGAAAGCAAGGAGGTTCAGCTTTTTTGTATAGACGTCAGAACAAATAGAAATAAACTCCACAGGGATCATTACAGATCTCACTGAATCTTTCCTGCTTACCAACATGAGGCCAAAGCACAGTGACCACATATAAGAAAGCTAAAATATGGTTCATCGTGACCAGAGGAAACTGCAGTTAGCCTTTAATCTCCTTGGTGTATAGGTGCACAGGTTATTGATTTTACAGGTTATTGACTAGATAATTATGGACCAGGTTTTTTCTCCACGCTGCGCTGCACAGTCACAAATCCCTCTCTTATCACTTATGCCTTTTTCAGTTTCCGCTCTCCTCCATAGCACCTGAAATGCATCCAGCTCCTCCGACTGCTTCAGCTTGCCAAGAAAATCACAGCTAAGAATCCTATGAAATTCACTCTCAGTTTACATTGCTTTCACTTTATTAAATTAGTTCATCCATTTGGCTGAGATGGTTTTTCACATCTCTTTACATCCATGAAACTGACCATTGTCTCTTTGTCTCTTGTCCTGCATGGGAGTTGTCAGCCATGTGACAGCAGCGCTCGAGACAGCTGATGTTGATCTCATGAGCTCATGCATGAGTATCACCCTGTCTCAGCAATCACAATTAAAATGCAGGTTTTACGCGCCGAATTTATAATGTGTGTATAATAGTTTTTTTAATCTGCAGAGTCTCATGACAACTGCAGCCGCATGTTTCGTTACATCATCTGGAAGACTGCAGCAGAATGTCTGAGGCTGGAGTGAAAATGTATTTGTGTATAAATGAAAAATTATGATACACACTGAGCATGTATATGTTGAGTTACATTATGTTGCACAATAAGAGGAAACAAGCCAAATGTTAAAACCACAAGTCTGGTTCTGACTGTGGCAGTCAATCATCAGTGGTACATCAGTGTTGAAGTGTATTTTTAGCCTGTAAACCAGCTACCTGCTTCCTTTAAAACACACACACACACACACACACACACACACACACACACACACACACACACACACACACACACACACACACACACACTTTTTGTAAAAAACATTCTGTCCTTGAACACTCAGTTCTCTTGAGATAAGGAAAGATGCTGCTCACCCAGGAAAGGAAAAGATTCAGTCTTGGAAACCTACAGTTCATAAAGTCAGATATCGACATAAATGATTAAAGTGGCAATAATCAAGTTTTTTTTTTTTTTAAATCATCTAGCCCTTATTGTTAAAGACATAAGATGAAAACATGTGTGACATAACACAGATATAAAACAAATATAGCAATAAACTACATTGGAACAGAGTAACTGACAGCTGTTTATAAATTCCTAACCCACGAATTACCATCAATGGTGATTTGGAGAACACTGAGGACTTCCCATATCTCAGTGGCCTAAAGTCCAGTGACAATGGTGCCCGAATGTCACAATTCTGCTCCAGTTCAGCACCTTTGTGAGACTTTTGTTGTTGGACGTGACCTTTTGTTATTTCCTCGTGGACTTTGAATAGGCCATGGAGTTTTTTTTAATATTTTTTGGTCATCTTTTGTGGACTTAAAGTTTTCTTGAAAGACTCTTTGGATTATTCTTATGGACCCTTGTGTTTAGATGTGTTTTGATTTGCATTTTGTTTTCATTATGTTTTCATTAGAGAGCTATACATTTAGCTTATCTGTAAAAGAAAAGGACAACTTTCGGACACTATTCAGCACATTATCTCTGCACCTGTAATTATGTCATTGCTGCCTGATTATGACGTACAACAACGTCTATGAAAAATCCCATCATAATTTGTAAATGTTTATTTTTACACTTTTAGTTAAAATGCAGGTTTGAATGATTTAAATGTAGAAATAAACCTGCTTGCCTCAGTTTGTGCTGTGATGCTCTGCTCTGCTTGTATCTACATTTGTACGACAGTTGGGGCTATTCCTGCTGCCCTGAACATTTAGTTCACTATACAGGGTTTGAAAAGTTTCACTAAACAGTCGGACAGTGCACTCACTATGTTCACTTTAGTGGACAGCTTATGTTACCTACCTTTTGTTATCCCTCATGTCTCATTTCCTGTTTTAATTTGAGGTCACTTTCCTGAAGTCTCTTACTCAGTAATTTCTTGTCTTTGTTTAACTTCTCGTGTGCTTCACCTGTATTTAGTTATCTCTGCAGCCTCCCTTGTGTATATGGTCTCTCTGCTCGCAGTATTCTGTGTCAGTTTGTCTTCTCAGTTCGCGCTCTGTTCAGGTCAGTAATTGTTTCCTCGCAATGTTTCTTTTTCCAGTGTTTCTGTGTTTTTGACATTGTTTCAGGGTTTTTCCTGTGTTGATGGACTCAAAAAGTCTTTGTCTGTAACTGAACTGCCTCCGCTGGTCTTGGCTTCTGCAATTTTATCCGGACAAACCCATAAAACATAACACAAGTCAACTGCGGAGCATCTGGAAGTCCAAACAGTATTAGCATCAAAACAAAGATTGGGCTATATAACGTGATGTTAAGTCAGTGCTCCTTTATAGCTCCGATTGGTGGAGAGTCAATGGCCTCCACAACATCAGCCTGAGAAAGATCATCTATGGTTGTTTTCCCCTATCTTTATTCAAGAGCGCGTTCAGTTTGACAGCAGGACTTATTGATTTTCACATTCAGATTTTATAATGCACTCAAAACCATGCGTTCACAGTCAAATATCCCCTGCTTTTGCTTAGATTTGCTCTGCTTGTACTAAAACTACACGCTTGCACCCAGCTTCAGTTCAGTTGATTATAGTTCTCCTCTGCTCTTGTTTTTTTTTTTGTTCAACACGTCTGTCAAAAACAAGATTGATGCCACCCTGTTTCTTCTTTGCACTTGAATTTCATGGCAACAGAACCAACAGCTAAAGTAACCAGCCAGAAAACACAAGTAAATTCAACTAACACACCCTCACGAGCAAGAAGAAAGTTATTACAGACATATGTCCCACAGGGGTCAATAAGTAAGTACATCTATAAAACCCCATTTGAGTGATAGATTGATGTAGTTCTTTCAATGGCCATGGCAGAAGGCAGTGAGGGTGAGGTGCAAGTTTTGAAGGTTTTAATGCAAATATGGCAACTGTCCCTCAAAATCTGTGTTAAAGCCTTCAGATGTCTGACACATGGATGGTGTTGCTGTGGCTGTGCGAGGTGTGAGGAGGCTACATTAGCACAAACGAAAACATGTCAACCAGCGGTGGAATTGAAGAGCTTAGAAGTCGCACATTTCTCCCTCTTCTGATGTTCACTCATTAATCCTGAAACGCACCTTTACTCTTATGCCAACGAGCCCCCACAATTCCCTGCAGAACCATGCAAACAGGCGAGGAGCATTGGGTAGTGAGCAGGCCTGTCAGTCCCTGGGAATGGTTGGAACGACAGTGGTAATTATCCCGTCATGACACAGCAATTAAGCAGAGGTATTTAAGTCAGCGCCTGCCGATTGTGAGAGAGATTCCTCAAATGATAGGCTCACTCCCACTCTTGTCCAGCAGTCTCCTCTGACTCTCTGTGAGAGGGCGTGATTTACTATTGAAATGGAAGGAACATGAATTTGCATATGGCGAAGACAGAGTGTCACGCAGAACAGATCATCTCTGGAGTTGTTCTTCTGGGTAATTAAGAGACTAAATATATTCATCTCATCCTTTGATTCAAAACTTGCTCTTGAAACATATCACGCATTATTAATATCTGTCTTCTGTTATTGATGTACCCACGTTTTGAGTTATTATATAGGGCAAAAGATAAGATAGAAGACAGGAGAGATTTCCAGAAGAACATATAGCATCAGGCCATTTTACCTCATGTTATTGTTGTGACCAGCGGGTATGACTTAAGTAGAGTATTCACTCCCTTTTACCTGTTGCGATAACCCTCTCTAACTGATGTTTGGTGCTGGGCAGGAACCAAATAGTGAGATTTTAGGACCTTTTTGTGTCAAAATGTCTAAGAAGAACAGTGAGATTGAATCATCATCTACATTGATGGCCCTAATAATTAAAGATGAGCTAAAAACAACGCATAAACATCACTTTACACACACTCCATTATCTAATATATGGTCTAATATATTTATTAGAGTAGGTTTAACTAGAAAATCGGAAAGAGCCATCTGTAGTCAACAAGGAAAGTGACCAATAATCATACAACTAAATCTCTCTCTGAAATATCCTCAATAGAGCGCATACCACCGGCAACAGTCCCTTTGAATTCAAATTGCACACTTGTAGATATTGGATTTTTATTTATCAAGATCCATGCATTCTTCCTTGAAATCAGTGACAATGAAATCAGTGACAATGTAAAAAAATATATATATAAAACGTCCAATTCACAATGTTGGATCTGGCCATTTGTTCTTATTTGTGAGAAAATGTAATGGGTTCTTTCTCTGCCCGTGGCCCACCCTTCCAAATTTTGTCAAAATCTGTTCAGTAGTTTTTGCGTAATCTTGTTGGCAAACCGACAAACAAACAGAGAGGGTTGAAAACATAGGATCCTTAGCAGGTAGCCTAATAAGTGAGTTTTATTACAGATAAAACGTGGGTTTGTTCTGTGGAAGCACTGCACTGAAAATTAGCCATGATATTTATAGGATTTACAGATCAGGTTGATTCAAATCATTCCTACCCTCATATAGACACTCAGTAAGCAGGTGGTGCAGGTCCATGAGGCTATTTAGTCGTTAGTCACCAGGATGTGTCATGCAGTTTGGGGTACATGGAGCCTCCACGTTTTTTATGTCTCTGTGCTGGTGCTGGTTGTCCATTCGTCTACAATACCATTCCTGTGAAAGCAAACTCTCAGGAACACACTCAAGGATGAACTGATTATAATTTGTCGGTCAAAGGTTATGTTTGAGTGAAATCCTTCACTGTGATTTCACAAAATAGGTGTTTTGGCTACAACTCTGGAATAAACATTCTAATTCTGACAAAGTATCACACCAAGATCTATCTATGAAGAAGTGATGAAATGTTGTATCCTAAGGGTCAACGGTCACCTTCACTGTGATATAACAAAAACAAAAAACACTTTTCTCACCATGATTTAACACCATAACTCAGCAGCAGAAGCGAGGATGGGACCATATTTCTTGCAACTTGTCAGGTTGGCGGAGGAGGAGGTTTGGGCATCCTCCTGTTCCCCTGCTGAGAGAATCTTCACAGCTTTGTAGTGTTAATGCATTTATCACATGTCTCAGTTACGGAGAAATAGTTATTTAATGGTGCAAATGTTGAATAATAATGCACACTGATAATATTGCTGTTCTTTCAGACAGTTTCTGTCAGGGTGAACCAGTTTGATCCAGGGCATTGGGGCCTCTTTGTCTTCAGTTCAAACGCTCAGATGGCAGAAAGAACTCCATTGATATCTGATTCTTTCTTTGCACTAACCTTAGGACACAATTCTCATGAAATGCCTTGAAATGAGAAAATTATTTAATGTAAGATTAGCGGAATTAAGCGTGTAAATGATTTAGTTGTGCAAAAGTGAAGCATAGGTTAACTTCATGCAAAATTTCTGGCATCTGTAGAAACAACTGAGAAACAAAAAAGGGGCTCGACAGGAAATCTGCAGGAAAAAAAACCAGACCCTGTGATTCATCATCACAGTCTCTCTCTCTGATTTTTATTATCTGTCTCTTATGTACAAAAAAAAAGACTTGAAATGGGAAGGAAGATGTTTGGGTGGCAACAACTGAGATCATCATAATGGAGGAATGGATCATCTGATGTTTTTGAATCAGTTTATTTGACTAATGACACCATGGCATTGCTGGCTCCATAAACCTTACATGCCCGCTTAAATGTGTCTTAAATTACTGTGCATTGACGTTTTGCCGGCAACACCAGGAAAAAAGAGTTATGTATCCTCATTTTGAAGGGACCGCCGTTCCATCTGTTTGTATTAACCACATATGAAAGAGACACTTAGGACAACCTTCTTAATCTGTATATGCCAAGGTCACTGGGACGGAACATCAGCTTCTGAAATATGCCAGGAGAGACTACAGCTGTAATCATGTGTGCAGTTACATGATATGATATGAATGATTGTTTAGAGGTGTGCTGCTGCAGAATACCTAGAAGGTGACTTTCATGTTTATGCATCTCAGTTAGGTCTCAGGAAAGATGGCTATCACAGATAAAAACATGGATGGCTCCTGCACTAGATTGGAAACCTCTCCTATTCAACATATATCATACTCCTCCACATACTCTCACCTGCTAAGAGGCTATTATGTTAACATCATATCATTCAGATCATAATTACAAGCAGCTGAATGAAAAAAAAAACACTCACATCAGACTCCTACTTGTAATTCCAAGTAAAACATAGTGTAGCACAAGAGTCATAAAGACGACTGGCAGAAACAAATATCGCTTTTGTATCAAGGCAGTTCAAGGGCCGGTCAGATGCCAGTGCCTCATCTCAAACCAGCTCTTTGGGTTTCGAAAGCCAAAGAAGTGGCTCTTGGCCAGAAAAGCTAGTTCCACTCTGCTTACGTCAGGTGCTGGGTACAGGATTATAGTGAACAACAAGACCAATGACACCAACCAAAACATTGTGACCACCATTTAAAAAAATAAATGAAGCTTGTCATTTGTAGTCTCCAAAGAAGATTGAAGATTTTTAACTATAAATGTCAAAGCAAAACAGCAGTGGTCCATGGTCACTGTCCACTGTGTCCTGTCGCCAGCTGAAGTGCAGACCAAACTAGAGGGAGCTTCATGAACAAAGTCTGTGTTCGAGCACATACAACTAGAATCCTGTGGGTATATAGAGTTATATGTACAGTGACACAGAGACGTGGTACCAATCTTCAAGGCCATTGGCTATTGTTGTGAATTGATGATGAATTAGCCTCTGGGGGCAACGGCCAATATTTTGAGGGCTTCTGGTGTAAACAGTAGATATTTGGACCAAGACTCCATATTCTGTTCACTGTATACTGTTCGCTGTACTGTACAGTCCAATTAGTATCTTTGATAACACAAGTCAAATGTTTCTCCACACAAAACACAAACAGTGATACTTATTGTAGATGTCTTACTTCTGCATATTCACATGCAGAATCTGTTTATAGAGATTACGGTGGCTCTAACCTGTAGAAAAGCAAACTGGTTCTCAAAATGTTTGTAAGTTCATCCAACTCCGAGACAGACAACAGGTTCACCTCGGTCGAAAAAAGGCATTGGGGCCATCGTGTCTTGGTACTGAAGATGATTCTAGCACATTGCCATTGTCTGATGATTGTTTGCCTTTCTTTTCTTTACACTGGGCATTGTCTACTGGCAAAATGAATCTTTCTTTAGCTTCATGCCTACTTGGTGGATTTTCATAGCTTGGATAAACAGACCCATCCAGGGAGATACACTGACAATAAGCAATATCCTCCATAGTGGGTTCTCTGACATCCAGCATCGCTGAGGGACAAAACACTGTGCTTTGTTGCCTTCAAGCTTTTAGCTGAGGGACTAGGGGACCATCTGGCACACGTGCTGCATCTCTGAAGTTAATCCTCAAGCTGTTAGCAATCCTCTTGCAGAGTGAATGTTGGCCACAAGAGACTGCTCAGAAAACGCTGGGTTAGGGTCAGATGTTGAGGAACTAGAGGACAACAGCCTAAAAATAACTTTAAACTTCAGATGATAGGAAGAACCTCTGTGGTTTGGGACAAAGGATTTTCCCAATGATTCAGCGCTGCACATACACATTGATTATGGCCATTGATTCTATAATCACAGTGTACTGATTCCCAGGCAGTGGGGAGGTTAATGCGATCAAGCCAATGAAGTGTTGAGGTCATTAAACATTTAGATTGTCCTCCATGTCAGAGGAGATATGTCCCTTCAGCTTTCCAAGAAATTTTACTCTTATAATGAGCAGCTGCTGCACTAAAACAGGTAATTGGTTCTAAAAATGATCTAATAGTTGTCAAAATGAAACCAACTCCTCCTTTTCTTTCTTTCATTTTTTGTTCTTTCTTATCCTTATGCTGCTGTATTGGTAATAACAGTTGTAATTTTGTGATTGATGTATAGACTGAAAGACTGACTTTAGACCTAGTCCTCTTTATCCCTTGAAGGGGTAAGTTATCCACAATCGGCATCCATGTGAGCCTGTCTTCATGGGCTATGTGCTGGGTCTCTCCCTGTCAGACCCCTCTCTTTAATATTCTTCAGGTCTGCAGTTCTGGTCCATTCTGAGCACATGCCCAAGCAATTATATATGCCAGCATCTGATCTCTAGCACCACACACTCTTCTTGTGAAGTTCTTCATTTGAGATTGTTTCAGGTAAGAAGATGCAGCATTTTTTCCTGAGGCATCCATTGTGTAAGGTGTTGATCTTGTTCATGTCACGCGCCAGCATTTCTGAGCCATGAAGGAGACCATGTTTGACATTGATGTTGTAGAGTCTGACCTTTGTTCTCAGGCTGTACTGACTTTGTCTGCCAGATTGGCTGGAGTCTTGCAAATGCTCTGCATTTATTCCCAAGCTCTGATGTCATTGTGCTGCATTACTTTTACTGACCAGGCTGCCAAGCTAGGTGAGGTACTAAACATAGTCAAGTGGGTCCCCGCTGCTGTGATGGGTGCATAGATTGAAAGGCTATAACTAAAATTGCCTTTGAGACACAGATCGTCTTGGGTGGTTTGGCTTTGCAAGACTTTAACCTTTAAAAATAACACGAGTTGCAGTTCTGCTGTGTCATTTAATAACAGTCTCTGTGCCGTCAGTGAGGATGCAGGCAGACTAAAGTTGCTTTCAGACATGCACTGAACTCCTTACTCCCTCTGTATTTTCTTCTGGAGGAGGAGTGAACACAAAAGTCAGAGTGAGACACTCCGCAGTCTCTGCGTACTTTCTCTGCCTGGCCTCCTAATATAAAGTCAGTAGAAATCGAGGAGAATCCGATGTGTGAACACACATGGGGGTATCCCCAATTGGATTCACCACGAGCGAGTTGGGGGGGTAGATGACGCTTCTAACAGACGCAAAAATGAAAAATGCTAAAAGAAAACAAATATCTCCCAGTGAAAAAGCAGCGAGACACACGTAGAAGACACCGACGAAGAAGTCAAGAGAGTTTGAGGTGATAAGAGCTGATGACGGTGTCTTTGTGTTGTAAACAAAATCACGTAACCTCCACAATGGAGTTATTACGTCACTTCCTGCCTCTGTCTGCTGCAACCGGCTGCTCCACCTGTCGCCTGAATAATGTGAAGGATTTGTTGCTGATGGGAAAGTGTCTGTGCAGAAAACCTCCCGCTGTGTTGTGCATGTGTGAAAGAGAAACTCTGGGTAAACTCCTGAGTCTTTCTCTGAATTTTACCCGCAGGTTATGTCTGAAAACGCCTTTAATGAAACAGGTTGCAGAGTAAAATTCTGTGTGAACTGATGACTGTTCTGTAAACATTCTGACAACCTAAAACTTTCAATGCATTGCAGCGTTTGAATGAATCCAAATCACCGGGTCTTTGTTAAAATAAATGTATTTGAAGATAAAGAAATAACTTACAAATAAGCATTTCTATAACTTACATTAAGTTATAGTTAAGGATTTGTGAGGCAATTCTCAAATGACGATTTCCTCAACAGCTCTTTGCCATGTGAACTGCTGAGGCTTAACAATTTGAAATTCTCACATTATCATAGATTCCTGTTTGTGTTCACAGTGGACATATGATCATAATCCTGCGACGAGCTCTCTCTTTCTGCAAACCACACAGTCGCGTAATGAAAATCTCACCTGCAGAATGAAAGATCCTGAGTAGATTTCAGCTAAAGGAGGAGAAAGTGTGGGGTGAAGAGGGTATGTGCCCGAGTTCAGCAATGAATGAGGAGGACCAGCCTGAATTATTCATGTGCTGACTACCTTTTCATTAATCTCTGAGAGCCAGAAAGTGCTTCACCTCTGCAGGAAAGTTAATAATAGCTCCATTAAAGAAGTTAAAGAGGGGGACCAAGAACTGCTGTGGCTCAGGTAACATTTGTCAGGATCAACCTTAAGATACTGCAAATGATCATCTTTGTGTATGTGGTTATTCAGGTGTCTGCTTTTTTAAGGCAATCCTGGTCGATGAAGATGAAAATGTTACATCACTGAAAACCATAGTAGAACTTTTTACCATCTCTTCTTCTCTGTGCCTCTCGTCTAGATTGAATCTATTATCTTTAATACATCACATACAGAATAACAGTACCACAGGGTTCAAAGCTGTCTGTCCCTGCTGTTTCCCCACAGTCAGCCCTCATCATCAAAATAACATTTAAAAGATTTGTTTATCTATTACGAGACATTTTCACGAAAATGCAATTTGCAATTAATGTTGCAAGACTCCATTTTGCAATAATCTTAGAGCACTTTAAAACTCTAATGTGCTGATCTGCAACATTAAAACAATAAGTAACCGGTTTTAATTTTGTGGTTGATCGGTGTAGGTGTAAAACGGTTGATGAGGTTTGAGTTTTCTTGGCAGGGTTAGAGAGCCGCAGCGTCAAAGTTGCTGTGAAATCTGTTGGATCCTGAGATATCACTGTTCATACATCATCATCCATTTTTGTGATAACCTCTGTATCATTGTCAAAAACATGTGAATTGCATATTCGAATAGTATATATATATATATAGGTTTTCCTGAGAATTTCGGTAATCAGCTATTTATCTTGACAAGCTCTCTCCTCGGTATTCCTATGGTCTAAGTGAGACATGACAGAGTGACACCTGTGCTGTATTGAAACATGTCATAATGTCTTCTGTGAGATAGATTCTATGCTGTATTGGATTCTGTTGTCATTTCATAAAACCCTTTCACCTGTAAAATAATGGACAGGCTGAGATAGAGGAGGTTTACCAGCCAGAGGACCATATATCTGACTACACTGTGTTGCCCGGTGGGGGTGAGTCAAACCTCCATGAGTTAATCCTGTTACTTCCCAGCCAGTGTAGTCACTCTCGGGAGGGGGAAAAACTCCATGTTGGGGCTCTGAGGTAGAAAAGACAATGGGTTGAAGGTAGGATATGTAATAAATATGAGGAAATTAAAATATAATAATATCATAGGAATATACTAAATGTATATAATTATTTTATCATTATAGGTGACTATTGTTATTACATGGTTACTGAGTAGTTATGATTACATTATTACATGCAAACTTAGGATCTGATGTACATTATATTCTTAGAGTTGCCAACTGGTTGAGTCCATGGAGCAAAGGACTCAGTCATAGAGGCTTTATATACTTTTATTGAACCTCAAAAGACCTTTAGCAGTAGAGACCCGTGGCAAGGATTCAGGGGATGGGGTCATTGGGTTCCCTTTTTCTTCTTTGGGATTTTTCTTTCTATTTTATAATTTGTGTATTCTGTATGTTTTGTGTAGGTGTATTTCTTTGTGTTTTCTGTGTACAAAATAAAGAGTATTAAGTAGTCATTATTACATTTCATGAGCAGTGCAATGAGTACATTGAGTATAGATGGTTATCAACTACACACCGTTTCATGACTGTATCTTGCATGGGGTAGACAATATTGCAGTGACAAAACTGACAGAAATGCCACAACAACACACACACACACACACACACACACACACACATACACATACACACAATGCTCTGTCAATACCAGCCATGCTGTCACAACTGGAATTTAAAGAACATTGATGTGACATTCACTCTCTCAGTCCTTCTATTCTGAACCACAGTAATGTTGGAAAGAGAATATGTTGTATCTCAGTCCTTCCTGGTCAGTTTTACATTTAGATGTGTGTCCCCGGGCATTCAGAGTGTTAGTACCACAGTTATGAACCTGTGGCCCAAACTACACCGTGGACAACCTGTTCTATTCCCAACCTTCCCTCCAGGAGTGACTGCCTGCCTGCAGCAGCTCTGTAGCCGGTGACATTTTAAAGAGCAAATAGGAAGAAATGAATGTGAATAAGAAGCGAGCTCAACCATATGATTGAGTTCCCCTCGATGATATTTACAAAAGCGAGGAGCCCAGAACCGAGTTATGAACACATTATCCTCAGTTGGGCTTTCTCAAGTTTCCCAAGTTGCTCGGGCTGAAGGGAACTCATTTCTTATGGGATGATTAACATTATTATTTTATTCGTTGATCTATGTCAAATCCAAAAGGTGGTGATTGCTCTTCAGCTTGTAAACTGTATAATTATGAGGATTATTAGTCACAGAAATTGCCATAATGTGCAAACCAGTTATTGTGCTTTCACTTACTTCTGGTGTCTAATTTTATAATGTGTGTAAGTTTTGAGATCTTTTTGCCTCAACCCAAACATTGTAACGTTGACTGAAATGTTGTACGTTGTGTTGACAGTTAATCTGAGGTTACCACTGCCCTGTTCCAATTCCCCCTCAGTTTGCCCTGCCCCTATGAAGTGTCCCCTCCAAACGGAGCCACAAGGGAGAAGGCAAGAAAATGTTTTCATCGGAGGTGGGACACCACTCGCTCCATCAGCAGCAGACAAAACTGATGAATGTATGTACAAAATGTCTAGCAGCTAAATAGTAAATAAGTGGACTAGAGCCATAACACAACGAAGGCTAAAAAATGATCCTGGATAATCCACAGACCTCAATGTTAGTACTGGTAGTTCTCATTGGTTTCAGAGGAAGATGTTCCATTCTAATTGTTTCACTTAATAAAAAAGTATGATATCTCTACAAATTATTCAGAAAAAATATGACTTTTCTACTGGACAAGTGTATTGTCTTAAACACTTGCATCTTACAATATTCTTATGACAAACCAATTCAATTCATATATTTATATTTAATATATAACTTGCAACTTCTTCATTTCATTTGAATGCATCCAAATCACAGTGACGTAGAGACAACAACCCACCAATCAACTGACTATAAGGTTTGTTCAGAGTGCAGCCAGTGAGCTCTTATACATAGACTCTGTCTCACCTTCTGATTCAGTATTTGTACCATAAATTAGAACATACACAAGGTCAGTGCCTGTTTGCCCAACAAAAACACAGAATATCTTCTTCACCCCCTGCCAGTGTAGTGGCCTTTACAGGGGGAACATGCATTATTGACCAAGAAGTGCTTTACAAAACTGAAAAGTGAGACACAAAGAGTCTCCAGCGATGCCATTTGAAAACACATTCTCTGAAAGAGGCGCGCTGCACTAAAAACTAGACTTAGTGACCAGCTGTGAGCAGGTGGGGGACCAGGAGGAGCACAAAGCAATCATGGAGCAGGCTGAGTGCTCGCCCTTCATCGGAGCGGCAGAATGAAAAAAACTAATGTCTGAAAGGACACCGTCCTGCTGCTTTTACAGATTAATTGTCAGGATCAATAATTTAACTGTCAGAGGGATTGTCGTATCTAAAGCGCAGACACAAAAGGGTTTCTCACTCCGCTCATCAAGATTGCCGTCTCCCACTTTTGAGATAAACTGAGGCCGAATCCGGAGCCTTTCTTGACATCAAGGAAGTGAAGTTGTTAAAGTGTTTCTCAGACTTTGTCGGGTCACACTGAACAGGACGGCGCCAAGATGTCACCAGCATCAGAGTCCGATGCAGAAAAAAAGAGAAAATTCTGTGAAATTCTACATGGAAATCACAAAAACAACACACTCAGACTGTGTGTTTGTCAGACAGAAGCTGCCAGAAATACATCAACAGCCTGAGTCACTGCTCAAATCATCCGTGCCTTGAAGCACATATCACATGAAAACACCAGATACATAACTTCATTTCCCTTTGACAAACACAACTACACAACACAGGACTGACTTTTACAATTTTATTTTCTCAAAAATGTCTTATAGGTTATATGCGGATCAGCAGCTCAACGTGTATGCACTTAAGCCTTTGGCTATCAGGTCACCACACAGGATCCTCTTTGTTTGGTCCACATGCACAAGCTCGTTTTTTGACACTATATTATTAATATTAATTAATATTAGTTCACTGATCAACAAGTTGTGTTAATGTGCCCAGAAACGTATCACTGCTCCAGAATATGCAGGGAAAAAGACTCCAGACGAGCAAACATGAGCGTAAACTATGTGTATTACAAAAAAGTCTTTGTGAATGTTTTTTTATAAAGAAATTGCAATCCAGTTTAAATGTAACATCCATTTCAGTACAATTCTTTCAACTCAAGAAATTGTCACTTTTTCTTTAAAATAGAAGGCGTTCAGACAGAAAACAGTCCTGGTTTGAAAAAAATGCATGAGGGTGTGTTGGTGGGTGGGAGTGTGTCCAAGGGGAGGAAGACTGATCACTGGACTGTGATTTATCGTTTACTCTTTATGACTCTAGAAGGTTGGTATGGAAATAATTTCATCTTTCAAAGCAACAATACAGAAATGAGGCAGCTTGTTTTTTCAAGGAGGGCTAAAGCAGGTTCCGCACACATCCTAATACACCTCTTTATGCAAATGTAATATAATGTCCAGCTGACATTGGGAAAGAGGTGTGGCACACCCTGGACAGGTCTCCATCACAGGACTGACATACAGAGACAAAAAAACAATAACACACACACAACAAACCAGACCCCGGAGGACCCAAACACAATGGGCACGGGGAGAACTCGACACACCTTGTCGGCTGGCAGGTTTAAACCCAGAAGCCCTCACACTACCACTTACTGAGAAAGTAATGACATTACTGTAATGCTTTAATAAGTAATGAGTTAATGACAAAAACTGGTCTCTAAAAATGTGTTGACCTTCACAAAGCAAAAGAGTAAAAAAACACAGTAGTGTAACACTAACAGATCCGCTGTCTCCTTACTTTAAACTTTCATCCATATCATCTGCATTGACTATTTCCAATGAATTATTTCCATACAGCATGTGCCTGAATGAAGCTGAGAGAAACATCACTTTAACAGACTGATAAAACCTGTAAATGTATGTAAGTGCTAAAGAGGTTAATAAAATATAAAATATTCACCTTTACATGTAAATCAGGGGAGAAATCACTCACCCCCGCCCACAGACTCTGGTACTGTGTAAGCATTGCACTGAATCAGAAAGGAAAATTACACATGGCAATTTGAATGAGAGTGTGAATAGGTGTTGCTCTTCAGTCAGTAATCTATCCCAGGTGCACTGCTGATATATGTGGATAGAGCATTATTATATATCAGATAATTGAACTCCTTTCCTGTCAAACTCAGCAACACCCTAAAATATCAGTCATGATTCAGACGTATGACGTGCTCTGGATTACAAGAAAATACTGTGTTGCACTATTAAATCTATTACAGTGAGGTGCAGCGTGCATTCAATGTGGGAGTCCGGACTAAAAGCAAAAAGGCTTCGTTGAGGCAGAATAATGAGAGAGACTGTTATTTAAAGACTGGAGCCATGACAACAGAGGACCACTGCTGGTGAGGGACATTAGCTGTATTCATTTGACACAGAATTAAAACCTGAAAGGGATATGTTGCTATAATGACACCTAATTCATGACTTCAGATAAAGGAGACATGGTCTGGCGCCATGTTGAGGGCATTGACTTTGACTTACAGATGTTTTACTCTGAGGAATTTGCTGCCTGCACTGCGAATTGCTGCGAACACCAGACTGTCACCATTGTCTATCACCAGACAGTTTTTTGTCTGGAGGGGGGCCTTAAAGAGACAGGAGCAAGAAACAAGTGTTTCTGACAGAGGCTGACAAGAGGAGCTGCAGCATTGGACAGTTTGAGGAAAGTGATTTTCTGAACATTAGTGCATGTAAACATTAAATTAAAATTATGAACCTAAATATAAGCACAATATGTCTCCTTCAATGTTTTCATTCTCACCAACATTGGTTGTGATGGTTTCTCCGGCCAATTGAAAATGTGTGATAATGATATCCGAATGCGGTCCGAAGCAATTCAACGAAAACAAAGAAGAGCCTGCACAAGTGGAGTGGCATTAGTGTGCAGGCTCTTCTTTGATAATGATACAGGACCATCAATGTTTGGTGGCTACAAGCTAAATAAGTACTCTGTCCAGTTAACAGGCTAACGTTCCAAATTCAAATGAGTCATGGCTGATATAAATGTCTATGGGGCCTATAGAAGTGGCTCTGGGACCAGGTTGTAAGCAACTTCTTGAGGGCAACAACACAAAACTGTCTCAGTATCACATTGTATTGCTGTTATGGATCATTTTTACTGTTCGTCTATATTGTTTGGCCATACTGATTATTGTCCTTTTTGTTTTCTGTGCTGCTCACTCATAACATAGGTGAAAGAATTTAATTCCATGTGAGTGACTGATCTTTGTTCACATGAACAATGTGATATGCAATTTGTCCTTCCAGATATAATTATCATTCAGTCTTTTTTCATATGTACAGTATTTGTCTTTTTTATCATTGTTGTTGTTTTAGGTTCATCACTTGCCCTCTTTGAATGTATATGTTTCTGTGCTTCTTTGTGACATTTCTCTGTCTATTTTTTTTTAATAAAATCAGGTTATGTTTGATCTGAGCAAAGTTTTCTTTCTTTTCTTTATATAATTTATCACAGTCTTTTTTTCATAATTTGTTCTGTGGTGCGTTTGCTACAATAATTACTATTATAATCCAGCTAAAATAAGCCATTACACAAATGAATACCTCATCAACCAAGAGTACAGAGATCAGTCACTTAGCAACCACGCTGATTATCCATTACAGCGTTTATGTGATGTTTTAAACAAATACACCACATATTAGATGGTTTCAGCTTCTCAGGTGTGAAAATGTAATGCGTTAAATTGTCTTAACACAACAGTAAATTTAATACCTTTTGGTTTGGGGCGGTTCAATAGATTTTTAGGTTTATGAAAAAATGTATTGACTTGCGGTCCATAATCTGGTGTCTTCAGATTTCTACAAACCCAACTGTCAGACTTAGATTCAAAAACACCACTCCTCAAAAACAAAAAAAGTGGTGGTTATGAACAGCATTTTCCATTTTAGAAATGTCACTGTGTGTTTGCTGCAGAGCGGCTGCATCAGTACTAACTATACCTCTAAAAAGACCTGAAATAACTAAAGAAAAACAGGCTGTGTGTGTGTGTGTCTGTGTGTGAAACTTTTCGTACCTAAACCAAAACCAACCTATTCACACACCTACACTACAATATGACTATTACCTGTGGGAACTAATTAAAAATGACTAATCATTAGTTTGAAATCTTCCTTCAAACAAAAGCTATTTACTGTCAAATCCTCTTCCGGATGCTGATGTGCACTCTGGGACTAAAAGGATTGTGGGAGACGTCTCGTGTGAAGCATCAAAGCACACGTGTGGAAGCCAGGTATTGACAAAGAGCCTCTTAACGTCTTTGATGCATCGGTTTACAGGTTGTCATTGATCAAACATTAGCAGGAGAGCCACAGAGAGAAGTGAATTGTACTTTAGAGCGTTGACCTGTTCATACAGTAGCCACCCATTCTGAGCCGAGGTCAGTGGGTCTGTTTGGCTTTTGAAGGTCAGTACAGTCTGTGGTCAGACACATGTTATTTCAACCTGTGTGTTTGCCACAGGAGTGAGATTGAGTCATCTGTAACATATGATGTGCTATATTTGGTTGAAGTCAATGTCAGATAATGTCTGTCAATCCCCTCCTCATCCTCACACAGATCCCCCTCTCTTTCATTTTTCTTAACATTCAGGGTGCAAACACAGTTTTCACATTTGAATATTTATATGTGAAGTGTTGCATCACGACCCACCCTTGAAATAAACATGACAGTGCCAGTGCTTTACATGTTGCTGCATTTGATTGCTGCTCTCTCAGCCGGTGAAGCTGGCAGATCATCATCCGAGTCTGGGGGGGGCCGAGGAGGGGGAGAGACGAGGGAGTGAGAATTGAGACGGGGAGAAACAGCGGGTGGGGTGGTGGTGGTGGGAGAGAGATGGAGGTGAGGGAGCCAGTGTTCTCTGAGTGTTCAGCGTGTGTGGGTGTGTACATAGCCTCACTTTGAAGTGTTTTCCCGAAGGGGGACAGCTCCACTTCTCACAGACCACCAACTCGGATCATGTCACACACATGACTCACAGGCTGGAGAAAACAGAAACTCATACGGCAACATGCAGATAAAGGTATATACACAAATATGGTGGACAAACACACACACACTCAGTTGTGTCTGCATCACAGATTGTTTTACATTGATTTCCTAGAAACTTACACTAACCTTGACCATAGATACTACTTGCCTTACCTTAACCTTAATCTAAAGGTTAACCGTAACCTAACCTAACATCACCTTAAAACACATCTTCACCTTAAAATGGCATGATTTAATTATTTACATTATGTGGACTTGCTTTTTGTCCCCATAAGGAAGACAAGTCCCCATAATGTGACTGTGTAAACAGTGTAAGATCCCTACAACATTATACCTGGACCACACACACACACATACACACCTAACCCTTACCTGAACCTAAAGCTAAACCTAACCTTGTGTTAGTTCTATAAAATGGCTGAAAAACCAAAACATGAAATACTGAATAACTTTTTTTCAAATACAGTTGTGGTACACAAATCAATGCTGCGTCAACAAAAGGCACACAGCCTCTTGAGTCTCAAGGTTTAACTCACCCCAGACCTTTAAGTGGTCAAATGTTAATAGAAAAAGACAGAACCTTATTGAATCCTTGAATTTTGTTGAAATTTGCATTACATCCAATTATTTGGTTGAGTACCAAAGATGGTGCATGTATAGAGATGATAAATGCAAAACCATTTAAAAAATCTTTGAATATGAATTTTCCTTTTCTTAACCATTGAACTGTGCAGTGTCATGGACATTTGATCGAGGTGACAAGATATGGAAATGAGAATAGCTATTAAACAAATAATAGTTTTTCACGGACATGCACAGACAAGGACATGTCCTAGAACAAAGGACAAGATGTAAAACATACAAGGGGAATTCTCTATCTTGTCCTATGTCAGTCTATAATCAAGTTCGAAGGTAATTCTCAAAGTAATTATAAGGAAAAGCACACAAAGTGTCTATTTAATTCAACAATATCTAGTACATTTTAACTGTTGAAAAGGATCCAACACTCACTATTACACACACATACACAGCAACTGTTGCTCCTGTCTTTTGGAGGACACATATTGACATAATGCAGTCTCTAGCCCTATAACCCTCACCCTAACCTTCACAAATAAATCCCTCAACTCAACCTCAGCTCTAACTCATACGTAAACCTAATTTATCCTGAAGTTTCAAACCAAGTTTTAATGAACGAAAAGCCAGTTGAAGCTGTTTCACAAAAAGTGAGGTCTCCACAAGGTCTGTAAGTCAAGCTGGTCCTCACAAAGGTAGAAGTACAACATACACACACACACACACACACACACACACACACACACACACACACACACACACACACACTTGCACACTTGCACAGATGCCTCAAAGAAATAATTTTGACATCCTAGTCACATCACTAGGAGTGGAGGAGTGGATGGAAGTCTTCAGCCACCTGTGGTTATGGTCTGGCTGGGTTAGATGTCTCCAGGGCCAATATAAATTAGAATAGCTTCCCCTTTTAAATCAAGTTGAGAAAGTATAATGAAAGCACATGTGTTGTCATGGTCTTGGTTTATTTAGCTTGATTTTTTTTGTTGTGGCACACACTATCTTTCACTGTCTGCTCCACACGACTCATCATTTGGATAAGTGTAACTTTCCCCTACAATCAATTCTGGAGTAATCTGATTAAAGAAATGAATCTCTTTTATTTACATAGCTTTTTCTGGGGGCTGCATTGTAAGGCTCAGTTTTCAGAATTTTTTTTTTCCCAATTTGTGGCATGTGGCCATATAAACAGTGAAATAGGTGTTGTTTGCTGAAATCCCCCTTTTCCAGCATCTCCCTAATTTAAGTGATGAGGGACAAAATCCAGAGCTTTGGGCTAATATGAGTCCTCTTTGATCTGAGTCAGAAATTCTGTTTCTCTTTACTCCTATCCCTCTATTTTAAGTTCAACAAGAAAACATGTCTGTGAACACAGAGAGAACATTTTACTCAACATTCTGTAGCTTTGGAAAAGCTCTAAAAGTTTATGAATCCATCCTTTACCTGTAAATACTGTAAATCAATTTCAATTTGTATTTTTACCTTTTCCCTCATATGTAACGACTCTATATGCACATTTCTTTTTTCATGCACAAGTTTTACTCCCATAATAACAACAGTCTTCACAATGACAAGAGTTAGAGGTAACTGGAACAGAGGCAGAAGCAGAACATCACATATTTCCAAACGAAAGCAACAGCAGAGTAAATACAACATTTTTATCATGGCTCTATGTACAGACGTCAATGTGCTTGCAGGTCCCAAAGTCTTCTCTTCCTAACACTCTCTCAATTTTTACGTGTAAACGTTATCTTTACAAGTTTCAAATTTGGTGGATCTGATGATTGACAGTGATTTTCAGCGTTTACCATGGATTTTAACTTGCTCTTACAATAAAAAGTTACAGAAAGTCTCAGCTTTTTCAAACTGTCAATCCCTACTTTCCCTGCGCGCCTCCCTGCCAGACTTCAGCTCCATCAGCTCCACCTCATGTTTTGCTGCGGTCTCCAGCACTTTCTGCTTATTATAGAAAACCACAAAGTTATTAATGATGGGGTGGATGGGCAGAGCGATGGCTATCACCCCGCACAGAAAGCTCACGGCCGCGTTGCACTTGCCAAGCGTGGTCTTGGGGTAGATGTCTCCATAGCCCACGGTGGTCATGGTGATGATGGCCCACCAGAAGGACTGAGGGATGCTCTTGAAAAGAGTCTCCGGGTGGCTTTGCTCCATGGTGTAGGCCAGCGCAGAGAACACGAAGATCCCCACGCTCATGTACATGAGGAGCAGCCCCAGCTCTTTGAGGCTCCGCTTCAGCGCGTAGGTCAGAGTCTGCAGTCCGGAGGAGTGGCGCGCCAGCTTGAAAATACGCGCGATACGCATGATGCGCAGCGCCTGCACAGCCTGCTGCACGTTCCCAAGCTCCATCATGGATGAGGTGCCGAGGTAGGTGAGGGACAGGACCACGTAGAAGGGTATAATGGCCATGAAGTCGATGACGTTCATGAAGGAGAATGCGAAGTGCAGCTTGTTCGGAGAGGAGGCGAGACGCAGGAGGTACTCCGCCGTGAACCACAGCATGCACACGGTCTCGATCCCCTCCAATATCGGGTGCTCCACGAGTTTCCCCTCGGAGTCCGTCACCTGCAGCTCCGGGATGGTTCCCACGCACATCACCACCGCCGACACCAGGATGGAGAGGAAGGATGCGATGGCGATGACGCGCGCCGCCAGGGAGGAACCTGGCTTCTCCATCAGCCGCCACAGGAACCTCTGGCACCGCTGGGCGCGCGTAAAGCACTGGTCCACCTCCATATCCTCCAATATTACCTTCACCTTGTTTGAAATCTCCGTAAGCTCATCCTCCTTCTCACTCAGGTAACTTTTACAACACTCATCTAAAACGCTTTTGTCTATCTTCCAGAACTCCATCTCCTTGATGAAGCAGATGGGGCAGATGCCGTTTTTGATGTGGATTTCATCGAAGTAGTAAACGTCGATGATGCACTTGAAGGCATCGGGGTCTCGGTCAAAGTAGAACTCCTTTCTACTCGGATCGAAGTCATCACACAGCGAGGAGATAACTTCGTGATTTTGAGTTGGACAGTTCACTAACTCCGCCAGTCTGCTCTCCGGGTAGCGGTTCAAAACATCCCCGAAAAGCACCACCCGGACTCCGCCGATGTTTACAGCAATCTCCCCCTCTGCGCAGAAACCCCTCCTGTAGTTGGGCTTCGGGATTGTCCACATTGTATTTAATGTTTCCCTGTGTCAATATCAGTCATTTAATTAAAAACAAATTAAAAAGCGTTTGTTTTTAACCAGAATGAATGTCTTTTATTTCCGTGCGTAAAATGTTTCCTCCTCAGATTGTGCCATGCGCTGAATGCCACAGTTTGAGCGGCCAGCTTTTCTTAACACTTCCCACCTCTCTCTCTCTCTCTCTCTCTCTCTCTCTCTCTCTCTCTCTCTCTCTCTGAGCTGCTAATATCTAAAGGAAACCTTCCAAAATAAAAACAGCAGTGACACATGTTATGATGCTGGTTGTTCCACAGAACAGAGACAGTGCACTCTTTGGTGATCATGTAATGTGGCATCACATGAAGATCAAGGGCTTTACCTAAGTGCAATTTACTTGGGCTATTTACTTATACTCCACTACATTTTAGAGGAAAACATGGTACTTTTTACGTTGTGTTCTTGGGGCCCTTGTCATGTTTCAAATGTCAAAGAGTCCTTAAAAAGAAAAATACCAAGGTAAGAACCCACTGGACTAAGCAAAACTTAAGTTTAAAGTGTGCTCCACTGGTTTTATCATTGTTGTACTGACAATAAACAGATTTAATGAAGGAACAATGTCCATGCGGCAAAACCAGAAATATAGGCTTCTTCCTGAACCTGGCTGGAGCATATTTCCCACAGTGCAACTCCACTGCCCAGACTTCAGTTTGACTGCTCTCTACTCTTATTTGAGTTATTTAAGTAAAAGTTCCTCTTTCCCCATTGATACCATCCCATCTTTTTTAATGATGTACAACAGTGCATGCAGAAATCCACTTTATTACTGTGATGGTTCAAAAAGTTCTTGTGCGCTTACAGTACATGTTTGTCAAAGGAAAACACTGACCGACATTTTTTAATTGTTCTATAACTCCATGAGCAGCACATCACACAGTTTTCTCTGTGTGTAGACGACACTGTAGTGAAGAGAAGCCAAATCCATCCACGGTTAACCTGACTGGATTATTTACATCTCTGTCTGAAGCAGCCACTTCCTTCTGCCTCAGAAGAAGTATTGAAAAGACATTCTTGGATACACTCTTTACCAGATTAGGTTTCTTTTAGTGTTGAGGGCTTTCACACTCCTGGCTCTGAGTGTGAGTGACTGGTCTGGAACAAGTGCAGGAGCCACAGGGTCTCTCATTTCTCATCATGGGTCCTCTCTTTTCTGTCCGTGTTAATGTCGCGCTCGGGGCCCCTCCCTCCACGAGCGACGGGGCCCCTCACTGCTTGGTCCCTGTGTGGGTCCCCTCTTTGCCAACTGCTAGCTGATCTCCAGCATGCAGGTGTTGATGTCAAAGCAGATGTACGAGAAGTACTCCTGCTGACAGAGTCCTGGGATGTCACAGTTCACCTGTTTGGCAGAGTTAGACACAGAAAACACACAAAAGAAAACCCTGCAGCGTTACACTTATCTAGTACCAATTAAACCCCATTATTGCCCTGTACTGGAGCGTCTGTGCACCATGCAAATGATGTTCATTTCACAGGCTGTTCTGTCTTGTATGTTGTGCACCATAGTTCCACTGTCCTTATTTGCCTGCAGTGAATGTGTGTGTAGTGCAGCAGCCCACACTAATTCACTTTCCTCCCTGCAGTCTGGCAAGACCATGGATAAATTTGCATGAGACAGATGTCATTTCATGTAGGCCGGACAGCAGATGGCTGACAGTGCTCCTCTCTAACTAGAAATACAGCACTGCAGTTGTATTCCTTCACCAACCACTGCAGTCTCAGTCTACATACATATTTTTTCCAGACTCATATGAGGTCACCATGACCTTTGACCACTGAAATCTTATCAGTTAATCTTTGAATCAATGTGACAACTGGTCAAAATCTTAAAATATTTCCTAAAGGCAGATTTGAGATATCATGTATATGAGGCCAAATAGTTTGGAGGCCACTGTGATCTTGACCTTTGACTGTTGACCATCGAAATCTAATCAGTTCTTTTTTGAGTCCAGTTCTTGAGATATTATGTTCACAAGAACGGGACAGACGTATAACCTGAAAACACAATGCCTTGGGCTGGTTGTCAGCAGCGCATAGGTATTTAAATGCTCCATTGGATGTTAAATTTAAATAGTTAAAAAATCACTTAATCTAAATGACTAGATTTTCTCTCACGTTTTGGAGGAAACAAACCATTGTCAACTGACACAAACTGAAAAATGTGGTCATCTTGATCAGAGGAGCTGACAGAAGAAAACCATGCACTCCAGAGTGCATGTGACCTGAGTTGGGGTGACAGGGTCACTTTTCACTATCACAGAGACAGACAGCACTGGACTGGCCCAGAGACAAGTCTCTGACTGTCAATAAGTGGCTCAGCCAAAGCCCCAGAGTTTGAGAGGATCTGCCAGGAAGACTGAGATAAACTGCCAGAATCCACCTGAACAAAGTGATAAAGACTCAGAGCTGTAGCTGCTGACAAAGCCCAAAAAGTACTGAATTAAGGGTCTAAACACTTTTAGAGATTTTAGTTAGTCAGGGAATAAGAGTTTCTGGATTTGAACTGGGTAAACTTCGTGGTTGGTTCACATCTACTCCATCTTTTTGTTCTTTCTGGCCAGGCCTCCTCACTCCCATAGTTTAATTAAATGGATTCACAGGGATATGGCATTGTGAATCTCCGTTGGCAGAGCAGTCCAGAGGATGGGGGCCGCCACGCTGAAAGCTCTGTACCCAAAAGTCACCAATCAGGTGTTGATGGTGAGTAGTCGAAGGATCGCAGATTCCTGGAAGGGGTGTAGGGTCGAAGTAGGTCTGATAGGTACTGCATGCTGTACACTGTAAACTGTTTTTATTTTGTCTTCTATTCCTTTCTGCCTTTTATTTATTATTTTATGTATTTTGTTCTTCGGCACGATTCCTTTTTTTTCCTTCACCAAAAATACATAAATATTGTAAGACTGCTTTATGTATAATTCATATTATGCAAGTAAATGTAAAATGTTGTGAACTCTGCCACTCCTACAATAAAAATTGCATGCACATGTCTGAAAGGATCAAATGATGTAGTAGTGCTGACACTTTATATCCAAAGGGTCAAAGGTCAACTTCACAGTGACGTCACGGTGTTCTGCAAAAACAGTTTACTGGCTGTTATCTAACACTATGTAGCAGCAGAAGGGGAGGTTGCGACCGTGTTTCATGCAGCTTGACTCGATGTGGCTTTGGATGAAATATGAATGTAACAGTGGTGTAGTTACAAGCAGCATTAGAATAAGTGAAGGTTAATGGGACCTCTTACGTCTGTCTTGCTGGAAGTGGCGGTGGGATCCAGGTGCATGAAGAGTGAGGCGAGTTCTCCTCTGAGTTTCTTCGAGCACTTGCTGTCGGTCAGCAGCAGAAGAGCCTGATAGTTTACAGGTAGTCCATACCTGGGAGTGGGATATCATCATGAGTCTACTCGCACATGCTCCACATGTCAATGGTTTACTAAAGTTGAGAGTACATGATATCAGCACTGACCTGAGGACTGATTCCACAAACACCCTCAAGGCTTTCAAGTGGATCCAGGCTGTAAACACCTCACTGAAATTAACCTTCAGCCAGCGCACAAAGATTCCCTGTGGAGGAGCAGAGCACAAATATCTACACAACACACACACACACCAGAATTCAACTCTACAGAGAGAATACGTGATGTTGGACTCACGCATTGTTCCTTCTTGTGAACGCTCAGCTGCTTCCTCTCCTGCTGCTTCTCCTCCTCCTGATCAAAGCGGTACTCACGCACAGTGAACCTGTGGATCAGAGGCTACGCTGTGGTAACTGACACAGACAACACGTCTTTGACCTGATGACGGATTGTTTTTCTGGAAATCCCTCCTGCTTACTTGCTCTCCTGGGCTCTGGCTTTAAATTCACTCACGGCCCTTTTGAAAAGTGTGACTGAGAAAACTCCCCCCTCTCCGTCCTCATGCAGCTTCCTGATGGTCACACAAAACCATGACCATGAGAAATAGAATGAACAAAGCCGGGTGATACTGATGCACTGTAATAACTATACTTATATCAAGCATTGTGAAGCTTATATTGTTTTATTTTCTGTATAATAAGGGGAATAACCATCATTTTTGTATTAGTGATGCATGTTTTTGGCTATATACCAGCTAACTGACATTTACTGTTGATTCCCTCTGGATGAATTGGAATAATGTTGGTGATCTGTTGATTTGGAAGTCCTTCCTCTACCCCTCCAAGTTTGTTGATGTAAAAACATCCTTGAGGACAACAGGTTGTGTGAGAGGTTGAGGATGAATCACATTTTCTACTGTATTGCCCTTATTAAGAAGAGTTAAGAATAATCTATATTAAATCAAAATCCTGAAATGTTCTGGTGTGCAGATGATGACAGGTGCTGCAACTCTACTTTCTTCTTTTCCTTTTTTGAACTTTTTATTTTTCTAAACAGTGGAACGTCTTGTTAGCTTGTTTTAGGTTGGGCTCATAAAGTGCATGCCACAATAATAAAAATAAATTTGTACGATACTGAAAAATGAACAACCTTTTTATTTCTTTATGATTAAAAAATCTTAAATGGATAATTATTTCACTTTTTGTCTGAAAGGTGAATGGATTGTTTTTCATGGTGAAATGGAGGAGAGGTTTCTTGGTTTTCCAAGTTGGTTCAGCAGAGGGCAGCAGAGACCTACCAACATTAAATCCATAACAGTGTTTCTTTAGTTTTCATGAGTATGTGTGATGCATCTTTTTTTTTCTTTTAGTGAGATGGAGACAGACTGAAAAACAATCAACTGTCATCACAACTTGTCTCGGGCTTCATCATCACTGACAGGCTGAAAGGAATAATGATGGCTTCTCACGTTACAGTTTCCTGTGGACTAGACTGCCCTCTGCTGGGCAACCCTGACAAGCAATACATTTATTTTCTTGTATTTCACTCATTCATTCATTCATTCATCAATCAGCTGTAGTGTTTATCCTTTGAGGGTTGTATTGGCAGAGAGGTGGGTGCACCATGGAAATGGTGCAATTCAGGGTTCAGCATCTTGCCCAAGGACACTTCGGCATGCAGATGGGGAAGACTGGGGATCGAACTGCCAACCTCCAGGTCGGAGGACGACCGCTCTACCCCTCAGCCACAGCCGCCCCATGGAAGAGGGCTGCATACATATATACAATATAAAAAAGTAAGTCATTTAATATTTTATTTATTTGTTTGTTGTAGTGATGGGAACCACTCTGCAGTAATACTCTAACATGTTATTGCCTGGTTTCCTATTGCCTTGGCAGAAACCAGCCGTGACGTCACCCATTGGTTTGTGAGCTGCTGCTTTGAAGCCTCAGGTTTGGCATTTCAGTCAGAGCTCAAGGGAACTGCACGCCCACCTACACCTGCACCCATTGGACAGTATCATCTGTCAATCACATAGTATCCATGCCCCAATGCAAATCATCATCTTGTTTGTTCTACTCTAAATGGGATAAAAATTTACAAAATGGACATAATGCTGTATTGAAGAAGACATGAACCATGATGTTATAACTCAAGTGGTCATTCGATACAATATGGGTTTCAGGCACTTCCGAGTCTACGTCCATTTTAATGAACAATTTAGGTTCAGTTGTTTCTAATGTGCATCTTTACCACTAGGTGTCATTAAATCACACTCTGAACCTTTAAAGGCCCTTGTTTGTCCTCTCGTCAGGGGGAGATGAGCGATGATGGTGGCATTGCATGATTTTGGTCATTTACTAACAAGTGTTTTTTATGGAGGGCATTTTCACACTTTGCATTAGGAAAAGCCCCTGGTTTAAGTAATAAGACTCGCCACGCAGAACTCTCCCTTTCTGCAGGTAATAGAACACCAGTGGTTACTGAGCCTGACCCTGTGGATGTTGAGCTCAGCCAGTGCACCTGCGCCTCGATCAAGTGGAGTGGTTTTCTCTCAAGGTCAACGGTGCATACAGACGACTCACCTGCTCGACCGGGGAACCACAAACTGTGACAAAGACTCATAGGTCCTCTCCCACTGCAGGTAGCTCCCTCTGGGACCAAAACACATTCAAACACATCAGGAATATCACAATATACATTTACACATGAACACCCCTGTTATAGCACTGACCTGGGCACCACTACCAGTAGAGTGGTGAGGTACTCTGAGACCACCAGGTCTTCTCTCCTCACAATGTCATTCAGACTGCGAGTTTGCAAATTCCCCCTGGAAAGACAGCCACTTTAACATTTAGATTATAAACATCATTATGTGTGTTACTTCATCTTGAATGGATGTTACTCACTCGAGTTTGTGCTCAAGGCTCTGCAAGCTTGTTTTCACACTGTTGTACGTCGCAGCTCGACATTTCAATTCCGTCTCCACCTGAGAAACTTCCTGGCACACATGCAGATATAAGGTGAGGAAGTTGTGAGCCAAAGTGAACGGTTCTATCATTGGAGCTTAGCCCCCTTTTGAGTGGTCCAAACTAATTTGAAGACTATAAATAAATTCCACAAGAAACGTAACTGTTTCACCAAGTAATTTGCTCCCTGACTGAAACTAAAGACAATGTGATTTCTATTTCATTGACTTTCAATGTTTCTTTTGGGTCTTGTAACTTTGTGAAAGTGCAGTTATTCATTGCTGGAGATCTCCTGCTGCTGGTTCTGACTGTAATAAATATATTACAGTCAGATTTAATAATATAACACTTATTAAATCCTCATTTTCATCAGTCTGTACCTTGTTGATGATATCTGCCAGGCTGGAGAGAGGCAGAGCTGTGGGATACTTGGCTTTGTCCCACTGAAACTTTGTCACATAGCTCATCAGGTCCACTGAGAAACAAACACACACACAGTCATAAGTCGTGACCTGACCAAACATTTGCACAGTTGTAAAAAAAAATCACACCACCACACAGGGAAATTTGTCATTCAGGAAAAAAAGGGCCAAAAGTGCTTTAAAAACACACACTTTGCACAAGAAGGCTCACACATCATTGCACTGCAGCTCAAAGAGCAGATAAAATACCCCTCAGAGACTTGAGGTAAGCTTTCAGGGGCGACAGGACGGCTCTCTGAGGCACGCCGTGGTCTGAGGGAGGAACGTGACCAGAGACAGCGGTTAGCCTGGTTTATGTTTTCCTGCTGCTTCTGTGAGTTTGCATATGGAGCATGATTTAAGCAGCTCTTAGTTTCATTTGCAATATACATGCACCCTGTGGTTACTATGCACTTACTTGATGAGTTTGTAAACAATGTAATCAACACCCTCAGTGTTTGTTTGTGTGTGTGTGTGTGTGTGTGAGAGAGAGAGAGAGAGAGAGAGAGAGAGAGAGAGAGAGAGAGAGAGAGAGAGAGAGAGAGAGAGAGAGAGAGAGAGAGAGACTCACCTCCATTGGCTAAGGCGTTTTCCAGCACTTTGTCAGTAGAATGCTCCATCACCTCCCTCATACACTGACATGTTTTTTTGATCACACTGAGCAGACAAAGGGAAGAATATACAATATATCATATATATTATGATATTATATAATATACAATTTTAACAAGAATGGCACTCAGGACCGATAGTCTCCTTGAATTCAGTCAAGCTGCACCAAATTTCACACACTCACAGATATCTGTGAATCCAAAGAAGCATTCATTATTTCCTCTCGAAATGTTGGAAAATCACCCTATCTGGCAATGTTAGCAGGCTAACATACCTTTTGAAATAAAAAAGTGGACAACTGAGGACAGAGACAGAAAACAATGAGTCAAACTTATTTCAAGGTATTTCGAGTAAACTAATAAATAAATCTGTGTGGTTTGATCTCGTAAGGCCACATTTTGATGTCGTAAATAGGCCTCCCCACTTACTCTGCGTCCGCTCAGCAACAATGAATTTAAAATCAGGAGGGAAAACTAACCGTCAGCTGCCCCTGACCATCAATTAATCATGGCACAGACCGCACACAAGCTTAGAGTTACTGGTCTTGATTAAGGACAAAGCTGCACATTAAGCTGCAAACCTGCAATGACCACTGGGGAACAACAGGACACATGCATGGGAAACATGTACAGTTTGGTTCATGCTTTAACAGGTTTTTCACCTCTCAGTCAGTGTGTCCAGTTTGGAAAGATCATCTGACATAGTGAGCAGACTGTCCAGTATTCCCACCTGCGGCCACAGCATAGACAGCACAGTTAGTGGTGGTAGTGTTACACGGGCTGACGCATCATCCATCTGACATCATCCAGAGCTCAAATCACTAAACACAAGCGATCAGTGTGTAAGATTTAGGTGAAAGGGATCTATTGGCACAATATTCAATAATCCTAGTGATGTGTGTGTTTCATCTAAATTGTAAGAATAGTTTTTTTCTTTATCCTAGAATGGGGCCATTATATGAAGCCCTTTATATTCCGTAGAGAGGCCGCCATGTTTTTTACAGTCGTCCAAACTGGACGAACTAAACAGCTTTTGAGTTTTTATGACAACTGAAGGCTGCCACAGGTTCTCTTTCATGTTTGGAGGGGGAGGGTGAGGTGAGGGGTATTCAGCTGCAACATGCAACTTCACTGCTAGATGTCACTAAATTCTACACACTGAACCTTTAACAAGTGATATTAAAAATGAAAGGCTAGGAAACATTTAAAAAACAATTTGAAGATCACACAGGAATAGAGAACAGAAATACAAAATGTTACAGATTAGAACAGAGTAAAACTAAATAAATTAAAACATTATAAAATGATTAAAATAGTTGCTAAGATAAACACACCTATAAAAATTTGTCTTTAAGAGATAATTAAAAGAGGATAAAGAGTTTGCCACACAGATCTCCTCAGGGAGATTGTTTCAAAGAGTGGGAGCCCTGACAGAAAAGACCCTGTCACCTCTGGTCCTCAGCTGGAACTGTGGAATGGCGAACAAGGCCTTCACTGAGGACCTCAGGTTGTGACCAGACACATATGGTGTCAAAAGATCTGAAATGTAATCAGGTCCATGTCCAGAATGGGCCCTAGAAGTCAGCAATAAAATCTCAAAATCCAAATTTTACTTGAAGCCAATAAAAATAAGCTAAAATCAGAGTAATATGTTCTTTTAGAAGATTATAAGGGTTTTTTATTTTTGAACTGGTTTGAACTGCAGTTCAAACGTGACCCCTGTCAGCTGAGGTGAACAGTGATCTCGCTAAGTTAAATAGGTCAGATGGAATTTTTGCCTCAAACTGTAGAGAGCAACCTGAGCCTTCATCCCATCACCTGAGAAGGACACCAAACACCATCCTCCTCCTCAGCAGAGCACTACTGTACTGGAATAAACACAGAACTAATACACACTTGCAATTATTCTTCTCTTTAGTTCCAACAACTTTCATGTCTGTTTATTTGTTCTGTATAATGTATCTGACTCCGTCAGGCAGATGACAAACCGCCTCACCTTGAGATCTGGGATGGAGAACTTGCAGCAGGAGGCCCGGCTGGTTTTGGCAATGGTGCGCTTGAGTTGCTCTACGCTGTTTAAACTGGTCTTGTCCAGTGGGACAGAAATCAACCACAAGTCTGTCATGACTCCCCCGGTGTTTCACATAGAGACCCTCAGTCAAAATCCTCCCCCAAATCCACGTGAACAGGATTTGGCAACAAACAGTCTGTGACCCAGAAAAAACCAACACACAATAACAATTAAACAATTAAAATCATACAGTGTCTCATTCTAAGATTACATGCAACGATTTAACACCTCATTGTAGTTGTAAAATGTCATATTGTATCACTTTTTCCACTAGATTATTGAATTATTGAATGTCCTGTTATCGTATTAACATTTCTCTTTGGTTATGGCAACATACAGTTAAACAAAAGTTTTAAAATGGAAGATGAATAAGGTATTAAAGCTTCTTACCGTTAGGTCATCCTCATGACTGTCCTGTGTTAGTCCCTCTGTGAGAATGCGAGCAGCAGCTCCACCAGAGACTGACTGACTGACAGACACTGTCATCAGAGGATGACACCAAGCTGGTACATCACTCCAAGTCATTTGAACAGGTACAGGTGTTATAGTCAAGTTATCAACACTAATTTCACTAATGCTATTATTTCAATTGTACTTTTGAACACATGTGCATTAAAAGTCAGGTGATCATCAATTTAAATAACTTTCATACTGCCACACGTAGGAGAGTCAAGAAACAACACGAGAGCATGATGTCAACTCCTTTTGGGTTGTTTCTATGTATTTATTTGTGTTTATATTTTGTAGTTTTTAAAGAGGTGGGTCTTGATGAATGTATTATTACCATTCTCAGTGATTTGACCCATGAGATTAAAGTGGTGTTTTGTAAAACTCAAACAGCAACAGAAATAGTTTTAGCTAGTTATAAATTAATTATTAATTTCTTAATGACTAATTTCTTATACTTTTCCAAAAAGCATAAGAGCTTCATTTCAAAAATATTTACTAAGACAAAAACTTCAAGAGAACTCCTCGGACAAAGATTTAACTTTAATAATAACAATAACAAGTTTTTTAAAATAGGTTTTTTATCTGATGAAGAAATCGACACTACGGTTCTCATGTATTAACTCGGGCCTTACAGCAACACACATTGGTGTGATATGTACAATTGGGTGGAACCTTAACTCCAATAAAGTCAAATTTAGAATCACGATGGAGGATCAACATTATGATTTGCTGTTAAACACTTTAAACACACAGATTTGAATCCATTTGTATAACTGTATAAAAAACCACAGACTCTATTTACAGTCTTGATGAGAGAGTTTGCACTGTACAACAAATCCTTGATGTATATGAAGAAGAAAAAGGCCAAAATAACCTTTGAATTACTACAAGCCCCTTAACTATGACAATGTTATCTTATTTAATTTATCTTCGTGTGTGTATTTAAGTTATATTGTTGTGTTCTCTGTTCTATTTCGAGCTTATGACACTATTGAACTTCCATATTGTATTGTACAATTAAAAAAAAAAGTAGCTAGGCAACTCGGTTGACCTGGCAATATAGAAACATAATAAGGCAATACTATTCACTTGTAGCTTTACATTTTGTAGATATATTGTTTTAATTATTGACTGATTATTTTAGAAATAATTTATTTAACGTTTAAGCTAAAAAAAATAACTGCGAAGAGGACCGTGTGCGGTGAGTGTTGTTTCCACCCGGACACGTCTCCCAAAACACACCTCCACTTCCTGTTTTTACGCCGTGGTAACAACGTGGATTCACTCCGGTTCACCACGGTGTAGTGAGAGTGTGAGTGAGTGAGTGTGAGTGAGTGAGTCCGGAGCCTCTGTCACCGGCCATCATGCAGATATCAAGTGTGAACGACGTGAAGATTTATAACTTGAGTCACGGGAAGTCTCTTCCTGAGGTAAGAACAACGTGACTCAATGCATGAAGTTTAACTTTAGCTAACACGCTAACATCGCTAACGAGCCCGGCGAACGTGTCAAGAGCAGCCCTAACCTTCCGTATGGAGGAAAAAACACTTTTAACATTAACTCACCACGCTAATGTAACATGTCATGTAACTGTAGGAACTTGTATATGTGTTTGGTCATCATTTGAGATTCTTCAGTTCAGCCTCCATCCCTCATTCTGTACATTCATATCACAAAATGCTGGACCAGTAATAGAATTGACCTTAACTAGAATAAACGACACACATGTTAGAGATGAGAGCATTGCTGTAACCAACAACTGTTTTATTATGGATCACCTCATTGTTCACACAGGTGTCATTTCATACAAACTATCAATATCTCTTTATACTCATGCACATATACAGTATACATCCTTGTGCAATCACCATGTGCCACTGCTCTTTACCCATTTCTCTACAAATAATATCTCCATCTTATCCTGATACTTTGTGTAATTTCAATACCTTTCTTTGCCCAATCCTCTTCGCATTGTTTCTGTTGGATTGTGTATTTCTTTGTAGTTATAGCTCTCCTGTTTTTTATATTTCCCTATGTTTATGCTTACTTATTTAGTTCTATATTGTACCTGTTGCATCTTATTTTTTCTAAACCCTTTGCTGACATGGCAAATGTCCCCATTGTGTAAGACTAACTATGGATGATCTTATCTGAATTTCCTTATCTTTCTATGTGCAATCATCTTTAAATTTTAAATAATATCGCTCTTGCTATGTCCCACATTTCTCTGATGTTTATATGGTATGTTAACTTATTTATTACTTTTTTTTAACTAATGCTTCTTTACGAGCTTAACAGAGTATCTTCTTTAATGCAGTGGCTTTCAGATCGTAAGAAAAGACAGCTTCAAAAGAACGATGCAGGTGAGTTCAGCATTACACACAGGCTCATTTTCTTTCCCCAAAATGCACATAATCATTTTTTGACTTATTTTTGTGTTCATTGTTTCTTTTTCCAGACATCCAGCGCAGGATCGAGCTCATCCAGGACTTTGAGATGCCCACAGTGTGCAACTCCATCAAAGTGTCGAGAGACGGGCAGTTCATCCTGGCAGTTGGTGAGATGAGCTGTGGATAAAATGTTCCAATGCCCCAATCATGCTGGTCATTTAATTTTTTTAGATTTTTGACTTTTGTATCTGTTGATATCAGGCACTTACAAGCCCAGGGTTCGCTGTTACGACACCTATCATCTGTCCCTGAAGTTTGAACGCTGTCTGGATTCCGACGGTAAGTCACCCACTTGTTCACTGGCCTTCATGTCACTAATGACTAAATTTAACAAGGTTCTTTTTTCTCCCTCAAAGTTTTGGCCTTTGACATCCTGTCTGATGACTACTCTAAGGTAAGACATCAGTGGCCTGCTGCCCCACAATGCTGTTTTTATACCTGATCTGTGTATAGCTGCTTTCAGACATGCACTGATCCCTGGACATTCTCCAGAGGGGCTCTATGTAAGAGGGTAAATGACTAAGTGAGAGCCTCCAGACTTTCTGCGGAGTTTCTCTGCCAAATCCACTTGTAAAAACAGGAGAATGTCAGAAAAGGCAGATGTGAGAAAACAGCAGATCCTCACATCACCACCACTATCTATGACATCAATGCTAAATCATACAATATAAAACTAATATCATAGAGGTCATATTCATGGACTTCCTGGCAACAGAATATACGTTTACCAAGTAAATCGGATGTTAATCTTAACAATGTTCCCAGTCCCTGAAAACAGTCCCTGCTTACTATGATTCCACAGCACACTTCAGTGAGCACTGTTTACAATCAACGACCAGATTTATCCACATATTAGTAATATAAAAAGTTCTCTTTTAGGGATATTCTTGAAAAATCTGTGAAATCCTTGTAGTGTCATCATTTACAGCACAGTCACAGCTTTAATTTACTTATTTATCCTGTTATGTGAATATATCTTTATTTCTGTGTTCTTCAGCATTTTTGATGAACCTTGCTTTGAAAGTCATTCTGTGATGTTTGCTTTGTGTCTGTGCAGTTGGTGTTCTTGCATTCTGACCGCTACGTAGAGATCCACTCTCAGCACGGACAATACTACAAGACGCGTATTCCAAAGTTCGGACGAGACTTTTCTTACCACTACCCTTCCTGTGACCTCTTCTTTGTGGGGACAAGGTGAATAAGTGATTGAATGGTGGATGATGAGGGCCTCTGTCATTCTTCATTCAAAATGTATCCTGAGCATGTCCTTTAAACAAGCTTGTTGGTGACACCGGAATCTTCTTTTACAGTTCAGAGGTTTTCAGGCTGAATCTGGAACAAGGGCGCTTTCTCAACTCACTCCAGACTGATGCTGTGTAAGTATTACCATTGGTAGTATGTGACTGTTGATGTGTGCAATGATATGCATATGATCCAATAGTAGCAGTTGTTAACTCTAAATTCATTCAAGTGTAAATATTGAAATTGTTGTTCCACTCTACCACTGGTGCAGTTGGACATAAATATTTCTGCTGTGATCGCTCTCTGATAATCACGATGCCTTTTTCTTGACTTCTCCACCAGGGAGAACAATGTGTGTGACATAAACCCCGTCCATCATTTGCTTGCCACAGGGACCTCAGAGGTACGTGCCATGGTTTTGCCAGATTTTCATTTAGATTTTCAGGACACGATCAAGATGTCTTGGCTTCATTTTAGGGAGCAGTCACGTTCTTCATCTGTATATATAGTCTATGGTCTGACAGCCTGCCTCTGTAAAAACTTTAGAATTCCATTTTACTATATATATATACTATAAATTTCATATTAAGTTCAACTATTTCGAACCATTACCTGGCACTTTTCATCAGGAAAGCAGCTCGTAATGTTCCAGCTGTTACATAGTGCGCTTCTAGGCCTCCAGGGGGCACTTTGGCAATTAAAGACCTGCCAGTCTCCCTAATATAACTTTGTGCACCATCAAAGTCATTTTGAAATTGTTATTTTAAGTGATTAAATCTACCAAGTGTTGCTTAGAATTCTGTCTCAGTCAGTTTTGGGAAGCCTTGAGGTGTATGTTAAAAAAACCACAGTCCCTGTATTTATTGACTGGTTCATCTGTTGGGTCTCCAGGGAAGGGTGGAATGCTGGGACCCTCGTGTGCGGAACAGAGTGGGCATACTGGACTGTGCCCTGAGCAGCCTCACTGAGGGAACAGAGTAAGTGCCAATCTGTCGCATTGACATGTCGAATGGTTTCATATGAAGCCACATGGCCACATCTCCACTGTCTATACAGGGCACCACACTGCGACCATTTTGTCACTTTTTGTGACTATTTTCGGAGACAAAATTTTATAAATAGTCGCAATTTTTGTTAACAGAGCCAGAGAGTCAATATCATTTATTATATTAGTTGTCTGTGTGGTCTATTTTATTCATGGTTTATTTATTGAGGATATTATAATATTTTTAATTCTAATTCAAATGTCAGACACAATATTCTTAAGAATTGAAAGTTCATTGCTCTTTGAAAGGGTGTACTTGCAGGATTATGATCTAATATTTTTATTTTTTCAGTGGTATGAAAATAATATTATTTATCACAATAATTTCTTCTTTCCTTTCACAGTTTACAGCTTAAGTTCTCTGAGAATTTCTTTCATATCCAAGAAAAATTGGTAGTGAAACATCCCTAACTGAATCGAATCGAGACCTCGTGAGTCGTAATCAAATTGATTTGGGAAATCGGTGGCGATAACCAGCCCTAATCAGCATGTACTTAAAGTAAAAGTGCAAAATGGCCAATTTCAGAATAATATGATAGGATTCTTGGCACAAGAGAGGATTAAATGTGATGTCAGAGGCTCCCCTCATGTGGAGACAGTGGAGCACCTGATTAGAATAAGTCTTGAGGGAACTAGCTTGGAGGAGGTTGATGCCAAGTAGGCTGAACAGATGAGGTTCAGTCAGGGCAAAAGAGCTAAAAGGCCCAAATATGAGGCTTGGCCTTCATAGGTGCCTCAGGGGGATGTGCTCTAAAGGGAGGGGAGGGAGAGGCATTCTGTCAGAGGAAGTTCCTCACTTACTTGTTTTGTTGTGGTTGTTATTTTGTAATATTTATATTTATTACCGAAACATTTATCAGTAAAACAGTTAAGATGGGAAAAAATATGAATGTATTGCGTTGTATGTCTTTGTAAGTGGAGCACCTACATTTTGTGCTGGTGCCCGTAAAACCAGTGCTACTAGTGGAAAAGGTTTGTCTGGAGCCCTGACATTGTCATTTCTGTAAGTTTTCTATTTATGTGGGAAGATCTGAATAATTGCTTTGCAGGTCGATTTAAGGTGTGCACCTAAATGTTCTGCTTGCGTTCCTGAAATTTTCAGTAAGAGGCTACAGTTCTCCTCGTAAAAATAGTTAGTCTGGAGCCCTGCTGTATCTGAGCTGCATGAAAACACTAAGTGCAAGCTCTGCATCATTTTGGTGCAGTGTGGAAATATCCAGCTCTTCTCTGATCCCAGTCGGTTTTCTATCCTGTCTCAGAAAAGCTACAGTGTCTCTGTCATTATGACTTATGTTTGCTGCTGTGTCTCACTTTGACTTTTGTTATTCTGATGATGTTTTTCTCAACAGAGTTCAAGGTTTGCCTTCAATCAGTGCTCTGAAGTTTAATGGCTCCCTCACCATGGCAGTCGGCACCAGCACAGGACAGGTGAGCTGAAACACTCTTATGATATTCTGCTTTTTACTCCATCCACTTTTTTTTGTGTTAAAAATTCAAATGAGTGTACAACACAAGATTTTCATGATGGCAAACATCGGTCTCAGGCTCTTTAACTGTCTGTTTCTACGTTTACGCTTGTCTTTCACACCACTATTTCGGGTGCCTAACGGAGAAGTTTGGAAATGCTGCTGATAACATTTGAGTTTGAAAACTCCAGGACTGCGTTAAGTCTGAACAGGCAGAATCTCAGATGTTTGGGAACAATGAAACAGTCACCAGCAGACTGAACCACCAGTGGAGAATGCAAAGCACTACTAACACTTAAAATGCTTTCAGACAAGAACTGAACTCCAAATCTCCTCCAATTATCCGGACGCAAATGGCCGAGTCAAAGGCTCCAGACTTTCTCCAGAGTTTTTCCTGCCAGCCCTCTTAGTAAAAACTTCAGATAATGTCCGAATGAGTCCATGTGAGAACACAGCAGGAGATCCTCTGGAGCATTCACTGCGAGCGAGTGGACACAAAACCATCTCCTGCTGCGTTCTTCATATGTGACAGGCACAAACTCCAGAGTTTAATGTCAGTAAGAGTTCCACCTCATCTTCGGTCCAAGAAAGGAATTCCCTGCTCTTAACTTTTCACAAATGCTCTTTCTCATTCGCACAATTTTCTCTATGTATGTTGGTATGGACGGAGTTTGCTCCTGATTAAAAGCTTGTCTGGACGGAGATCGTTTTAGATTTAAAGGCTATTTTAAACTGAAGACATATTTGTATGGATGTAACCTCAGTATCAGAGATCTGTGGCTACATTGTTTTCTTCCTCTCTGTTTGATGTCATTGTAAACACTCAGCTGCCTGCCTGGTGTGAAATTCCACTTCTTCCCCGCAATTTGTTAACTTGTTATGAATTGACTGAAGTGAGGCGGACTCCCCTAAAATTTGACGCTTTTTGGAGTGAAAATGTTCAGCCAGGTGACGTTGACTCTGTTGGTGTAATTTAGCTTTAAATTATTGATTTAGAGTTTGGTGGAATCTTTTATTCTCTTGGAATACAATACATTTCTGAATGTCGTTGGTGTTATCCCCCCTGTGCTGTGTTCTGAAGGTTCTGCTGTACGACCTGCGCTCCAACCAACCGCTGCTGGTTAAAGACCACTTCTACAACCTGCCAATCAAGGCGCTCAACTTCCACGATCAGCTCGACCTGGTTGTGTCTGCTGACTCCAAGATTATAAAATTCTGGAACAAAGACAACGTAAGACCTGACTTGTGCTGCACATGAATGATGATGAAGTGTATGACGTTTTGTTTTCATGTTTAAATATTAGCAGCTTTTAACATCCTTCCACTAATATGATAATATATAAAATCAGTTCTTGTTCTAGGGTTTTTTGCCATAACTATGACATGTGAGTATCGCAGGTCAAAGTTCACCGAAGTTGAACTCCACATGATGCTACGCTGTGATTTCCTTCATCACAGAAAGCAAAGGTTTTAGATTAATTAGCATCATCACCGAGGAAGACATAGGGACTGTATATGCGCACTTCAGTATCTGTTTGTACATCAAATCGCAATATTGAACTATGTTGTCACCCATCAGAGATTCTTCATCATGCAGGCTTTGCTTATGTGTATTTTCAAAAGTACAACACAAACAGAACCGGACTGTCTCATTATCTGTCTTGACTCTTTCTGACACCATTCATCATCTCTTACCTATTCTATCTGTCCTCCACAGGGCAAGGTGTTCTCCTCCATACAGCCTCAGGCCAACATTAATGATGTGTGCATGTACCCTAATTCAGGTGAGAATGACTTCAGCAACATCACAGGATAAGATAAAGCTAATTGGTCCTGATGTAGAGAAACTACCAGTGTCGCAGCAGCAAAAACATAAGAACAGGTTCATCAAAATGTTACTTTAAAATGAAAACAAAGTAAAATAATTAGATAATAATACTAAAACATTATATAAATTATATTTAGATACAAAAGATAAATTCAAAAAGTAAGGATTTATTTATTTTTTCGGTCATCATTACACAATGTGCTATAAGTATAAACAAAGTCTAAACAATCTTATATAACGACTGAAAAGGTTCAGGCAGGAGCAAATGCTTATATATTCTGTGACAAAACAAAAGAATGAACCTACTCTCGAGAAATATTCAACGAAAAAAACCATTCACACTTGGAGCCCCTTAAAATGGTGTTGTAAATCAGTTTTCTTTTTTTCATAAGTTTATATTGGCAATTTTACACAATTTCACCTCAACAATAGACACAGAACACATTTTGGAGCTTTTTGTAAAGTTACAATCTCCGCTCGGTAAATTATTAAATGTCATAGCATGAGAATTAAAAAAATTAAAAAGAATTAAAAAGAAACACAAGATGGTCAAAATATGGTCATTGAGAACTATTTCAGATTTGCATCCTTGACACAACCTCTAGCTTTCCTGCAGCTCTCTCCTACCAACGGGTGGCGCTGTCCAACAGTCGGGTTCGCACACGTGTTCGACTGTGCTGTTTAATCTTGTAGGTCACTTCATGCCAGTCAGTATACACAAGATAAAAAACGGAGGGTGACATTCACATTAAAGTCATTGTTTAGTTTTAGATGATTTTTTAACGCGTTTTCATCCTTTAGTCTGTTATAGAGGAATGAAGTAAAGACAATTCCTGAAATTACAAATCATCTTGTTTTTTCCTTTTCTACCTTTCAGTTGCCTCACGGCTAATTTATAAAAAATCCTCTTCTGTTGCCTGTCAAAATTCAAATCTTAACCTGGAACTTTTACTGTTTTAAATACCAGTCCCTGTTGTAGGACCTTAAAATACTTGACTCGTACTAAATTCAATATTTACACCTGGGGTTCTTAAAGTCGAGTACTTGGGGGTTTCCAAGGGAAAAAGGCAAAAAGGGGAATCATTTATTTTCAGTATAATTTCATCCACAAGAAACACATTGAGAGAATGTATGACTATTTTGGTCGTCAATTTCATACACTTCCTTAAATAAAACATAAAAAAAACAAATATCTTGTCAAATGGGTGTCCAGGGTCTAATTTGTGTCAGTTAAAGGGTCCATGAGTTGCAAAAGTTGGTGGTTCTGGTTTACACCAGATATCAGCTCCATTAATATTTTCTCTTTGCTCTTTGTTTTGCGTTTATCCTCCATGTCATTGACAGGTATGCTCTTCACTGCCAATGAAGATCCCAAGATGAACACCTTCTACATCCCGGTGAGTACGCAGGCTTTTACATTCCCTAACCATGACATCACCAGGTGCTCTTATCTCAGGCTCATATCTGAGAAAAAAGCAATATGGAGCAATAAATAATATTTGGTGTGTTAACAAGCCCCTTTGACTCAGCCGATCTTTATGGACACTGGGAGTTAACAAAACAGGGTGTGGGCCGTCAAGTTTCTCTGTCAGTTATCTGATACGGTCAAAGCTGCTGCATGATATATAAAGGCTGTTGTCATCAGCATTTTGTGCCTCGACTTTGAACTCAGTATTTCAGCCTGTTCTGTGCAATCTACTCAGTCCACAGAGATGATGAAGTCACGCTATGTCACAAGCAGAGGGCAAAGTCAAAAGAATCCGTCCTCCAGTCCCTTGTCATTGTTTAGCTTCATCAATGAGCCGATACCTGATACCTCTAAGCTTTCCTACGCAGATAGTTTGTGTTGTGTCAGGAGGTGACGTCTGAGCGTAGGACGTTAGACACAGGAATATCAACATAAATGGCAGGTTCCTGCAAACATGTCTGAATGTACATCCTGACATTTCTACTGACTTAATACTAGGAGGCCAGGCGGACAAAGTCTGCAGAGACTGCGGAGCATCTCACTTAACTCTTTCTGCAACTAACAAACAAAAGGTTCCTGTTTACACAGGCACGTGCATGGTTAGTGTACATAATTGTCCATGTGATATGTGTTTTCCAGTTTTATTGCATGGACAGGGATTAAAACTGATACAGAGCCAAAACGCGTGTGTGGACAGAGATCGCTTTAGTTTGGATGAAAACGCCGTAGTATGGAGGTAGCCTGAGACAGGTAATAAAGTTAATTGCAGTCGGCCAAATGGGATAAAACAAAGCCCTGAATAATCGTCTGTAGCCCCGTTTGTGAAACAAAGGTCCTGAGTTTGGCAGTATTTTTTAAATGGAAAAATCCGCTACAGGTCAATGATTTGATATAATGGTCAAAGACCATCACTGATTTTGTATATTACCAGGATTTCTAAGATTAGACTCTACAGGAGAAGAAAGTCAAGCAATATATTGAGTAACTGGGGAAGCTGTCTGAATCAATAATGAGGACTTAAGTCTAATTTGCATTTAGTTTGAAAAAATCATTTCTTTGGCACCCAGTCCTTTATAATCCGGCTCATTAAGTCTAAGAGCGAGCGTAGAAATCTGAGAGCTGAAGTCTCACGTGCGCACAGAAGCAGTCAGGGCTGGAGGAGACAGACTCAAACTGAAGCACAAGACATTTGTGCTGAAAAATATATATCTGATTGCAGACAAAGTTCTGAAAAGGAACATGGAACTGTGTACGTGAGCAGAGGCTGTTTAAGAGGAAGGGGAGGGGTTTAAGGGACAGATTTACTAAATCTGAAAGTGAAAAGAATTACTGCTCTCAAAATGAAAGTCCATAAATACTCTAAAGATAAGGAGAAAGTCCATATTCTTCTTGACTCTGATGGACAGGTCTGTTGTCCATGTTGTCAAAGCTGCTGCATGATGGGTAAAGGCTGTTGTCATCAGCATTTTGTGCTCCGACTTTGAACTCAGTATTTCATTTCATTTCATTTATAACATTTATTATCATCATCCTCATTTTTGTTAATGGCAGTTCAGCTTGCTCTTGAGAATCCAAAAATGTTAAAGTGACCTCACCTGTTGGCTCAAAGTTTGGTGAAGCTCCACTCGGTTTGCAAAACCACGAACTAGATCAAATAATTTGTTGTTGCTGTTGTCGTGATCGACAATATCACTTATGTTGATGATTCCCTGCCGCTGCTTCTACAGAGCGCCGGTCACCTGTCTATTCAAATTTCATCAATATTAAATGTGGTCCGTGTCCGAATCGCACCAAATTCAACACTGCAATTCTTTGAGCCCTGAATAATAGAACGGTTTGCGAGTTGCACGTTCCACATCCAGACAGACGGAGATCTTTTGGAATTAGATAGGAGATAATTGAAGTGATTAATCTCAGACATCCCGATAAGGGACAAATAACACATGGTACTCATGGTATGTGGGTCACTTTATTGTAACAGTGCTTACTCCACCTGGGGTCCCCACAGGTTTTTAGAGAATGCTTCAGTTACATATACAGCAAAACAAATCCATATCATTTATACTAATAAATGTCTATTTCAACACATAACAACCAAAATCTAACTAAAACCTCTTAAACGCAATATCTCAATCCAAGAGAATGAATCTCTTTTATAATATTATAAAGAAAAATCATGTAAAAAGCTACTGATAGTGTTGTATGAAGACAGACTTCGATTAACACAAAGCCACTGGCAACCCCTCGCCACACCTGATGTGTCCATGGGTTTTAACCTCTTTTATATAGAGTCTATGGTTTTAACCACCTCAACAACAAACTGATTATACCTCATCAGTATTTTTCATTTGAATGATTTAATAATTTATTTTAAATGTGAAATTATCCAGTAATTTACACAGATCCCTAAGAGACACAGAGTTGTATAGCGCTCTGTATTTTTATTTTCTGCTGTGTGTTATCGTGCTGATCTTATAAGAACCCCACGTGATCTCCACAGTGGAGGTAATGCGTCACTCCCTGCCTCTGCCTGCTTCGCCCGGCTGCTCCATCTCTCGCCTGATCTGTTTTCAGACATAATAAAACCTGCGTAGAGTTGGTTTTAGGGCTGTGACAAACAATCCTTTTCATTATTGATTAATCGGTCTTGGTTTATCAATGAACTGTTTCAAATATCAGAAAGTTGATAATAGCTTATTTGATCCAAACAGAGAGTCAAAAATCCAAAGATATTAACTTTACTATCGCTTAGTACAAAGAATAGAAGCAGATAGTCACAGTGGACAAGCTGGAATGAGAGACTGTCTGGAATTTTGTTTAAACAAGTTTAATGATTAATCAGTTCTCAGAATGTTAACTATAATTTCCTGTTTATCGCTCTGTATGAGATTGTGACAGAGACATAATGAAATTCCTGGCTTGGTGCTTATATACGTGTTTCTAAACATGAGCATATGCGGATTTCAAGCACACAGTGTAAAGCGAGTAGAATCAAACTGTTAATGTGCACACTGTGAAAACGACTGCTCATCAATGATTGCAGTCGGTACTTTGCTGATGCTTCTGCTCTATCACCAGTGTTGGCTCAGCACAAGCCCACAGAAGCAGCTGAGTCATTTCTAACTGAAACTGAATCTTGTACAGTAAAGACTATTTTTGTTTCCCTAAATACATGACAGGTTTAGTACTTACTCAGTATTCTGAACTGTGTGTGTGTGTGTGTGTGTGTGTGTGTGTGTGTGTGTGTGTGTGTGTGTGTGTGTGTGTGTGTGTGTGTGTGTGTGTGTGTGTGTGTGTGTGTGTGTGTGTGTGTGTGTGTGTGTGTGTGTGTGTGTGTAGGCTCTGGGCCCTGCACCTCGGTGGTGCTCCTTCCTCGACAACCTGACAGAGGAGCTGGAGGAGAGTCCAGAGAGCACAGTGTACGATGACTACAAGTTTGTCACCCGCAAGGACCTGGACAATCTGGGTGAGACCTTGCTGCCTCCATTTCTCATCACTGCATCTGCAAATCAATTTGAACAAACAGTTTTACAGTATCAGTTTAGTCTTTTCTAAAGGCAATGCATGCAGACAATGTAAAATCCGGAGAATTGGTTACAGAGTTTACCTGCAGTCTCGCTTTCACACATGCACAGCACAGCGGGAGGTTCTCTTCACACACGCGTTCACAACAGCAACAAATCCTCCCCATTATTCAGGCGAGAGGTGGTGCAGCAAACAGAGGCACGAAGTGGCATTTTAACTCTGATGTGGAGATCACATGATTTTGTTTTTACAACACACAGACACCGCAGTCTTCGTCTGTGTTTCACTGCTTTTTTACTCACTCGTGGTGAATCCAGTGGGGGATCCCCCTGGATTTCTACTGACTTAATACTAGGAGGCCAGGGGGAGAAAGTCTGCAGAGACTGCGGAGCATCTCACTTAGCTCTTTCTGCAACTAACAAACAAAAGGTTCCTGTTTACACAGGCACGTGCATGGTTAGTGTACATAATTGTCCATTTGATATGTGTTTTCCGGTTTGATAGCATGGACAGGGATTAAAACTGATACAGAGCCAAAACGCTGGTGTGGACGGAGATCGCTTTAGTTTGGATGAAAACGCCGTAGTATGGAGGTAGCCTGAGACAGGTAATAAAGTTAATTGCAGTCGGCCAAATGGGATAAAACAAAGCCCTGAATAATCGTCTGTAGCCCCGTTTGTGAAACAAAGGTCCTGAGTTTGGCAGTATTTTTTAAATGGAAAAATCCACTACAGGTCAATGATTTGATATAATGGTCAAAGACCATCACTGATTTTGTGTATCACCAGGATTTCTAAGATTAGACTCTACAGGAGAAGAAAGTCAACCAATATATTGAGTAACTGGGGAAGCTGTCTGAATCAATAATGAGGACTTAAGTCTAATTTGCATTTAGTTTGAAAAAATCATTTCTTTGGCACCCAGTCCTTTATAATCAGGTTCATCAGGCTCCATTGAGTCTAAGAGCGAGCACAGAAATCTGAGAGCTGAAGTTTCACATCCGCACAGAAGCAGTCAGGGCACGAGGAGACGAACTCTTACTGAAGCACAAGACATTTGTGCTAAAAAATATATATCTGATTGCAGACAAAGTTCTGAAAAGGAACTGAGAAAATGTGTACGTGAGCATAGACTGTTTAAGAGGGAGGGGAGTGGTTTAAGGGACAGATTTACAAAATCTGAAAGTGAAAAGAAGTACTGCTCTCAAAATGAAAGTCCATAAATACTCTAAAGATAAGGAGAAAGTCCATATTCTTCTTGACTCTGATGGACAGGTCTGTTGTCCGTGTGTGAGAGAAAGACAGCAGGAGCTGGCCAGCTCTGTGATAGAATAATATTTTTTTTTACTCGTGAAAATAAAAGTAGAAAATGAACATGTGGCGCAGTTTTCATATGAAATAAATAAATGGATTGGAAACACCAAGAAGTGTGAAATATTTTTGGTTCGTTATGTAATTGTAGCAGGTCAGACGTCATTTGAGTAGGCGGCCCTTCAATGTGGCCCCGACACAGACGGCTAAAAGAATTTGGCCACATGTGTCGCAGACCACCTCCAAATGTTTGATCGAATCTCAAACGTTTCCTCAATGTGTCTCTGGTGCGTTCATACCTGAACTGAAAGCTGTCGACTTGTGATCAGATCAGGACACGTATATAAAAAACAGGCGTAGACAGGGCTCTAGGGAACGACTGAGAGGCTTGTGGGGGTGGGCGAAAGAAGGGTCGGGGGAGTGGACACTTGAAGGGTTGAATGAACATTGGAATGCAGGCTCAGCAGTAAAGAGATCAAATGACAAGAAGCAGAAAGGTGGTTGGCTAATGTGGAATAAATGGAGAGGAGGGGGCAGGCAGGGGGGGGGGGGGGGGGGGGGGAACAGCGGTGTTGATTTACAGGAGCTGCGTATCGTGGCCCTGTTATGTAACCCGGAGTCAGCCCAGTCTGACTGGTAAGTTCCTGGGAAGAGTAATTTACTCCACATTCTCTGCGCCCCGTTCAACTTCATGCACCTACACGCTGGCAGATTTTTTTTTTTTATAGTCACTACAACTGAATCCTGCAGTTCCAGTACACAGTGTGTGACCTCAGTAACCTAGTTTTTCTTGGTACTTTCTGAACTGATTTGTATATTATCTAGACTATAGGTCAATGAAACTGGTTTTCCTCTCTCATTTACAGTCATAGACAAAATACTGCTGAAATATTTTACAAGGTGTAGCTCCTCATTGATTACACTAATACTAGTTTCACATACTTTTGGGGCCATAAGTATTTGGACAGTCACACAATTTTTTTTAATGTCGCCTCATTGCACCACCTCAATGGTTGAAGTTGAGATTCAACTTTGATTCAAGGGGGTTGAACACAAAGATTGCACTTATGTTTAGGAATTACAGCCATTATTGTACACAATCCCTCAATTTTCAGAGGCTCACTAGCAATTGGACAATTGGTTCAGTTTCTTGGCCACGTTTGAACTCTTCTCTCATCATTTTATCTTAATTCAAGCAAATAAAAGCTCTGGACTTGATTAGCTGTTGTTAGATTTGCATTACAACAGCTAATTTAACAACAGCTGTTACTTTCAGTAGCTGGTAATGGGAACTCGTAGATGCAAATGAATGGTGCCTCGTTAGACTGAAAAAAGACAAATTGCAGAGACTCAAGTGTGCAACAATTTCATAGATTCTTAAAAATACATAAAGCACTGCCATGCTCAGCAGAAACAAAAGGCCTGGAAGAGCATGTAAGACGACTAAAGATAATGATTGCCAAATTCTTTGTGAATAAAACAATTTCTCAACAGCTGGCCAGGTAGAGAACAATCCCAACATGGTCAGAGTATCACTGTCAGCAAATGCAATCTGGAGACACCTTTATAAATGCAAATATAAAGTGTTCAACATAAGCTGGGAACCACTGGTTAAGAATGAAGAACATGATCAGAACATCAATAGACTTTGCCTGAAAACCTAAAAAAAAAAAGATCACCCAAGAATTAAGTTTCTTTGCCAGTGGGATTCATCCTCTGGGACCATGAACGTCTGTAAAAAAAACTCTGAAATATCAATCTGGACCTGTAGACTAATACCTTTTTTACACCAAAATTAGCGGTTATATGCAGGTTTTCTTTCAAATCTAGAAAAAAGAGGCAATGGACTCCTTTCCTATTTCCAGTAGAGGAGTTTGCCTTTTAGTTTCCCCCCCCCGGTGCATCATGTTCAGCATCAAGTCACAAACGCACCGAAAACTGAGGAGCTCTCTCACCTCGCTGTCTCATTCACCGGGGTATCATGTTTCCATCACTGCCAATTGGAGCTGAGGTCGATAAAAACCTGTGTCTACTGCCGAGTCATTTGACCCGAGAGTGAATGTCGGATGTATTCATTCCCACTGCAGAAAAAAGCCAGATGTTAGTGGGTGATAGTCGATTCATTGACCAGCGGTAAATGGGCTTTACAGACCATCATTGCCTCCATAGAGCTTTGCTGCTAACACAATTCAAACTGATCTATCTCTGCTTCATATTAATTTACTCATCTTCCTGTTTATTACTTTGTGTCAGGTTTGTCTCATCTGGTGGGATCATCTCTCCTGAGAGCCTACATGCACGGCTATTTCATGGACATAAGGCTTTATCACAAGGTATGGTGTTACTGCTGTATCAACGTTTCTTTTACATATCTTGACTATTTAGATGAGTTGCTGAGTTCAGGCTGAACAGACAAAACTTACTGTAAAAGTGTTGTTGTTGTTATTGTGGAAGCGGAATGTTCAGATTTCACAGTTTTGCTGTTTGGTTTGGCCGCAGGTCAAAAGCATGGCTAATCCTTTTGCATACGAGGAGTATCGCAAGGATAAGATCCGCCAGAAGATTGAGGAGTCCAGGACTCAGAGAGTGCAGGTTACGGTGAGTGTATTTTTCATTTCAAAAGTGAAAAACAAATAACCTCTCGTGACTGTTTGATGTCCGTAAAAACTGTTCGATCGTGTTTCCTGCTTCCTGTGTGTTTTTAATGAAATATTCGACTGTCTCTGACCGAAACAGAAGCTGCCCAAGGTGAACAAGGATCTGGCTCTCAAGCTGATGGAGGAGGGTGATGACCAAGCAGAGCTGGCTTCTAGGAAAAAGAAGGGCAAGGTAAGATAACTGAGGTTGTAACCACAGAAATAAAGGTGTTTCTGTGTTTGTGTCTGTTTGTGCTTAATTGTTAAGATGCTGTCTCCATCACAATAATACTGTAATGCATTTATGTTTATCGTGCACAGTTTGTCACCTTCATAAAAGTGTGATCTTTGTGTTTTATAAAATGGGACTCAGTTGGAACTTTTATCAAACAAATTTAATAAAATTAAGATTATTTTGTGTACCTCATGAGCTGGATGTATTTCCTACCACAGCATCTATTAAAAAAAACTTTGAAAATTCGGTATCTTTTCTTCTAATGCATTGTTCCTAACCAGTTCCACCATTTCAACTTTTCAAAACTGCAGACTATCCCCAGCATCCTGGGCGACGACCGCTTCAAGATGATGTTCGAAAACCCTGAGTACCAGGTAGACGAGCAGAGCGAGGAGTTCCGCCTGCTCAACCCCATCGTCTCCAAGGTCGGACTGAAGAGGAAGAAGAAGCTGCATCTACTGGCTCAGCAGGCTGCAGCTTCCGAACAGGTAATATTCTCAGCACAGTTATGACTCCTGATGTTTGACTCCAGGATTTTTAGAAATGAGAGGTATGAGTAAAGAACACTTTTTGAACTGCTTCTATGTAACAAAGGAAGGAAGTCTTGTGAGGGGTTTTAATTAGTTTGAGCCAGAGGGAAGTGGCATAATAACTAAATCGTGGCTTTCCACATTCACTTCTTCTACTGGAAGTAGAGTATTAAGTGTGATACCAGCTTGCGGTGCTCCATAATCCTTCCAGACACGGTCATCTGTTTCTGTCTTGTTCCCAAGCCTCTGGGAGCGTGCTATGTTTAGTCATACTGTGTTTTCTAGACACGATTTGGGATGAAAGGTCAGGCCTGTGTCCAGAGCCCTGAAAGAATATTACAATATCTCAATAAATGTTTTAAAACTTTTCAATGTCTTTGTCCAGGCGGCTGACAACGAGGAGGAGCCTGAGGGGCGAGCAAGCTCCGAGGAGGAGAGCTCAGACGATGACAAGAGCTGGGTGGAGGAGGTGAGGGAGCAGCGGAGGTTGCTGTGGCAGGAGGGCCGAGACCGCCGGCGGCAGGAGAGGAAGGATGCTGACCGCAACACCGTCTTGCTGGAGAAAGGAGGAGAGAAAACCTCAAACATGGCCGAGAGCAAGAAGACAAGTCAGCCTCAGTTTTATCAAATCAAAGCCGGGGAGGAGTTCAGAAGTTTTAACGACATGGCCCGCAAGCAGAAACTACAGAAGTACGTTTTTGGAAATGTATTAAATGGAACTCTTACACAAGTGCTGGTTTATTGTTTACTTTAGGGTTTGCAGCTGTTGATGGCCGATGCAGAAGCATTGAGCTGCAGGTTTTTCTGAATTAATACATTTACAAACTTATAGAAATAATACTCATAGCAATTTTAACAGCTGTAGGTAAGCACATTATAGAACCTAATTCTGACTGTGTTCCTGGATGTATACTGTGCGTTTTGTGGCATTAACATGTGCATGTTCTTGCAGGGCTTCACTGGAGGACCGTCTGAAGCTGGAGGAAAATTCTGGAACTAGCAACGTGACCGACGCTGCAGTTGGCAGCAAACAGTTAACCTTCACTCTCAAAAAGGTAAACTGCTCACGTGATGTACTGTCCGATGTACTGTCGCTTGATTGTACGAAGCAAAAAACAAAATATGTGAACAACACGCTCACATCCAGTAAAGAAATGTTTAATCGGTGACGGATCAACAAAAGAAAACATGCACTAATATTAGCTCCTGTTAAAGGAAATATTTCCCGTAGTGACATTTCGAGCACAAGGCTCTTCCTCAGACTCATCCTGAGGAAGTCAAATAAATCCCTTAACAGATGGATTTTCTCCTTTTCTCCAAAGCAATGAAGAACAAAAACAAGTCAGGTCACTATCTGCTGTAAACCAACTGATGCCACAATTGTCCAAGGCAACTCTATTTGTCATCCATGATAAATTCAATAAAAAGTTAAGCCTTGGCCAAAGTGGCCTTTATCCTGCGTTCCCATAACAAGCCAGTGTAACATAGCATGATAATAATATTCCAAGGTGGAGTCATGTCAGCAATTCCCAAGGAAGAGCAGAATATGATTACAGTAACTGCCGTAATATATAGGCACAACAATCTAATTCAAGTGTAGGGAATAAGCTCTCACTACAGTTTAGAGACGGAATAGTAAAGAGCATAAAACCTCTAAATACCTATACACACAATATGCAAATATTATGTTTGAAAATATCAATATATAGGTCTAAGTGAACTTTCAGTACACTTGTCAGTATAAAAACCTCCAATTAGGGCCCGAACCCTGACGGTGCGAGGACCCTTTGCTTTTACTTCAATTATATTTGAATGAAATTACATTTTTGTAAATGTTGTATTTAACAACTGTTGATTTGAGTACGTTATTGCTTATCCACCTGAATGTGCTCTTCCTCTGATCTTGTCTGGAAGTCATCAGTCTACAGCAGATGTAACAATGAGTATAAATAATTTTGTCCTCCTCTGCAGTCGGAGCAGCAGAGGAAGCAGCTGCAGGCAGAGCGGGAGCACCACGAGGAGAGGAAGAAGCTGCGGCGCTCGGCAGGACACCTGAGCAGCGGCCGGGGAAGAGGCTGGGGCGGCGGCAGAGGAAGAGGAGGGGGGAGAGGAGGGGGAAGAGGAGGGGGGAGAGGAGGGGGGAGAGGAAGAGGCCACTACTGAGGAGGGAAACATAGTCCACTGTCAGAGGCTTCATCCTGGATGGACAACAGAGGCATTCCTTGCAAAAGTCCTCACATTCAAATCAAAGTTTAGTAGTTTCAGCTCTGAGTTGTGTTCAAGTGTTAAAGAAAACTGCGTTTATGCTCTATGGACATATAGGAGACATTGTGCACAAAGCTGAGACAGACAATGATGAACGGGTGAGGTTGTCCTGCTCCTGGGTGGTCTGAGCCATGTGTTTAGCTGCTCTCTGCAAATTCACAGCACATTTAAAAAGATTAGCGATGTGTCTGTCTTTGCACATATAATTCTTATGCCATTATCCAAAAGTACCTTGACTGCATATTTTTTGAGCAGGGTGGACCCAGGAGGAGTCAAAGACACAAAGAGCTGAAAGGACTTGACTTGACCTGCCTTGTTTCAGGCATCTAGTTTCTTACTAGTGCTCCTCAGTGGAGCCTATTATATCATTTAATGGATTGGAGAAAAGATGTCTCAAATTATAATTTTCTTATTATTGTATTTTGTTGAGCCAACAATGTATTTGCAATTGGCACATTGATCTTCTGCTTTTTTAATTGTTGAAAATCAAAATGTGGCAATCTTTACTAAGTGCTAGAATGATGTAAAATGTTTTACTACTCAGTCTCAGTAGAGAATGTTTCCTTTGCAGCAGATTACAACCGACTTGCGTCAGAAGTAAAGGGAGAGGAGGAAAAAAATGTGAACGAGTTAAGTTTTTTTTTCCTGTCCCAAGCCAACAACTGCAGTTCTTGGAAGTGGGACTGCTTGGGTGTCCTTCCCATCCCCCAATGTGCTGATGGTGTGCAAACCCCCTCTGCTCCTGCATTGGCCCGTTTCAAATGGGAGGGAGGTGCGTTTCGGCGCTCAGCATGCCAAACCGGGCCCCAGGCTCATTTGAGCTAATATGATGTCCCCTTGCTATTCCAGCGTGACCCATCAGTTGTTTTTTGTGACAGTATGAACAACACATCTCTGAAGAGGGGTTTAACATATTAGACACAAATATCTTTGTTATGCTTTGCTGCAAGAGTCTAGCATGCTATCAGCACTGTAAGCCTTAAAATGAAAGTTCAGTGTTATGGGAAAAAGGCTTATTTTCTTCCGTGCAGAGAGTTAGATGGTTCATAAAACTCTGATATCTGTATGGTAAATTTGAAGCTCGAGCTAGCAGCCTCTTGGCTTAGCATTAAAACTGGAAACGGGAATAAAGCTAGCCTCATTCAGTTCTTATCAGGGACTGTATATAAAGGTGGACAACATGACTGCTTCCCATAAGTGAAGCCATCTGGTCGCTGGCTGCAGTATGCATCATAAATCTTGCCTCCTCCATGTTTGTGGATGGGACATTGTCAAAATGTCCAAAGCATTTCCCCCAAAGATTGTTTCTTGTTATTTGAAATACTTCTTATCACAATGATCTTTGTTCGTGTGCTAATTTTTAAGCTAAGCTATAAGCGAACCATCTGCTAGCTAGCCTCCAGCTGCATATTTACCCATTTATTGTACAGATATAAGAGGTGATATTATTTATCTTATCTAAATGTTAAAGCAAATTCATGCAATTCCACAAACTTAAACCTTGTTTATTAATTGGCTTTACCTCATCTGACCCTTTCACTTTGTACTCAATAGATCAGGGTCATTGTTTCAAAGAGGAAATCCATCGGTACAAAGCCTAACTGGTATGAAAAGGGAGCTTTTTACCCAAGTATCTAAAGAGTGATTTCTATCGGAAGAAACTGTGTTGCTGAGGCTCGACGACAGAGCTCTATCCTAGTTTAGTCCTTTGTGTTGAGAAACCAGTGACGCAGTCCCACTGTAAGAAGAAAAACATCATTTAGCAAAGTGTCATCTGGTATAGTTGTTTAATCCTGGTTCCAGGCAATTTGGCCCCTTTTCCTCTCAGTGCTTTGACTTCACCATGACAACTGGCAATCAGGCCACAGGAAGTGGGTCAACCAGGGCCGTCACAAAGAATAAGGAAAGAAACTGAATTTCCACAGGCACAAGGACGCGCTATTTGATATACCTTGTAAGACGAACCATTGGGTAGGCCCACGGTATGCCTCGTGGTAAATTTCTGCCTTTTGGACTTTATCAACGCATGTTTTCACCTGAAATAAAACCGTCTAAGTTATGGTTTACTATAATCAGTGCAAATCGGAACACGGTCACAGTGGGACACCAGGACAGAGCATAATTGAAAATCGTACTGGTTCATATTGAAGTATAAACAAAGAGTCAGAAACTAGCATCCTTTAATGTGACTGAATCAAAGTATGTGATGAAGCTTTGTGCTTCCACGTTATAGCTTTTTCCTATAGTAAGGAAGTGGCTCCATTGGAAACTCTTCATAGTGAGGATTATCAAGAGCTACCAGCACATTGTCTCAGCAAAAGTGCTCAACTAAATTATTTCTGTCTTGTACTTTGGTTTCCTGTTATACTTGCAGCTGGGTTTTGGGTTAACACTAATGACCAAATATTAACATTGCGTGCTCGTTTTAGCATTTAAATGCATAAAAATCCAGCTGCTCAGCCTGGCCAGCATGGCTGTGAGGTCTACTGTAAAATTTAGAGGCCAAAGAAATTGTTGAACTTATTTTGGATGCTTATATGAATGTGCCTGAACACTATGAACTCCACTCTGTTCCTTGAGTAAATATTAGCATGCTAATTATACGCTAGCTTGTTAATGGGCTGGTTTTCACATTTAAATACCTAAAAAATCCAGCCACAGTAGAGCCTTGCTAAGTCTACTTAAAAAACATATTGGACAAATAATTTTAATTTTAATTTGGATGTTTATATGAATGTGCTTGTACATTATCTATGACCTCCAATCTGTTCCTTACTACTGTTAACTGTTATACCTGCATTTTCGGTTCATGTGCTGGTTTTAGCATTCAAATACATACAAATCCAGCCACAAAGAGCCTGGCTAACAAGACTGTGACGTCTACTTTAAATAATACATGCCCAACAATGTTGTTTATATGAATGTGCTTGCACATTATCTGAGCTCCTGGGAGATAACTTGTGTGTGTTAAAGGCTTCAGAGCATAAAACTCAGATTTTAGAGGTCATCAAGCTCTCCGACTTTGATTAGGTCAACAACTTTTTTTGGACTTTTTTTTGCATGCAAACTTGCTGCCACTGTGCATCATGGGAAGGTATAGATATAGATATAAACAGTGGCATGCCCTTTCGCTTCTACTCCTTTCATTCTAAATTTCATAGATCAAATACGATCGTGTGAACGCTGGAACCATGACACCTAACACACGTGAAGCGGCGAAGCCTCCTCTTCAGCCTTTTTTTTTTTTTTCTCCAAAAGGATCAAAAGAGTGAAATGTGCTGATGCAGCCCTGTCCTGCTTCAGGCCAATCCAGGAAAGCACAAAAGAACTTCTAGTGAAAATATGATCACACTTTTTTTCTTTTTCTTTTTTTGCCGAGGTCTCTGGACTAACTCTGGGCAACTCAACCTTGAAAGAAGAAGAAGTGATGAGTCAGCGCAGAGCCAGATTAAACAAACCCTGTTCTCATCACTTCAGGGACAGAGTTGTCAAGTGGAGTAGCTACACAGTCAAAGGCTAATTTCATTATGAAGACTTTTTTTGCTATCATTTGGATTGTGATTAGGCTTAATTTAAATAATCTATTTTAACGCAGTTATATAGCATTCATCATTTAGTTAGCAAATGTCATAATATTTTAGCATTTTTGTGCAAATGTCTGTGTGTTAAACTTCAAAGCAACACTACAGGCTTTCATAATTTCTTGCTACTACAGGTTGTTGGCAACACCTGTAAAATGTATTTGTTGTTCCATCTCTTGTTTTTGAGCGTGTGCAGATTGTTGCACAGGTGAGACGGTGTTTCCTGCATTTGGCATATTAGCACCACATCGTTGCCATGTGCATCGTTTTGTGTATGGTCTGAAATCATCGTATTGCAGTTTACAAATGGAACAGAGTGGGATTTATTGTATCACACCACAAAAGGACAGTACTCCAAATGTAAGTTTAATTTATTTGTTAACTTTATTGAAAAAATGATCAACTTGTTTCTTTAGCTGACATTTCTGACTTTGTGTCTGAGCCGGCCAACAGCTGGAACAAGCGCTTTAAGTTTCAGAGTTATTTAAAGTGCAGACCCTAGTCTTAACACTGTGGTTTACATGGGCCACAGCTGCCACTGGGGACTGAGACTTTTTACATAAGAAGTAACACGTGCTTCCTTTTACAAATTGAGTTCATTAATAACTCATCATTAACCCCAAATTACCACTTGTGGCTTCGCTTGACACTGTTAAAAGAAGGATACAATGGCAAGCCTTAAAGAGTGTTTCCTTTATTGGTGGTGATGAACCCTTCAGGCCTATAAATTTCTGCATTGTGCAAAGTTAAGAGTACAGTTCAAACAGAGCAATGTCTGTATGTGTGGTTCAGACAGTGAGTACATGCTTCTAAAAATGGATTCCCTCGACACAATGTGAAGGAGTAGGTGTAGTGTGGCATCCTTCTTATGAATGAATTAACTATGGATGAGCCCAGTCAGCCAAGTTGACTTTTTCTTGAAGGTATTGTGGTGTGCTCATATGGGCCTGAGGCCATGCAGAGAAACATTGAGATTGACGGGGTCATAAGTAGCTGTCTGGGCCAGACAGACATACTAAGGTATATTGATGTCAAGCCTTCTTGTGAAGACTAAACACTTGCAATCCCGCAGTGCTGAGCCCATAGAAATGTAACTCTTTGAATCAAAGAGTGTGTGAACATGAATGAGAGAATCGGCTGCTGTTGTGGGCAACAGGTTATACTTTATGTGTGTGACTGTGTTACTGTGTTATGTAACTGCCAGGCACTGTTTACAAGCAGTATATATCGTCACATGGTAACTAATGGTTGTCACTAAAACGGTTATCATAGCTCGGTAAATGGAACCATTTAAATCATGATGTCTCACCAAAACACAGCATGAAGCAGAACCAATGTGTTTAGAAGAATCTCCCTTGAGTGTTGAAGTTATTTGTTCCAAACATCAGTTTTTTTTTTCTTCATCTTGATACAAATGAAATAAAGTTCAGTTTAACCTCTTGAGAAATGTCAAGGAAAATGTTGGTTTGTTTCATTTGCTTATTGTTACAAGATATGTTATTCACACTGAGCTTGATAGTGCAGGAACATAAAGTTGATAAAATGGTGAAAAAAGAAGTGAAGAGAAACACAATGCCATGTGCGGCAGATACACAAGTCACAACAAGGGTCACAGAGGCCCATACACTGCACTGTATGTTTTGGTCGGCCGCTAGAACACATCATCCTTGTATTTTGTGAAGCCTTGTAAATGTGGTCACAGTAATGATAACGGAAAGTCCACACAGAGCAAGAGACAGACATAACAAGAGGAGGTGAAGGAGATGGTGGAAACAGACGTTTAGAGGAAGAGAGACGAAAACAGAAACAAAGGGAAATGACTGGAGGGAGGAGAAACTGTTTATTTCGTTTCCGCTGTAATATATTTTAAGCGTTTCGTGATCTTGTGATTTTGAACTTTGAAAACGAGTTAGGCCCCAAGTGTGTGAGCCCACTTCCTGCCTCAGAGGCACAGGAGGCCTGCTAGAACAAGTTCAGATCCAGGGCAGGGCTATAGGGAAAGCTGGAATGTATAAGAGTGATTGCAGATTCTGTCATCAAACAAGAAAGACACTCATCCTCATTTTAACTCTTCAATCAATTCAGAAAGACACAAGTTTTTTTTTTAATACTTGTTTTAATGAATCAGAACTGCTTGGAAAAAAGTGACTTAATTCACTAACCCTGCAAAAGATCTTACTGGAAACTTTTGTGCAAAAAGTAAAATGCCATGTTGATGGTGGCCTCGAGACCTGGAAAAGATATTAAGCTAAGCCCACAGATATGTGGTCCTCACGACGCCCAAAAGTTTCCTGTTAGTGTCCTGGAACTGATGCCTGTGCAACATTTCCACATGTACTGCTGGGCCGTATTGACCAGATTCTTCATTTTCCTCCGTTTGGTAATGTCTGCTTGCAAACCAAATGTCTAACAAAGCAGCATTTGGACTGATTAGTCTGTGGAGTAAGGGTGGAAGGTATCGGCATCAGGAATTTAATGATCTCTTAAGTAAGAAAAGTTTAATTGATATAGCACCTTTCTCAAAGCAAGTTGCAAAGTGCTTCACAAAAGTCCAATAAAGGAGTCAGACAAAGCATTTGCACACACAATATAAAAAACAGAAGTAAAACCAGGCTCAGGCCATTAGAATAAATTAGTTTTTAGCTTCTGATTCGGCTGTCCACAGAGACAGCAGATATTATGCTAATAGGAAGGGCGGTCCATAGTGTCGGAGCCATGGCTTCAGATGCATGATCACCATTTACTTTTAATCGTTTGCAAGGGACAACTAGTTAACCTTGGTCAGAAGACCTAAGTGACCTGTTGGTGATGTAGAGTAGCAAAAGGTCAGAGATGTACATAGGTCCCTGGTCATGGAGTGCTTGGAATCTTAGGCTAAGAGCCTGAACCTTTTTTTCAAGAATATAGAATGGTTGGGTTGTGATTCATCTCACTGGATCCAGTCACTAGCCTTGCAGCAGCGTTTTGGGCTGTTTGTAGGTGGTCCAGAGATGATTTGCTGAGGCAGGTGAAAAGGGAATTACACTTGACTCCAGGAAATATGAGTGTGAATTACTGCATTAACTCCAGTTCAGGTTTTTGATACGATAGGCCTCAGTTTTTCAATATTTCTTAAATGGAATAGACAAGAACGGGTTAAGGATTTGATGTGTTGCACAGGGTTAGTGCACAATCTGATTAAAAATGAGTCAAAGATTTCTAAGAAAGAGACCCAATACACTGAGAAACCTTTGAAATGATATTTTCTGGAGCAATGATAAGAACCACAGTTCTGTCTAAATGTAAAAAATGTGCCTGCCATCCAGTCCTTAATGGCAGTCAGACAGTTGAGCAAGACACTAGGTTTGTTAGTTTCATCCGGCTTGAATGAGATATACAATTGGATATCATCAGCATATTAATGATAAGCGATACATTTATATTGACCAATAATATGACCCAAGGAAAATATGAACAGAGGAAATCAAACTTGGAAGCAATACAGCACCCTGAGGCACACCACAGGAGAGAGAACTAGTTTCTGACTAAAAGTATTCACACCATGACAGGCTTTTAGATTTTGTATTCACGGAAAACAGTTGTTTTTAGAAACTTAATAAGTTAAGCTACTGTGTCACTTCCTGAACAAATATTTGTGAGTACATTCATTGCATTTATCTTGCTGAGCTATTGTGACATATGTGCTCGTGTTGATGCTCTCGTGTCATTGCAATCCTCTTTAATCTCATCAGGCAGGTCAAAAATGTCAGGTCAGGCCGTGCCGTGGCCAGCACAGTGTTGTCTGCGGTCTGCCAGCGTGACAGAGCCTCTCTGGGATTAACACAAAGGCAGCACAGGCTTCTTCCATCGCAGCTGGCCTTGTATAAATGTTTTGATCATCATCATGAAGTCAGATTAAAGCACAAAACACGCTCATGGGGACTGCAACTCATGATTCCCCTCATTATCAAATATAACCAGTTCTTTTTTCCTTAATGGCTAATGGTCTATGAAATTGAATTGTCTGTGATTTCTTAAAATGAATCTTTAAAAAAAACAAAAAAAACAGTGAAAAACCAAGAAAAGGGTTTTAACTTACTTTCATAAACTGTGTGAAAAAGAAAGGCATCAGATCCTCACATTTGAGGCCCATATGAGTTTATTCAACAGCTCTTAATGTCTATAAATAAAGTTTTTTTTATTATTATTGAATGTTTTACTAGTTTCCTACACAGTCTGGCAAGGAAATGATTAAATACACCGTGAAGTGACAACAGTCGGAGAAAAGAGACATTACAGATACGGTGTTTGTTCTTGTGTGAAGTCTGGATGGAACCCGAACAGTAATGTGACTAGTCTCTGTCTGGTGTCCTGACCATGTTAGCGTTGACACAGACAGGAGCTGTGTTACCATTAGTAATCCACGGCGGTGGAAGCCTCCTCTGTCTTTCCCACCATGTGGATGAGGTGACGAGACTAAACCGGTTCCTACGTGGATAGGGGGCCGGTTTCAGCTGGTTGCGTTGCCATGGTAACGAGCTCTCTATAAATACCGCCGGGATCCCTCGCCGGCCCTTACTCATCTTTCAGTTCGGGTCTGAGAAGCCACTCCTCCAGCAGCGGACTTCATTCAGAGGGACAACTGCTTCTTTTTAATCCCGGCGGTTGTGTCTAATGGACAAACTCTTTGTAAATGCTTTTTAAGGTAAGAGGGGACGTTTCTTCTCGACGCCATTACGCGAAAGGCGGCACGTTTTAGCTTCATTGCTAGTCACGTAATATTAGCAGAGGTCGGCTAAAGGGCCGGTTCAGTTATGGCGGCTGAAAAAGAACAATGAAGGGGGGTTACGAGTGGGCCAGTAACGTCAGTTTCATTCAAAGCTGGAGAGAGTGTTTCTGAACGTCTCGACGTGGCCGTTTTGTAGGACCGCTGGTTGGCTATAAACGATCTTATTTCTGTTAACTGCGCACGTAAGTCTCCAGGACCTCGGACGTTGATGTGGTGACATTTGCTACGGGTTTGATTTGCTCGTGTTCATTTCGGATGAATCACGATAAGAGAAATGTCCCAACGTCAAACTGCCTCATGGCAAGAAGCGCTCCAAGCGGAACCGGCATATCTACGTCGGTGTCATTTGCAGGTCGCTGATTGGTCCGCCTCCGTGCCGGTCTTTTACGTTGAAAGGCGGACCTCTCTGTGATTGGAGGATATATGGGGCGGGGCTTAAACGTCCAGTCGTCTCATTGAATTTCTGCATATGGTGTCAAGTTGTCCTGACAGTTATAAAATGGAGCGTTGCTGAGGACTGACTTAACAATGTCTTAACAATTTTGTGTCTCTTAACATACATGAACTTTCGTGGGCTGTGGTGGTTTTGATAGAATAATCTGTAACTTGTGACTAAAAATGACAACTCGAACTCACTAAAGTAGGGTCTATAAATAGTTGTCTGACTTATTAACTGCTTTTTGCCACCAGAGGAAGACACATTTTAAAAACTGTTTGTGTTAACATTTTGTCTTGTCCACAGAATCATAACTCTAGGAGATCACACACTGGCTACTCAGCAGGCCCTGGCCTTGAGTCTTATCTGAAGGGGTTTAACTTCACTGGTGAACCACCTTGGCTTCTCTGCACCTGAGGAACAGCAGCACTAAATTCCATCTCTTTTGTATTAAAGTAAGTGAATCATTCTCTTATCTTCTATGTATACAATCAAATCCATTTCCATTCAGTTACAGTGTTTTGAGTGTTACTCACAAAGTTTGAGACTTTCCCATGAGAGTGTAATCAAGGACACAAAAGAAACTGTTGTCAAAGTTGAATGTAATCTCAATACGCCTCTCCCTCCCTCTTCTAGTTTACTTGTGAGTAAACAAAAGGACTTGTTGTTACCATGAACACTGCAACTCCCACTGAGTTTGAATTCCCTTTCCTGGAGGAGGGTTTCACTGCCCGGGATGTTGTTGAGCAGAAGATCAATGAATCATCCATGACGGTAAGGGTCTGGTGCTGGTTTTGTTCAGGGGACACCCAGTGCCCCATTTGTTAAGTGATGGATGGAAAGGACTGCTTCCATTTAATGCATATGTTCCTTTCTTCTACAGGATGAGAGAGATGCCTTCTACGTCTGTGACTTGGGGGATGTGCTTAAGAAACACCTGCGCTGGATGAGGGCCCTGCCTCGCATCACTCCTTTCTATGCTGTCAAATGCAATGACAGTCGGACAGTCGTAACAACACTGGCATCCCTGGGAACTGGATTTGACTGTGCGAGCAAGGTGGGTTTTGGAAAAGTGTCCATAGCACAAAATGCAAAGCACTAGAATACAAAGATCAATTGATAACTTTTGCAAATTTAGTTTTTGAACGAGTATTTTCTTTGTTGAATGTTGTTATCTAGACGGAAATTGCGATGGTTCAGTCTCTGGGAGTGGATCCAAGCAGAATCATCTATGCCAACCCCTGTAAGCAAGTTTCGCAGATCAAGTATGCGTCTGCCCATGGGGTCCAGATGATGACCTTTGATAGCGAAGTGGAACTCATGAAAGTGGCCCGTTGTCATGACAATGCCAAGTAAGACTCTATCATCCATGAAACAAAGGCTTTGGTATTTTTATTTTTATTGTGTGTCTGCAATATTCTCTGAATGTTTGTCCTTTTGAATAACTTGATTTTGTTGTTTGCCCAGGCTGGTGCTGCGTATTGCCACAGATGACTCAAAGGCAGTGTGTCGTCTGAGTGTGAAGTTTGGGGCCCAGCTCAAATCTTGTCGAGGTCTTCTGGAGCGGGCTAAAGAACTGGGACTGAACGTGATCGGTGTCAGCTTCCATGTTGGCAGTGGCTGTACTGATTCCAAGACCTACATGCAGGCCATCGCTGATGCTCGCTGTGTTTTCCATATGGGCGTGAGTTGTGACTTAAATACATATACAGCTGATTTTATGAGGGTTTTCTTCCACCAAAGTCAATAAGGACTGAATCTTGTTCCCTCTAGGATGAGCTCGGCTTCAACATGGATCTCTTGGACATTGGTGGTGGGTTCCCTGGTTCCGACAATGTTGAACTCAAATTTGAGGAGGTAAAATTAAATTAATCTTTTTCAAATATATAAATTGGCTGCTATATAACAGGGTCAAACTGATTGTTTGAGTTTATTATATTGGACAAAAAAGTACAGCATGAATTTAGCTGGAGCATCAGTAGTACGACAAGTTCTCTTCCAGTCTTATTTACACATGGACATTTTTGTTCTTTCTAGATCACAGTTGTAATCAACTCTGCCCTGGACAAGTATTTCCCTGCTGACTGTGGTGTTAAGGTCATCGCTGAACCAGGACGCTTTTATGTAGCTTCTGCTTACACGCTAGTTGTCAACATCATTGCCAAGAAGGTCATAATGGATGAGGATTCAGTCTCTGACGGTAAAAGCCTTAATTTAGAAAAATTACCATGATTTGCTAAAACTGTTTATTCTGGGAGCAGTTTTGTTCCGTTGCTCAGTAGTAAAGTTATTTTTTTTTCTCTTTTAGATGAAGACGAAGGGACCAATGACAGGACTCTGATGTACTATGTCAACGATGGAGTGTACGGATCTTTCAACTGTATACTCTATGACCACGCTCATTGTTTGCCAATACTGCACAAGGTAACACAAGACACCAACAAGATACTCATCATTCATGGTGGTCAATGAAAGGTGAAATGCATTGTCATGATAAATGTATTCTCTCTTTCTCCTCCCCACCTCTTACGACTAATAGAAGCCAAAGCCAGATGAGATCATGTACCCCTGCAGTATCTGGGGCCCAACATGTGATGGTCTTGATCGCATTGTTGAGCAGTGTTACCTGCCTGACATGCAAGTGGGCGACTGGCTGGTCTTCGAAAACATGGGTGCCTACACCGTGGCTGCCTCCTCCACCTTCAATGGTTTCCAAAGACCTGACCTTCACTATGTCATTTCCCGTCCTGCTTGGTGAGTGATGTCACTGTAGCCAAATGAGTTTGTTATTGTATTACTTGAGGAACATTTACAAGTTTGTAGTGCTTCTTGTGTTATAGAATTCTAACTTTCATCTGCATTTTCTTCTGCAGGCAACACGTGCAGCAGATCTGTCTGCAGGGCATGCCAGCCCCTGCGGAGGAGTCTCGCTTGTTCGAGGTGTCTGCAGGCTGTGGCCAAGAGAGCAGCTTGGAGATGCCTACCAAGCCGTGCCAGGCCCGTGTTGTTTAAACATATCTAGCATCCTTTGTTTTCAAATATTGGACAAGATTCTTTTGGGGGGTTTTCCCCTGCTTTCTCCCCAAATGTATGTGAACGTTTAAGGCCAGTTACTTGACAGGAGAATGAGAGGGGCATGTTGTTGTACACAATTTCTCTGTTCTGTATGGAAGCTGGAGATCAACCCTCAATGTAATGAGGCTAAATCACACTCTGAGTGTCTCTATGGGCAGCCTTCTTGCCCTAGTCAGGGGAAATGACTGTGGGAATTAGATCTTGAAGAATCTGCTGAATAGAAAGTCGATTGCTAAATATATCACAAAACCACTTTGATGAAGGTTCCTCATCACCATTGGTCTCAACATTTGGACAAAATCTTTTTTCAAGGGTTACTGGTGCTTTTAATTTATAATGTTAAAATATAATGGCAAATTGCTTAACAGCTGAAGTCACATCCCTTGCTAGTAACTCGCAAAGAGGTGATTGGAGGGGTGATTTAATTCCTTAAATGGCTGCTATGTTAATATTAATCTTTTCCATGATCTCCACTTTTGTACAGAACTCCACAAGTGTTAATCCTTAAGATGTTAACGCATCAAGAAACACCATATTATTTTAATGTCGTTCTACATTTCATTAAGTATTTAATGTGTCTCGTAAATTCTTCTCTGCTGCTCATCGCCAGAACCATTTCAAATGCAAAGTTTAAATGTGTATGCTCACAGGAAATACCTGTAAATATGTGCATGAATCCTGTTCTGTATGTAAAAACACCATATGGTATGACTGGTCTAAAATGGCTGCAGCAAATGAAACAATTTGTCAAGCAACAATACAGATACTTACACTTAATTGGCATCTCAGCCCCCCATATCCTCATATTTTTCCTGATTAGTGGACACAACGGGTGCCACACAAATCTTCAAGATTAACACTTAAAACACAGGGACTCAAGAAGCAGACTGCACCCCTTCTCTTCTCCTATTCTCTTTTTATGTTTTGTAACTTTTAAAAGGCAAGAAATCTATTTGTGATATTAATAACATGTTTAACCACACATGGCATAGACACAAAAGAGATGGGATTGCAATTTCATTGAGCTTTCCTGTGGAAACATTTAGAAGTTTTGTATTTTTTTAATAAATAAAACATTAGGTGCAGAGTCAAATTGTGGATGTTGTGTGTTTGGTGCAAATAGGACCACATGCAGCCATTTCAGTTCTGACACAGGCTCTATTGACCTTTTAAAAACTTATGTACAGAGACCATCTAGTGGTTGCAGAAGGAAATTACAGTTCCTGCTTTGTTGCATAAATTTCAATAACAGCTGCGAAACAAATTGTCCGCTTCCTGCTCACAACTGTGCCTTTGACACACAATTGAGTCTTCATATCAGTGTAGAAAAAATTGCGAAGTCCTAGATCTGATGGTCTGTGTGAGGAATAAAGATACCTATGGTATGTCAGGTCAAATTAACAAATTTTACAAAATCAACAGCTGACAATAGACTGAGAAAATACACTGATAACACAATGTAGTTGTGTAATTAGCAAGTGAAAGTACAAAATGAAAAAGGCAATAAAATTAGTACAAATATATAGTATCCCAAAAAATTATAAATTACAATACATATGGAGATATTAATATAATATAGGCTAATACCTTTAACTTCACACAGACATTATAGAGAGAGAAAGTATGAGAACAAAGTTCAGTGGCACAGAATGATTGCAAGTTAAGGATAATATTGCACGGTATAATACAAAATTTGTATAATGGATATAAATACAGACAGATACGGTGTACAGAAGACGGTACACTGTATAGTCTATATATATATATATATAAGATATTGCATTATATATACCAACCTGATTTAACCCATTAATGGGCATAATAAAATAACGTGTATTGTGTTATTATATACTTTCATCATGTAACGTTGCTGTGTTAGTAATAAAACACTGTCGCATTTGAAGTTATTGTAACTTCTTCGCCACGCTGGTGTCGGTTGTTTGTTCCTGTTCCTTTTAGTGAGGTTGAAGTCACGCAGCTCTGCCCCCTGCTGGTGGGCTGTAGAGGCTTCTCCTCCTCTAAAATGTGTGCTGGTTCATAATCGTAACCCTGGTTGTTTCAGCCCTGGCAAAGTCTGACGCATAGCTTAAAGGTATTTGCTTTAGACAGCAATGAGCTAACATGTGAGTGAAGTTCAGTAGGAAGGAGTATTAGGGCCCTGTTGAAGAAAACAATTAAGAAGAGAATTATAATATTACAAGAATATAGTCGTAATTCAATTGACATCTTTTGACAAAAAAAGTACTTACCAGAATAATGTAATCTAACTAGAACAAAAGCTATAATAATGCGAGAAGAACCTCGCAATTTAATAAGAAAACATATGATATATTTTGAGAACTTTTTTTAGGAAATAAGCAGCAAGGAGAACCCATGTACTTATGATGATGTGGTACTGATTTGCCAAAAGTATTACATTTTTGGTGAAACCTGAAGTATGTCATAACATGTTGCTGCCCATTCCTTATATTATTTTTATTCTCTTAGTATTACAACCTTACTCTCCTTAACTTGTTTTTCTTTTTTACTTAAATTGGGCCTCATACTTGTATAATTGTAGTTCATGGTGCAAGCAACATTAAGGGAAATCAAACATTGATCCTCTTCAAATACTGATGTAAAACAGGATAAACATGGACACAGTTTCCCTTTAAGGTGGTACACTGGGGCAGTGAACTGTGAGAGACCACCTCAGCCCAACTAACATCACCCTCATTATTTAATACTTTTCCTAGACAGCCGCATTCAAACTGTTGACCTTAATGAGAATAAGACATTATTTGGATGATGTTTCCATGAGTTGCTAATCGAATATTACATTTATAATCCTGTTTACATGTTACAGACTTCATTATACAGTCTATGGTTACAGATCATCGTCTGATTATGACGTCAAGCAGTTGTAGCTGCCATTCATGCCGAAAAATGCAGTGAAAATCCCAATTGAACAACATGCGTAATGTAATGCAATTAAGACAGTAAGGTCAGAATACTCCACATGTCTTAATTGCTTGTTCTGATTTTGAACTTATTTAGGTTAAGGTATTCAGAAAATACTGTTCACATGGCAGTGTCTTATTCTGCCTATTGTCCTGATTGGGTTAATATTGGAATGTTGGGGTCCATGAAATCGTAGTCAGTGTGTCTTATCGTGTTAAAGTTTTGCTTTTGTTGCTGTGGCCTCAGCCTCTCAGAATGGAGGATGAGACCACAGTGCTCCTTTGTTCCACACACAGCCTTTCACATCTGGTTGTGAAGTTTGCCCCTGGACCAGGTCACCAGCTACATTGGTCACTGTGTGTCCCGATGATGTCACCTAGCAAATAAATCCCCAGCGCCCGTCTCCATACTGTCTTTCTGCTTCTTGTTGTTGGGCACACAGCGTTGCCCTTCATTACACAGCCAGCACGACATTAGCTCACTGGACTCCTGACATCAGAAGGTATTCTCCTCCATGGACTTGGTTACCTAACTTGGCCTGTCATAGAATAGCACAACACGGTTATAGGACTTTGTCAGTGTATTAGATTTGATTGAGTGTATTTTCTGAATATTATTGTTATGTCTGTTTGTAGGGTATTTGCTGTTTGTTCCGCCCATATCCAGTTTCATTTACATGAGGTGGCCTTAACTGAGAGACACACAGCTGCACAGCCATCTTTGATTCCACCATCTTGTTTGTAGTTTAATAATTTTAATCTATTTGATTTGTTGCGTGTATGTTGCATATTTTGTGAGTTAATAGGGGTTTTGATGTGCCCCTTGTCCTCTCACTTTACAAAACTGAGGCCAAAATATACTAGACAGGGGTGCTACCATCCTGCCCTGGTGATGTCATTTGGGGCCTGTAGTCTGTGCAGTAATGCTCAGTTGAGAGTCTCAAGTTGTCTATCTTGATGTTTCCCCCGTTTTTATAGCATCAAATAAGTGATTGGTTGTGCACACAGAATTAACATCTGCGTAGTGTTGGGCTATGGTTTTGTGTGAAACCACACTTCGGCCTACATGTGCCATCAAAGCCTGAAGCAGCATGTCCCTCCAGGACTCCGTCTCCCAGGGGCCATTAAAAACCAGAGCAAGGAACTCAATGTCCCAGAGGGCATCAACTTCACACAGAGGGGTGGAAACCCCCCCCAGGGACACAGGTTTCAACTCCCATTGGTCACTCTGGACCCCATGACCTGTGAGGTCACCGGGCCAATATAAGCTAGGTTCTCCAGCTTCGATCTCTCTTTCTACACTCTCTCCAAGGAGAGAAGGCGGTCGAGCCCTGCCTCTTCCTACGATCCTTCCACAGGAGGGAAGGCTGTGGAGCCTCTTCTCCAGCTCACATCTTCTCTTCCCATCCAACTCTTCGAGAGGAGCACAAAGGTGCAGCTTCCAGCTCATCTCACCAAGGAAACCTCCTCGCCCTCCAAGCTCTACCAACGTCCTAGCAGCGACTCGATGTCCTGCTTGCAAACTTCAGCCAACAACTGAGCTACACAACGCTCAACCGAAACCAGCAAGACGACACAAAACTGCGAACTGCACAGCAACTTCCTTTTTCCCCTTTCCACGGACTGGTAACACAACTGGGCTTAATAATTATACTAGGTGTCGTGTTCTTTTATCCTTAGGTATGAGAAGGGTCGGTCTTAGTTCAAAAAGTATTTATTTAGAAGCAATGAAAAGGTACAGCATAGCTATGGGCACTCAAGGCACAGCCTCGGCTTTTAGTCAGTAGCTCGGGGTAGTCAAGAGTCGCCCCGAACGGATGACAGGTGCAATATTTATAATAGTAGGTTGAAGGCGTGGTCCCAGCATCTTGGAACTGGAATCCACCAATGATGAGGAGCCGCTCCCAGGTTCGTCACTCCTTTGATAGTAGCTGGGCAAATCTTCACATTCTGACAGTGTTAAGTTTTGTGTATTAAGAAAAAGCCTTTATCCGGCTGAAGCTTTGTGAGTCTTCAGTAGTTTTGCAGACACAGTGTTTTTGTTCATTGGAGTGTGAAACATTGTGTTTCTGTTTTATCGTCTGTATGTTCTGTGTGTGTAAGCATGCGTATTTATCAGACAAGACAACGCCTTTCCTATCTGGCCTTCAGAAGCTGGGGCAGCTTCTTCATTTCTTTCTAAGGCATAGGTCACAGTGTCTTAATGAGCACAGTGCATTCATGTATGTGTGATGTTGAATAAAGCTAAAGGAATACTGTAATATATATAAAGGTTTATGTATGAGAACAGGTTTAAGTACAGTGTATTGTATGCCACGGATTACAGTCCTAACACATAACAAAACATAAATTATTTCTGTTAAGGTACAAACATGGTGCGTGTAAAATCGATCCTTTTCGGGGCTATAGTGTCTAATTATATTATTAAAATCCTAACAAATCCCTCCTTTCACACCATTTCATGGTGTGAACAATTTACTGGGGATCATCCACGAACTCCCCAACCTCCATCTCATCCAATGCAAACTCATCATCATCATCATCATCATCATCATCATCATCATCATCATCATCATCACTCAACAAAGGCAACTGATAGGGTGGGGGAGGGGGCATGTGTTCTTTGGTCAGAGCCGTGGTGATGAGTCTGTTGAGCAAGGTCCTAAAGCAAGGGATGCAGCAGCAGCCACAGGTGACTAGGATAGCTGAAAAGATAGCTAGGGAGAGGAGGCAGGATGCAATTAGCCCTTTCCATTTGCCGAATGCAGTGTTCATCCAATTATCTAGGGGGTTGTTAATTCCAGAGTCTGCGGCCATGTTCTGTGCCATGGTGCGTAAGGCGGAGAGGGCCCTGGTCACCGAGCCATCAGGGGCGGTATTGCTGGGGATAAATGTATAACAAGAACTTCCTATCATAGTGCACACACCACCCTTTTCTGCCAGTAGGAGGTCTAGGGCCATTTGGTTCTGTGTGACCATAAGGGAAGTAGGGGCGAGCTGTTCGGATAGGCCAGTTATGGCGTCTCGAGTAAGGTTGGTGAGGCGTTGGAGATTGAAATGGACGTAGTTAATGCGATCCACGTTTTTGTTGGGAGTTACCCATATCCAGATAGACTCAAATCCCGCTGCAATTTGATTCGCTAATTTATATTGGTCTGGAACACCCCGTGGAATCCCTATGGCATCTATGTATGTGGGTGAGTCCCTATTTAAGTCAAAATCCGTTGTTCTTCGTCGGCGGGTGCTAGTGGGTTGTCCTGGGCGGGGAGAGAGGATAGTCAGGGGCATGGCCAATTGAACAATTGTGCAGGAAACCTTCCAGTTTGAAGGAAGGCGGTTCCTCAAGCGTTTTCCTCTACAGTACCAGAAGAGGTCACTGCGGGCCCACTCCAGCTGTGTGGCGTTGTGCCAGTCGGTAACATTGATGTTTCTAGAACACCAGGAGGACGGCATTGAACCCATCTCTCTGTGAGATGAGTTACCTTTTTTAGTCAGACATGTGTAATTTCCCTTTACTGGAGTAAATATAGGGGCAGCGTGTTGTTTGGCGCCGGGGGAAAGAGATGACTGAGAGTAGAACAGTTGGCGGGACTGGCTTCCATGTGTAAGCCATACATGCAATCAAAACCGGGTCGATCCGAGTCTATCAGTAGGGGGGCCGGGGTGGTGGTTAAGGTGGGCCGGGGCTGACTGCAGACTATACAATTAGTGAGGTTTTGGGAACGGGCAGTAAAGTGGACCCATTTTAGCCATATGTTTTCATCAGTGTATCCAGTCTCTATTTCTACCACATCTTCAACGGTACTGGCTTCGTAATATTGTACCGCAGGGGAGCTGGGTGGGGATGGTAGTGGTGAGGTGGATTCAGGGGGAGAGTTCGTGGAGCTAGTAGTAGAGTTATCAGACAGGGAAGGGGAAGGCTGAGTTCTAGGGGAGGAGGAGAACGATGCCCATGGGGTCAGCTCCTGTCATGTCTACTCCTAAAACAAAATAATAAGGCAGTGCGGCTTTTTTAGTCAATTTGTTATAGTGGAGATGTTTAAGAGTCTATTGTCGGGGGAACCGGCAGGCGTGATCCTCCGGGTGAGGGTGATGTTTCTTTGGAGCTGTCCCAAGGGGGTTCGTGCATTGTATCTGTGGGTGTAACCTCTGGGGCCTGTGTTCCACAAAACGTGTTATCAAAGGTTTATCATTTTGCATTCATCTCTAAACCATTGTTTTTTATATGTGATATCAGGAACCATATGAACATGTGATGTATAATGCAGAAAAGTAATTTTCCATTTCTAAGCATGTGATTGCTTCTAATATCAATGTGTGTGTGTCAGTGACATTTGGTGTGTCACTTTCATGTATGTGTGGTGTGGGTGCGATACCATGTATCTCAGGCGTCGAATGAATCAGAGTTTCCATCGCTCTCTCCTGGCCCCCCCCCCTCCTCAAATCTGCCTGAGCAGCTGCACCTCGTTCCTCCGGACACTCCCTCGCCCAACGTCCCCTCTTTCCACACCTGTAGCAGGTGTCTGCTGTTCTGTTCGTGGTGGAATACAGGGCGGAGGTCAACGGCTGGGGCTGAAGCCACTTCAGGTCTCTGAAGAGGGGCACAGTCGAGATCGTGGTCCACTCTGACACACTGAGGCACTGTAGGATAAAAAGAAAACTTTTTCTGTGCAGATTTATCTGTTCGTTCACATTCATTGGCCATTTTATCACATTCATTCCCTTGGGTAGCACACTGCATTTGTAGTGACAAAGAAACTGTTGCAGGCGTATGCTTTTTATGTAGATGCAATGAAGAGATGTGTGTGTGTGTGAAGAGTTGAACTGTGTGTGTGGGTGTGTGTGTGTGTGTGTGTGTGTGTGTGTGTGTGTGTGTGTGTGTGTGTGTGTTGTGAGAACTACGTGTGTGGACTGAGTGAATATTAAAATCCCAGGAGATAAGACACAGACACATGCTGAAGGCCTTCGTGGTCTTGTTGGGGGGGACGAGCACAGTCTCAGATTTGTGGCTCTGATGTCATTTTGGCAGTTTACACAAGCAGAATAGTATGCATAAGCAGAGATAATATTTAGTGTGGTATAATGGTAAAAAAAAACGTCATTACATTCCTCCTTTTTGATCATAAAATGATTACAACATCAGATACAAAATTTACTTGCAAAATGTCAGCACATATTATCTCTAAGGGTGAAAATCTCAAGTAAAATTCTTAAGTAGTCTTTATCTTCCAATTCTAAAAACAAAGAAAATGAAATAAATAAAGAATTTCTGTGTGGAAATTGCTTCTTCACTCCAAATTCGATCTCTATTCAGTTAAGGATATATCATTTCACAGTACCAATTTTGCTTGGATATGTGTAACAGTGCAAGGAACCCTCTAATTTTGTGCACTATAAAAAAATATTTTGGTTGGCGGTCTCGATAGCAAATCTTGTTGGATTATATATTGTCATAACTCTAAAACCTTTTTAGGAAAAATTATATTATAACATAATCATGCAAGTTCACCTTTTCAAAGAGCAATGAACATTATTCAGTCTGACATTTGAATTTGAATTTGAATTTTGAAATATTAAAATATTAAAATATCCTTGTTTGAATAAAACATAAACAAAACAAATAAAACAAACATCTAATAAACCAATAAAAAACATAAATAAAATAAACAACTCCAACTGAAATACCAGATAAGATGGACTCTCTAGTCCCATTAACGAAAATTGCTCTTGAATACATAAAACATTTGACACAGGATATATGTTACCAGCTCAGTATACTGCTTCTCTAATTGAATGCGTGTTTCTCTCTGCTCATATGGAACTCAGAGGTGCGTAGCTGAGTTTAAAGTAGAGTATACAAGCTTATATTTGGAAATAATCAAGACAAGACATACAGATAGACCCTCCTTTTGTGGTCAACGTATTACTCTAAGATTTTGAGGAGGAGTCGGCCAAATCAGTGGCTACTTCTCGTAAAGACCGAGAAGGTGGGTCAGTGGGTACACAATGTGTGAGGTGGTGCCAAATTGCTCCTGTTTTTTTTTTTTTACTCGGATCGCATGTGAGGTACACTCTGTTACCTCCCAAGGTCCTGTCCACCTAGGGTCGGGCCACTTTCTCTTGTGAACTTTGACCCTTACCCAATCACCCGGTCTTACTGGAACAGGAGTCTCCGTGGGTGTCTCGTCAGAACGTCCAGCAGCCGCCTGGACCTGTGCAGACAAAACTTCAGTAAGATTAGTTAAGGCTTTCATGTAGTCAGTCAATTTCTCCTGACATACATCCAACCCGGGTCCATACCCAGGGTCTCGAGGAGGCCCTGGCATGGGCCTTCCTGTGAGAAGCTCATGTGGGGATAGATGGGTGACACCATTGGATGAACTTCTCATTGACATGAGCGCCAAGGGCAGTGCTTCAACCCACGTGAGTGAGGTGTTGTGACATGCTTTGGCTATCTTTCTTTTTAATGTCTGGTTTGCTCTTTCTACCAATCCTTGCGACTGGGGGTGATACACGGAACCAAATCGATGCGTGATCCCTAGTGCGGCTTCTACCGTACCTAAATGTTTGTTGGAGAAGTGGGACCCGTTGTCTGATCTGATGACTCGGGGAACTCCATACCTGGTGTTGTGCCATAATGCATCAAACGTGATACCATAAAATGGTGTGCCTTTCGGCATTCAATAAATTTGGTTATCAAAATAAAATATTAGATATTAATATTTTATTATTAATATTAAATAATAGCTTTAATTGATTAAAGTTACCTCGGGCACCACCCTTCAAAGGAAGGGAAAAGATAGCCAATTTATTGATTAAGTCTCATAGATTAAGGTTCTAACTACAAATTTTGGAACTCTGATTAACAATTAAATTAATAACTATAACCAAAATTACCATATAGATAGTTAGCTAAGTTGAAAGATATGGGGTTTTTGACAGTGTAGAGGTTGGCGAAATTCACTTATGCAACATTAATAAAAAACATTTGTGAAAGAAAAACATTTATTATGAATATAATAAAGTATAAAAACACAAATTACTAACGGTCTAATTGCTAAACAAAGATAGGTATGTGTGTGTGTCTGTGTGAGTCAGCGTGCTTTCAAGATGGTGGCTGGCCAAAGAGATAACACCCGTCCCCCACCTATTGGAATGTTTACGACCTGTAGAGCTAATGAGGTGAAGAGTTATGCGTGTGTCTGTGTGTGTGCCAAATTAGAGGAAGTTACTAGATTGGATGCAACGAAAGACTGTGAAGAGCATAACAGACTAACATTACTTTCTCAATAACTTGTACCCAAAATATCACAACACCACAAATCAAGCTTATAAACCTCACACAGAATCGAATAAACAGTCTTGCTTAGCCTAGTATAATTATTAAGCCCAGTTGTGTTACCAGTCCGTGGAAAGGGGAAAAAGGAAGTTGCTGTGCAGTTCGCAGTTTTGTGTCGTCTTGCTGGTTTCGGTTGAGCGGTATAGCTCAGTTGCTGGCTGAAGTTTTCCTGCAGGACATCGCATCGCTGCTAGGACGTTGGTAGAGCTTGGAGGGCGAGGAGGTTTCCTTGCTGAGATGAGCTGGAAGCTGCACCTTTGTGCTCCTCTCGAAGAGTTGGATGGGAAGAGAAGATGTGAGCTGGAGAAGAGGCTCCACAGCCTTCCCTCCTGTGGAAGGATCGTAGGAAGAGGCAGGAGAGGCTCGACAGCCTTCTCTCCGTTGAGGGAGTTTAGAAAGAGAGAGATCGAGAGAGAGAGCTCCAGAAGCTGGAGAACTTAGCTTATATTGGCCCGGTGACCTCACAGGTCATGGGGTCCAGAGTGACCAATGGGAGTTGAGACCTGTGTCCCTGGAGGGGGTTTCCACCCCTCTGTGTGAAGTTGATGCCCTCTGGGACATTGAGTTCCTTGCTCTGGTTTTTAATGGCCCCTGGGAGACGGAGTCCTGGAGGGACATGCTGCTTCCGGCTTTGATGGCACATGTAGGCCGAAGTGTGGTTTCACACAAAACCATGGCCCAACATCCCCCCTTCGTTCTCAGGATCGCACCTGACGTGGGTTCCTGAGGGCGAACTTGAACATGTTTAGTCCAAAGCTGGAAAAGCCAATTGTCAGTTCATTTGGATTGTCACATCTGGGCATTTGTGTATACTATCTAGTTTGGCTAAGCAAGATTCAAATTAGACAAATAATTCAGATTACAATGACAGTACAATATGAATAACCTGTGCTCTTCACTAGGTTAGGGAGAAAAAGGAAGAAATAAGACATTGTAAATTGTAAGATAAGATGCAGAGAGAGTGGCACGTACAATGATAAGGTCATTTTTGGAATGTCCAAGAGTTTTGTTCACTCATGGAATCCTACTCAATGTAGTACTCAGTCTGATCTGTTAGACTTAACAATTTTAATCTTCAGCAGGTATTTCTGCGGAAGGTTGTCATAATTTTTCAAAGTCTCCAAATCCAAATGACTGTATCATTGTTTCTGTAATAATATGCTAATGTCCTAACATGTGGTATGGCCTTCATTATTATGAAATGGAAAGTAGTCGATCCAAACATATTTACAAAGTTGGCAGTGGTATATAAGTTTAATCAGAATTTAGGTTTTGAAGTTTGCTGCTGTTGCTAACAAAACAGGTTTCCTATTAACTGCAAGAAACTTAATACTGACTGTCAGTACAGGGGTGAACTGTGTTGGTTATGGCCTTGAGGAGCGAGCTCTGGATCACCTGTGTCGTGGCTCAGGGCCGTAACGCTCTGGGGAGCCAGAGTCCAGGAGGACTTCAGAGGCGCTGTCACTGTGTGCTCGGTCATAACCATATCTTAAACTGTACTCAGAGACGCTGTCGTCATCTTCTGAGCAGTGGTAAGTTGTCTGGGCCAGAATTTCAGAGTATGGTTTCCTACAGCTTCTACTGTGGGAATGCCTATCTCTGGGAAGTTGGCGGACATGGCGGGTACGCTCTGTGTCCCTACGCTGCCTTCTGTCACCCCCCTTCGTTTTGTTGTGAGGGTGAAGTTTTGAGGCAGCGGATGAATTTGACACCGTGCTGTTTGTTTTGACGGGCTCGGTTGCACCTACTGTAGCCTTGAAAGTGATAACAGTTTCCCAAGCCACCTGTGTCATCTTCCTGATCTGCTGCATTGAAGGTTTTCCTTGCTGTGTCATCAGTACAACATGTGTGCGTATACATGGATGTAAGTTTCGTAAGAACATGGACTTGAAGGTGGGATTTTCTTCTAGGCCTGGTGCGTTCTTTCCCTGAAAATAAACATGCCTCAAACGTCGAAAATAATCCTTGGGATTTTCGCGACGTGAATGTTTAATTTGGGATGCTGTAACAATGGATGTGATCTCGTCAGCAGTAGAAGAGAATTCCTCGACTAGTGCTTGACGGAGCTCTGTGTAGTTACTTGTGACACTGGAAGGAAGTGACTGAATAAACTTGTGAACAGCTGTAGAGCTGGTTTTTAACACAAGTCTAACCTTCTCTCTTTCTGTTGCATTTGGCACATCACTTAAGCTGAGATCTAGTTCTCTAAAGTAATTATCAATATTGTTATCACAGTTGTCTGGATCAAATTGTTCAATATCTTTAGCTAGAAACTCAAGCAAATCAAAGCGAGGACACTGTGAGGTCCGGGCACGTGCATCACCTGCTCCAGGTTTCTCTGGTTGAGGGGGAGGTGCTAAAACATCCTGAAATGTTGAAGTCCCCCCTTTGGAGAGTTGTGCACGGAAAAATGTGTCATGCATCCGTGGATGAGAAGCATATGAGGCACAATGTGTTCTTGAAGATAAACTACATGTGTTGTCAATGTCAGTGTCAGAGTCAGGGAGATGGGAAGTTAGGAAGCCGTTACCTCTTCCTGTCAGTGGAGGATCAGGAGGTGACTTAATTCCCGAAGACTTAGGGTCGGATGGGATTCTGTCCCATCTTGGGAGTGAAGAGGGAGTTAACCGTACACTATCGGAGGAGTGTGAATCGGAATAACCAGAATCGCATTGGTTCAAAAACTGATGTGAGGCCGGGCCTTCTAATCTAAGTTTTAACAGTTCCTCCTTGTGTGAAATGAGATCTGACTCTGCTGAGTGCAGGTCCTCTAAATAGTGCAGGGCTTTCTTACTAGCAGTTTGAACCTCCTGGAAAAGAAAAGCATTTTGCGCTCTTAGGGCATTTACCTCCTGTTCCACAGCTGCTTTGCTCTGACAGGCAAGGTTGATTTGCCTGTGGAAATTTAGAATCATGCATCTCAACAATGGACCCTTTGATGCTGTTTGTGCATCACACCTGTCGTTAAGTAGAGAATCTATTTCTTTATTACACTCACTGAAGTCCAACTTACTGATGAATTCAGGATAGCCAGGGGTCAGACTCTGTGCTATGGAAGAAACAAATTGTTCTACACAGGGGTTCTCCATTGTTGGTTCTGAAATTGAAAATTAGATTTACAAGTTTATAAATCAAAAAGCAGTGTGGTTGGCTTTGGTGTTGCACTGGCAGACACCTTGTAGTGTGGATTTGATCGTACACTAGCCTAACCAAACTATGGTGGATTAAACAGTTCACCAAACTTTTAATCACTAACTGATATGCAGGGCAGTAACAGTTAGGGGTTCTATAAATTCACAGGGCTGGAAGCACGCTGTGGCTCTTTCTCAGGTTCTCTTATCCAACTTGGGCTGATATGCTTGGCAGTAACAGCCAGGTACAAGCTCTGTTCCATAGGGCCGGTGGCACGCTATGTCTTAATTCTAAAGCAACAGTTACAGAAAATTTCACAGCTTGACCAGTTAACATTGAATATGTGATATTCAAATGTTAACAGAAATTCTTAAAATTTCAACAACGAATATTCAACTGGAGTTATTAGCAACGATAGCAATCTTTTAGCGTAACACTATGAGGACCTAAAATGGTAGTTATGAATAATTAATTATTAATAAACATTTAATTTATGAATAAATTAAATTTCACCACAATGCACTTGTTTGTAAATACGGTTGAATGTCTACTCCGGTGGCAGACTAGTGGAATTGAATTCAAACCTTTGGCTTGACTGAAAATTCAAAATTCCACTTATTTCTAGCGTTTGCCGAAAATGAAAACAAATTAATATTGCATAATTATTAATTTTTTTCAACTGTACTCTTCCTCACGCGGGGGGCACCATTTATGTTAGCCAAAAATGGAAGAGGAAAAAACAATTAATGTTGCATAATTATGATTTTTTTTCAACTGTACTCTGTCCACCCAGGGACACCATTAATGTTGTGCCATAATGCATCAAACGTGATACCATAAAATGGTGTGCCTTTCGGCATTCAATAAATTTGGTTATCAAAATAAAATATTAGATATTAATATTTTATTATTAATATTAAATAATAGCTTTAATTGATTAAAGTTACCTCGGGCACCACCCTTCAAAGGAAGGGAAAAGATAGCCAATTTATTGATTAAGTCTCATAGATTAAGGTTCTAACTACAAATTTTGGAACTCTGATTAACAATTAAATTAATAACTATAACCAAAATTACCATATAGATAGTTAGCTAAGTTGAAAGATATGGGGTTTTTGACAGTGTAGAGGTTGGCGAAATTCACTTATGCAACATTAATAAAAAACATTTGTGAAAGAAAAACATTTATTATGAATATAATAAAGTATAAAAACACAAATTACTAACGGTCTAATTGCTAAACAAAGATAGGTATGTGTGTGTGTCTGTGTGAGTCAGCGTGCTTTCAAGATGGTGGCTGGCCAAAGAGATAACACCCGTCCCCCACCTATTGGAATGTTTACGACCTGTAGAGCTAATGAGGTGAAGAGTTATGCGTGTGTCTGTGTGTGTGCCAAATTAGAGGAAGTTACTAGATTGGATGCAACGAAAGACTGTGAAGAGCATAACAGACTAACATTACTTTCTCAATAACTTGTACCCAAAATATCACAACACCACAAATCAAGCTTATAAACCTCACACAGAATCGAATAAACAGTCTTGCTTAGCCTAGTATAATTATTAAGCCCAGTTGTGTTACCAGTCCGTGGAAAGGGGAAAAAGGAAGTTGCTGTGCAGTTCGCAGTTTTGTGTCGTCTTGCTGGTTTCGGTTGAGCGGTATAGCTCAGTTGCTGGCTGAAGTTTTCCTGCAGGACATCGCATCGCTGCTAGGACGTTGGTAGAGCTTGGAGGGCGAGGAGGTTTCCTTGGTGAGATGAGCTGGAAGCTGCACCTTTGTGCTCCTCTCGAAGAGTTGGATGGGAAGAGAAGATGTGAGCTAGAGAAGAGGCTCGACAGCCTTCCCTCCTGTGGAAGGATCGTAGGAAGAGGCAGGAGAGGCTCGACAGCCTTCTCTCCGTTGAGGGAGTTTAGAAAGAGAGAGATCGAGAGAGAGAGCTCCAGAAGCTGGAGAACTTAGCTTATATTGGCCCGGTGACCTCACAGGTCATGGGGTCCAGAGTGACCAATGGGAGTTGAGACCTGTGTCCCTGGAGGGGGTTTCCACCCCTCTGTGTGAAGTTGATGCCCTCTGGGACATTGAGTTCCTTGCTCTGGTTTTTAATGGCCCCTGGGAGACGGAGTCCTGGAGGGACATGCTGCTTCCGGCTTTGATGGCACATGTAGGCCGAAGTGTGGTTTCACACAAAACCATGGCCCAACACTGGGTATGAGTTCATTTCTTAACCATTTGATCACTGTTTTAGCGTCCTCCCGTCGGCAGGGTATTGCTTCGAGCCATTTGGTGTATCTGTCTACCATTACTAACATGTACCTATATCCCTGTACTCGGTGGTCAGCGCCCATGTCTGTGAAATCAATGCATATTTCTTTGAATGGCGCATCAGGAACAGGGAAACGGCCCATGGGGCATTTGTATGGTCTTTTAGGGTTGTGTGCATTGCATGTATCGCATTCGTGTACAAAGTTCTCTACCAGGGCTTCCATGTGTGGATGCCACCAGAGTGTTTCCATGTTCTTCTGAGTCTGTTTCTTACTGATGTGTGTAGGTCCATGGGCCTGTTTGAGAAGTATCTGGGCTAGTTTGGCTGGGACTGCTAACCGTCCGCTGTGTGTTCTCCATTGGTGTTACAGGTCACTATGGGGTCAAATTCGGGGGGCACAACGTGACCTGCTGTGGACACTGGGCAACTTCATTGGTCATATTCGTAGCCGTATTCCCAGGCGGAAGATAGCATCTGGTGTGGTTGCGGGGGCATGCCTCTTCCTCGGCCTCGTCCTGGGGGGCCTCCGCGCTGGGGGCCTTGTCCTCTGTAGGGGGCTGGTGTTCCTCTTTGTTCCCCATGAGGGCAGTCTCGGGCCCAGTGGTCAAGCTGGCCGCATATGAAGCATCCGGTATTGGGGTCTCCGGTATTGGGGTTTCCTCTGGTTTGACCTCTATACTGACCACGGCCGTACCCTCCTCTTGGTCTGAACGGAGGGGGACCCTGTCCCCACTGATCGTAGCTGGGAGGTGGGGGCTGCGGGGCGACCGGGGGTTGACTGAGTCTTTCAGTTTGCATAGCCCGTGCTACTGCCTCTGCTATTTCCAAATGTAATCCTGACACGGCCGCCATTTGTTTAAGGGGCTTGTTTTTCTTGTTGCTGTTGACGTCATGCCTCTTCTCTGCCAGTTGGGCTTTTAGTAGCTGTCTGGTGAGAGCCTTGTCCTCGTCGGCCTCAGTTTTTTCCTGTCGCCGATATTTGATGAGACTATGTGCCACGGTGCGTCTCCAGTCTGGGTCGGTCTGGGTGTCCAGGTTAAGGACATCTTCTAGGTTTTCTTGGACTGTTTCAGGAAGCCCACCCACCACCTGGCGGCGCCAGAGAATAAGGGTGGTGTCTGATGTGTCGTGTCTGGTCCCCATTGCTTCCATCCAGAGTTTGCTGGCCCTGTCCAGGTAGGTGTTCAAATCTTCCCCTTCTCTTAGGGTGATGGAGCCTAAAGCCCGTGGGTCTAACTGTACAGGGTAAAGAGCCCTCATGGCATCGTGCAGCGGGCCTGCACAGGTCGTCAGGGGGCTTCGGTCGGGGGAGTCTGTCAACCCTGCTGCAGTCATTATTGCGTTGCAGACATGTGCCCCTCCTTGTCGGGTGATCAGTCCCCTGTAGTCTCCGAGGCACAGCGGGTCGCCAGCTGTTAAGGTCACCAGGTTCCTGATCCAGTTATCGGCGCCTTTTGTCAGTGGGGGGAGGTTGTTAACTAGGCTGGTTAAGTCCTTCATGGTATATGGTAGGAAAAGAGTTTGCCCCTTGAGCCCCACTCGCAGTGGAGCTTGAACAGGGACTTTCCACGGGGCAGGTTGCTGGGGGTCCAAAGGGTTTTTGGCCCTGGTGCGACTGGCGGGGTGAGAGGGCATCGCAGCGGCCAGGGATGGCGTATCGTTTTCTTCAGGAAACAGGCCTCCGTCTATCATCCCCATGAATTTTCCTCTGGCAGGGAACCAAGCCCCGGTCGGAATGGAGGTCTGTTCTTGCTCATTGTCCTGATCCTGTGGTGGAATAGATGCATTCCTCCTGGGAGGGGTAGTACTCCTGGAAGGGGGAGGATAATTGGTTGTGGGGAGGGCATGTGGAAGATCAGGTCCGTCACTTAAGTGATTCTGTCTGTTGTCTTTGTATGGGCTCCTGCGGGGTGTGGATGAAATAATTGGGGGGTCAGGGTCCATAAGCGGAGGGCTGGCTGCTCCGCCTTTTTGACATGGGTGGTTCTCAGATTCGGTCTCCTCGTCTGCTCTTCTTTGTAATTCGTCCAACTGCTCAGCCAGGTACGCCACGCGTTCATTCAGCTCTCGATGAGCTTTTCCTGCTGCATCTATGATGTCACTTTCCAGGCCCACCTCTCCACTGATGATGCGGAAAACAGGGGTTTGTAGTGGTGGCTTTGAGCTGCAACAAGTGTTGTCATATAGGGGAGGGTCGGGGATGTCTGGGTACAGGCCGGTGGCGGGAGGAGGGGGTGCAGAGGGAGTGTATATCTATATAGATATATATATATATATATAATTATTATTTATTATTATTTTTTTTTTAATGGTAATATCGCCAGAACAGCACACATCAGTACATCAGTATTCCAAATAGAAGGTACAGCCACAGAAGAAACCAGATCATCCAATTGTCAGCCACCCGATGTTTTCCTAGTGCTGTGGCACGTTGCTGTAATGTGTGTATCTGTATGTCAAGGGTGTGTATCTCTGACTGTAAAAAGTTCCCGTCGTCTCTTAGTGGAGAAAAAAATAAAAATTAAACAAAATTAAATAAAATCAAAAATTCAAAACACAAGCCAATCCAATGATGTCAAACCAGTTGTAACCCGAGCTGTAATGTCCTTTGGTCTCCCCCAGGTGGCGTCCTTGTTTTATCCCTAGCTGTAATACCCTTTATCAGCCCCCAGATGGCAGGCGTACACCGCTAGTTGTACTTTCTTTTATCCGCCACCAGATGGCGACCTCGCTCTATTTTTCTTATTTCCTTATTTATTCTGTCTCTGTCAGCTGGGTGACCTTCCTCTTGTTATCTCCTCCTAATTTGGTTCTCTCTCGTTTTCCACACACACACTTTCATTCACACTTGTATCAGACTTAGTGCTGTGTCACCATAGTTCCTTTACATGAAGTTCATATTAGGACTACTCAAATTAGTTCCATTACCCACACGTATTAGTTACCTTAAATTCTTTAATCAATCTCCAAAACGCTATTGTTTAGTATTTAGTAAATACCCACACATTCAGACCTCTTAAATCTTATATTTTTTATGGTCAGTTTTTTTTGTCTGTCAGTCTTTTTATTCTAGTCAGTCTTTTCATCTGTCAGTACTCGCGACATGTTATGGCCTTGGCGTCTTTTTAATTTGTGCCCGATTCAAGCAACGGTGTGTCTGGCTAGTTAAGCTCCTCACTCGTCAGTGCCGGTAGCCCCTTCCTCCAGGTTCACACCCTAATCCCAGATTTGGTTGCACGGATGCAATCTATTGCATGAATCGTCTGTCTTTTCTCCAATCTGAATTAGTTTTAAGGGTTCGTGCGTCACAGACTTTTTAAGTGTGGCGCCCGTCCCGCGCAGGTCCCAGACCTCGCTTTTTTATCTTGTTTCTTTTGCGCCAAGACAGGGTCCCAGACCCCACACAAGGTCCCAGACCTTTCACAAGGTCCCTGACCTTTCACAAGATCCCAGACCTTTCACAGGGTCCCAGACCTCTGTTTAGTACTTTTATTTTACATACCCTTTCATTGCTTCCATAAAACACAGAACTTTATTATTTTACCTCCTTTCTCCTCTCCGCACACTCACAATCTATATCAATGCCTATATAACTAATGCAGAATTTGTTTTAACAGGTTTCTGCTTACCTTTTAGTTTGGCGCACGTGAGTATGTGGAGAATCGATCGGAGCGGCCTCGACCTTTGGGTCTCCGGTCTTTCTGGTCAAAAACTTCTCTTCAGGATCACGTCGGGGTCACCAATTTTGTCGTGTTCTTTTATCCTTAGGTATGAGAAGGGTCGGTCTTAGTTCAAAAAGTATTTATTTAGAAGCAATGAAAAGGTACAGCATAGCTATGGGCACTCAAGGCACAGCCTCGGCTTTTAGTCAGTAGCTCGGGGTAGTCAAGAGTCGCCCCGAACGGATGACAGGTGCAATATTTATAATAGTAGGTTGAAGGCGTGGTCCCAGCATCTTGGAACTGGAATCCACCAATGATGAGGAGCCGCTCCCAGGTTCGTCACTCCTTTGATAGTAGCTGGGCAAATCTTCACATTCTGACAGTGTTAAGTTTTGTGTATTAAGAAAAAGCCTTTATCCGGCTGAAGCTTTGTGAGTCTTCAGTAGTTTTGCAGACACAGTGTTTTTGTTCATTGGAGTGTGAAACATTGTGTTTCTGTTTTATCGCCTGTATGTTCTGTGTGTGTAAGCATGCGTATTTATCAGACAAGACAACGCCTTTCCTATCTGGCCTTCAGAAGCTGGGGCAGCTTCTTCATTTCTTTCTAAGGCATAGGTCACAGTGTCTTAATGAGCACAGTGCATTCATGTATGTGTGATGTTGAATAAAGCTAAAGGAATACTGTAATATATATAAAGGTTTATGTATGAGAACAGGTTTAAGTACAGTGTATTGTATGCCACGGATTACAGTCCTAACACATAACAAAACATAAATTATTTCTGTTAAGGTACAAACATGGTGCATGTAAAATCGATCCTTTTCGGGGCTATAGTGTCTAATTATATTATTAAAATCCTAACACGACACAAAACTGCGAACTGCACAGCAACTTCCTTTTTCCCCTTTCCACGGACTGGTAACACAACTGGGCTTAATAATTATACTAGGCTAAGCAAGACTGTTTATTCGATTCTGTGTGAGGTTTATAAGCTTGATTTGTGGTGTTGTGATATTTTGGGTCCAAGTTATTGAGAAAGTAATGTTAGTCTGTTATGCTCTTCACAGTCTTTCGTTGCATCCAATCTAGTAACTTCCTCTAATTTGGCACACACACAGACACACGCATAACTCTTCACCTCATTATCTCTACAGGTCGTAAACATTCCAATAGGTGGGGGACGGGTGTTATCTCTTTGGCCAGTGACCATCTTGAAAGCACGCTGACTCACACAGACACACGCACATACCTATCTTTGTTTAGCAATTAGACCGTTAGTAATTTGTGTTTTTATACTTAATTATATTCATAATAAATGTTTTTCTTTCACAAATGTTTTTTCATTAATGTTGCATAAGTGAATTTCGCCAACCTCTACACTGTCAAGAACCCCATATCCTTCAACTTAGCTAACTATCTATATGGTAATTTTGGTTATAGTTATTAATTTAATTGTTAATCAGAGTTCCAAATTTGTAGTTAGAACCTTAGTCAATGAGACTTAATCAATAAATTGGCTATCTTTTCCCTTCCTTTGAAGGGTGGTGCCCCGAGGTAACTTTAATCAATTAAAGTTATTATTTAATATTAATAATAAAATATTAATATTTAATATTTTATCTTGATAACCAAATTTATTGAATGCCGAAAGGCACACCATTTTATGGTATCACGTTTGATGCATTATGGCACAACAGTAGTAAAGACATGTTTGGCCCGATGCTTTGAAGACAACACTAATTTGTGTTTATACTGTAGCTTTGGTTTTGTTTATAGAGTTAGTTAATTTTTCAAATATCTTTATTGAAACATAGTATTTCCATCGACTGAGCCTGTTTTCCTTCAATATGCACAGCAAATGACTCCTGACAATCCTGTCTCTGTGCAAGATCACCAAGAATTTCATTGAGTTTTCTCCATGCTATGGTACAAATCTGTTGGATGTGTGCATCTGACTGATTAAAACACATTCTCACAATGTTAAAGAAAGTGATTTGGATCAGCACCAATACCCAATGGTCTCTTTCCTTTGACCCATTCTGCATCTTTCCACCCAGTCTTGTGCAGTGCAGTGGTGTCCGTGTAATCTTGCAATTATTTTCAACCGAATCATATATAATGAGCCACAGTAGTAAACAAAACTACCCATTTGTGGCTGCGTGTGGGATTGAAGCTAGACTAGCTGACATATATTACCTGCACTACAAATTTGCACAGATGGACTGATAAGCCTATAATCCCCACTCATAATCCCTTTAGCAATCAGTCCTCATTTTGAGACCGGAGGAGATACTGATTGATTTCTGGTAAGGCAAATAACACAATGAGTTTAAATATCAGGATCCTCTGGACTGGAGGCTGATTGCTTAGCCAATATTTGAAAAACATTAAAACAAATGCCACAGAAAGATGCTTAAAAAAACACACAACTGCAAATGCCAGGCTGCACAAGGTTAGCCAAAGAGCAGTTTAAATAAATTAGTCTTCTTCTGTCTTTTTAATTTATCAGAGGTCACAATTTGTTTTCAAATGAGCTCAAGTGACCTACTGATGACATACAGATGCAACAGGTCAGATGAACTGTAGGTTATTGCATTTTGTCTGAAACATCAAAATGATCCTGAGGGGCCATGTGTTGGTACAACCAATAAATAAAAAACAGTTGGCAGGCTGCACACGACTTTCTGAGCTGCCTAGTGGGTGGAGGGAGTGGATTGGTGGGGAGGTAACAGGATGGAGTGAGTGAGTGATTAAATGTTGGTTTACCCACCAATATCGGCAGTATTTTATGTTTCAATTCCGTGCAAGCCGTCTGTGAGAGTGGATTGAAGGACCCAAAATGCAAACACAGGTGGGAGTAATGAGGCCTGAGAGCTGTGGGTCCATTGCTACTTATCAGGGAAACTGACTGGAGGTAGAGATGCCTTCTATGTCTGTGACTTGGGGGATGTCCTTGAGAAACACCTGCGCTGGATGAGGGCCCTGCCTCGTGTCACTCCTTTCTATGCTGTCAAATGCAATGACAGTCGGGCAGTCGTAACAACACTGGAATCCCTAGGAACTGGTTTTGATTGTGCAAGCAAGGTTCATTTAGGAAAATGTCCATAGCCAGAGGTGTAGTGGTGCCGGGAAGGTACCATATACCCTCCACTACACTACTGTCCATAGCACAAAATACGAAACACCAGAATACAAAAATCTTGTGGTGTTAACTTTAGAAACTTGTGTTTTAAATTAGTTTTTACTTTTCTTTGTTATTTAGGCAGAGATTCAACTGGTTCAGTCAATAGGAGTGGATCCAAGCAGAATCATCTATGCCAACCTCTGCAAGCAAGTTTCTCACATTAAGTATGCATCTGCCCATCGGGTCGAAATAATGACCTTTGACAGCGAGGCAGAACTCATGAAAGTGGCCTGTTGCCATGACAATGCTAAGTAAGAATCTTCATCATCTATTCCACTAAAATCTTTGGTGTAATATTATGGAGCAGCATAGTGTTTTCATTCCTGGTTTGTACAAAATAATTTTACAATGCATTGATGTATTTTTTTCCTCAGACTTGATATTACAATATTGATATACAATATAACCTGGGAGAGTATCGTTTATCTTAACTCTGTCTTGAGAAGCGACAACACACACGCATCCTCTTTCTCGGCATTGACACGTACACATTGGTTTATCACCTGATGTGCGTGCCTGGCACGATCATTATAACGACAACACCCAATCAGTTGCATGCCAAGGACAAACAACATTGCTTGCTTAGGTGGCATGCTAGCTGCCCATAATTGCTGTCCATGCAAAGACAAAACAACTGTCTCTAACCCTTTCTCTAAACAATAAATTTGATCTGTAATGTCAGACAGGGCCTGAATTTGTATTAATGTGATTTTATTGGCCAGTGCCTGAGCTTGAGTATTTGTTTAAACACAATTTGATTGGATGCTGCCTGCGCTGTAGCTTTAAAAATTGAGCTTTTCTCCACGTCAGTGCAAACAAAGTTAAGCAAATAAAATTATCACAATTAGTTCTGCAACACATGAGACGACACGACACGTGAGAGTGCCCGGTTAAAGAACCTGCTTGTTCAGGAACTCACACAGCAAAAGCGGTATCGAGCGTGTTTATGCTGAATTCTGCTGGCCTGCTGAGGACAGTAAAGGCTTAAAGGATGTTTTAATAGGCTATTAGCTGCATGATATAATCAATAAGACACAATGACGTTAGAACATAGTATATACAAATTAAATGTGGTATCTTAAGACCACCTTGAAATATTTTCTTCAACTTTTGATCAGTTCTCTCTGTGACTCAAAGATTAACCGATTCTATTTTAGTGGTAAAGTATACAGGTCATAGTGACCTTTATGAATCTGGAAAACAAATTTATCAGGATGGAAACTGCACTTCGAAGTGGAGGCATACAGACACAGTGCGTTAATTCTAGTTTCTAAATAAATTGGGTCTTTCTATTAAATAAAAAAGGGAGGAAATCATTAATTTAGCTAGAGCAACATTAGCTGTAGCACAAGACAAGCTTTTACAGTGTGGACTTTTTTACTCTTACTAGATCACGGCTGTTATCAATTCTGCCCTGGACAAGTATTTCCCTGCTGACTCTGGTGTTAAGATCATCGCTGAGCCAGGACACTTTTAGGCATCTTCTGCTTTCACACTGGTTGTTAACATCATTGCCAAGAAGGTCATCGTGGATTCAACCTCTGATGGTAAAAGCTGATTTATCTTGTACTGTATTACAAATTTACCAACACTGTATAAGGTGATTGAAAACCAAGGATGTAAATAGCACTCATGGTAGATATTAGTCAAAGAAACTAATTGCAAAGATGAATGTCTTCTCTCTTTCTCCTCCCCACCTCTTACGACTAATAGAAGCCAAAGCCAGATGAGATCATGTACCCCTGCAGTATCTGGGGCCCAACTTGTGATGGTCTTGATCGCATTGTTGAGCAGTGTAACCTGCCTGACATGCAAGTGGGCGACTGGCTGGTCTTTGAAAACATGGGTGCCTACACCGTGGTTACCTCCTCCACCTTCAATGGTTTACAAAGACCTGGCATTCACTATGTCATGTCCCGTCCTGCTTAGTGAGTGATGTCACTGCAGCAATATGTGGTCGACAGTTGATGAAAAATCTAACTTTTATCTGCTTTGTCTTCTCCAGGCAACACATGCAGCAGATTTGTTTGCAGGGGATGCCAGCTCCTGCAGAGGAGTTTCACCTGTTTGAAGTATCAGCCTAGAGAGCAGCTTATGATGCACCTAAGTTACATTCCTGGCTAGTAACTCACAAGGAGGTTAACTATTAAAACACAGGGAATCGAACAGCAGATGGTATCCATTCCCTTTTTTATTTCATTTTTATTTTGTATAACATGTAGCATTCAAGAAATTTACATGTGATTCACATCTATTTAACCATACATTTGATACATGGCTTTTAGGCATCTTCTGCTTTCACACTGGTTGTCAACATCATTGCCAAGAAGGTCATCATGGACTCATGGATGGTAAAAGCTGATCTAAAAAAAACTTTACTATAAATTTGCCTGATGTTGCAAAGCATTATTAATAAATAGACTGGTGGGGATAATAGGTTCAATTTATAAACCCATGAAGCAAATTTCTGTGATGTCACTGGGATGTTACTGCATCGTCCAAGAGTTGTGTTGAAAAGACGGTGAGACAAACAAAAAGATTTCTCTATTTACCAGTGGGATTACTGTAATTTACTAAAAGTATATTCTGAAATCAAGTTCTTCCAGCAGTAATAAAATGATTTATGCCTTCTTTACAGAGGAAGACAAAGAGACCAATGACAGGACTATGATGTACTATATCAATGATGGAGTGTATGGAACTTTCACATTTACACTCTTTCACCATGGTCAGTATTAACTCACAAAAAGACTGGGGCCCTGCCCTTTTTTAAATTTATTTTATCTTATTGTTAATGTTGTATTGTTGTTTAACTTGTGGAAGGCAATAAATAGTGAAGAACCCAATTAGGTTCCAATTAGGTTCAATTAGGTTCTTTAAATAACTCCTTGAAAAATGGTTCTTTGAAGAACCAATAAGTAAAAGGTTCTTTGCAGAACCTATAAAGCTTCCCCTGTGGCATTGCAGCGGAGAACCACTTTTGGTTCTAACTAGAACCTGAGTGTGGATATATAAAACATAGGATTACTAATTTATCAAGCTTTCCTAAATAAAACAGTAGGTGCAGAGCCATTGGATAATGCCAAAGTGGAAGAGATATCTCTCTTTACACCTCATCTGAGAACAGTTTTCCGTCCTATAGAGGATCTGTTATTGCCTATTTGCATTCATTCAGTAAATTATGGTACACGTGGCTGCACTTGTCCACCAGCTGATGCTACTCATTATTTCGTCATTTCTGTGGGCGTGACCATAATTTGTTGAAAAAGCTGGGGCTTATGAGGTCGAGGTTTTTTAACTTAAAAAAAACCCTTTAGTACTTTTGCATTGACGGTAAAACTTGGGACGTCTAATGGCTGCAGTTAAGCTATCAGACAAGGCTCAGGTCAAGATGCTCTCAATTCAGCTTCCACTGTTATGAGATTACGTTGCATGCACTACTGTACAAATGCACATTGGTGAAACTGTACTAACGTACTTAATTAATGCAACAGTCTTTCAGCACATTACATATTATGATTAATCAACTCTGTGCCAGATCTGCTGTAAGTCTGAGAAGGCTGACACAACAATGTGTTTCACAAATAGTGTATGTCCTTTTAGACATATGTCAGTGCAGGTTGTGTGTATAGCTGGGTGTGTCATGGTGAGGTAAGTGGAGCAGAGAGATGGACGTTTGCAGTACGGATGTGACATATGGAAGCCAATATCCTGTACTGACTCCTTTCAGATGCCCTTGTGCAGAACTTCTCCCACATTTTCTGCTACACCATCCACAACTGCTGTCAAATAAAGCTTTGACAACAGGACGATAAGTCACAAATGTACTCATTACAGCCACCTCATCCCATGGGATGTTGGGTTTCATCTGATCTGTAAGACACTGTCAGTATCACTGCACTCAGGTTCACTGCCCTATGTGTAAAAGTCACTACAAGCCACTGAGCTCCGTTCCATTTGCTACATGTGTTAATCTTTGTTCTTTTACACTTAGATTATACTGTAAATGATGGTTGAATTGATTGTCTATGAAAAGAACATAAAAGATGTATTAGGGTAGCTTGTGATATTACTCTGGGATCTGGTCAGGTTGAAAATGAATGTAACTACATTGGAATTTATGATGATTAACACCATCCTCTGTCCATCATATGATATATGTATTTATTGTCTACCATTTAGAGATGTCCTGCCCTCTATGTCCCCAGTTTATCTGCTGCTATTGGAGTTGTTATGTAATTTGTGTGTGTGTGTGTGTGTGTGTGTGTGTGTGTGTGTGTGTGTGTGTGTGTGTGTGGGGGGGTGTGTGTGTGGGTGTGTGGGAGAGACATGGGGAGGGTGAGTCTTTTCTTTGCCTTGCCTCCCAGCACTGCGTTCTTAAGACAAGTTTAATTTCCATGAAGACGCACTTCAGCCAAAACTTAAGGGTGAAGTTAGACTTTAGAATCATCCTTTCAGTTATAGGGGGTCTATATCCACTCCTGTGTCCACACACCTTCTCTGAAACAGACGGACTGACCTACATAACTTTCACCTGACATCATAGAAAGTGGTAAGTGACGTTTATTTTTTACAAAATGAAATATTTCACAATATTGGGTCATTTAGTCTTAGTTTTTCATGCAATGAGTTACAATATTCCTTTCAGTATTTATTAATTACTTTTATGTGCAGGGACGTCAGGTTCTAACTTAGGATATTACCACAACTGAATAAATCCGTCCAACCAGAAATTCTAAGACATAACTACACCAGATTTTAGCATATTTTTATTCGTGCTGGTTGCACTAAGTATTTACTTGGGTGAAAGTTACAGTGTCACAATAAATAGTTGTAAAAGCCCAATGTAATTTAGATATTGCTCTGCCTCTCTCTTATAGTTTACTAATAAGAAATCAAAAGGACTTGGAACCATGAACAGTGCCTCTTCCCCTGAGTTTGAGTTCCCTTTCCTGGAAGAGGGTTTCTCTTTCCGCGATACTGTTGAGCAGAAGATCAATGAATCATCTAGGACGGTAAGGGTCTGGTGCTGGTTTTGTTGAGCAGACACACAAACGACCCCATTTGTTAAGTGATGGGTGCAAACAGGATGCTGATGTTGTTGGGTTTCAGGTATTGTGTAGTCTGAATTTTCTCATGTGGCTCTCAAGTCCTTGATGATACAAATAATTGTCAATATTGTAAAACTACAAATGTAAATATTGAATGCATGTGTCCCTTTCATCCACAGGATGATAGAGATGCCTTCTATGTGTGTGACTTGGGGGATGTGCTTAAGAAACACCTGCGCTGGATGAGGGCCCTGCCTCATGTCACTCCTTTCTATGCTGTCAAATGCAATGACAGTCGGGCCGTCATAAAAACACTGGTTTCCCTGGGAACTGGATTTGACTCTGCGAGCAAGGTGTGTTTTTAAGATATTCATAAAGGAAATGGTTTTGACGGTTTGTGCTTTTCTTTTTTGACTGTTGTTAATGTTCCACTTTAGACAGAGCTTGAGCTGGTTCTGTCTCTGGGAGTGGATCCAAGCAGAATCATCTATGCCAACCCCTGTAAGCAAATTTCTCACATCAAGTATGCGTCTGCCCATGGGGTCCAGATGATGACATTTGATAGTGAAGCAGAACTCATGAAAATGGCCCGTTGTCATGACAATGCCAAGTAAGACTCTTTATCATCTGAACGTATAAGGCCTTTTGTATTTTATATGTATTTAACTTCCTTCCTTGAATTATTGTTCTTTTCAATAACTTGATTTTGTTGTTTGCCCAGGCTGGTGCTGCGTATTGCCACAGATGACTCAAAGGCAGTGTGTCGTCTGAGTGTGAAGTTTGGGGCCCAGCTCAAATCCTGTCGAGGTCTTCTGGAGCGGGCTAAAGAACTGGGACTGAACGTGATCGGTGTCAGCTTCCATGTTGGCAGTGGCTGTACTGATCCGATGGCCTACATGCAGGCCATCGCTGATGCTCGCTGTGTTTTCCATATGGGCGTGAGTTGTGACTTAAATACATATACAGCTGATTTCATGAGGGTTTTCTTCCACCAAAGTCAATAAGGACTGAATCTTGTTCCCTCTAGGATGAGCTCGGCTTCAACATGGATCTCTTGGACATTGGTGGTGGTTTCCCTGGTTCTGATGATGCTGGACCTAAATTTGAAGAGGAAAGATGCTGTCAAAATTTGTTTCTAATTAAATTAGGTGGTCCATTATAGAACTCACCATATAACATATGGTTTTGGACTTTTTAAAATAAATATGTGAGTACTAGCACGAGACATGTTTTTACAGTCTTATTTATGTGTCAACCCTTTTTGCCCTTTCTAGATCACGGATGTAATCCACTCTGCCCTGGACAAGTATTTCCCTGCTGACTCTGGGGTTAAGATCATCGCTGAGCCAGGATCCTTTTATGTAGCTTCTGCTTTCACACTGGTTGTCAACATCATTGCCAAGAAGGTCATCATGGACTCAACCTCTGATGGTAAAAGCTGATTTAGAAAACATTACTAAATATTTGCCTGTTCAAAATGGACCTGTTGGAAGGTGCACGGCATTGTCACAAAAAAATAGACTGTAGGGGGTATGGGCTCTAATTTGATTGGATGACCAATAGTCGACATTGTGCAACAGACAGAAAGACACTAAAGCTACTTTCTGTCATGCACTAAACTCTGCAGATACCCTGTATTTACTCCGGAGGAGGTGAAAGTTTTATCCTTTGCCATTACAATCTTAAGCATTGTTTACAAACGCACTTCTTTACTAAATTTTACAAGAACGATGAGAGCCCCTCCTCTGAAGTCATTATCACGTATATTCACCATGAAACAGGAAGCTGTTTTGGATGGGCCTAGCATGCCTAGCATTGATTTTGACCAACACCTCAGAAGCTCTATGAGGATATTATGGCATCTGCATCACCCCTGATGTGCATAAAGGTGCGAGGACCCGTAAGTACTGCTTGCAGCTTTAATTATTTATGCTTTCTTCACAGAGGAAGATGAAGGGGCCAAAGAAACCCCCACAGACAAGACTATGATGTACTATGTCAATGACGGATTGTATGGATCTTTCTTGGGTTCAGCCTTGTACTTTATTACAAATTTACCAACACTGTATAAGGTGATTGAAAACCAAGGATGTAAATTGCACTCATGGTAGATATTAGTCAAAGAAACTAATTGGAAAGATGAATGTCTTCTCTCTTTCTCCTCCCCACCTCTTACGACTAATAGAAGCCAAAGCCAGATGAGATCATGTACCCCTGCAGTATCTGGGGCCCAACTTGTGATGGTCTTGATCGCATTGTTGAGCAGTGTAACCTGCCTGACATGCAAGTGGGCGACTGGCTGGTCTTTGAAAACATGGGTGCCTACACCGTGGCTGCCTCCTCCACCTTCAATGGTTTCCAAAGACCTGGCATTCACTATGTCATGTCCCGTCCTGCTTAGTGAGTGATGTTACTGCAGCAATATGTGGTCGACAGTTGATGAAAAATCTAACTTTTATCTGCTTTGTCTTCTCCAGGCAACACATGCAGCAGATTGGTTTGCAGGGGATGCCAGCTCCTGCAGAGGAGTTTCACCTGTTTGAAGTATCAGCCTAGAGAGCAGCTTATGATGCACCTAAGTTACATTCCTGGCTAGTAACTCACAAGGAGGTTAACTATTAAAACACAGGGAATCGAACAGCAGATGGTATCCATTCCCTTTTTTATTTCATTTTTATTTTGTATAACATGTAGCATTCAAGAAATTTACAGGTGATTCATATCTATTTAACCATACATTTGATACATACGATACGTAAACGATGGTATTGGTAATTCATTTAGTTTTCCTGTGGTAACTTTAAGAAGTATTGTATTCTTTTAATAAATAAAACAGTTGGTGGAGGGCCAAATTATGGATGTTGTATGTTTTGAAAAAATAGGACCACCTCATTTAAGTACTTAAAATAGCCGCTATAGACCTTTGAAAGCTGTTCACAGAATCTCTCAATGTCATATTCAGTGGTTGGAGAGGGAAATTATATTTTTTCCACTCTCACAGGGAGTGAAAGGATTCTCTTATCTATTTTCTACAGTTTCCCATGGTCTAAATATCAGTAAGGTTCAGTGGTTTATAACTGAAATAGTATGATTATAATTGCTGTTGTAAAGGATGCATTTTGGTACAATAAGTGATGGTATGTTAGTAACACCCAGGGTGTGAAAAACCAATGTTCCTCCAGTAAAACTGAGCAATTCTTGTCTTGGACTGCTCTCTCTGCTTAGGTTATTGACTTTGCAAAATCCCAGTCAGTCACAGTATCGTAATGGAAGGTAGTGTCAGGTGTAGTCAGTGTAGGTGGCGATGAAAGCCTTGCCCTAGCCCAGGGGTCAAAAGGGGTGCAGTGAGAGATGATTTCCTGAAGCAAAGATCCCAAACATCTAAATGTCTAACATGCGTTATGAGTCAGTGCAATATATTTTGAAGTAGCCTATTGTATCATCGTCTGTTTGAAGTAAAAAACTGATTCAATAGTATTTCAACAATGTTTATTATAAATTTTCACATTGAACCGGAGGCTACTCTATAAAATAATGTTATTTTCTCGTTTCAAGTAAAATATGGTTTGCATTTAAAAATTAAATAAAGAGCTTTTGAAAAAGGCATCTTAAAATAAAGTGCTTCATTTTCGAAATAAAATTGATTTAAAGGTGCAGCTTATTTAAAGTGGATTGGCCAGGGATCGAACCACCATCCTTCTCATGACTGGTGGACCCACTCTACCTCCTGAACCACAACTGCACACAAAATGTGTAGATAAAATGTTTCTGCATGTCATTCGGCATTAGTCACTACTACCAGTATAGAACCCTTTAGATAATTAAGCGTCTTTGGAAACTTTGAAAAGACACTTTAGATAATTAAAAGTGTTACTGACTATGTTGTCTTTGGCATAGCTACTTTTGCTAGCAACGCTACTTCTGCTAGCAACCCTACTTCTGCTAGCTTCGCTACTTCTGCTAGCATTGCTACTTCCGCTAGCAGAGTTTTAGACTAAAAACATAGTGTAAATGACGCCATTTCAAGTCAAATCTGAATGTCGGGGCTTACAGACATTTGGATGACACCACAGGAGCAGGATGGAGGCATTTTATGTTTTCTGATGTTTTTTAACATTTGAAGAAGGAGTCACTAGTTGCTTTACTTGTATTGAATTTAGCTGCAACTCTGTTTACCCCTGAGACTCATAAAGTGTTTTTGGGATCCGTTTTGAACAAATTTGTGTGTGTTTTCATAGCAGATACATTCAGGATGGTGACAAATGAACACAATATATATATATATATATATATATATATATATATATATATATATATATATACACACAAACATATAACTTCCCTTTGTGACAAGTAAAACAGGACCATTTGCATTGTCAGACAGAATTTGTAACTTGATGCAAAACACTCTTACAAAAATGTCCTAACACACCTGATTACATGAGAACAACAAGGTGATTTGAATTGTTCAAAGGAGAAGATTATTTTTTCCGATCTTCCATATTCAGCCGATAAACTGTTTTGGACAAAGCAGTTTTCTATGTTTTATTTTGAATCAAGCAATGTCTCCTCTATTCAGACCAGTGACCTCTGGAACACAGTTTGCACTACAGGCCACGAGAGGGCAGCATACTACAAAGTAACTGCACTCACATTGTATTTCAAAAAATAGAAATTGTTTTTCGTAAAAAGGAACTACATGTCATTTATTCACTCACCATAGAGATACTGCTGTTGATACATAATTATTTCCAAATTAATTTCTACATAAAAGGTTAATAAATTCAGAAGTCCTAAATTAGACGAGAAGTTTGAGAACTGAGCAAAAATAAATGTGATATGGTCAAAAACTACAGAACTAATTAAGTGGGCCTTGGTTTCGATATTATTTTCTGCACTGTCATTAATTATTCATCTACCTCAAAGCCATTTCTTGAATATTTATAGCTTATTATGTCAGTAGAGGTCAGACTTATAAAACTTATTACAAAAATGTTAATCTGTTTATCTTCTTAAGAAGGATTCAAATAAATAAAACATTAACAGGAAAAGTGATTGAGTCAGTGGTGGAAAAGTATTGAGATGTGGAACTTTACTAAATAATAATGAAAAATAATTGTATTTCACGATGCCTTCAAGACACCAAAGGACACTTTACAATTTATCATAAATAACACATGAATAATTAGGATGAGACAAGTCTTTTGACATCATCAGCAAAATGTATCAAAAGAAAAAGTGTATGTGAAGCAGCAAACTGCATTCAAAAGCTTTATCTTGAGGTTTTTCTTTAATGTTTTCATGGTTGAGGAACTAAATTACTGCTGACTAACTAATAGCAGAGCATTATGTAAATATAGAGTTTTTAAAATGTACAAAATTTGCCACAGAAATCTATTGAAGTAGAAGTAGAAAATCTCAAAACTATAATTAAGAATAGAGTACTTAAGTAAACATAGCCGCCTTAGATACATTCCACCACTAAATATAGGCATTACAGAAAAGTAATGCAATTGTTGCTGCAGTGAAACCAGCCTCACTGGAGCAACTCCTTCCTCTTACTATCTGTGGATTGGGCCTCTTGCTCCCCACGCCTTGTGGGCCGTGGAGCAGAGGGTATAAGTAGGCTGCATTCAACAGTGTAGTGTTGGAGAACCAGCGGGCACCCACAGGAGGAAACTGTGTACAGGCAACATGACTTCATTAATGTGGGGACTGATCTGCTTCATCGGCTCTCTGGCATCAGGGGCTCTGGGAGTTTTCCCACAGCTTCGGGCCCAGCACCGACAGATCCACTCAGGTAGTCCTCTAATCCCACGAGCGTCCCCGCAAGTACACGCAAGGGTTTCTCAGTGGTTTGAAGATATCAAATCTGCTGAGCAAATCTCTGACGAAGCCCTAAGCGCTGAAAGTGATTACACTGACCGAGGCTTCCAGCAGCAGCAGAGTGTCCGGCCAGGTGTCAGCAGCCTCCAGGCGCAGGAGAGATGGAGGAGTGACAGGGCAGGTTAGTAGACTGCATGTTAAGGACTACATCCACCTGAATGCGTGATGTTGAGATGTTAATCTGTTTTATGAGTTTGTTCTGGCTTGGGTAACTTTACTATGTTTCACCCATTATTATTAGTATGCATATTCAAATAAATTCTACTATAATCTACTATACCAAGGGATGGAAACACATCTACTTGCTAATTTTTTACCAGAACAGAAAGGTGTTATAATACCTAACTAATCACAAAACGTAAGAAAAACTTTGAGCAGATTGTAATTTGAACGTGTTTTTAGAATAATAAATGCAGTTGCACATCATTAATATTTCATTAGTACTTTTATTGTTAATGATACAAAAGATGGAATATTGTCATTTCTGGAAATATCTTCAGAACAGCAGCAGCCTAGAATTGGGCAAAAATATAACAATATATATGTGTGTGTGTGCTCTTGTTCTTATATCTTTGTGAGGATCATTTTAAGCATAGACCTTACAGAGTGAGGACATTTTTGGAAAGTGAGGACATTTTGGCTGGTCCTGGACTGTTTGAGGGTCAAGAATTGGTTTTAGTGTTAAGGTTAGAATTAGGTTTAGGTTAAGATTGAGTGTTCTCACTAAGATAGAAGTACAAACGTTTGTGTGTGTGAACTCTTACTGCACACTCCTTTCCCTCCATCAACAACGTTATTAAGCTAATTATCATTCATGCATGTCTGCCAGTGGGCTCTTAAGCCTCTGCTCTAATTCTTTTTTTCCTTCCCCCTGGCAAAGCTGGCAGCAGTAATTCCAGGTCTCGCTATCAGCCTGCCGATCACCTTCTGCCAAAGAGCGAGCTGCCCTCACCGTTGCAACTCAATCCTGCACCATTCACATCCCGGCAGCCTGCTAAAGACTTGAGTGTCTCTGCTGCATCCATCAGAACTGCTGCAGGTAGCCATACAACTAACACGCTGTAATGTTGCTCCCAAAATGACAGCTTTGGGGTTGTGGATTGTGCTTCCTGATTCATATAATTAAATATAATGTTGTTTTTTCAAAAAAGATTGTCTTTCATTAGGTGGCATAAGATATAAGAAAAGTCCACTGGTATTAAGTTGAATTCATAAAAAATTGTTTGATCTCATGATGATGCCAATTGCTCATCACTCCCATCATCTCTATGTAATCATATCCAGGGAAGTGATGGATGAAGGAGGAGCCTAGATGCCAAAAACTAACATGTTCTAATTCAAATATTATTTCTTTTCAAGGTTGATTTTATTGATGTTTTAGAAGGAAGCTTAAAGGTGTATTTTCAAATGACAGAATATTTGAGTTAAACGGGAATTTAAGGTGATCTACATTTGGACACCTCAGCCTTAATAGTGAATCATAAGCATTGTTTATCATTGCTCATGTTATTTTAGCATTTAGTCAAATCAATTAGAAAAAAAATATCAGCATGCATAATTTCCGATATATAGAAATTGGAATTTTCTTTTTCCCGAGCAAAATGCAGAAAAAGTTGCTTCGGGTAATTAAGAAATTATGAAACATAAATATAGATTATTCTCAAACAAAGAGAGACACAGTTTTTATAGTCCTTATTTTGGCACAGTATCTCTGTAGCCACTATAGTTTAGTTCAATGTTTGCAGCACACTTCAGCTATAGTGCAGCTTCAGAGCTGAAGAAACTATCGTGGGCACAACTTAGTAACCTATGGGAGAATATCAGGAGATTTTGTACAATGAATTGCAAAATCATTGAAAAATACCCTTTTGCATTCCATTTTAAATGGTTATATTTTACAGCAACAAGATCCAACTGCAGAAATCGGCCCATAGACCTGGTCTTTATCATAGACAGCTCCCGCAGTGTACGTCCGGCTGAGTTTGAGAAGGCCAAGGACTTCTTGGAAGACATGGTGGACAGCTTGGAGATCGGGTACGATGCCACCAGAGTTGGCCTCGTCAATTATGCCAGCACAGTGCAGATCGAGTTCCTGCTGAAGACGTATTTTGACAAGTTTGCCCTAAAGCAGGCACTGGCCCGAGTCGAGCCCCTCGCCTCAGGCACCATGACAGGCATGGCCATAAAGACTGCTATGGAGAAAGCATTCACTGTGGAGGCAGGGGCCCGGGCTAGTTCCTTGAACATTGCCAAAGTGGCCTTCATAGTGACGGACGGGAGGCCCCAGGACAAGGTGGACGAAGTGTCAGCCGCAGCTCGTGCATCTGGGATTGAGATCTACGCAGTGGGAGTGGACAGAGCTGATATGATGTCCCTCCGCCTCATGGCCAGCCCCCCATATGATGACCATGTCTTCTATGTCGAGACCTATGGTGTCATAGAGAAGCTAACTTCCAAATTTAGGGAAACCTTGTGTGGTAAGGATGATGATAACGGGAGTGCGGACACTCCATTAAATGGTGGAATTGATGATTATGGCAGAAAAGACCTTAATGGGATAAATAATGAAAATGACGATAAAGGAAACAACGGTATGTCAGATGCATCTTTTTAAACTAACCTGTGATTTTATGGGCAGCACCATAGAGGGAATCTCCATTCTAAAGTAAACAGTCCTCTTCTTTGGTCTTCTATAGACATTGTAGATTTTATTTACCGTCACTGTTTGTGTGTGCATTTCCCAAAAAATGGTTTCTACTAACTGTTGCCATGCAGACAGTAAAAAAATTAGTTTATTATTAATGCAGTCAGCATTAAAAATGTACAATAGTTGAAGTGGATGTACTAACCTACCCAAAGAAGAAGACAACCCTCTGATCACTGGTAGACTCTGACTCAGAGCAAAATTTTAAATACAAAAATACTTTAAAATGGTAGAAACCTAAAATGATGCTGCCTGTACTTTTCACAGGAAGCGCGCTGCTCTTTGCACACTGCGCTGTATTTTATGCCTCATGCCGTGCGCTCCGCTCAGTTACCAGAAAATATGCTTAGCTGCCCAGGTCTACACTTTAGGCTTCTGCCAATATTAACGGCCACTTATCCTGCAAGGCAAAAACTAATTCAGCTTGTGCTGAATAGGACCCAAATGTAGGCTAATTGAGTGGAACATTTTAATTCAAGTAATTTTTAAGAAAACATTCCATTATCTAATTGGATATACAGTATTACCCTCTGAATGGATGCAGAACCATTGTTTTATCTCTAGATCAATCTTTATTGTAGACAAACCAGTTAGGATGAGCACAAAGTTTTCTAACTTCACTCTTTACAATAGAATTTTTATAAAAAGCTCTGCAGACAACGTCCAGCACACAAACAATAAAAAGTGACAGTATATTGTAGAACTATTGGACAAAGACTCACTAATAACAAGGAATAATTCTGAAGTAGCGCTAAAGCTTTAACACAGACCAAGAAGACAAGGAAAGAAATAGCTAATTCAAATCAGGCAGGTTTAGAACAAGCACTGCACTATTTAAAATTAAAAGAAAGCAGACATACAAAGCTTATTTGCTTTCCAGCATGAAATTTAAATGAGAAGAATGTACATCCCTCTCATGTCAGTCCATTCAATATGAAGCCTGAGCAAACAGCCAATTAGCCTAGCTTAGCACAGACACTGGAAACGAGAGGGGCAGAACTTACTTGGATCTGTTTGAAGGTAAGAAAAACTGCCTACCAGGACATTTAAAGCGTAGTTAACAAGTTATTTCTAATTTGTGGTATCAACACAAAAACATTTAGATCAGGGGTGCAAACAGCTACTTAGTGGGACAAAACAAATTCCCACCATGACTTTCCTGGGACCGGTACTTTTGTTTTTACTTAAATTTTACTTAAGTTAAGATTGGATTTGAAATTATCATTGTTTACATTTCGCCAACCAACTTTAAAATAACCTTCTCGCTGGTGTCAAACTCATGGCACAGCATTTTGAAATCATGACTAGCCTCCAGTCAGTTAAATTCAAAACTTTGCTTTTGAATAACAGCTTGAGCCTGAAGAATGAGCTCAACTGACCTCTGTGTTTCACTTCTGTCGTCCACAAAAGTGACGTCACTAGTAAAGTACGTTTCTGTGTTATTGTGAAAGAATGTTACCTGCATTCGATTTCGTGTATGCATGGTCTGTGCTGCATGAACCTTAAAATGGATACATATTCAGGTGACTAAAATTCAAAGGCCTGTTTAACATTTCAAGGTGATAAATCACTTAATCTCTTCCTTCACAAATAATACAGGAATTGAAACAAACAACATAAAATCACTACAACACTGCAATAGCTGAAGCACAGAGATCAAGCAAACTAATCTGCATGTGGCTACGTAAAATAAAAACAATGCACAATTAATTAATGTTTAATCACAAGTTACTAACCTGTAACAACAATGATTCAGCGAGACAATAAGCCAATCAGACACTGGAATGTATCTTTTCAGGTTCTGATGCATGTGCTCTGGGACACGATTGCCAGCATATTTGTGTCAACAACGGCGACTGGTACAACTGCAAGTGTCGCTCGGGCTACGTCTTGAACCCGGACAAGAAAACATGCTCACGTAAGAGACTTTATCTTTGTATCTTATCTTTTTGTCCAGTCTCGCAGTGTCTTGAAATCCCTATTTGTTTGTGCATGATCTGAAAAAACATGGTTGAAAAAGTATTGGTTTGGAAATAGGATGGGAAAAGAGGTAGAAATGTCTAGTTTGTTAAACATTGATATTAGAATTTAAAGTGAGCCGTATAAATCCAACTTCATATGCTTTTGAACATCAGTTAGTGAAGCATTTCGTGGTCAGACTGCATAATGTCTCTTTTAAGCAATGATTTGTGTTCACCTAAATAAATTAGGGCACTATTGAGCTCAAATGAAATAAGTAGGACATGATGAAGGCCCTGGTTGATGAGAGGCCCAAGTTCTAAAAGTAATGGGCGATCAAAGGCCTCCACAACTGTTACCTCTAGAAAGCTGTATCAGTCAGATGTGGGGAGATGTGAGTATCTCTTTTCAGGCTCTGATCCATGTGCCCATGGACATGACTGCTAGCACATTTGTCTAAACAGTGATGACTCGTACATCTGCAAGTGTCAAGTGGGATATTTGTTGAATGCAGACCAGAAAACATGCTCACGTGAGAACACAATATTTCTGATGAGATTTGCTTTTTGCTTGTTTGTTTTTCATGCCAGTTCCACAGATACTGTATATGTGTTTTGTATGATGATTTAAAACAATCTTTTATGGCTTCAAAGCTTTAAATAATTCAGTTTTTTCAAGTACAGCTGCAACCTTTCATATAGCTATAAAGCAAAAGCAGGTCAGTCACCGTATCCTGTCGCTTGACTGAGAGCTGGAACATTGACCTCTTATCAAAAGCTCCATAATAAGAGCATGATGAGAGATTCGTGTCAGTACATTTTTTCTTGTCATGTTTGGATACGTGTTCCCAGGGACATGACCACTAGCACAGTTGTGTCAGCACAATGATTCGTACAACTGTGTGAATGTGGAATGGGATAGCCTGTACAAACCAATAACTTAACCTCATAAGAAGCTGGACCCCTTCCAGTAGAAATTTGGTGCCATCATAGAAAACACTGAAGAAATGGCCCTTCCACATTGGCCTCAGTTTCAGTTGTGGTGGTTGCTGTTTGGATTTGGATTATTCTGAAACGTGCAGGGAAGTGAATTCTCATAGACTTTGGAGGCTGATTCACAAAAAAAGAGGAATGGAGCTGGGAACAGACCAAGCTCACCTGACTGAGATATTAGTTTCATGTGGATCTGTCTCTTTTTATAGGTTTTGATCAATGTGCCCATGGACATGACTGCCAACACATTTGTGAAAACAATGAGGACTCTTTTATCTGCAAGTGTCGATTGGGATATGTGTTGAATGCCGACCAAAAAACATGCTCAAGTAAGACCTTGGACATTATGATCCGCATGCCTTAGTGCAGTGTCATTGGTTTTACTAAAGAAATGGAGATGCTTGGATAATGACAGAAAAATGCTTTAAGAATTTGGCTTTAAATCGTGTAGTAGTTAGTAGTGATTGACAGTGTCAGCTGGAAGTGTTTCATTTCAGGTTTGGATATATGTGACCACGGACATGACTGCCAGCACATTTGTGATGCAAATGGTGATTCTTACTTTTGCAAGTGTTATGAGGGATATATGCTGAATGCAGACCAGAAAACATGCTCACGTAAGGACCTAAATTGTACACCTGCTCTACATATACATTTATACAGTATGTACGTATGTCAATTATTTTGAATCAGCAGGAAGTTGGGAGTAAAGTCCGGCAGAGTAAGTGCTTCCTGACAAATTTTATTGTTAAGTCATTTATGAATAGGAGTGTCTCTTTTCAGGATCAGATCCATGTACCCATGGAAATGACTGCCAGCACATTTGTATAAACAACGATGGCATATACACCTGCAAGTGTCATGAGGGATATCTGTTGAATCCGGATAAGAAAACGTGCTCACGTAAGAAATTATAGACCTTTCTTTGAAATTTGCTGAAGGTTTTTCTTCAAGATTCATTATCAATGCTTGACTAAGATACCTCATTATAGATTGCATTACTTACTAAGGGTTCCATGACTGATTGTCAGAGTTAGATGTTGGAATTTGTCTTTTCAGCTTCAGATATGTGTGCCCAGGGAAATGAGTGCCAACATATTTGTGTCAGTACTGATGACTCGTACATCTGCAAGTGTCGAATGGGATATGTGTTGAATGCAGATAAGAAAACATGCTCACGTAAGAACTTGGACATCTCTTTAAGATGTGTAGAATTGTTCAGGGTTTGCTTCAAAAGGGGTTATTACCAGTGCTTGATCACAATCCCCCATCATAGGTTCTATTGCTTATTACGGGCATTTTTGACTGTTTGTCATAGTTAGATGTCGGAGTGTTTCTTTTCAGGTTCAGATACGTGTGCCCAGGGACATGACTGCCAACATATTTGTGTGACAACTGATGACTCGTACATCTGCAAGTGTCGAATGGGATATGTGTTGAATCCAGATGAGAAAACATGCTCACGTAAGAACTTGAACCTTTTAAAGCGATTTATTTAGGATCTCACTCTTATTTCATAGAATGGAACAGTAATATCTAACTTGTTTGATTAAATTTGCCGGGTGAATTGAGCTGACTCATATCAACCTCAGTTGGATGCATTGAGAGAAATGGAGCAAATGGCGATACTCATATTGTTCACAATAGATAAAGAGGTCTATGAGATTATAGACTAAATCAGTCAAATGTGAAAGTGTTTCTTTTCAGGTTCAGATGCTTGTCCCCATGAGCAAGACTGTCAGCAAATTTGTGTTAGCATGAATGTGTCCGACACACTGAAGACAGATAGCATCTACTTTAAAAGGAGGAATGGCAAGACTGAGGCTCCTACAGTCCAATCTCTGTATCGATAATGTTATAACTCATCTGGACTTTTGATGTCCATGTCTCTCCTCAGGTTCAGATCCATGTGCCCTTGGAAATGACTGCCAGCACATTTGTATAAACAATGATGACTCGTACATCTGCAAGTGTCAAGTGGGATATGTGTTGAATCCAGATAAGAAAACATGCTCACGTGAGAACTTATTCACTTTCTTTGAATTGTGCTGAAGGGTTTGCTGCAAGATTCCTTATGAGTGCTTTACCACAACTCCCCATCATAGGTTTTGTGACTTTGTGAGGATTTGACTGACTGTCCTAGTTAGATGTGGGAGTGTTTCTTTTCAGGTTCTGATACATGTGCCCAGGAACATGACTGCCAACATATTTGTGTCAGTACTGATGACTCGTATACCTGCAAGTGTCGAATGGGATTTGTGTTGAATGCAGACCAGAAAACGTGTTCACGTAAGAACTTGGACTTTCCTAAACATTTTTCTTAGGATCTCACTGTTATTTTGTAGACTGAGACGGTATAAAGAAAGTGCTGTCTGACCTGTTTGATTAAATTAGCTTGAAAAGTATAGCTTAATAACCTCAGTCTGATTCTTTGAGAGAATAGAAGCAAATGACAACAGTCATATGGTTCACAACTGATAAAATGGTCCTTGAGATGACAGAGTAGGTCAGTCAGACGTGGGAGTGTTTCTTTTCAGGTTTGGATGCATTTAACCATGAGCAAGACTCCCAGCAACTTTGTGTTTGTCTGAATAATTTTGATGTTGGAAGACAGTTTGCATCAACTGGTAAAGGAGCAATGGCCAGACTGAGGCTATAACAGTCCTAACTCTGCATGTATGATGTCATAACACATGTGGACTTTTGATGTCCATGTCTCTTTGCAGGTTCTGATCCATGTGTCCATGGAAATGATTGCCAGCACATTTGTATAAACAATGATGACTCGTACATCTGTGAGTGTCAAGTGGGATATGTGTTGAATCCAGATAAGAAAACGTGCTCACGTAAGAACTTACAGACCTTTTTTTTCAAATGTGCTGAAGCTTTGAGATTCATTAGCAGTGCTTGACCGCAATACCCCATCATAGGTGTTATTACTTACTAAAGGTTATTTGACTGATTGTCAGTTAGATGTTGGAGTGTTTCTTTTCAGGTTCAAATACGTGTGCCCAGGGACATGACTGCCAACATATGTGTGTCAGTACTGACGACTCGTACATCTGCAAGTGTCGAATGGGATATGTGTTGAATGCAGATAAGAAAACGTGCTCACGTAAGAACTCGGACATTTCTTTGAGATATTTTTAAGTGTTCAGGGTTTGCATTAAAATCATTATCTGTGCTTGATCACGATCCCCCATCCAAGGGTCTATTTCTTACTAAGGGCCTCTTTGACTGATTGTCATAGTTAGATGTGGGAGTGTCTCTTTTCAGTTTCAGATACGTGTACCCAGGGACATGACTGCCAACATATATGTGTCAGTACTGAGGACTCGTACGTCTGCAAGTGTCGAATGGGATATGTGTTGAATCCAGATAAGAAAGCATGCTCACGTAAGAACTTTGACCTTTCTAACTGATTTACTTGGGATCTCACTGTTATTTTGTTGCATGAAATAGAAGAGAAGGGAAACGGGGGTCTGTCAGTCAGATGTGAAAGTGTTTCTTTTCATAGTTGTATGGTTCACAATGGCCCTGATACGATAGATTATGTCAGTCAGATGTGGAAGGTTTCTTTTCAGGTTCAGATTAATACCCTTGGATATGACTGCCAGCAGATTTTGGTTTGCCAGAATAAGTTGGACACATAGGAGACAGATGTCGTCAGTTATAAAAGGAGCAATGGCCAGAGAGAGGCTCCAACAGTCCAATCTCTGCATGTATGATGTTGTAACGCATTTGGACATTTGATGTCCATGTCTCTTTTTCTAGTTTCTGACCAATGTGCCCATGGAAATGATTGCCAGCACATTTGTATCAACAATGATGACTCGTACATCTGCAAGTGTCGAGTGGGATATATGTTGAATCCAGATCAGAAAACATGCTCACGTAAGAACTTAGACCTTTCTTTGCAATGTGCTGAAGGTTTTGCCTCAAGGTTTGTTATCAAAGGTTTTATTAATTATTAAAGGTTCTTTGACTGATAGTTAGATGTGGGGGTGCTTCTTTCCAGGTTCAGATACATGTGCCCAGGGACATGACTGCCAACATATTTGTGTCAGCACTGATGACTCTGACATCTGCAAGTGTCAAATGGGATACGTGTTGAATCCTGATAAGAAAACATGCTCACGTAAGGAATTGGAGCTTCCTATCAATTTTCTTGGGATGTCACTGTTATTTCCTAGACTGGAACAATAAAAAGTAATGCCTAAATAGTTTTGTTTCTTGTTAGTTTAGCCCAGTGCTTGAGGTCAGCCTGATCAACCTCAGTGTGATACATTTAGAGAAATTGAGCAAATGGCAATAGTCAGAGGGTTCATAAGAGATAAAGGGGTAATTGACTGATAGACTTAGTCAGTTAGATGTGGAGGTTTTTCTTTTCAGGTTCAGATGCATGTGCCCAGGGACATGACTGCCAGCACATTTGTGTCAACAATGATGACTCGTATACCTGCAAGTGTCGAGTGGGATATGTATTGAATGCAGACCAGAAAACATGCTCACGTAAGAACCTGAATTGTTTCATTATGCCAGGTATTCCACATAGCCTGACTTTTGGGGTTTCAAAGTATCTAAGCAGGACTGGTTCAATTCAATATTAGAGCTTCCATCTAGACAGTAGGAGTCTTTGTTGGATGTAAAGGCAGTCTCTCTTATGAAAACACCAAACATCCTTCAATCTACATTGAATTGAGCTGTTCAAAACTTAGGTCTGTGTAAGTGAGACATGGGAGACTTGGTATGTTTGAATGTATGGGTGACATGGTTGTAGGATCCACCTCTTTTCAAGGGAACTTTGACCGAATAATCCCCAAAAAGCCTAGTGAATGTTTTTGATGTCAAAGATTGAGTCATTGAGGTGTGAGCTTTTCTTTTCAGTTCCGGGATTGGATGCATGTGCCCAGGGACATGATTGCCAGCACATATGTTTCAACAAGGGGAACTCATTCATCTGCAAGTGTCGAGTGGGATATGTCCTTAACATGGATAGGAAAACATGCTCACGTAAGAAAATTCTGCCTTTCAACATTTTTACATTAGCGCAAGATATTTGTTATTTATTGTGTCATTCTATAACATTTCCAATAACTACAGAGGCACATGTATTATGATATACACATGTATGATTAGTTTGCTCAATGAGTTACAAGGTCTTATAGATGTGGGAGTGTCTCTTTTCAGGCTCGGATGCATGTGCTCAAGGACATAACTGCCAACATATTTGTATCAACAATGGGGATTCCTACAACTGCAACTGTCATATGGGATATGTGTTGAATGCAGACCAGAGAACATGCTCACGTAAGAATTTGCTTTTTTTTTTACATACATAATTGTGCCAGTGTGCTGAACTGTAGGTTGTCTGTGTTAGGTTTCCATAGCCACGCTTTTCTCACCAAACCCTGAGCTACAAAGTATTAATATCTACTGCAAGAAGTATTGAGCCCAGCCTGACTGAGCAAATGTGCCAGACTGGTACTGACCTACCAAGAGCTTTGACATACATGGACATGGTTTCCATGAGTCCCCAAAACAACTGTATCAGCCAAAGTTGCAACAGCTTCCCCGGGGACTCCTTGAACTCTATTTCAATAATACTTGAAGAGCAGTTGGTCCATGTGCCTCATTGGACAAGAGCAATTCTGAAACCATCCTAAACTACACAAGATGATTTAAGGTGAGCTCCCTGTTTCAATATAGAATTCATATATATCATGTCATATTTTACACAAACAAAATGGTCTGTAGGCTATCTAGACCATTTGATACTGAAATTTGCAGGAAATCAGGATATATATGAAAAATATGTTAAGTTTATAGCCCTTTTACGATGATAGGGTGATTTGCCTTTTTAAATAGGTTGAGGATTGTGATGTGAAACTTAATGTGTCACAATTATAATACCTTTTATGTCTTTGTTTTTGCATTCTCCAGTGGTGGAAAAGTCTGTAGTTGACAGCAACCAGAGCTACAGTGTCCAGCAATAAGACATACAGCACAACTTCTGGTTCCAGCCTTTCACAGCACAGTTTGTAGAACATTAAGTGAACTGTGCTTGTGAAAGAAATGACACAAAGGGATGACCTCACCACAACTTTGGTCCAAAAGGACCCAAAAAAATGTTGATTTGCCTGTTGTCTGTTATGACTGTATCTTTTCAGTGATTTTGTATATAACACATATGTGAGTGCTTAAGTGATTTACATGTGTCTTAAGCTTATGACACCTGACCTAATACATCTTCCTAAATTGTGATTTACTAATTGACGTGACTAAAACATTTAAAAAATATTTTCTAACATCAATCACAAAAGTAAAAAGTGATTGCAATATCTCAGCTCTACTGTTGAATCAATGTCAATTGTGATGATTTTTTTGGTTTGAAACAAAAAAAATAGTTTTATAAGAAAAGGGTCATATTGAACATCCACTCTGCATGGGTGTTACAAAAAATGTCCGCTGCTACTGTCTAATCTGTAAAGAGATTAATGAGCTGTGTTGCTTTTTTCTACCGAACAACCATTTTAAGTATAGTAAAGAAGCTACACTAAACATGGTGAAACCTCACTCACATGCTTCGACCTTCTCCATATCTCTTCTCACTCTTTCAGAGGAAATGAGAGGTGAAATAACCCAAGATGCCTGCATGTGTGAAGCTCAGATTGTGTTCCAGAAAAAAGTACAGTCAGCTATCCAGGAGCTGAGCAGAAAACATATCCTTTTTGCATCTCAGAAGCTGCGGCCTGGGATGATCTACAGTTTTATTGTGAGACTCTTATTGTGAATATTATGTGATAGAAGTATTTGATTTTCATTTAAAAATGTAATATTGGAAGCTTTACAATGATTTTATTCTTCACATTTGTACTTTTGATTACACTTGTTGAGTCTCAGATTTACAGTTGATATTTCTATAATTTCCTGCTGTCGTAATTAACTGTTAATTACTGTAATGTTAAAAATTATGATTTCCTTGACTGTCTGTTCACTAGATGCACTTTCAGATAAAGTGAATCTGATTGAAGATCAACAGCAGTATTAAGAGCAGCGGTTCCTGCCAAAGACATGTTAAGGAATTGCAATATATTCACTTTTCCTGACTGTAACCCTCCAAATCTCTTGTCTGGTATATGTCTAAGATTTGATAGAGATCTGCATAGTAGCTTTCTGATTCAGTATATTGGTAGCCTTATGTTTTTATATCATAAAGTTCCATTTTTGCATTTCTAACTGTTATTACTTTGACAGTCAGGTAAATTTGGTGTAAATGTCTACATATACCTGTGTATTTGTAAGCATGTAAGCCATTGAGTTCAGAATCATGCACTGTAAGATTATTAGGGAAATTGAAGAAATCAGCATCAATTTCTTGCAAAAAATGTTGTACCACATTCTTGTTGTGTATTCACTTGTCTAAGAGCATTTCTTGGTCAGTGTTTTTGTGAAGTGCTCTTGGTTGAACACAAAGACTCCATCCATAACCATATTGCAGAACTAATCTCTTATGCAACAATAGCTTTGTTGCTATTCCTCTATTGTAGCATTATTACAGGAGAAAAGACCAAAATAAAATCTGATCCATTTGGCCCCTGATAATGCCAAATCACAGAATTACTATAATCCTTTTCTGTGAACTGAAATAGCTCTACAACTGTATTGCACAACATTGATTGGTAATTGTTTTGGGGGGATTTTGTAACAGAATGGTGTTTTTTTTTTGGCGGAAGGTAGAGTTCAGGAAGCTTGGAGCAGATTATGAAGCCTGGAGCACGTCACGGATGGTCATGGACATTAAACACTAATTTCAATGCAAGTTTTGAAACCAGATTTTAAGTTAAGAATTCAGTTTCTTCACTGCACACTTATTTCCTTGCACTGTATTTTCACTGCGTCATATCTGTTGGAACACTTTAGAAAAATGCGGTGCAAGCCTCTATGTGTAAACTGAGAGGTGAGGTGCATTATAATGTTTTGGTGCTTTTGTGGCTGATAAGAACTTGTCTGTGTATTTTCTACAGAGACGTTGCACATGGAAAATAAACACTCTGAAACAATGGATCTGTTATATCTGCTGTATTGTGTCTTTTTTACTTGTTACCAAGCTGCATTTTAAATGATTAAAACTATTATATGAAACTTTATTAGCATGATTATGATTCCTTTTATTGACATTGTTGTGTATTAGCAAACCCAATTAATTGCATTATTACGATTTGTTTAGTGTTGATTTTAAAGACTTCTCCACACGTTTGACTTTAGGTTAAAAAATAAACACAGCAAAGATAAGTAAAGTGTTTACTTTTACACATAACTGATCCCATGTATCAGCCAAATGAAAGACTACAACTCCCAGACAGACCCCAACCCCGGGACTTCCGGTTTACGGTTACCACGGGAGACCGAGGGAAGCTCCAGCCTCTGGATCGGTTGGACTCTGCTAACACCGAGAATGAAACGGAGCATTTAAACCGTTCTCTTCCAACACTCTTGATAACGCGATTCACTAAATCGTGTTCAACCCTGGAATTAGTTTGGCTAAATGTATCTATCATGGGAACGAAATAACTGTCGAGTCGCATTTGGCTGTGAGCGATTAGCAAAGCTAACGGCGCAGGCTAACATTACAGTTAGCCTTAGCAGTGTTAGCTCACTTTGCTGCCTGCTCTGCTAACTGGGGTTAGCTTCTTCATTATGTCAACTCGTACAACTGCGCAGGAAACAGTTCATCTCTAAGTGATTAACACCACCGCCATGTTTATCTACCTCAGCAAGAAGGTGAGTGCCCCTCGCCCACCCCCTCCTGTGCTCAGCCATCAACCCCAACACTTATCAATGCGTCAGGTAACGTTGTCAACTCGTGACTTCCCAACTTCCCGTGTCTTGTAGATCGCCATCCCCAACAATATCCACCTAAAATGTGTCTCCTGGAACAAAGATCAAGGCTTCATTGCCTGCGGGGGGGACGACGGTCTCCTCAGGGTGCTCAAGCTCGAAACTCAGACAGGTAGGGTACCTGCACGTCGTGTTTACAGGCCATCTCTCGCTTCACCTGGAGCTCACATGGTAAACACCATATTCCTGGACGAAGTCATAAACACAAGTTATATCATTTCCAAAAAGTGCCATACACAATGTCACTCGACTTTTGAAATCATTCAAACAAAAATGGACCCTGACTGAAATACTGTCACAAAGTCCAAATGTCACTCAAGTGTCTGTAGAGTAACGCATTGAGGTTTGTTAAAAGTCTTTATGTAGTTTCTACAACATTCTAATAATACTTATATGACATAAATGCAACACAAAGTTATACAGATATGTATAAAAATGATTAGTCCTATACTAAAACATACTGATACAACATGCTGATGTTGGCTGGGCCTGGTTTTAGCAATCTTCCGCCACTTACCTGTGTGTTTACATTTACACATTCTACTTATTTATTCATGTTTTCTGTTATTTTGTTTTATAGGTGAATAGAAGTGATCAACTAGACTTGCACTCAGTGAAGTATATACCGCTAATGGCCCAATGAAACCACATTTAAAGTCCCTAGATCTGGATTTTTGTTTGGATCTGCACCCAATTGCACATACTCATAAATATCAGTCCCCTAAACATGTCACTTTTTTTTTTCATGAAGATCCATTAATTGCACCCCTATCTCACAATGTTAAAGAAAGTGAAAAAAAACTCCTGAATCTATCGTCTGATCTAGATCCAAACCAAAATTTAACAGGTTCCAACCTGACGAACAACACATAATTCTACCTTCCTTTGTTGTAATTTGTCCAGTATTTTTTACTTAATGTTGCTTAGTAACAAACATACAAACCAAAAAACTAACAGGCCGACGTCAAACAGGACAGGGGTGAAAACATAACCTCCTTGATGGAGGTAATTAAGTGACACTGGAAAAACTAAACTTTTTTGTTTACGACAAATACTGTAATGCTCATGCAGCATTATGTGTTGACGTTTATTAGTCCAAGGCCAAGCTGTTTTCTAACACCCATATGAATGAGATTTGAGGGCTATTCCCAACAGCTCCAACAGCGTGTAAGTAATCTTTGATAAGCGTTTTGGCTCTGCTTTGGTACCCATACGTCCAGTCACTGGAAGGAGAAATGCTTCTACTTTGCCCTCTCCGTCTGTTGGAGCGACCTTGTGTTATTATGTTTACAAATGTCAAAAATCCCCAACAGTCAAGTAGAAGAAACAATAAAAACTCAAATTTTTATTTGACAGTTCTTGCTTGAGAATAACTTGTTATTAATACTCTTTTTCACTATGGTGTCTCAACAGATGATGCCAAACTTAAAGGTCTTGCTGCACCCAGTAATCTGTCAATGAATCAGACACTAGAGGGACATAGTGGTAAGTTAAATTCTGCTGTTAACATTATAGTGCATTAAAAACAGCCAGTGTCCACAAAAGGAAAGACACCACATGTTATTGCACAGACCTTAAGTGAACCATAAGAAAATGATTTGACTTTTCTAAATGATTACACTTACAGGCGCAGTGCAAGTGGTAACGTGGAATGAACAGTATGAAAAGCTGACAACTAGTGACCAGAATGGACTCATCATTGTATGGATGCTCTACAAAGGTTAGTGCTTCTGCCAAATAGAAATGTTGTCTTGAAATAAATTTGGGAATTCTATTTTATTGTCGTTGTCTCTCCCTCAGGAGCGTGGTACGAGGAGATGATCAACAACAGGAACAAGTCAGTGGTCAGGAGCATGAGCTGGAACGCGGATGGTCAAAAGATCTGCATTGTGTATGAGGATGGAGCTGTCATTGTTGGATCTGTAGATGGTAAATAGCTTCACAGCATGATTACTTAAAATTGCAAATGGCAACAAATCACAGTAGTCCTCCAGACAGTTTTAGCTTTAAAAAATAACAAAGGCTCCCTTGACAAGGACTGCTTTGTTTACATACTTGGCAAACGAGTGGCTCACGAAGGCCTTGTTTTTCTAGGTAACCGGATTTGGGGAAAGGAGCTGAAAGGAAATCAACTTGCACATGTGGCATGGTCACCTGACAGCAAAATTCTCCTCTTTGGCATGGCCAATGGGGAAGTGCAAATCTATGATAATCAAGGAAACTTCATTGTGAGTGTATAATTTTCAAGAAAATTGAAACGTCAGTTTATTTTTTTTAATTTTATTATATATATCCACATAACATTGCATTATCATACAGTATCAGATAGTAGACTGCAGAGCGAAACATAAGCTCCTTTAAAGCTGTCAGTGAGGAGATATTGTCTTGTTTGTGAATCAGAAATAATTGTATGTGCTTTAACTAATGACATAGTATTACATGTTGACTTATGAAACTCTGTATAATGTTTCAGATGAAAATGACCATAAGCTGCCTCATTAATTCACCTGGAGGTATCAGTATCGCAGGTATCCACTGGTATGCAGGAACCGGGGGCTATGTTGAGGCAGACTGCCCATGTCTCGCCATCTGTTTCGACAATGGAAGATGCCAGATCATGCGATATGAGAATGATGAAAGTAAGGAAAATGCCTTCAGGGATATTTTCTCCAGGTCACACTTAATTCAAAATGTTTACCTGTACTGATGGGCTGTGCTGCTGCCTTGTTCTGCAGACCCAGTGTGCATCGACACTCTGATGAATGTGGTCAGTATCCAGTGGAATCACTGTGGTAGTGTTCTGGCAGTGGCTGGTTCTCTCAAAGCCTCAAATATGGATAAAGAATTCAACGTTGTGCAGTTCTACACACCATTTGGGGAGGTGAGCATAGAGATTCTGTTCCCTTAAATACACAATGTTTTATACAAGGGAATTTAGCATATGCAGCACTTAACCATGCAGTGTTTCTGTCATAATTGTATATGGGACCCACCATAGATTAAGTCAATAAAGAACACTGTATATTTATGTATTTTTTAATTAATTTAGTTCCAGAAGTGTCTTAGTAAAAAGTAAAAAAAAAATCAGAATTTAAGGCTTTAAAAAGTCTTAAATATATTAAATAGGCTAACCCTTTATTATGTTTTTTTCAAGAAATGTTTTTGCAACTTTCATAGTTTGTAATATCTCTGGGTGTAGTTCTTATAATATAGTGTTTCTAGGGTTATTCTCAATTCAATTATGGGGAAGTGTAAGCAATTCTGCTACTCTGATATTCCTTCATATCTATCGTACTCAACATAGGTCTTAAATTTAATTCAGTATATATTTTTAAAGGTTTTAAAAAGTCTTCAATGTAACTTTGTGAAACCTGCAGAATCCTTGATAGAGGCTTCAGTCCTCTACAGCGGCTACATGTTCGATTCTGACTTGCAGCCATTTGCTTGTGTCAACCCTCTTTCTCTCCCCCTTTCATGGTTAATCTGTTCTACCAAATAACGGCAAAATAGCCTAAATATATAAAAAAAATAAAAATAAGAGGATTTTTAACACAGCAGTGTCCACCAACCAACATTGTTGAGCTAACACAGTAAAAATGTTTCCACTACAAATGCTGTTTGTTGTTGCTGTTGTTTCCACAGCATCAAAGAACTCTCAAAGTTCCTGGGAAGCAGATGACAGGAGTTTCCTGGGAAGGAGGAGGGCTACGTATCGGCCTGGCTGTGGACTCCTACATCTACTTTGCGAACATACGACCAGATTACAAGGTAAATGCCATAAACCATTGCTTTTCTTTTAAAATAATTTTGAAGAAAACTATTCTTCACCATCCTCTTACATAAAAAACCTTCACTTAATCTCACATGAGTACAGTTAAAATGCTGACCAGTTCCAAACTGAGGTTATTTATCAGGGTAGAGGTAACAAAACCACATCAAGTAAAACAAATCAACATAAACAGTTTGTCACATCAATATTAATATACCCCATCTGTCTATACGTCAGTACATTGTTTAAAATATATTTGAAAAGTGTCATAATGTCTGTCGATTATTTTAGCCATTATTTTTTTCTTTTACATGGTAGGCGTTCTTCGTTTAATATATACCAGTCGTCTTTTTTTAGTAAGTTTAATCAGTCTTAGAAACCTTATCAGGCTAATATCGTTCAGGGCTTTAGACTCTGACCCTTTGAGTGGAATGCTGGACCAGCCACCGCTGTACTGGGTCAACACTGGGATCTTACAGGCTTAATAAACTTTTCCTGGCTCGTCTTGTAGAATCTGTCCAAAAAATGTTGGATCACATGCTCCTGCCTAACAAAATGTAATTTGTCTGAATTTACGCTATGGTCACACACTCACCAGGTTTGAGAATCCCCACACAGAAGGTGAATCTCATCAGCTCTTTTCGTGTTTCCTAACAGTGGGGCTACTGTTGCAGCACAGTAGTGTATGCTTACACAAAGCCAGAGCGACAGGAGTACTGTGTGGTATTCTGGGAAACCAAAAACAATGAGAAGTTTGTTAAATATGTCAAGAGCCTGATGTCCATCACAACTTCAGGGGACTTCTGTATCCTGGCCAGCAAGGCGGATGAGACCCAGCCTCAGGTACAAACACAAACATAACAGATCAAAAAGAGGATCTGTAATAATCTATAAAGTTTGCAGGTTAACTTGATATTCTAGGTACTACACTGTTTGATTAAGAAAATATCTAATATTTACTCTACTCACTAGACTAAAGAGAAATACTATAGGGAAGATATACAGTAGATGTAGAGTGAGCTAAGGATGTTTCTCTGTTGTCTTGCCCCCTGTTTTTCTAATCGACTGCCACACAGGAGGATGCTGAGTTAGAGTCTGGGACTCATGCAAGGGTAACGTACACATTAAAACCACACTCCCAAAATGAGAAATAATTGTTTTGATAAATTGCTATAGATTCTTGTATTGAGCTGTAAAATAATGTGGCTCTGCTATGTGTTTTCCAGTATGTCCTGATTCTGTGCAACTCCATTGGGACCCCATTGGACTCAAAATACATCGATATTGGTGAGCACAGATTACACCCCCTTGTAGTCAACACATCTTTAAAATATATTATCCACCTCATAAGTTGTTGGTCCTTCAACTTTGCACGCAGTGAGTATGAACTCTATAACAAACTTCTGGCAAAACCGTGGGTTGATGAAAATCCTTATTTACTGTAAAGCTGGCTCTTCAAGACAATGTGAGAGATCACACCCTGTGTATATAGATAGATGTGAAATGGTGGTTGGCACTCTGCCTGCTGCTGCCCACAGGGACATCTTTCATCTCTCATGGGCCCACAGCATCCTATAGCAAATAGACAGCACAGCACAGGGCGTCTTTATGCCTCACAAGAATTCAGAATTCCTTTTCTGCTACAGAAATGGACAAATGTTTGCTGAGGAGCTCACGCCAGGACAGTTCAGAGTCTCAGTGGTCTGAATGGGTTTTAGGTATCCCACCTTGGTAAATAATCAGAGAATGTGTTCAAGCGTATGTCTTTTGGTCGTTTCTCCTTTTGTGCCCTTGGGATTTTCTTTCCACCAGACTAGTTAAAGTGTATCTGTTTAAGAAAACACTGTTTTGTCTCCTTAGGACTTGTATGTTGGAATTTAGCCACATTTGCCATGTTTTTCTGCATTTGAACCCTGAGGTCAAAGGGAAAACACACACAAACACACAAGATCCACCAAATGACAAATGAAAACATTTAGTAAAGATACATTTTCTCCTAAATCACACAAGGGTATCTTCACTCACAGTTTGAAGTTTATTCATTTGTTGTTCTTTGTACTTAAGTCTGTTTCTTGTTTATTTGTTTAGAGCCATTGTTTGTCACCATGACAAAAACACATGTGATTGCTGCATCCAAAGAGGCTTTCTACATGTGGCAGTACAGAGTGGCAAAGAAACTAACAGCCCTGGAGATCAACCAAGTGACCAGAACTAAGAAGGAAGGAAGAGAGAGGTGAGAGAATTTGGCACATGGCTGCATTTCCACCACAGGATGCTTTGCAGGGACTCCACATGTTTTCATCGCAGGGACCTGGGAAAAATATTTTACCCTGAAACAAGTCATTTCATTCAATCCGAATGAAAAAACTGTCTATAAGTTGATTGAATAAAGATAATAAAGCAAGGTACAGGTGGATGGGGACAGAACAGAACGCCCACATCAGAACTTACAGTTGATATCAAGCAGATCATGGAAAGTTGCAGGAAAGCTTGATAACCACAAGACTAGATTTTGTGAGGCAGTGGGGGAAACCTTGAGAGTACTGGCTCACTGTAACAGTGTGGAGTTTTGGTACTGACACCTCTGTGAAAAGGATCCATTCATCTGAACAAAATGCCACTGAGGTCCCAGACAGGCTGGGCATGAGCTAATGTTCTGCCAGGACTTTCCTCGCATTGAAACCACAATACACCTCAGTGGAACGGCTAACTGTTTGTCTGTCTGGCTCTTTCTCATGTGTTTACACTTCCTGCCTCTTTAGGGTCTATCACATTGACAGTAATCCATCTGGAGCCAATGACAGCAGTCCAGATTTTGCAAAAGCCTTCACAGTAAGTGAGAAAATATTTCTGAGGCATTTGTTGTACACAGTATGGTCATTTCAGTATTGGGAAATTAAATAGGTTTTACTGATACAGTCTTAAGCATTACTGTTAAATTGTTTATCCATGAAACTAATACATAATCTTATAAAGTAGTTTTAATGGAAATCACATTAATTGTTTTTTCTTACTCAGAAGATAAGTTGTCATGGTTCAAATATGTTTCTTGTCTGTTTCAGGCTACTCGAGACCCCATCTGTTGTATTACAGCAACAGATAAGACCATGATTGTGGTATGTACATTTTCTCCTTGATTCTACAATTTTAGCTTTAGTTTAGTTTAGTTTAGTTTAGTTTAGTTCAGTTTGTTCATTTCAGTGTAAACAAACAATACACTTATACACAATCCATAAATGAAAAAAGGAGCTGGAGGAAGAAAAATCTAATAGTAGCTGCCCCTGTCATATATAACATAACATAAATACAGATGACAATCACTTTTTTGATTTCCTTTCATTTCACAAATCACCTAACTACTCAATTATTAGTCAATAGTCATCATTATAACATAAATATTATTCAGTTCATACCGTTTGATTAGTTTTCCTTTATAAGCTCTCTTAAATTGAATAATATTTGAGTCAACATTTAAATCACTGTCCAGAGAATTCCATTGACATTAATGTAAACAGCTTTTGTAGGTTTACAGTCCACTTCTGGCTTTACACATAGCCAACAATATTCTTAAGTCAACTAAATCTTTCAGCACATGTGACTTGATAACAGTCTATTTGTATATTCTCTTAGATTGACCTTGTTTATAAGTTTTATTGCTATTTCCTGTAAGTGTGAAATATTAGTTTTGTATGTGTTGCCGGTGCAATAACCCAAATATGGAATAATAATAATTACATTACAAAATATGAAGTGCAGCAACATCTAAAGTGTCCTTTGCTCTGTACAGCACTGCAATACCTTTACTCACTTCCCTCTTTATATTTTCTATTTGAGGTTTATAGGTAAGTTTGTCATCTCTTTTCAATAAAATGAAAAGTAAAATTAAAGTAAAGGAATGTGTATTTGTGCCCACAGGGCCGTGAGTCTGGCATCATCCACAGATACAGTCTCCCAAATGTTGGTCTTGTCCAGAAATACACTTTGAACAACAGAGCCCACTATCTGTCCATTAACTGCAACTCCAGGTAAGCACAAGAAATCAGAGAGTGTGCTCATATCCATTGTTAACTTAAAACAGTTAATTAAATTTGATGTCGAAATTGGGAAGAGTACTGTCACAGGTGATCTTTTTTTTTCTCTTTAGTCGTCTGGCGATAATCGACATTGCAGGCGTGCTGACTCTGTTGGACCTGGATGTTCGTGCCTCCACTGACAACATCACCGGGAACCAGGTATCTGCGGGAGATCCGTCCAAGTTCGAGCGCAAGGATGTCTGGGACATGAAATGGGCGAATGACAACCCTGATCTGTTCGCCATGATGGAGAAGACCAGGATGTATGTCTTCAGGAACCTAGATCCAGAGGTGAGTGCTTGTGTGAGTATCAAATAATATCTGATTCAAAGCTGTAACCTGATCTACACTTTTGCATTTGTTTTATCTGAACCAAACAGGAGCCCATCCAAACATCTGGATACATTTGCAACTTTGAAGACCTGGAAATCAAATCTGTCCTGCTTGATGAAATCATGAAGGTAAACCTTTCAAACAAGTGGCACTTAAGTTGCCTAAATCTCCAAGGTGTGACAGATGTGTAAAACATAGCCAAACATATATTAACTTAAAGAAACTGCACAATAGGGATATGAACAGAATCTAAGTATTTGTTAAATTTTGTATTAATGTCTTGATGACATGTGATTATTGAAAGAAATACTCAGTTCTGGGAGGGTTCTCTCACAGGATCCAGAGAGGCCGAACAAAGACAACCTCATCAACTTTGAAATCCGCTCCCTGAGAGACAGTCGAGCACTGATTGAAAAAGTTGGGATTGAAGATGCCTCACAGTTCATTGAAGACAATCCTCACCCAAGACTCTGGTAAGTTTAAAGTGTAATTGTTGTTTAAATTGTATAAATTAAAATTATATTTTCGTTTTTGCAAGGTCCTCAGTGAATGATCACACATTATTACACATATATAGATATATAGATATATAGATATATAGATATGTATATATGTAATCTCATGCTGTCATCCTGGTAATAATAACTAACCACGCCTGTTCTCTGACAACCTGTCAGGCGTCTGCTAGCTGAGGCGGCTCTTCAGAAGCTGGATCTGAAGACAGCTGAGCAGGCCTTCGTCCGTTGTAAAGACTACCAGGGCATTGAGTTTGTCAAGCGCCTGGGCAACCTGCAGAGCGAGCCCATGAAACAGGCCGAGGTGGCAGCATACTTCGGCAGGTTTGAGGAAGCTGAGCGGATGTACCTCGATATGGATCGCAGGTACGTTTAGCCACAATTGTCTGGACTATTTGATTCAGGTCTCGTTCTTGTTTTTTGTTAATTTTTGTCTGGTATTTTTAATGGCAACCTTATAAGATGAGCTGTCAGCAGTTTTTCAGGTGTGAAGGTGAGGGTGGATAACGGACATGTTGTTCTCTGTAGGGACCTCGCCATTAGCCTCAGGATCAAGCTGGGAGACTGGTTCAGGGTTCTTCAGCTGCTTAAAACTGGCTCCGGGGACTGTGATGATACTCTGCTGGAACAGGCGTACAATGCCATCGGAGACTACTTTGCTGACAGGCAGAAGTGGTACTGGGTTTTTCTTTTTCTTTTTTTTCTAATTATGTCATTAGTGCATTAATAAAGTTTTTATATATTCTAAATAACTAGAACTGCAGATAATCAAATGAATTAGATGTGGTGATGTGATTGTTGATCTATTTAAGCTGAAAACATGGTTTTCTGTTTGCAGGGTTAATGCAGTGCAGTACTACCTTCAAGGCCGGAACCAGGAGAGGCTGGCAGAATGCTACTACATGTTAGAGGACTACGACGGCCTTGAGAAACTGACCCCTGTGCTGCCAGAGAATCATAAACTTTTACCAGTAAGCCAAGTGTTCAAGATGAACTAATAATAATTCTTACATATTCTTGTAGGGATTTAAAAGCTAAAATCTCAGTGACTCTAAATCTGTGACCTGAAATATAAACCGACTCCACAGAGTCTCTATCTATAACAGTTCTCCATCTCTGTGCTGTAGGAGATTGGGCAGATGTTTGCCACCGTGGGCATGTGTGAACAAGCTGTGAACGCCTACCTTAAGTGCAACCAGCCCAAAGCTGCCGTTGAAGCATGTGTTCATCTGAACCAGGTGAGAGAGAGAGACGGTAAACTAACGGCGCCAGAGTTTCTGTCTGAAACTCTGCGCAACATATTGCAGTGCCTCAGTGACCTTCAGATTCATCACACAGTTGGACGGCTTTGCACCACAGCAGTCACTGTGGCACCTGCTGTCCTCCCACTCCTGTCCTCGTCCTGAGTGATATTTAGCTCCGGAGTGTGAATGCTGCTCTCAAACCACTGTGCACTGCTCCAGTGTAAATCTCCACATTTGGCTCAAGGGGAAACTGATTCTGGATGGAAAATATTAACAAGATTAGTTTGACAACAGTTAAGAATCAAACTCTTCTATGTAAGCTGCAGCTGTTGCACTTTATATAAACTGTTGAGGCACAGATGGCTTTACTTTAATGGACTTACAATTTGTCCTGAAATTGACCCTCTTCATCTAAAGTAGAAGTGATTAGCCATCCCACCTTCCTCTTTTCCTGGCAGTTCCTCCTGCTGCGTTAATACTGTGTTAATACTACTGCTGACAGACCAAATGAATGGTCTGTCACTTTAATTGCCTCCACTAAACCTCCATTTTACCACAGATGGTTTTAAAAATACAGTGTCTTCTAATGTTCGGCTCCTATTGATAGTAAGATATGTAAAGGAACCACAGTCATGACAGTGGCCTGTTTTCAAGTTGTTAGTTTGTTTATCATCGTGGTAAAATGTGATCCTGGAGACACCTACTGTTGTGGGAAAAATGCCACTGAGGTTGTTTTAGGTCACTTTTGTCACCATGATACTACATACACTACCGTGCAAGATACAGTCAATGTAATAATATAGTGTAACATTGGCCGTCTCCTTTTTTATTTTTATTTGTAGAAACCAAAACAATACAATAGTGACTTGACAGATGCGACAATGACTGACACAGAGACTAAATACACATGGGCAGACAAAAACAAAACACAAACAAAATATAACAACTCAACAAAAAGGATGAATAAATAGTAAATGTATGATAAATAATGATAGATTTTTATTAATTAACTAATAATGATAGTAACTATACATGTATTAAGGAAGGAGTAAGACAAATGATGAATACATAAAAGTAATTAAGAGTTTGTACATTTTTGAAAATAATACCATAAATCTTTTGATTCAGAGCAAACTAATATTGGAAAAGGAAAAAAAGATAAAGGTTCAAACTGTGTACATAATTATTTTAAGAGTAAAAGAACTATGCATCCAATAAACCATTATGAGCCCACAAGCCAGTAACATATAACGTTATTTCACAATCTCATAGCTGGTGGCAAGTCTACATTGGATGGTTAAAATAATATGGCTACTAAATCCAAATCAAAATGTTTACTTCTGGTACTCATGGGTTGGAACGTCCACATGTTGATGGGGGTCGTAGCTGGTATGTGCCCATAGCAACATGGTCACTAGTTATATCGTTTCACTTCATTTATTACTGTTAGGTTAGTGACATGTAATTTAAAGTAATGCAGCAGTAAAAATAAACACTGTTTTAATATCATGATCAAAAATCTACTTCTTAAAATAACAATGTTGTTTTGTTTTTTAATGAATATTGTCACTTCCTTTAGTGGAACAAAGCGGTGGAACTCGCCAGGACCCACAACATGAAGGAGATTAAATCTCTTCTGTCCAAATACGCCTCACATCTTCTCGAGAAGAACAAAACTCTGGAAGCGGTGGAACTGTATCGGAAAGCCCACCATTTTCTTGATGCAGCCAAACTCATGTTTAAGGTAGGCTTGTTTTTTTTTATGCTGATTCGTTTTGAGTTGTTTCAGTAGAACATCAATGGCTTCTTCATTCACGTCCCTTTTAAAATAAGTGACCTGAAATACAGTGCAACTGGTCCTATTTTCAACTTTCATCAGCACCTTGAGAGCAGCCTGGCTGAGTGCTGAGTGTATTCTAAGCAATGGAACTGGAGCGCACTCTGCTGGACACGTTATGTGATGACTCAATTTCTAATTCCCCGAAAGCTTTTTTTTCTTTATTATGTTATATTATAAAAAGTTTTTTAATATTGATGTTTATTGGATATCACATATTCCGTGTGTGTGTGTGTGTGTGTGTGTGTGTGTGTGTGTGTGTGTGTGTGTGTGTGTGTGTGTGTGTGTGTGTGTGTGTGTGTGTGTGAGAGTGAGTGAGTGAGTGAGTGAGTGAGTGAGTGAGTGAGTGAGTGAGTGAGTGAGTGAGTGAGTGTGTGTGTGTGTGAGTGAGTGAACTATGTATATGTGTGAACTATGTGTGAACTGAATGAACAGTAAAATCCCAGTAAGACACAGACACATGCTAAAGGCCTCCTAGCCTCCTCAAGGTCTCGGTGTGGGAGACCAGGTTGCCTCAGACAGATTTGTGGCTCTGATGTCTGCACCTCTCTGGCACTAATACCCTGTAAATCTGGTCACCTAGGGTTATCTTGGTAGTTACACATGGTATGCCAAAGCAGAGAAAATATATAGTGTGGTTAATACAAAGCATATGGCATAGTGATATCATTTTCCATTACAATGAGGTGAATTACATCTGCGACCTTTAATGGAAGTGTGATAACTGTTGGATCAGCCTGTTTGTTGACACATGCAGTGAAATGAATGGCTACTGTTTGCAGATAGCAGATGAGGAGGCGAAGAAGAGGACGCGACCACTGCGGGTGAAGAAGCTCTATGTGCTGGCGGCGCGTCTTGTTGAAAATTACCACGAGCAGGTGAAAACGTCACAGCAGAGCAAAACCAAAGGGAAGCAGTCTGAGGTAACAGATATATATATATATATATACTGTATATATATATAATATGTTTTATATAATGTTCAAGTGTTAATGAATCATTTTAGAAACAAAAATGCATCATCCATTATAATCTGATAATTGTATTGCATGTGATGCTGAAATGCTTTTTATATTTCACCTCCATTCGTTGTGATAAGGCAAAATTTGCACTCGCTGGGCTGCTTGAGGAAGATGCAACGTCTTCAGACGATCGTATTGTGGACAACGCGTGGCGTGGAGCCGAGGCCTATCACTTCTTCCTGCTCGCTCAAAGGCAGCTCTATGGAGGCTATATGGAGAATGCTATGCGCACAGGTACCAAATCACACACCACACTTCCCCATGCTAACAAGTAAACAACAGTATTCTCTAGGGCTGAAACAAGAAGTCAGATCATTGATTAGTCATTTCTGTGTTTTAGACGGTTAGTCAGCCAAAGTTTTACGTTTGATGACATTGGGCTTTGGGAAACTGTGATGAGTAATTTTCAACATTTTAAAAAGGTTAAACAATCAAAATTTGAATTGTAAAAAAATAATAGAATCGTTAACCAGTAATAAAAAAATTACTCAGTTGTGGCTCAAGTATATCCTCATTTACTAAAACGTAGAATTTAAGTAAATGGGTTATTTTCTATTAGTAAATACATGTATTTTGACATGACTCTCTGTCAGAGCTCATATGTCTCAGTCATGTTTTATGGAAACCAGGTGAATGTTATTATTACCCAGACGGCTAAGTATTCAGTCACAGGTGTAGCATTTGGAAAAAACAAAACATCTATCATTTTACGTTAGATACATATTTACTGTTAATAAATGAGTCATACTCAGGCATCAGATCAGTCTCCTTAATTGTTACAAAAATTTTGAAAAAAACTGAAAGTACTAGTTCACATCTAACAAAATGACTCATGTTTCATTAGAGGAGCAATTAAAAAAGACATTACCACTGATTAGGTCTAAAATATCCTAGACTACAGAAATTTACTTTTAACATCATCTCATCCTCCTCAGTGTCTGAGGTCATTTGAACAACAAGACTTTTGCAACTTACTACATTGTTTTACAATGGTCAGTTGTGTTCATAGTTTAAAGTCTCATTAAGACTCATTAGCAACTCATCGGTTTAGTTTATCTTAATCTGTCCACTCATGCAAGGTCACACTTTGTATTCCCTCAGCTCTCAGCCCTCAGGAGGTTAGATGTAATAGAAAAATAATAACACTAAGTTTATTACAAAATCAAGTCAGTTTATTTTTATAAAGTTTGTCAAACTGTTTGATAACATCTCAAACATTTTGCTAAAAAATGGAGAGGAATCAGACCAGCTACCTGAAATGTGATGTCAGACAGAAGGTTGGAAGAACAGTCAGTTCTGTCACATGGAGTTTTAACTCTTCACTGTTTTCCTCCACTTTTTAAAGCCATGCACCTGCGTGAGTATGAGGACATCATTCCAGCAGTCGAAATCTACTCTCTGTTGGCCATTTGCTCCGCATCCAACCGGGCATTCGGCACATGCTCACAGGCCTTTATCAAATTGGAATCCCTGGAGAGTCTAGAGTCTGAGCAGCGGCAGCTGTACGAGGATCTGGCCCTGGAGATCTTCACCAAGCACAACCCTAAGGACAGTCGCACAATGGAGCGGGAACGATCATCAGAGGGGTGAGCCGATGAGTTCAAATAAAACACTGACGGGAGGAACAGCTGCCTGATCTGTACATCTGCAAAACCATTTATCATGTTATTTTAAAGCTATAGACGAAGAGAAAGTTTGCTATTTTTGCCAAAATGCAGAATGAAAGTCCACCATTAGTTTAGCTAAACTCTGGCGATCAATGTCCTCCTCTCAAAAAAACTTAATTTACTGTTCAACATAACGTCAAACTGCACATATTGAGGACACCGGCATTAGATGACAATAGAAGTAACCCTGAACCACTGTCCCTCACTAAAATGGACAAATAATTATAATGGATAAGAATAATGGACAAATAAGTAAAACAAGACACATTTTTTAGCACTAAGGTTTTGTGGGAAGCCCCCATGCGTCACATCACAAACTGTAGATAAAGATGGTCGATGTGTCTCCACTTTCTCCCACAATCCAAAATATCCCAGATACGAAAGCTGCCATCTTGTGCCAAAGATGCTGAGGCCAGCCACCAGGGGGCGATCAAGACGAGTTGGCTTCACTCTTCAGGACCTATCATGCCATCCATCTTCATATACAGTCTATGCTTCATATTAACTCTAGTATATACTATGCGTCATGCATACAATTAGACTGTTATTTAATACAAATACTCTGCAATGAAGAGTATGAAGCAGCAGAAATAGGGTGGAGCTACATATGCATAACTTTGGTGTAAAGTGCACTGTAAACCATGAAATTACTGATATTAATTGAACTTTTCTCTTTTCAGGGCAGAGGGAAAGTTACCCACGTGCATCGTGACCGGTCTGCCGATCCAGGAGTACCAGTTCTGGATGTGCAGTGTGTGTAAACACTGCGCTCTGGAGCAGGAGATCGGCAAATACAACTGCTGTCCGCTGTGCCACAGTCCTGTAGCATGAGGCTCAATACCTGAAGTTTGTTTTCCTCACATAAAAGCACATTTCAAAGCTTTGTGATGTACATTTGCTCACATTAGTTTCTGCTTTTTGTGGTTAGTTCTTGAATAGGCAGCTATGAAGCCAACAGAACAAGCACAGAGACTGATAACGAACAGAGTAAAATGTTTTTCCTTTATATAAAATGTTGTAAAATACTTGAATCAATATACTGTCAATGCTTTGTTAACTATTTTCATATAACGCCAACAGTTACATACAATTCTATAAGTATAAAAATCTATTTTGATCATAAATATTTTGCAATCGTTTTCACCAGCTAGTCCTTTTGGAAACAAAAAAATCAATACCATTGGCATCCAGCACTTAACAAGTGCCATGCACAGACTATTTATAAGGAGCTCTTAATTATGTTCAACCTCTGAAGTGCCTCTCAAAGTGATGTGTGCTGTCCAGATGTTACTTTAGTCGACAAACAGGACAGCGATCGATGAGAAACACTGCTTAAATGATGCATTTAACCATATTCTGACTTCGTCATTGACGTGTACAGACATTAACATTTACCTAAAAGTGGTGATAAAAAAAAAACTGGCTCACTAGCATTTATTACATGGTAAATAATTCATACAACAGCAATGGTTGCAGAAAGTAACATGAATGATGTAAATGTAAAACCACATCCTTAATGGTCTCAACTGTCTTCTTCTGCCACCTGCTGACAGTAAACGGTATCACTCTCTGAATAAATGAGTCCCACATCAGTTACTCCTCTGTTTTACATATTTGAAGTATTTCTGTATTTTTGTATGAAGTGCAGCAGGTGATCCTGCTGCTGATGTACGTAATATTAAAGACTTGATTATAAGTGACACTGATGAATGACTCTTTAATGAGGCTTTACTGCTGAGTGGCGGTGTTTCATCAAGCCTGAATCACACTGGGGTCCTTCACTTGAATTTTAGTCATTCACTTATAAAGGAGCAGCTTGTGTTACTGCCTCATTACGTCTGAGAGGAGGTTTTTAAATGTTAAACTGTTAAAATGTATTTAACACGCATTTCTGTACTCCCTAAATAGATCATATATTTTTTATTGTTACTAAGTGCTTCAACTTACCTCTGACTGTAGCACAAAGAGAAATAGTCTTGGTTTTGTGCTGTCTCCAGGTATATCATCTACTAATGTAGCATGTTTATACTGTTTGACACGACATCTTCCCTCTGTGCTGCTGCAAGGTCATCAAACAGGGCTAATGTTGCATCTGCAACACTGTGGTGCACTTGCCAAGGTTGACGCTCTACACTATAGGCCTTCTGCTATATTTGATTTATTCGTTATTCGCCCTTTATTTAATCAGGAAAGTCCCATGGAACTATAATATCTCCTCTGCCAGGGAGTCCTGGTGAAGATGGGCAGCAAATGAAATAAAAAGGAAATTCTTATATAAATTCAAGCAGGGACACACACGTACAGACACATGGGCTAAAACACAACAAACAATACAAACAGAACATACATAGAAACATGTAGGGCTGCAATTCATTTTCCCCAAAAATGTTTATCTTATCTGGGATTAGAGAAAAATTGTCAGTTAACACAGAGATGGAAACAAATGACAAATAAACCGCAGCCTTGACAGTATAGGACACCATCTTTAAAGTGGTGCATGCTGAAAATAACCATTTCAACATATTTAGTTCAAAACGTTTAAAAAAGTGGTGTCTATTTTATAAAGTCTTCTTTTTTTTACCACATTTACAGCAATATTTGTAAACTTTGTCATATTTAGTTTTTTTGTTAAAGATAACGTCAATGTTAAATCTAAATATTGAATGTTAACATTTAACTTTTATTTTAACATTTAACTTTTAGATTTTACAGTTAACATTCAGATTTAGATTTAACATTTAATATTTAGATTTAATATTGACATTATCTTTAACATATATTTTAACATAAAAAAGTTAACACATATTGTTGCGACTGTTTTAAAATGTGTACTTTATAGAACACACACCACTTTGAAAAAAAGCTAATTATGAAGTACTGTTATGTTTCAGGATGTACCACTTCGCCCCATCCTCTAAAGTACGAGGTGAAGAACCGTGATAATAATGAAAAGGGGGGTAAACGTGGCTCCCCCTGAACACTGCTGCCACTCTGCACATGATCCCAGTGTGGAGGTGTTTTACGTTACAGCCTGTTGGTGGATAGTTGTCCCAGTGTCCCTGTGGTCATCACATCAGTCCTTTGAGCTGGAGGCTGGATTCGGACACCACACCACCGCTGCGCACTGCGCACGGAACAGCTGCCGGAGTCACGACATGACCCACACATGATCCGCACATGACCCACACATGGACAGGTGAGTTACTTTCATCATTCCCTCCTCTGCCTGTGTCTGTGACGAGATGTCTGAAGCGTTGTCCTCCTGCAGAGAATTGGTTTTCTCCGCAGGTTTAGATACTTTGTTCCATGTGTGCTGCGCAAAAAGTCTGTTTTCTCTCTTTAGTTTTTCACCGTCTCCTCATCGATTCCCTTTTGAAGACTATCACAATTGTATCGGCTGTAGAAACGAGTCAAATCTGACCTTCGCTTGCAAGTCTCTGCAATTTGAACCGCAACAGTACAGAGCACATTACCGTGCGTAACACAATCCAACAGCGCCGCAGTCAGCAGGTGTATGTGACTGTTGTGCCAAGTCACTGTTTGCATGTACACAATATCTGCTGCTAGTTCTCAGAGCCGTGTTTGAAATACACAAATGGTGCATTCAACAAAAACAAATACAATGAATTATTTATTTGGACTGAACCACATGAGTCATTTGTTCATCAAGTGGCGGATCTAGGACTTTTTAAAACCAGGGGCCATTAAGGGGCCACAGTTTACACAGAGGGGCAAATTATACATCCAAAATCCATGCAGAATTTCTGATTCTCTGAGGTACATGTTTAATTCATTCCTTCTTTACGAGCTCTATTTTGAGCAAAGCTGCACATCATTACATATGCTGGTGCAGTGCGTCTGTTAGGAATGGGTGATGAACTGTGGTAACTACTTCAGAGTTATTCCTCGCCCTTAGTGAGTCATCACCATGATGTTAAGAGTCATGATTACAACTTTTCAAAATAAAAGCTCTGCAATTTAGCTGGATAAAAGGAATTACAGCAACAAAACGATAAATTAGTGGCAAAAAAAAGAAGAGGATATGATTCTATGAATGTCGTTGCCATAATAAAAATCAACATCGTAAAACCTGTGAATGTCTGTGTCAGTCTGATAGACACTGCACTTCCCGGGGCCCTTTAACAATACACATGCCAAGTGTGAAGCCAATAACAGGAACGGTTTGCAAGGTATTATCACATACAGACAGAAAGAAAGACATTTGTCGAAATAGTAGGTATACTTTTAAAATTGTCTCTTGTTGAAGCACATTGTATACTTCAAAAGATTCAAATTTGCTGTTAGTATTTTTAGTACTGTTGGTAAATGACTATATTTTAAGACTGCTGACAGGACAGGGGCACTCCAGGGTGCAAACAGACCAAATCTGCCCCTGAATGAACAGTTCATGTTTAAAAACTTTGTTTACGTAAGCATTTCCTGATAAAGTCTATCTAGCTAATTTTCAAAAGTTAAATAATGTTTTTCAATCATTGCAACTTACACATACCTTACACATACCTTGTGCATGCAGGCATTAGATATTACTTTCACATTGTGTAAACTAATAGAAAGTAAAAGTATTTGTAGCATGGGATGAAAACTGTTTATCTCCAGGTCATAAAATATAATAAAAACCATGCAGAAGAAGTGATGCATCATTTCCAACATTCTGATTACAGGGCGTCACAGAGACCTAGATGCTACTTGATCCTGGATGGCTCTGATGTTACGGCCCTCAGCGGGATCAAATGACAAACAACAACGTGTGACCAATTCCACTGTGTTTCTGTGCAGGCCACTAAAGAGTTCCTCCAGGGACAACTGATGAGTGTCTAAGCTGCTGCTCCACCATGGTGTATGGACAGGTGTTTCCCCAGCACAGCTCTGGTGACTGCTTCATCAATGTTAATGTCGGAGGTTTCAAACAGCAGATGGAGCACACGGTGCTGCAACGCTTCCCACAGACGCGTCTTGGGCGTCTCCTGTGCTGCAGCTCCAAAGAAGCCATCCTGGATCTCTGCGACGACTTCAGTCCCTCTGAGATGGAGTTCTACTTTGATCGCAGTCCTCATTTCTTCTGTTACGTTCTCAACTTTTACCTCACGGGTAAAATCCACCTGGCAGACGGATTATGTGTGGTTTCATTTGTCCAGGAGATTGAGTACTGGGGCATCAAGGAGCGTCATCTGGACCTATGCTGCAGCAACAAATTCTATGAGCTGATGGAGGTCGCTGGGGACAAGCAGTGGGACCAAATGAGTGATGAAGTGCAGCTCCACAGCTCAGCCTCTTCCACTGAGGAGCTGTCAGCCTCCGAGGACAACATAGAAATGTTTGAAGGCTCCTGGTGCGCAGATGTCCGCAGCAATATTTGGATTCGACTTGAGAATCCAGGTCACTCCACTTCAGCCAAAGCAATCGCTGTAGCCTCCCTGAGCATGGTTATCATCTCCATTGTAGCCATGTGCGTTAACAGCATGCCAGACTTCAACCAGTTGGATGTCAACGACCAAAAGGTCGAAAACCCAGTGCTGAATTTCTTTGAGAACTTCTGTGTCCTGTTCTTCTCTGCAGAGTTCATCCTCCGTTTGGCTGTTGCACCATCAGCGAGGAGGTTCTTGTGCCGTCCTCTCAATATCATTGACTTAATGACAGTTATGCCCTTTTATGTCACCATGGCCTGTGACATGATGGATGAAGGCGAGAGCACAGAGCTGGAGAACGTTGGCAAAGTGGTGCAGATCTTGAGGTTGATGCGAGTGTTTCGCATCCTGAAACTGGCTCGCCACTCGGCCGGCCTTCGCTCCCTCGGTGCCACGCTGCGAAACAGCTTCAGCGAGGTCGGCCAGCTGGTGCTTTTCTTGTCTGTGGGCATCTCCGTGTTCTCTTCTCTTATTTACTTTGTGGAAAATGAATCTAAAGAGTCGGAGCTGGATACCATACCTATTTGCTGGTGGTGGGCCACCATCAGCATGACGACGGTGGGCTACGGGGACACCTTCCCCGTTACGCCAGCTGGGAAGGTGGTAGGCTCCCTGTGCATCATCTGCGGACTGCTGATTGTAGCCCTGCCCATAACTAACATCTTCAACAAGTTCTCCAAGTTCTACGAGAAGAAAAGGCACATAGATCTCAGACAGAACAATAACTGAACCCTCTCAAGCAGGAGTTCCACCGAGACATGTGAATTAGTAAGGTGGTATTTAAAGGAGACATATTCTGCTCATATTCAGGCTCATAGTTTTGATTTGGGTTATGACTTGAAAAGGTTTACATGCTTTAATGTTCAGAAAACACATCACTCTGCTGCAGCTCCTCTTTTGAGTCTCTGTCTGAAACACAGGTTTTTGCTCCTGTCTCTTTAAGGCCCGTTACAGCCCAGTCAGCTCTGATTGGCCAGTTGGCCTGTTCTGTTGTGATTGGGCAATCGCTTCCTGGATATGTGGGAGATGTCGGCCTCCGCTCTCGCTTTAAATATCCAAAGGTCCATTTATTATTTCCAGGCAAAATGGTGAAAATGATGAAAACCTCCCTACCTCACAGTGTTAAAGACGGGGAAGAAGAAATCCTTGATCCATCCTCTGATCCTGGAACCCTAAATTGAATGAGTTCTTCCCTGACCCGCATCCTTCCAACACATTCATCATGTAAAACTTTTCAGATTTTTTTTTGTAATCATGCTGATAAACAATCAAATAGAACAAGGGTGAAAACATAACCTCCTAACCTATAGAACACCAGAGGAAAGAAACACTGACAAAGCATAATATGTCTCCTTGGTTCAACGTATTCTATGAGTGGAGAGAAAAGCTTGATTACAAAATAAACTGCATGAAAGAAAATGAAATAAATGGCTCTTGATGATGAAGCAAGCATTCTTCTTTTCAATGAATCAAATGTTTGTTTTGGTTTAGAAAATGACAGAAAATGGTCAAAGATGCTTCTGACACCAGGTTAATATCTTTGTTTTGTTTTGTCCAGCAGTTCAAATCCTGAAGATGTGAAGTTTTCTAGTAGTCTAAAAATACAAGATAACCATATATAAAGAGGCCAGTTCCGTCTAATTCAAACTTAAAGTGAGACGGATGTTACAACACAAAGTGAAGAGGAGTAATGACTTCAGTGAGCTGGCCCAGTGAAGCCACTTACACAGAAATTCTTATTGCTTGGATTTTACAAGGTTGCTGGTTATGAAGTCAGATTTTCATTTGAATGTTGTTTCTTCTTCTAAAAATGTTTAAGTCGAGTCACATACACTGTAAGAATGACAAAAAAATAATTTGTTAATTGATACGTTAATAAATGGATTGGTTGATTAATAAAGCTTCATTCCCAGACACATCTGAAATTTGTCTCGCTCACAGCAGCAGCAACATTTGAAACATTAAATATGTAAGAGGTAATTAGAAGAAAGTAAGAAGAAAAACAAAGGAAACACATTTAACATCACATTCAATCTACAGAAGACACTTTAACACTTCTTCTAATCTTTTTTTCCCTTTAGGTTATTTTTATTTAGCACAGATTGAATTTGAAATACATAGAAAAATGACAAATAATAATATACAGTGCAAGCAGAGGCAAATGGTCAGTGGGCTCATTTGAAATATTTTGCTAAAATTTCTAAATAGTCAGCAAATCAACAATAATATGTATAGCTCAAGAAAAACAAAAGTGTGCAGATGCTTTCACATGCACGCCTGAGTGTGTTGTTAGGGAAGATATCATTTAATACACATACAATACTCAACAGTAATTACAAATCATGTCTCCAGAAACAATAATGCATAAAGATCCATTGTAGATCAGCAGTTAAATGGTCTGTTTAACTGCTTTTCATCTTCTGTAACCTTTAATAGAAGAACACTTCTACCACCTGGGAGAAGCCATCCCATAATTTGGCTGCTCTACATCTTACTGAAAATTGACCTCTGCTTTAATGTGTTTTATATCAGTCAATCAGTCCATACATTTTTTTTTTATAGCTCCTATTCCCTGAATCACAATTTGCGTCGCAGGGCTTAATAGAGGTGACTTCTTCTGCCTTTAACCCTCGATAAGAGTGAGGAACAACTACCGAAAAAACCTAGACACCTCAGAGAGAGCCACATGAGAGGGATTCCTCTCCCAGGGCGGACGTCAAAAATATATTCATTACATTCATAAGAAAAGACAACGTGAGAGATAAATTCGGAGGTGTTTCAATGTTTTAAGTATTTATACAAAAGAAAATGTCTGATAGAAATGAAAGAGCAGGTACATTACATATCTAAGCAATCTAGTTGTGATCAATCCGTAATCAAAAGTAAAAACAAATCATATCTCCAAAGACAACGATGATAAAAGATCAGTTGTAGAACAGAAGTTAAATGATCTCTTAAGCATCTTTAGTGACATTTTACACATTTTCACAATTTACAGTTCTTTGGCACCTGTGGAAAGCCATCCCATAATTAGGCTCCTCAACATCTTGTTGAAAATTTACCTAAAAAAATCAATCAATCAAATTTTATTTGTATGGCTCATATTCAAAATCACAATCTGTCTCATAGGGCTTAACAAGGTGCAACATCCTCTGTTCTTAAAGGTTCAGTGTGTAAGATTTAGGTGAAAGGGATCTATTGGCTGAAATTGAATATACAATAATCCTAGTGATGTTTTCATTAGTGTATTTCATCTGGACCATCTAAACACCTTTTAAGTTTTTATGACAACTGAAGGCTGCCACAGGTTCTCTTTCATGTTTGGAAGGGGAGGGTGAGCACACGCATTTTGAAGCCTGTTGCGGTTAGTGGAGAGAGCGATCATGCCTTTGCATGCCTTTTGTGCACTGTGGCAAGGACAAACGCTTCACTTCCTGCGTGTGTCACGTGATGTCGATCCTTGCCTGCTAATTGCTCATTACGGTCCACGCTATCAATTGCACATCACACTGTGAAAATTGTATGTAAATCGAATGATAGTTGTAAAACAAAGCTTACTTCCTGTTGCCAGACTAATAGATCTGTTCAAGTAGGGGCTCTGATGTAGCGTGAGCAATTTTGTGTCAATTGGACAATGTTACAACAACATAATTATCACACTGATCAGTAGGTGGCGCTATGACCCTGCACTAATATTAATATATGGAGTGTCCGTCTGTCCGTCCGAAAAAAGAATAAAAATACGGACAGACAGACGGACGAAAAGCCGTCCGTCTGTCCGTCCCAAAAAAAAAAAAATACGGACAGACAGACGGACGAAAGTACAAAAGTAACTAAAAAGTAACTAAAAGTACGAAAGTAACGAAACGTAACGAAAAGTAACAAAGTAACGAAAAGTAACGAAAAGTAACAAAGTAACGAAAAGTAACGAAAAGTAACAAAGTAACTAAAAGTTACGAAAAGTTACAAAGTAACGACAAGTAACGAAAAGTAACTAACAGTAACGAAAAGTTACAAAGTAACGAAAAGTAACGAAAAGTAACGAAAAGTTACTTAAAGTAACGTAACGTAGGTGGCGCTATGACCCTGAACTAATATTAATATATGGATGTGTTCAGGTCAGGATTGTGATCATAGGGCAGTAGTTCGGAGCCGGTTGGATAATGCAGAGTGGATTTACAAAGTACTTCCTGTTTCATGGCAAATCAGTAGGTGGCGCTATGACACTGAGGAAATATTGACACATAGAGCTGTTCAGGCTTGGTCTCTGATCATGAGACATCAGTTTGGCGGTGATAGGACAATGCACACTGGACTTATGACAACATCGTCTCCTTTGGCGAAGGATGAACCTCGCGTTTTGATGGCGTGTAATCAAACTTTGACGCCACGCCACGGTCACACCGTGTGACGAAAAATCGATCTTTGAGGTAGTTTTCATCTCCATCTTGTTGTGATGACACGCATCTCCATATGAAGTTGATCTGATGAAAGCCCTGGGACAAGTACATCAAAGTAAAAATGTGGAAAATGGCCAATATGGCCACTAAAGTCAAAATGGCGGGCTTCCTGTTGCTTTTTTCCCATTGCACCTCTGACCTTTTTTGTGAAGATCGGTGAAAGCTAACTGAGGGGCTTTTCCTTAGATGGCGCTGTTGAGCCATTTTTCCACGCCCATTTCAAATTACTCCAGAATACAATAACTTTTTGGGGTTTTGAATTCCCAGCAAACTTTGGTAACAATTTGAGCATGTCTAGGCCCTGAAAAAGCCCCAAAAGGGAAATACAAATCCTTCGAAATACAATAGGGCCTCCCACCGGAGGTGCTCGGGCCCTAATTACCCCCAAAAAACGATTAACAGGTTAAAAAGAACGTGGAATCCTCAGATAGAGCCACATGTGATGGATCCCTCTCCCAGGACGGACAGAAGTGAAAAACAACCCATGCATTCATGCACTTACGATACGTTTTGCAAACTTTCTTAGACATGACGCAGCATTCTGGACGTCCTGTCTCCTGTCGATCCTCCTGTGTTGTTTCACTCCTTGATCCTCGACTCTCTCGTCTCTGATGGATCCTGTTTCAACAGGCTTTGCTCTGTCCGGTGAGGGGCCTCTTTCTGTTTGCTGGGTCCTCAGTGTAATGAGTTCTTAATCGATGGGCCTCACTCAACAACAGTTACAGTCAATACAAAATCCTCTCAAGGTGCTGAATTCTCAGTTTATCCCACAGTGAGGATTGATTCGATGGTTAAACAGAGGATAAACCTGTCAGTGATATTATTATGTGTTTATTTTATTGTAATGAGCAGGATTTAGGTCTCTGATGGAGCTAAACAGGTTATATTCACATCTGTGCTGGATCAATATGTGCGTTTACATCCAGTCATGCTGAGGTTTAGCTGTTGCCGCAGTCTCCTTCATCTACAGTATCTGTTCGTGTTTATCTGTTATCGCTGCCCTCAAGGGGAAAAAAAGCCAATACTGTAGATTATGGAAACTTCTGCATTGATTTTAATATAAGTCTCCGCTATAACAGTGTCTCAGTGATCTTCAGTCTCACCAGTAACAACATTTATAATATTTTCCAGGGAGCTGGTGGCTCCGGTCCTTTAATAAACGTCTACATCAGCACCCAGGGGACACGTTCACCTGAAATGCCTGGGTGCTGCTGTTTCCTCACTTCATGCTCAAAGTCGCACAGTAGCGCACTCTGTGTGAGTTCATTGCTTTAGTCTTTGAAAAGTGAACGTCGTCGTCAGCGATATCTGTGGTCATCTCTGTGCTGAAGGACGGCCAGGTGGTTTGTGCAGAGGAACAAAGAGATGTTATCTGCTGCTGCTGCTGCTGCTCTGATCGTTCAGAGAACTCAACTTAAACCCAGACAGAGCAGTGACTAAGTACATTTACTCAAGTACTGCGCTTAAGCACATATTTGAGATACTTGTACTTTTTCGGTAACATTATAAACACTTAAGTTGAATCAAGTGAACAAATTCATTCACTCTCTGTTTTACATTTGCTTCTGTTCCTTCATACTGTGCTTGTTAAAGTCTGTCTCAGTACTTTTCAATACATACTATGAATTACAGATATTTGTACAGATGTAATTAATGTGTTTACAAATGATCATTGTCGAAAATACCTCAAAGTGCACTGATGTGACAAACAATTCCATGTGTTGGATTTAGTTGTGGATTGTGACAATGTGACAAGGTTACGTTATAACCTTGGTTCTCTGAGTGAAGAGATTATCTCACTCAACTCCGTACATATGAAACATGTAACGGAGAGATAGTCCCGATACGGTAGAGAACATTGGTCTTCTTCTCTTCTGAAAGTTATAAATATATAAATAATGGTGGTTTGATGACCACTTAAAGGGAAAGTTCACCCAAAAATGTAAATTTAATCATCTACTCACCCCTATGCTGATGGAGGGTGGGTGAAGTGATTGAGTCCACAAAACACCTCTGGAGTTTCAGGGGTAAACAGTGCTTCAGCCAAATCCAATACAATTGAAGTCAATGGTGACCACTTAAAAAAAAATACATAACATGCAGGAATTTTCATTTTGGGGTGAACTATCCCTTTAAAGCTCTTGCAGCACAGTTTTTAACATTCATCCATTCACACACACATTGATACAGTGCATCTCTGTGCAGCACTTTCTCTATGAGAAGGGTTCCGCCCAAGGACACTTCAGCCTGCAGAATATATAACCTCTCTAACATTTAACTGATAATAACATGTACCAGCTTCTTCCAGCAGCATATCACATGACATCTAAGAATATTTCTTGCTGCGTTATCTCTTTGCAGGGTTTCTCGTGCTCCAGCAGCAAATACACACACTACACATATGTGGTGCAGTGTGTGTATTTGGTCTTATAATAGGATTTGAGCCATGTGCCCCAGTATACATCTTCATCTGTAATGTTTGTTAGCCTCGATGTTGGGCCTTTACTCCTTTGTTATCTTCACAGTGTCTTTACAAGACTGAAATCAATTTCCTCTTTACTGTAATTATCCCAGTGTGTTTTTCAGCGGCTCTGCTTACTCAGCACAAACACGCGCAGGGAGCATGTTGCATTCAGGTGGAGTCTGTGAACGTGAATGCTCGGTTATGTTGTAACCTTGGTTCTCTGAGTGAAGAGTCTATCTCTCCAACTCCGTACATATAGAATGTGCTTACAGTGGAGGATCGCCCCAAAAAAGAGAAGGGCAAAAGTCAGAGCCATGTTTTTTTCGTCTTAAATTCATTGTGAGCTGGAATCAGATCTCAGGGCGGAAATCGATTTAATCCAAGAACATGAGAGTGAAACATGGAAACAGAGAGTTGTGTTCTGTTTGACTTGACTTTCTGAGCTCTAACTGTGTTTCTACTGTAGATTATTTCCATAATGAAAAAATACTAAGTAGATTGATCTATAGCATGCTCTTTGTCATCTGGGCTGACTTTTTAAAATATGCAAATTCATTTTAACGATTAAATCTCCTCTGCTTCTCTCTCTCTGCCAAAGAGTTTGCTGCTTGATGGTGGAGCTGAACACAACTGCACCGAGGGCGTCTCAGAGGTTGGGATCAAGTTTTCTGTTTGACATGAAAATTGATTTTGTTTTTTTTGTGTGCTGACAGGAAAGAAGAAAAGAAAAGAAATGGAATTCAAGTGCAAATGAAATATAAACAGCTGATGTCATTATATGAGCTTGTAAAGATGAAGCTGTGAGGATACAACTGTAGTTTTGGTTTGATACGAATCAAGTTGTGAGGTGATGGTGCAATTTTGTTATCACTTTAAATGTGAAGCTAGGGAACAGGACAGTATTTTTGCTGTGTGTCACCATGTCTCCTGAAATCAATTTATTCTCCTTACCATTATTTTAGGACTACACTGACCAGCATGCATTGTGAAAGGTCTGCAGACCAAAGAGGAGTTCAGGATGTGAAGTACGGTTTAAACACTGTACTCTACACCACGAGCTCAGCAAATAACACATAATATATTATATTATATTATATTATATTATATTACATGATATAATATAATATAATATAATATAATATAATATAATATAATATTATATAATATTATATTACATGATATTATATTATTTTATTTTATATTATATTATATTACATGATATTATATAATAAAGTATTTTTTTCTTATGTTTATCAAAAGGCAGTTATGTAGATTATTTGTCTGTACGTGATCTACAGTTTGAAAGTAGGACTATTTTCACCATGTCATGTTTGCTTTATGAGCCTTTGATGGAACCACACTGCCGCTCTGTGGTAGTTTTTTGCCACTACAGCTCAGGAAGGTGTACGCCTTTTATTTTGACAGGTCAAGCGGAAGTGTGATGTGATTATGTCTGACTTGATTCTTGTGATGACCCGAGAGACATAAAGTCATTGATAGAAATACCCGTTTTTATATTTGAATTACTAACTAATTTAAAGTGTAATGAGACACATAACTTTGTATTAATTTACAAATGTCAAGCCTTCTAAAAATTATGATGTTGTACACTTATTATTACCGTTGACTGGCGTAAGTAGCATTAGCCGGGTTAGCTAGAAGCTAACACCATAGTAAAGTCTACATGTTGTAAGTGATCATGTTTTACTCGATGCTTCATCCAGGTGAAGTTACCAGCTCAGCTAGCAGTTACGCCACCTAATGGTCACAGTGAGTAACTGTAAAAATCAATCAAACAACCTGGAATTGTAGACATAATTTCTAAAGATGCAGTTGTAGTTACTCAATATGTCCACGAGAGGGCGATGTATTACAATGAGTAAGTACAGGCGCTTACCATTACAAATACTTTCTATTTTTTTTTATGTTCTAAAAAACACATGAAATAAAATAAACACTTGAATATCATTACAAACTAATAATATTAGGATTAATGTAATCAATGTAATTATTAATCTGACCACTTAAAAGTCATAAATACTCATAGTTTTAAAAACACCATCACAAACCTCTGAAGGCAAAAGATAATAAGAGCACGGGCACACTTCAGGCTTTCACTTTCAAAGTAAAACAATTCAAGTGTCTCACATAATTATTAAAATTCTGTCTCCTCTAATCTGTTGGAAAATATTGAACATCCTCAGAGACAGCACCGGGAGTTTGTATCAGATTTAATTTGTTGTCAGTTTGCGCGAGATAAACGACAAAAGCGTTTTCTAGCTGCTTTGTTGCAGCAGACACACAGTTTGTAGAAGAATAGCACTGTCTTCTTAATGATTGATTATAGACATTTCTATAATAATAATGTAAAATTATTATTTGACACTTTATTTGTGGATTAATTCTGGGAATGTAATTACATTTTCATTTTATATCGCTAATTCAGGTAGGTGCATAAGAATAATAGACATACTGTATTTAACTAAACAAAATAATATAGACAACTAGACATAATATAACATAACCATAATATTTGATTTTAAATACTGCATATACAGAAGACTAAAGGCTATTTCCTCTATTACTTAAATATATAAATATATAGACTATATGCCTCCTAGTCTTGGAGGCATATAGTCTAGTCTATTCTGGAAGAAAATAAATTACATTATTTAAGATTTAGAATAATATTTTTTTATATAATATTTCTGAACCAGAAAGAACGATAACATTTCACTGGGACTAATTGGAAAAGTTAAGCCTGTAATGATCATAATGAACATTGTCATTGGACCAAAAGGTTTTATTTAATCCTACCAATCAAAAGATGGGTACAATAGTTGTTCCTCTCTTTTTCTTAGAATGGTAATAGTATAATAATAATATTAATAGTAATAATAATAGTGTGATGATATTTTCAATATTAGAGTTCATCTCAAACATTTGCAGAACCTGCAATGTGAATTAGAGTCAGCACATTACCATGAACGAAAAAGAACAATTCCAAGTTGAAAATCATTTTATTATTATTATTATTGTTCATTTAAATTAACAAACACTGCTATACATATTGCTGTTTTTTATTAATTTTGAATCATTTTCAACAGTTAAAGCATTTGGAAAAGAAGTAATAGTAGCTGAAAACAGACGACAGACAGTAGATGACATGTACAGTAGAAGATCTACAGTCAATGGCTTTCCTATGTGTGTCGAGGAGCTTCAGAGTGTTTCAACATACAGACGCATCAGACTCGCCCACAGTTAAGTGTTTTTGGTTTTGGTTTTCACCTCCACAGGATCCCAGACGTCCTGCTGCATCACACCATATCACAGCCGGTGATGTTAAACCCAACATCAGTGAAATATAAATAGCCGACATGGTTTTCTCCAAACAAGTAGCAGCAGCTCGTATATTGAATTTCCAAAGTCTGTATTTCTGCATCCAGCGCAACAAACCACAACTCCTCCTCCTCTGATAACAGAAAGGATTCGAACAAAGATGACACCCCCACTTTCACCCCTGACATGTTATATTCGTTAGGAATGTTTGAAGTAAACATAAGAAAAATCCCAAATATCGCTGTTGTGTCCTTCTCAGTGCACGGTATTTTAAATCCCTCATCCCTTTAAGATACACACATGTAAAAAAAAAAAAGAAGTGCTTCATAGAACTTCAGAAATATTACGTCTTGTCAAGGTGTCTCCTCTTTCATGTCAGGCCAGCTGGGGAGAGAGTTCTTCTTATTTCTTCCTCAAAAAAGTGAACCGTGTCCGGCCCTCACTCGAAGCCAACTCACCGAGTACATCCGTGTTGGCCTATATTCATACACACCCATAAATTAGCACATCTGAGTTGAATTCAAACATCGTTTCTTTACTAAAAGTGACAGATTTACAAACACAGTATAAACAGGGTTGACATCATTGGCAGCTGGCGACAGTCTAGACCACAGTGGCTTTTTCTATTTTTTCAAATTTTAGCAAAAATTCCTTCTTTTAGACAAAGACGGACGAATCACAAGCCTTTTTTGGCTTTTTGAAACCTGACCTGCTGCAGAGAGGCAGCGTTGAGAGAAAAAAGACCTTTATTAAGAGCCTATAGGAGACAAACAACAGAATCTTGAGGAGGAGGAGGGTTCTGTTCGGTTATGTTGTGACACAATGAAGCGATGAAGTTTGTCGCCCCCTGCACATAAAGTACCAACTCTCCAACGGCTCGACCATTCAGCGGCCTCCAGTCCTGCCACGCTCCTCGCGACGGAGTTCTACTACACCAGAGATATGATCCCTGACATCAATGTAAATCACATACACTTTGTCATAAACAGGTTGTAAAGTTCAGGTACAGAACCACTGAGGAAAAGCACAACAATACTACTATAAAGTCAAGCCACTATGGCAAAAATAGAAGGTATAGAGTATTGAGGATCTAGTCATTGATTGAGAGTTGGCTCATAGGTTTGCAACACTGAGGAGCGCTCCAGTCACCCTGCGGATGACGACTTTGCTTTTTCTACAGGCGGATTAAGGAGAGGGGCAGAATCTCATCAAAACACTTTGCAAAACGGAATCGGCACAGTCCATAAATACAATTAAAGAGACGGAGATCACGCCCGGAAATGTGCGAACACCCTCGGCAGTGATTCCCGAAGCGAGGTCCAGAGAAGAGAAACAAAAAGACACGAGGAAGTCTTCGCTCTTTGTCTATTTCCCTCCTAAGAAGTGCCAGTAAGACGCTGACCTCGTAGAAGTGATTTATTGATTCGTCTTGGCAGAGTGCAAGTGTCCACATGGCTTTTTTCAACAGGTTCAAAAAATATATATATTAGTTAGGAACACGCTCTCTAGTTTAAGTCACGTCAACTCACGGTTGCCACATGGAGGCGAGTCTCTCGTCAGGATTGTCTGCCCAGTAAACAAGTTGACACTCGAGTTGAAATGGCAAAGGGATGACTCTCTTTAGGTTTGGTGCACGCACTTTTACAAATAGAAATATTTTTTTACAGTGAAGCAGAACAAGAGGAAACACGCGGCGTAGCCCTTGTGGGTCTCCCTGCGGAGGGGAAACGGCTCACATGGTCAGCTTGGTCTGGACTTTTCAATGTGCTCTTGGGTCTTTATTAAAAGACACTGGAGAGAGGGGAGGGGGCGTGCAGTCGGTGCTCATGCTCGCCCTCAGCCACAGTGTTTGTTTCTCAGCTGCGCCGAGCTGATGGCCTCGCTCAGAGCGCCAGCAGGGTGGGCGAGTTGAGGGAGTCTGAGGACTGGTCGCCGCTGCTGCTGCTGCGCCGGTGGGCCTTGGAGCAGGACTCGGAGGAGGGCGACGGGCTCTCGGGCTCCAGCATGCTCGGGTAGGTGAATATGAGGCTCGGGGCGTTGGGCGTGGCAGCCGGGGTGGACGCCCCCACCACCGGCGTGTTCAAGCTGTCTCCATCTGTGCAGTACATCCCGCCGCCCCCCAGGCAGATAGGCTTGATGACAGAGCGCTGAAGCTTGCCCAAGTCTCCCACATCATCATCAGGCTCCTGCTTCACCACCACCGGGTTCATCTGAGCGCGGGGCGGCATGCTGGGGCGCATGGTCAGGGGGAGTGGGGCGCACTGCTGCTGGTGCTGGTGCTGCTGGTGGTGCCCCGCCGACTGTTGCCGATCATCAATGGGCAGCTTACACACTGGATTGTGGGCGACCAGCATGAACTCCAGCTTGTCCTTCTCCTTCTGTAGGCTCTCGATCTCTTTCTGCAGGTCGGATTTCTCATCCTCCAACTTCTCTGTCTCCTGTTGACACACAAATGAGATATGAGAAATGAGAACTTGAGCACAAGTATGGACATGTTCATTTTTGTTTACTTTATCTTGGACAGAATGGCAGAATGATGAAGAGATGATGACAAATGGAGGGAACACCATCCAAAAAAGATCTTGAGTCAAATGTGAATCAGGCAAAATGCCCCAAACACATTATTTGTAAGTTGAAAATGCTCGGCTGTAGAAATGATCGTCAGCCCAGTAAGGGCTTTCTGAACCATGTGATGATGCCAGAGTTTCCTCCACAGTCAAGTAGTCAGGCTGTGTGAGTGTGTTCCTCCAAAGCGCCAAAAGAGGGCACTGTTTGCTTGCTGTGGTTTCTCAAAAGCAGACAGTAGCACAGGCAACATTAAATCTAGAATTAATCACGGACCATTTCAACTTACAACGTGTAATCTCAAGGCCCTCCGTTTGAATTTGAGCGCCCAATAATGACTGCACTGTTTGTGTCTGGGAGATACGGGATCTGCATCAACAATGTGTCATTAATGTTTCACACAAAACAGACAAAGGCAGATCCCATGAAAAGCTGTTTGTCAGGCTCAGACACAACGGGCTGATAAGCTGACATGCTGTCTGAGAACTTTGACTCGTGGGCAAAGGTATGAGGAAGTTGTGCACAAGAGGGCCAGGAAGGAGGTGGTGGTGCCCAGTGTGAGGCTTGTGTGTGTGAGCGATATCAGTAAATCAAAGAGGAGATTAATGTCGGGATATTGCTCCGTCTTTTCTTTTCAGTGGAAAGCGATCATAACATCCTTATTTGGAATAAAGAAAACAGGCATGTGAAGAAGGAAGGGCTTTTTTCTTTCCTTCCAGGAAGCATTTGCTGTAATGTGTGTGTGCTTGAATATGTGTGTGTGTGTGTGTGTGTGTGTGTGTGTGTGTGTGTGTGTGTGTGTGTGTGTGTGTGTGCAAGCAGCATGCCTCTATGTGGGATTGTGAAACAAGCAATTTGCCCCTTTTATAAAAATGTCCTGCATTCATGGAGACAGCTGCCTACAGCAAATTCCATTCCTGCATGGGGTTTTTTTAAGGCCTGACAAGCTCAACCTCGCTGTAATTCGGCTAATTAGTCCATTTAGATGCCGTTACTGTCTGCCAGGCAGGGCCACGAGACAGCCCTACCTCTGTCTACAGCTGCCCAAGACAAAAAGCTTTTCAGCGCCTGTCATCTCCTCACTCAGACCTTGCACTCAGAGGCACAGTGAGAGTCGAAACCAGTAATGCGAGGTTGTAAATTTAGGTGTGGAGTTCAATCACTCGTCAGAAATCTGGATTCCTGCCAGACGTCTGAACAAAGTGTATCCCCCACCTTCCTATTGTGTCCTGTGTGATCTCTGTGCAAAAATCTTTTCTCTTGTTGCTCTTTAGTCATTTTTCAAATTTTCCGCATCAACAATAAACACGACAAAACTGGGTGTTTATCAACTCGAGCTTTTTGCCCACATAAGAGGAATGAGAGGCTCTGATTTTGCGGTTGTTTTACACAATAGCGAAACCCACGAGATGATTGTGATGTGCTCTGGTGACTATGGTTGTCAGATCTCCGCCACTCACCCCTTGCAGCATCTCGGTGAGCTCTCGTCTCCGGTTGCGGCACTTGGCGGCGGCCAACTTATTCCTCTCACGCCTCACCCTCCTCTTCTCCTCTTCCTCCGGGGTGAGCTGAGGGCGAGAAAAGAACGAGCACGACAGGTTAAAAAAAAACAGGCCGTTTTGAAAAAATATTAAAATGAGGAGCAAGAATGTCAACAAGAGCTGGGTGATATTATGGCAGACTGTGAGCAGAATAACAATCAGAGAAGGAATTTAACGGTAGAGTAAAATGCAATCAATGATAAACATGTTTATTCTATGGTTTTTAATGATTACCAAATAGTTTTGCTTTGTTCTCATCTAAAGAAAGAAATTCACATAAAAGTATATTCCCCAAAAATATTTTTGTCATCCCAGGTCTCTCACCTGTTCGTCCCGCTTACGCCGGCCTCTGGCGTCCCCGATGGAGCGGATGACCCCGGGCCGAGCCAGCGTGTTGTGCCCCAGCAGCCCCGGCCCGTTGGTCAGGTGATGGCCGTACGGGTGGGAGCGGGAGTAAGGGTTGGACATGGAGGTGATGACGGTGGGCTGCACCATCCACTGCAGGTCCTGGCTGGTTGTGATTGCATTGATGGTGGGTATGAAGGCACTGTTGGAGCCGGGCATGTCAATCCTGTACTTCTGCAACGAGAAGGGACGAGGCAAACAGGATGAAGAATGATGAAAGAACATTTTCCAGAGAAGTGGGTTGGCAGTCACATCCAGGGGAGCAAGCCTATTATGCTGGCGTGGTGTCAGTGGATACAAGGACAACAACCTCACTTTAAGCACCGTAGTTTGTATATATGAAGCGCTGCTCCACTTCACTGGCAGCACAATCGCACACACACACACACCACCCACCATTATTAAATTCACACTTTTTCCACATTTCAAGCAAATAGCCGTGATTCAATCCACGCAGGCCAAATGCTGTGTTTGTCTGTGTGTGTACCCATAGAGTGGAACAGTGACACATGCTGTGAATCATGGGAAAGCCCAAGGTGTCCATTGCATCTCACTTTACTACAATAACCAGAGACAAATAAACTGAACGGAGGAAGTGTTACACACGTCTGGACTGTGAGGAGAGAAGGAGGGGGGGATTCATTTTAAATTATTTTAATAAAATAACATTTAATAAAAAAACATTGTTCTGCCATCACAAGGATGCAGAATGGTCTCGCAGCTCATCCAGAGACATGAATGTGAATCCAAGCTTTTCAACTTTTGGCACAACCCCTAAAATAAAAATATTTAAGATCTTTTTCAAACACTAACATATATAAATGTATAATAATCTACTGTCTATAAGTGAGTGAAAATTGTTTGCGTAATAATCAGCAGTGTGAGCAGCGGTGTCAGATCAGTATTGCCTCATGTCTCTGGACTCCACAAACAGTCTGCCAGCCTCTGTGCGTAATTTACGCAGGTCCCTATAGCCCCCGATATTCCCGATTTTCCGTCGGACATCCTGGCAGTCTGTTGGAACTTTGTTTATCTGGTGAGTCATTGTGTATGGGATTTGTTAAGCACATGCGGAACGCAGTCAGTTCCAGTAAAGAGGGAAAACAGCCAGCTGGTACAAGCCAGACATAGTTATGTGAGCGTTTTTTTTAGGAGAGAGCTTGTCTTGAGAATTCGCTGTAAATCAGAACAACACGTGGATACATTTCACGCAGTGAGGTGTGAAGGACATCAACATTCATCAGAATAAATAAGGAGAAGTCTGCTTAAACTTCTGGTCTCATAAAAAGTATGTGGCTGCAGTGAAACAAAAGGATAAAAAGGCTTGATATGTGTCAATAAAGCGCACAGAGGGGTCGTGTTCCAGGCCGCTGTAATGGGAAACAGCCAGTGTGAGATTACAGGGAAATGATAGATATGGGCCAAAAGTCCTTTTACCGTAATGTTGCGTGAGCCTGGCGGGGCTTTTCCACAGAACTGCGCTATCTACGCAAGACTTGGCTGCGGGTAAACAACACACCACTTCCTGGATTTGTATCCTATTATTTGTGAGAACAAGGACGCGGCGTGCTCATAACCTCACACAGACACAGCGACAGTATGTGTGGTGTAAATCTCACAGAGTGTATCAAAGCACAATTTGATGGAATCGAAGAGATGAGTTGCAGGGATTTGCGTTTAACGCGCAAATGTTGGAATTTTCTCGGCTACAGGAGGCTTCAGATGGCCCCGAGCTCCTCGTGCGTGCGCGCAGCCCGAGACCCGACTGATCAAATGTGATCTATAACCATAGTATTCCCTACAGCGCAATAAGAGAAATGTCTGGGACAAATAACAACTTTAACTGAGCTCCGCAGCAACGCATGCCTCCGGTGAATGTCCAGAATGCTTTAACACCTGGCCAAGAAAATGTAGACATCTCCAAATCCGTGCGTTGCATCTTCCACTATATAAGCTTCAGCTCTGCCCAGTTTAAGTGCCGGTCAGAGTGTCGTATGTACAGAATGTGCTCTAGAGATTTATCGTCCTTGTCATGCGTGCGCGTATAATGCTCCTCCGGTGGTGCCACAGACGAGATGACATGGTTTTACGCACGGATTGGAAAGATGGCAAGCATTCTAGGCATTTTAGTGTGTCCATGTGCCAGTGGAGTTAGTGCGATACGCACTGTTGAAACATTAGGGACAGATTCAAGAATAAATGTTTTCCTCAACTGATACACGCACGGGTTCGTCATTTACTTTAAGTACCAGCCTGTGCGTACATTTCTGATCAAAGCAAATCAGCAGACTGTGTCGAGATAACTCATGACATAATTCAAATGGTATGAGTCCAAAATACTTGTGTACAGATCCAGTCTATTGCGTCTGTTCTGAGTCACCGTTTCTATCTGTGTCAATGGGTTCGTGCGTATTTTTCTCCCCAAACGACCTGCAGGAGTCAGATGAATTAGTAAAAGCGCGGACGCACGGTTGAATACATATTTCGTCATGTATTTCTAAGATGTTCCGAGCCTCAAGCTAATTTCAAAACATTAACGTGTTACTTCCGCCACGTTTGCTTATTTTTCTTTACCTGGTAGTTTGAGGTAGAGATCGGACTTCCGATCGTGCTGCTGCCGCTAGTGAAGGACTCTGGCTGGGCCGGAGAGGTGCTGCTGCTGCCGCGGGACGAGGTGTCGTAGTTCCCGGAGTAGTCCTGGTACATGATCCAGGAAAGAGGAAGATTTCAGTAGACGATCTGAACTGTGGAACTTTTTTGTCTTTCTTAAAATCCTCGCAGATTTTTAAAAAAAGGCACCAACAGAAAAAATTTAAAAAATCCTCTGACTGGAGACGTTGTTTTTTGAGGAAATCCAGTGAAGAGATGGCAGAGCCAAAGTGCAATAATGCTCCTATAAACTAAAACCTAGAGCATCTTATAGAGAGTGCAGCGTAGAATAAATATTGTCTGTTATATTAATGGCTTCTTCTTCGTCTTATTGCGCCTGAGCCGCAGGTAAACCTACGCTAAAGATCCTCTCAGGTGCGCAAACTTCCGCCTGAAGTCAGCCTCAGCAGTCAGATCCAAGTGAACCTGGAGTTACAGCAGTGACTCACATGGACCTTCGCTTTAAAGCCTATAGCCTGTCTGACCTCTGAGGATTCTCTCCCTCCTCTTACCTACTTCTCTATCTCTGCGCTATCTGCCGCTCACGGAACACTTCGAAGTTTTTTTTTTTTTTCTCTCTCTCTCTCTCTCTCTCCTTCTTTTCCTTTTCACCACACTGCTCAGAGATGACTCACTTCAATGGCACTATGAAGAACTGCAACGGCTTTTCAACACCAACGACACAGCCTACGTCACGGCCTGGGCGTTGCGACTCCATCCGAGGGAGGGGTCGCGTCTGGATAAGGCAGCGAAAAGGAGAGATCCGCCGCGGCCGCGCGTCGACCGGAGCGCAGCGGGGATGTAAAAAGAAAGAGTGCGGGTTGGGTGAAAGTGTCAGGAACGCGTCTGGAGATGCGCGCGTGTGTGTGTGGTGCACGGAGCTGTGCGCGGAGCTCGCTGTTTGGCTCACTTGCTTTGGTCCATTGACGCATGTTTCCTGAAATGGGCAGTTGCGTCAGAGCGCGCGTGTGGGTTTCCTTGGTAAAAAGGAGCGTCACACACGGGAGGGATTCCCTCCCCTCACAGCGCGCGCCGGTCCCGGTCCGGTTCTCTCTTCAGCTGCAGGAAAGTGAGGAAGGTATAGAGAGATATAGATATCACATAGACACACACACACGCACACACGCACTCACGTCATGTCTGCACGACTTCAGAACTTGCATTGATTTCCCCTAACCTTTACCATATACTTGCCTAACCTTAACCTAAACCTTAACCTAACCCTTAACATAACCTTAAGGGTATTACACAGGTATCATTTGTTGTGATGGGCCTTTTAATGAATCAATCAATCAGTATTTAATAAGCACTGCCCCCAGTCTCCTTATAGCACCCATTACGCATTTTAACTAACTAACTAACTTACGTACTAACTAACCAACTAACCAACTTGAACCTAACCTGACCTAATCTTTAAACTAAATTGAACTTTAAAACATTTGTCATTTTAAAGTATAATCATTTATGTTTATGGGGACTTATTTATTTAACCTAATTTTCGGTCCCCATAAGGAACAGATGTAGGACCTCACAACATGAGAACCGGCTGCACCAGACAAACACACACACTCATCAAAAGACAAGTGGCCAGTACGGGGATCGAACCCGCGACCTTGGCGTTATTAGCACCACGCTCTAACCAACTGAGCTAACCGGCCATGAGCGATCGGAAGAGCATCTGTCTTTTTTAAACATACACAAAAAATATCCTTGTACTTCTGTCTTAGTGAGGACACTCATTGGCGTAAGTGGCTAGACCCTTACCCATAACCTTTAAAACCATAACTAAATGCAGAACTACCCCCCCCCCCCCCCCACACACACACACGCCGCCTGTTCTCTATCAGTTAATAAAAAGCACTCAGAATGATTGGAAACGCGCTGTTTCTGCACAATCAGGCTTATTGTTATTAAGCGCATCATTTGAACTGAGCGCACAATGGGATTCACAAAACGCGCAGTTATCCTGCGCTAATGGTCAAATGACCGTGGCCCGCTGCTGTTCGAGCGCCGCGCTGCTGCTTCAAAGGCTCCTCACTGAAATGTGGGCTAATTGAGATTCGGACGCAGCTCACAAACAAGGGCGCAGCGCCCAGAAAGTGACACGTTACACGATATGAATTGGCGTATTAAGTATAATCCAATCGACCACGGTTCCTATTTTAATCTGTATCACCATAACCGGTTAATGCTGAGCTCTCCTAAAGCTGTTTGCCGCGCGTATCTGTGCCAGAGCCGGAGTCTCCCGTCAAAAAGTTTCCTCCACCGTGTGTGCGTGTGTGTGTGTGTGTGTGTGTGTGTGTGTGTGTGTGTGTGTGTGTGTGTGCAGTCAGAGGAAGTTGTGCAGAGGGAACATAATCAGTCTGCAGGGATGGAGAGGAGGGGGTTGTCTAAGGTGACCAGTCAGTTTCTGTGCTCGCTCATATCTCCAGCACATCAGTTGTACAGCAGGTCCATGCAGCCCCTCTGGAGAAAGACAACACATTATTATTCTGCCTGCATGAATGGGAGAAGCCCAATATTTGCAAAAGTTTGAGCAAATGAAATTGTGATATCATCCAGTTATAAAAGATTTTAATGAATGAAGCCTTATGACCCTTATCATGACACACTGTCCAAAATCACATACGTTTTGACTGGGAGTCTGAATTTGCCAAATCATACCGCTGATTAAAGTAGTTTACAGGAAACTATAGCCCACCTGCACTTATGTGTTACCTTAAGCTGCTTTCAGACATGAATTAAATTCTGGACAACCTCCGGACATTCTGTATTTGCGACACATATTTCAGAGCGAGAGAGTCCAGGCTTTCTGTGGACATACACGTAGAAGACACAGACTAAGATGTCAAGAGAGCGGAATCCAAGCCGACACTCCACGTTACATCGGCAGCAGAATTCATACGTCACGATCGGCCTCACCACCCCTCACCTGAAGGATTTCTGTGCTGTTGTAAACACGTCTGATTAGAGGATCTCCTGCTGTGTCGTGCATGTGTGAAAGGCGACCTTCGCAGAAAGTCCGGACCCAGTTCTGTAGACATTCTCTGGAGTTCATGTCTGAAAATGGCTCATGTCAACTCAAAATAATCTGAATTTATTCATGAAGAGAGTTTATTTTTGCAGTTTGAATATTGTGGTTTGCAATCAGAGCGATGACAGTCAAGACGGAAAATCACATTACTTCTGAAACCAGTTAACAGGAAGCTGTGGCCTATCTGCACTAAGGTGTCAACTTAAACTAGGGGGTGGGCAATGGCCCCTCAAAATGTCCGTGCACGTCCCTGCTCTGACCTTTGCAGTGATCTGTCTGCAGAAGCTTCTTTAAGCTCCGAGCTGCTGCTTCGCCCCCGAAAAAGGCGACATGCAGAAAGCACGCAGATGTTCAATAAATCTTTATTTGAATGACATTAATTAATGATTAATGTTTATCATCTGCCAGCGGCACAGCTTTTCAACGGTGACGGTGTTGCTAAGCGACACAGTTTCTCCCCAAATTGCCTGAGGAAATCTAATCTGCCATAGTCCTATAATTAATGCAGTAATATCATTTTTGAGATGCACCCATCGGCGTCAATTTGGGCAAAGCAAGGTATGGCGCTGTGACAGGTCGTGTTCCTATAGGAGTCCAATTTTGATCTTTAAGTACATAATGAGATATCAAAGCAGAACACTTGGAATGCACAACAAACAGCATTATAGGCCCGCGTGACGCCTGTCACTCACACGCTGCTGCTCCACTCGTTGCTTCCATAGAAGATGTTAAATCACAGTCTCATCTCCAGACGTGATGGAGAGACTCTGCAGAGGTCAGCTCAGGACAGGTCGTGGGTCAGTGTGCACACTGCTCCTACATCACACATCATAAGGAATCAGCTGCAGAACATCTCATCCAGCCTGTTGTGCACACACGTGTTATGTCCACTCACAGACTATTAAGCAGGAGGCTTACCTGACTGTGATATGGCTGCTCTGACGCAAGAGCACCCATGGGCCTGATGCTGCCTTCACGGACCTTTAGATCAATCAGGGCGGGGAGATATTAAACAAAGTTGGTCAAGAGCAATAGGAAAAAATGCATTAGGATTATTATCTTTCTAATTTAATAAAGTTGCTTGGAAATGTTCATATGGAAGCCTTATAGTTAACGTAATCCTGTGTATAGAACATACTTTGACAACAGTTAAAAGAATAAACACATCATGCAAAATGAAAAACGTACTATATCATCAGAAAATCTTTATTTTCTGTTATTCCATTCCATGTAATGCTGTATCACAAATGTGTTTTTTAAGGCATTAAGGAGTACATGTTATTGTTTAATAATTCACACGTTTTTCATGGTCTGTATTGTATTTAATACATTTTTTTAAACATAAAGGCCGACATCACTCATCCTGCTTGGGCTACTACCCAATGATGGAGGGTGCGTATACTCAACTCATGTGCTACAAGTAAACTTTTGATGAAATTGTACTTTTAATTTTGTGCCCCAATGCCACCACATTTATATGGTAAATATAATACCTTTTACAGTTAATTAAATATGATGTACTGTTACAGATTAAACTGTAAATAAAATAGTTAGAACCACCGGAATCCTCCGCATCACCAGAGGACAGAAAGTCGTATGAATAACAGGCATAACAAATGGAGATAATAAGATAATGGAGCAAAGTAGTCACCGAAAATACCCCCCCAAAAAATCCACTTATACCAAACATAACAGTTCAACAGTGTTTACAGACACCAGCAGACATCAGCATTAGTAATCCTATAATATTATTTATAATCACACAACACTGAGAGAACCAACATGCCACATTTACCTACATTTGATTCTTTTTGCCAACACTAACTGTAATGAGGTGATATTTTAAATGTATGACTTTTACTTGTAATGTTGAATTTAATATTTGACAACGTTGGCTTTTTTCACCCAAGTACAGAATCTGAATATGTCGTCTCACTCTGACTCCTCTATTATCATCAAGTGATTATTCAGATACGAGTTTGTGTACAGTAATATGTTTTGCTGCCTGTACATTTAATTCAGATGAGATATTCAGGTGCAGTTTCTGACAATAAGAAAAGTCTTCACTCCACATGAAGAAATTGGTTCAGACTATAAATCAACTCATAAGTGCATTCAATCATTTACAGTATCAGTGAGTCACAAATGTTAAGCATGTAAACAGTTCGGTGGAACAGAGAGGGGGGGGCGAGTGTTTTCTCTGAACTGAAACTTTTCCTCACCTCGGAACATTCAGACCTCACAGTGACAGTTTCATTTCTGTTTTTGTGCCCTTGCCTTCCTTTGTTTCCTCTCTGAGGCGTCACTCACCTGTCTTGTTGTAAGACCTTAACCTGGATAACAGCTCGACACGATCAGCAAGGCTAATCTCATGGCTCAAGTGCTGGCAGCAGGACACGCGTAGGCGGCAAAGTGCTGACTAGCAGGGTAGAGGGAGCGGGTTAAACAGCAATCAGTGTCACCGACAGTGGGATTTATAGTTGCGCTCCTGGCCTGTTAACACACTAATGTTTAGCTGCGTTTCGTGATGCAACACAGCAAACGAGCAGCAATGCACGGCTGCTGAGTTCACTGCATGATTCCAGGAGCAGGGCGAGCAACACGTGCCCTTGTCTGTTGAATCCTGTGACTTGGTTTGCTCTGACAATGCAGTGGGAGACACGTGCGCCCTCGTGACACTGCATCGTGCAAATTGGATAGAAAAATTGAATAAAAGAAATCGAATCGGCGGTTTCATCAGGATGCCCGCTGTGCAAGAACATGGCTTTAAAAAGAGGCTGGATTACCAGACAGGCAGACAGCTCCTGTGAATTTAAGTAACCATCCTTCAGTGATTTCTTTTACCGGTTGCCTTGGTGACTCTTGAACACCAGTCAGGCACAACAGCGCACAGGGATAATTTGATCGCTCTTGACCTCTGGAGTGTGGGATTGGGCAGAGAAGAATATGAATTCATTAGCTGCATGTCCTCCAATAAGGCCAATCGCATAGAGGTATGCAAAAAGAAAAAGAAAAAGAAAGTATAGCTGCTTGACAACGTCTTCTTGTTCATATACAAGACAGGGAGACTGCATATTATGCATTTATGTCATATCAACCTTCTTCTGTGGCTTTAGACTGAATGTTAGATCCCATTTGCTACAGATCCAATACTGTCTGTATCGAGACACCACCTAATTAAAGGGCCACTCCAACAATGTTACACAAGAAGATGATTTTAGTGTTCGTCAGGAGCACCACTCAGACTGGAGAAACAGTTGTATAAGGTCTCCTGTGGCTCTGCAGGGAGCCTTGTGGGTCATCCCAGCTTGTGATTACATTTCAGAGGGTAGAGTTGAACTCTGAATCAAATTTTAACTGTTTTCCGATATGGAGTTATGGAAATATTTTCCTTGTACATATGAAGAACTCAGCATGAGATTGTCAGAGTCAGATGTGTTCACAACAACAGGAAAATGTCCGGAACATTCAGGGGAGGTGAGGGGGCTGCGTAGAACACGCAGGACGTGTATATTCCACTGCGGAAATCACGTGTCGACCCTTTTCATCAAAAGCTCTTGAATCTCGATGACAACTTCATCTGCGTCTTCAGCGTATATGACACCTCTTTTTTATCCTGAGATCTTTGTACTCTTCTTCGCGTGTTAGATATGTCATCAATTGCTTGCCCACTTACTTTTTGTGAATAATCTGGATATTTTCTATATTCTTACATGGGCTCACTCAAACGATTTGTGGACATTTTACTAGGGGGCTGGCAGGAAAAGTTCTGGAAAATGCCTTGAACAACTGACTCGAACATTTCCATTCTCACTTACAGCCACTCTGGTGCACAGATCATGTCTGAGGGCAACTAACTTTGGAGTTTGACCTTTTTTCTTTCATGTTTTTCTCTTCTTTGAAACATACAGTATGTTGGTTTGGTATTTAACAAATTTAATAACTATTAAAATTGATTGGTAATAATTGATAAACTAGTCTTTAGTACAGCCTATTGCACTACCAAGGTGTAACAATTACACTAATACATCTATGACAACCAAACTAAATATAACGGCAGAGGGTGACTTAACAATAAATAATAGACACTAAGTAACAAACAATACTGATCAGATATAATCAATAATGAGCAGTAATTTAATAATCAAGGCACAAATATAAGGGAGTGAGGATAAGTATTCAGGTGTAGGACTGAGTGAGTGTTAACGTGAAGTAAATGCTAGAATGAGAAAGGAGGTGCATGCATGTGTGTGTTTTTGTGTGTGTGTTTGCAGGTGCACACTGAAGAGAGGAGGAGGAGAATGTCTGTGCGAGGTGAGAATGAGAGTGGAGGTTGTGAACCAGGAAGTGCACCTGGGGTGAGATAAACAAAGGATCTCCAAGTTGAGGGCGAGTCCCAACTCGACCTTTACCCACTGAGCTGAGACCTCAGACTAACACTGAAGTCCTAATGTCTGATAGGTGTGTGATAAGATTACGACCAAGGGAGTTAGAGCAAGGGAGACAAACAGAGCATGCAGCCATTCATAGAGGTAGGTACAAAGGAAAGAGAACCAATTTTACATGTAACACAGTGTGCCCATCCAAATCACAAATTCATTCAAACAGCAGCTTTTCACTCATATACTCATATTACCTAATATACTACTCTCTCTGCTCATATGCCAGTTTTACTTGAGAACAGGTGCAGGTCAGAGGGAGAACAATTCATCAGCTGAAGAGCATCGCTGGTCCGAAGGTTGTGTGATGATCTCGAAAGGGTCTTATCTTGTAGTTTGTTGAAATTAAAGAAATGAAAATGTTTCCAGTTTCCTTCTGTTTCTGTGACACTGTGTGGGCAACATACTTAACATGAATGTTACGACTTAGTGAGAGTAATTAAATTATATCTTGGCCATTTTTATCTTTTTAGTGGTACCCGATTTTAGCTCTGATGTTGATGTTTGTTGGTTTTATTTGTTATTAATGCTAGCTAGCCTAAGATGTGTTGGACCGACATCTGTTGGAACAACATCTGTTCCCTTTAAAGCTAGGGTTGGTAATCCTGGAAAAGCTAACAAGAGCAGGCTACATTTAAAAAAAGATAAAACCTTCATAAACATCCCGCCCCCTCCCATGACTGTCAACTGTTAGAAGCCGACTTTTCCGTGACACGCTCGCTAACTTCTGACAATCGACTCTGCTTCAGTGGTGTATAGCGAAAATAATTAGGTCCGAATGAAATGATTGGTCATATTTATCAAAACGGGGGCCACAGACACTGACGTTTTTTTCTTGTTGGTCACCGCGACGTCAAGAGGATTCAAACAAATAAGATAAAAAGTGTTTCAGAAACATATGACCAAGCCTAACATTAAATGGAGCCAGACTGGCCATTACCTCTTGTATTCAGTCTTTATGCTAAGCCAAGACAGCTTGTCACTTACGTCAAGAAAGAGGATTTGCATATTTCCTAACAACTGTAGCCTACTTTTTCTAAAAGCATTAAACTAGAGGAGAAGAGAAGCTCTAGGTTTTCTTATGGTAATTAATGAGCTGGATGCCAAATATGTCATGTTGCTGAGTATTGATTATGTTAAGAGGTTCTTCTGATTTAAATATCAGTCAACAGGGTTAAAAGACAAGGTGGCAATTGGGAGAAGCGCTTACTTTCCTGCAGGGATCAAGTGTTGCAACCTGAAACTTGCCCACACATGAATGCTGCTGGATACGAAGCTGGATCACTTTTTAAAGAAATGCATCTTAACTATCGGAGTCAAAATCTAGACTAGACTTGAATTGTTTGCTGGACCTCAAATTAAAAGAAGGGCAGCGCTGGAATTGTCGTGAGACGGGAATTAGAGGGTGGAAGCATCTTACTAAATGCCATCACATAGCAACCACATGTTTTTTTGCTTGTTTGCAGCTGCAGTATTAAACCAAACAACCTCACCTGATTCAGCTTCAGCTATACAACTGGTTTTTACATCACTGTGCACGAGCCAGCAAATCTAAAATATGTTTTGTCACAGGAGGTTACAGTGAATCAAGGTGCTTTATTCTGAAATTTGCCAAATTATTTCAATCTGAAATTCACAGAGTAAAGCACTAGAGTATAACGGCCAAGTGTGGGTACATAAAAACCTGTACCTTCCAATCAACACACCCGTTTGACAGTAACTTTACAAGCATCGAGGCATCAGTTCCTGATACAATGGAAGGAAGTGCGTCACCGACACGCTGTAGCTCGAGACAAAGAAGAATGGAACGCAGCTCGGGCGAAAACAGCGGAGAGAGAAGGGGAAACGTTGGAGCATGTGGTGGAAGAAGTGAACAAATAACAGGGACTGAGAGAAGAGAAAAAAACCTGCGAGCGGTCGGGGGACTCTTGAGCAGGCACGGAGCGACCAACACAGCCACCTGCAGACCGCAAATAAACAGACCCCCAGTGTTCCTTCCCCTTTTACTGGACAGCTTGTTTTCAGTGGAAGAAAACAAAAGTCCCCGACGCGATAATAGTAACCGAGGAAAAGGAAAATGCTGGCCGCCTGTCAAAATCTGCGCCACAAATTATTTTGTTTTGGTCCTTCTGTGTGTTGTTTTCCTTGTCGATGGCCTGAAACAGTCAAATCAAATAGTGTTTCCGAGAGACGCAGCTCCGTGCAGCCACGGTGAACACACAATGGACAAGTTTATCTCACTCCGTCAACAAGGTTGTCAGTATAATTTATGAGTATGCTGGTCTGAGAGCAGGCTGACGGCTGCACAACTTGGAATGTTAATGGGTTTTGGTTGAGGATCCGAGTCGGTGTTTGACCTCGGCTGAAAAACCATCACCCTCCTCTCTGCAGATAATTATCTGAGCTGCGCAAATGAGACATTTAAAGCAAAAAAAACCTTGATATCTGACAGACTTCTTCTTTTATTTCTTCACTTCACTTCCCAGAACCTCTCAAAGTGAAAACGTGGGTGGCACAGTGACATCATCTTTCCTTTGTGTTACGGTCGATGATGCTCAAGTTTCGTAGCCTCTGTTAGTATCTAACTAACTCCCTCTTTCTTCTGGACGTCAGGAAACACAAACACATCACTTCCTGTTCACCAAAAGATATTTTCCCAGGAAGTGGTAAAAGTGTTTACAGTAAGTTCAGAACGGTTTTTGGTATGGAGGTTGAGTCATGTCATTACTGTAAAAGTCTGTTACTTAAGCAACTTTCAGACAGGCACTGAACTAAAGTTTTGCTGACATTCTCCGGAGGGGCTGTATGTGAGCATGCAAATGTCTGGACTCTATCCGGAATTTCTCCTTCCAGAGAATGTCCGAAAGAGCACAATACAGAAGAGAGAAATCCTCTCAGGATTCACTGTGCAAGGGTGTGTTAATGTCCTTTCTATCAGAGATGCAAAAATGAAAAAACTAAAAGAAAATGTCAGGATTTGTAAGGATTTGTCAGCGTATGTAAGGATGACAAAGTGGTGCCAAAGTGGTGCCACGTAGAAGACACAGATGAAGAGAGTTTGTGGTGATAAGGGTCAACGTCGGAGACGATGTGCTGTAAACAAAAACACGTGATCTCTTTAGCAGAATCTATACGTTACACCCTCCTCTGCCTGCTGCACCCCCCCCCCCCCCCCCATCATCTGAACGCTCCAGATACTTCTGTGTTGTTGTGAACGAGAGGACACCTGGCAAATGTGGTAAGAACGCAGGCAGCTCTCATGACAGAGTCAAGGTTCCCCTTGAACTCACTACTGTCACTACAGTCCCACAAAATACTCAGACATTTACATTTTCACTGTTTAAAAATTCCATAAAACCATCACTTTCCTTCACTTGGCCCACAATAGAACCAAAAATCTGTTTCAATAGATACAGATCAAATTTGACCTGGAACACCTTCAATGTAGAAAAAGTGTGGGCAGCTATACAAAAACATAATTTATTTATATATTCAGATTTGTGAATTCACTTTAGATAAAGTCATCAATAAATCAAAATGTTATTATAAACTGAAAGAGTATATATGAATAAATAATATGATAAAGGAGTAAAAATCAATAAACTCTACCTCTAGCACAATGACAAACAAAACCTGGTCGTCTGAACTCAAAGTAAAAAGAAGAGGAGGATAATGAAATATTTAGCTTCTCAGTAATTTAGCTCAACCTTTCAGCTTTTTAACCATCGTCAAATTACAGACTGTGGTTCTTTAATAGATCCCATTTAGTCTGTAATCTATAATAGATTCTGCAGAAAGCCAGTATCTACATGCAACATTACATCAGATGTTTTCATGAGCATTTAAGGAGTCTCACTCTTTTGATGTTTTTAATCCATTTCATTGTTGCTGACCAGATAGGTCTGCATGTCGGTATTAACCCCTCTCTGTAAATCTGTTTTTAAAAAGAAGCTAAAATTAAAAAACAAAGACTTTGTCCTGGACAGAATTGAAATGAGCGTCCCTGTCATTCAAACATTAAATTGTCAGAGTTGAAGACTACAGGCTATCCTGAAAGTCGCTTCTTTTTCTTCTTCTGTTGTTTAATGTTGTCACAACTTCCTGCAGTTGGTCCGAAAGTCCAAACTAACCCCAACATTTTTTGCAAACAATCCGAGCCAGGGTTTGTTTGTTTTCATCATCACAGCTGAGATCTTTAATTTGAGTGATAATGAAAACAGGTCAAAAATATGTGAAAAGAAGACAAAACTTGGAAACCTTCAATATAAATATATGTATAAACCTTTTTTTTTTTTTGTGTAACATGACCTTTGAGCAATGGAATCTATGTGTCATTTTAAACCGAACTGTATTTACCAAACACGTGTGGACTTCTGCGTGTTCCTGGACACAACATATTCCCAGGCCTGCTTCATCGGCCAAGTGGAGGCAGAGTCGACCGCACGTTTTTTGTTTGTCTGCTCTGTGGTGGACAAAGACTGCAGAAAAAAAACATGGCCATAGAGTCAGTGACATTACCATTAGGTTTGTGACGGGATGCTTTGAAGCTTGCTGGCCTTTCGTCAAGTTCTTTGGAGCAAAAAAAGAAAAAAAAAAGGAGAAATTTCAGCGGTAGGGTGGAGGCCGGGCTGAGCTGAAGCGAGTAAGCAGCGCTCGCCTGTGAATGACTGATACACAGAGACACCTGTCAATCAAGATGCACACAGCAAAACATACGGTGCCACTCTTTACACCTTCAAGTCCCAACCAAACAAACTGCCACAAGTACCCAGAATCTGTTGAAGTGGGGGAAGTCACCATTGGAGACGTCTTGTGTGAAATCGGTCAATAATCAAACAGAGATGTGGAATTGTGTGGAAGAATGGGAGGGGAGGAGGCGGGGGTGCTGGGCCATCTTCTTCCTGGGGTGGACTCCTCCGGTGCGTCCATTCCTTCCGGCTCGATGGAGGCTTAATGTGAGTGTGGAAAAGTGGAAAATTTAATTAGGCTGCCAAGGGGGGTTTGTGTCACTTGGCACGAGCCATCCCCCACCCTCCTACTACCACCTCCGCTGTGCCCCCCCACCCCCCTCTCCTCCTCCTCCTCCCACCCTCACTCACCCTACCTCATTTGTTGCATCGACGCATTGTACCTCTTTTTATGTATTTTTACCCATAGTGCTCCAGGACATGTCCCGCTGAGGCCAAAAGGAGCAGACAAGAGGTCAACAGTTTACAGATGTGCAGATGTTGTGATGCGGGTGAGAGCTGATGTGGTGGAGCTGTCACTGAGCACTGATGTGTGGATGCACTTAAAGAGCGAGACTACTGCCAGGAGAGCGGGGCACACACACGGACTGTACCACCGACACTGAGTGTTTGGATTCAGACTGATGCTCATATCTGGGTTTATATCTGACCACAGTGGTAAACCAACATGTGACACTGACAAGGTGTGTCAGCACATACAGAAGTTAGGTGTGTGTTTTATGTCTGGTTTTCTCTTTTTTGAAATAAAGTTGGACATTTTGCTTAGTTTTCTTTAGTGTGTTTTTCATGCTGGTATGACAGGATTCATTTGTTAGTGGACCCAGGACTTTCCAGACCACTGTCACAGATTGTATTTATAGACTGTATATATTTATATACAGTCTATGGTGTGTGTGCACTGTCACCTCCAAACGCACATTACACACAATGCACACAGTACATCTATGCTAGAATAATACTACCTGGCTCAAATGTGTCAGTTTGTTTTCGGTTTTCCATTTGATTAAACTTTATTTGGCAATATGCATCATGTAAGCACAATATCGTTACTCGATTTACTAAAAGAGCAGCTGTCCTATTCTCAGGATTGTGTTGCACAAACTGTTCATGAATCCATCCTAAAATAATTACAAAGTTCTAAACAGCTCTCTGGTAATATCAAATTCAGTTGCAACAATAAAACTTGTCTCAGCTCGTGTGGACTTTCGTAATGTGCAAATGCAATATGAAAATATCTGTGGTGTTGTCTAAGCAAAGTCAACACAGTAAGCAAACAGTCATTGTAGCATCATGAGCTGCAAGATTACTTCTGAAGGTAACAAATATAATTACTAAATCTTTTTGTTTTTAAAGGGGTTACGTTATTTAAAACCTCGCTTTACATCAATATTAAATGCTGGGTCATGCTGGTTTTCATCTTTTACGCTTAAATCACACATATGATGATATGATCAGTTTACATATGATCTGGTTAGTTTTGTTTTCACATTGTAATTTAGGGAGCAGACTTTTAAATGATATACGCACGACATGTCATCATCACTTATGTGGGCTGCGACCACCTATACTTGACAGTGATTGGTTGTCTACAAACAATCATTCGAGCTGCGTCCACTTCTTTTTTTTCTTCCTCAATTGTTTAAAGCTGTCTCAACTTTGTGCAGTTGGTCCTCAGGTCTGAACCATCCAGCGCAGGCTTTTCACACAAGCCACAAGCCAAAGCACCTCCATGTTCGTGGATGGGGCCTGGACTAAACTAAAAAGTAAAATACAATATGTTCAATTGTTCATGTTTCTGTTAAGTTTGGTTTGAATTATTTATTTGATGATAAAAACACAGGGTGAAATGTCATGATTAACAGCAGCAGGCTGGCTTGTAAATGGTTGAACTCATGTAAAGTCAGGGGCCTTGTTACCAGGCTTCCCCTAATCGCTACTGTACAGACTCTGGCTGTAAATTACATCATCACTCCAAGATGGCAGCGTTCGGAATATTTTTTTCTGTTAACTGGTTTTTAATAAGTTATTTGATGCTATAAAAACAGGATGACAGCTGAGACTGAATCATGATTGGTTGAGCGCGTGTATTGGCGGGACCTTGATACCGTGGCTCCACCCCCAATGTGCAAATTCTTTATACACAGTCTCTGGACCAGGCTGTAAGCATGTGTAGACGTTTCAGTAACAACTAATCTCTTTCCAAGAAACTAGTTTGTGTCCATCCTGTTAAGTGTTCAGAAATCTGCTGTAGGTAAATAATAGAGTCGGAGTTTGATTAGGGCTGCTGGACACTAGAGGATACTCGGGCTGATTTTTGATCACCTCCAGCTCTAAAGCTTATTCCGCCCTCTCAGCTATACACCCATAGTTTATATTCTCTTTTTTGTTTTTTTGCTGCAAATCCAAACACCCAAAAGTGCAGCCAGCTGACAATTGTTTTTCTTCTGAAGTCACGTTTAATCACGTAAGTTGGCCACCCTTTCAAAGTTGTTTGCCTACTGTGATAAATAAACGAAAACAGAAGAAAAATCATGTTTCTGTGAGATAACAAGTCTCTGGAATCGCCAATGTGAAATCGTTTCCTTCAGATGGCGTGCGTGTGGTCTTACGTTCTGGCCAAATCGTCTGATGATAATGATATTAAAAGTCAGTTAAATCTTGAGAGTGGAAAATCCTCTAGCGTGCACCAGGCCTTGGAATCAGTTGTACCTCACATGCCTCCCTAACAATTACAGCTAAAGTTCATGAGCTAATGATCTGAATAGAAAATCTGTGATTCCTCAGTGAGGCACAAATTGGATTTCAAACACTGAGTGGTAAAGTCTCTACATCGAAGTAGATTTTGTTCAGCTGCATACAGAGTGTCTATTTGTCGAAATGTAATTCAAAGATACAATTAATTTGATCTTGTGCAGAAATAACATTTAAGCTGATGCCCAGGCCGTACTTCATCACGTGGCTGCATCACATCCACTCAGCTTCAAAAGGAAAGTTTCCCTCAACTCGTCAGGAAACATGCTCATCCCTCATGCACTCCTCCAACTTCCAACGCATGGATATTTATTTTTTGGATTGGGCGGGTGGGGGTTGGTGGTGGACAAAGTGAAGGGAAGGGGTGGTGGTTGTGGTGGAGGGATGAAAAGAGTCTTGTCACATTACATGTACCTGTCTGCGCATGTCTTCACTCGGGGCTGTCATCTCACCTGACAGGTCTATCAGTGTCCGCGGCTGATCAGAACACGTCTCTCAGCCTGACAGGTTGAACCGACAGCGCGGCAATCCAGACTGACAGCTCCTCAGGTAGCTGGTGGAGGGAGGGAGGGGAGGGGGAAAAACGAGAGGGAGGAATCTGGGGGGATGAGAGGAGAGAGGAGAGGCCGCGAAGGAGTAAAAGAACACACACACACACACGACAAAAGGAGTAAATGAAGTGAGTAAACATTGAAAAAATTAATTCAATACGACTGGTCTCAATGCTGCTCGCCTAAAAACCCTGAAGTGATTGTGAGATAATTCTCTTTAAACGAGTAATAGCTGCCAAACATTACCTTTAAATCCATTAAACATTTGAATCCTCTTCTCCTTGGCAAACACCCGGTGCCAGTTAGAGTATTTTTATAGCAAATCGAGTCTCATCTGTTTTTACGACAATCGCGCAAGACTGAACCAAGGCCAAAAGAACAAAACACCTGCGGGATGTGTTTTGGTTTAAACCCGTGAAAGGTTTAAATCAAGTATCTATGATCACACCCAGGGGGAAACGAGGAGGGGAGTGACACCCTCCACCTCCCCACTCCTCGAAAACAAATCTGTCTTTATCTCGTCAAAAGCCAACAAACACGAGACCATCCAGAACGCCTCGACAACACGAAAGACAAAACGGGGAGAAACCGACAAGATCCGGAGCAAAGACTCATCTGATCAGCTTAGCTACGCTCTCTCCTGGCTGCGGAGTGTACGAGGAGTAATTAGCAATTAACAATCAAGGTTTAGCGAGATCCAGTTATTATCTGTATAAGCAAGAGGAGAAGGTGTGTGTGTGTGTGTGGGGGGGGGGTATCTGCCACTTCGACTTGGGAGTGTATTAGAATTCCCGCGTTACTCGAGTTTGTTAAAGAAAAAGAAAGAAAAAAAGAAGAGTGAGGGACCCGAGAAGTAATTCTCTCATTTCAACGACATCTCTGGGCCATTTTTTTTTTTTTTTCAAATTCCCAGATCAAACAGCCGGTAACAAAAGGCCCCAAATCCCCCCTCCGCTCTCCTCCTCCTCCTGCTCTCTCTTTCCAAAATTAGTTAAGCCTCTCAGCTCCATCATCCTCAACATGGCTCGCATCAACAACCCTACGCCGTGTCGCAAATGCTGCATAGCCTCTGAAATCCACCCTTCAGACACACATACACACTCCTCTTCAGCCCCATCCCTCCAACACGGGGAAGAAGATGATGATGGTAGAGGGAGGGGGGGGGGGACAGAAAACTCCCCATATGTCACTCTGAATTTGTACTGACAGAAAAAACCCAGAAAGTACCCCACACTAAGAGTTTTTGATTTCAGCCACTCCTTCCTCTTCCGCTCGGCTAACTTTCTGTCTTTTGTCTTTTTCTGGGAGAAGATGTGAAATCAAAAAGGCGTTGTATGAAATATTAAAAAAAATATGAATCAGGCGACGCTGACAGGCGATTCGGACAACAGGAGAATAAACAGTCTAGGATGATGCAGCTGTTACTGCTCTCTGACATATTCAGGCCCTTTTGGGATCCTCCTTGTTTCCCCCGCTGATTACCTCACCCTCTCTGCTGTTTACCATGACAGTTCACGAGGTGATGATTCAGGATTTTCAATCACTCTCCTTCCTCGTCTTCCTATGCACACTCTCTGCACCGGCGCCTGCAGCTTCGTCCACTTTCGACACACTTTTCCTACTCTTCAAAAACTTTCTGGCGGCTTGCCCCGACTTCAGCTGGGTGAGTGATGCCGAGAGTTAACTCCGGGGTTATTGCCCAAGCGGGAAGGTGCTCGTTGCTCAGCTTTAAGTGATCCTGTTTCACACACTTGTCAGTTCTCGGGGCTGGCAGGTCCTTACTGCCTCCGAGCTGGCTGCTTATAGGGTTGTCACCACAGCAGTTAATGTTAATCTAATGCTGAGATTCATGTTTGCCAGCTCCCTTGAGCTAAGGACACCTGCTTGTGGAGCATGTCAGGCTCCTGCCAGCATCAGACCCGTGCCCTCCATTGTACAATCATTACTTTGTATAGCTTGTGTTAGGTCAGCTGTTCCCCCACCAGCACGTCGAGGGTGGAGATGGAAGTCTCACCTCAAGCAATGCTGGAGAGAGGAAAAAAATTAATCTAAAACACAACTCAATCGTCCGTTCATCCTCCGAGGGAAAATGACCATGTTTAATCGTCCCTAAAATCGAGTCCTGGTCCAGCAAAGCGTGAACTCAGCCTGACCACGATAAAACCCCCTCCACCCTCATCAATTTAATCATCCCCCGTCCACAGATTCCGAGCTAATTATTCCAGCCTTTAATTATTCCATCCGACTGCCGTTGAGATCTCCTAAAGACGGCTGGATTAGTGGATTTGGAGTATTAGCTCGGAGGGTTGGCAGACCTCTGCACTGTGATTCAGGGGGCTGAGAAATGCATCTTCAAAAGGTACCTTTAGCAGCACCTTCACAGGATCATTACGCCGGATAAATCCGTGTTAAGTTGCTTAAAAGCGTGTAAAGGTGAGCCATGTTCGGGTGCAGACACCTCGGAGGAAGGGGGCTAACGGAAATGTGACTTGAACATCGCGACTGTGACATAGTTTAAACCACTTTGGAAGGAATTGTTCACAAGTTACTTAAAGGGCTTATGTCAAGTTGGGTCAACGTTAAGGACGGGGGAAAGTTCCGGACTGAATACGTTTACAACCCAAGTTGGCACACTTCACACACTGCAATGTCATGGTGTGCTTTGAGTGGAATCATTTAGGCTTCACTTTAAAGAAAATGATTCAATTTCTCTTTTGTGTTTCAATGTAAATTTAGACTTAGTGAGTTTAGATTCACAAAGTGGCTCAAACCATGTCAAGACTCGCTACCGTTTGAAAATCGGCTGGTACCTTTTGGGTGAGGAGTTGCGATGTCTAGACTCGACTGTCAAGTTAAACTATTCTTTGCTCATGCTTGTTAAAGATGCTACCCATCATCCCGCTACCCCTGCTTTGAACTCCTTCCCTCTCCAACAACCCTGCAGCTCTCCAAAATGAGAGCAGCCTGTCCCGTGGCTGACAACCGAGATGTTTTGAAAGCAGGTCGGGAAAGGTTAGAGCAAGAAACATGGAGTGGGGCAGTGAAAAAGACAAAAAGAATCTTGCTTTTTAATTATTTTATTAAGAGCCTTGATGCTATTAAATGCCCCAGATACATTCACCCTATAGTTCTCAATTAGACTTGACAGTTGCTGCTTTACCAACAATAAATATAGCAAAGGGCTGCGCCTGAGGCCAGGAAGGACCCCTAACTATGACCCTCATATTTAATGATGAAAACAAGCACACACGCACACGCACACGCACACACAAACACACACTGCCTCGCTCAAGCACATGCATGTGCACATCCATGCATGGGAATGTTCACACACACACACACATACTCTCTGTGCTGTGGCTCCACATCACACGTTAGGGTCCTTCAAAAACAGTCCTTTACCAATTGACATCATTTCTATGGTTTATAAATACATAAGTGTATAAAATATAGTGTTTATTAAAGCTTTATTTGTAATTGTAAGATGGCACTAAAATAAATAGTGTCTCTGAAAAATGTTTTGTATTTCACTCAGCAGTCTTTTCCTCTGAGCACCTCTCTTTTTCAGCCACAGCAGCTCCGTGGCTTGTGGATAGCCGCGTCTGTTGGTCTGTCCCTCGCTACAATTCAGACTGAAATACCACATTGTCTATTGCATGCATTGCCATTCAATTTTGAACAGACATCTGCGCTCCCCAGAGAATAAAGCCTCATGACTTTGGCGATCTCTTGACTTTTCATCATGTGCCACCAGTAGGTAAAATCTTTCACTCATCCACCTGAAAATATCTTTATCTTAAAGACAAACATTCATGGTTCCCAGGCGATGAATCCTTATGGTCATTGTCATAGACTGTATATAAACATGGATGACATGACAGCTCCCCAAAGAGCAGCCAAAGCGTCTCAATCGCTCTCTGGTGGCCGACGGCATTATGGATAAAAAACCCTGCCTCCTCCATGTTTAGGGATGGGACATGGACCAAACCAAAAAGTTAAAGTACACGTAAAAACTATGGTATATGTCATTTCAGGTCACACTGTTGTTGGTTTTCTGGTAAGTTTGGTTTCAGCTAGTTATTGGATGCTATAATAATGGCCAGATTGACAGATGAGACTGACTCACGATAAGACAATGGTGTGTATTGCTGGGATCTCTCTTCCTTCATTCCTCAATCACTACTGCACGGACTGTGGCCTTAAAAGGACGTATTCGGCGCAAGATGGCAGAGTTCATATCCGTTATAATTTGGCTTTATTTCCAGATAGTGGGAGACATATTTAAATACATGGTCATTGGCTGATTATTTCTTTAGTTTTTTCTGTTTCTAGTTTATTCCTGATTTTTTTTTAGAGATCATCTTTATATTTTAATCCCCACATGTATGAAATGCCATGACCAGCATTTCTATATTATTAAACACATTTTCACGTAGCGATTTCCTGATGAAGCAATGACCAAAACAAAACAAAACAAAAGCAGACAAACTGTCAGAGGAGACATACTTCTTTACTGGATAGACATTTTGACAAAACACATGAATTTACAGTACTGCCGACATCTCAGACTAGATTAAATTAAACCCACATCATTCTAACACAGATCATTTCAACATTCGATGGTGGAGTCAAACGTGAACGAACAGCAAACAGAGATGTAGCAAACTCACAACAGCTCTTTGTGTAGTTAACAAATTGTTTAACTAATGTATAAACAAACATCCGTTCACACTGTGGCACCAATGTATGGAGTGTTGTGAGTCCAAACCCCAGTGCTTTGAGAGCTTGAAGCCAGGTGTCATTGGCAGAACACAATAAAACAACATGTACAGCTGAGGTCTTCAAAGTAAGTTCCTGTCAGACTATGGAGAATCTTATTCAAATTCAAGGCCTTTGACTGTGCCAGTGATAGTGATCCACAATCATCATGAGAAAGAGTTTGGTGCTGGGACGACTAGACAGCAAAGTGGCTTCTCTATACAGGTACAATAAAAAGTGAAGGTAGTGATTAAGAGGCAATAACTTCAAGGCCAAACGATGTGGAATTCACAGCGTCTGCGTGCAAATACGCACACTGTCACTCTCACTGTACTGTTAAGTTTGTGCACGCTCATGTGCAGGTTCACAACTGCATGCACGGACACACACTCACACACACACACACACACTCCCTCCCTCAGGCAACTCTCCAGGCAGGTCATTTAGCTGGAGAGAGTGAGCACTACAGCTTTCCGTTGGCAAAGGCTCCCTCTTGGAACTGCGGGATGAAGCTCTTGAAGTACGCTCTGGGTGGGAGACAGAGAGAGAGAGAGAGGGGGGGGGGGCGATGGAGGTGGGTGAGCAAATGAAAATGTGACAACAACTGAGTTTCAGCTGCTTCAAAACGTCAAACAAATTCACCGCGTCGGTCCCGCTCCCAGTGTTTATCAGAGCGCAGATGAAAGTCAGAACGTCTTGTACTTGTTAAACTACAAATGTACATGAGATGCTGTGCGTATGCCTCTGTGTTAAACTCTCCAGGGTGAAAACAAGACAAACATACTGTACGTATTGAGGTTTGTGTGTTAGCGCCCTCCAGTCAAAACACTGAGATATACACTGATTTACCTGACAAGTTTCCAGTAAAGTCACAATAGCCGCTTTCGGACACGCACTGAAGTCCAGACATTTTCCAGAAATTTTCCAGAGGGGCTGTATGTGTGAACGCAAATGCCCGAGTCAGTTGCTCTGAAAATGTTCCATAGAGCAGGAAAATCTGAGTGGGTGGGTGTGTTGATGCTGTTTCGAACATGCAACTAGGAAAATCTGGGACCATTCAAATATCTCAGGATGAAAAAGAGGTGTCATATACGTAGACGACACAGATAAAGAGGTCACACAGACAACGTGATTCAACAGCTTTTGGCAGTAAAGGCTGACGCCAGTGTAAATGTGATTTCCATAGCATCTACTGCATACAGGTGCCACCCCCTCGCCAGAATGTGTTCGGATGTTTTCCTGTTGCTGTGAACGCGTCTGACCCGAACACTCTCCTGCTGCATTCTTCATAAGTGAAAGGAGCTAATATTGTTGGAAAACCTTATTTGTTAGTTGTTAGTTGTTTATGCTTTAAACAACCATTACAAAGCCAAACTTGTAGTCAAATCCAGGCACCAACAGACAGACTGAATTTAAAGGGTTTCATTGACATTTAAGCGTAGTAAATATTAGTAGGTAAGATGATAAGGTAAGATGAGAAAGAAGTATGTGAGTAAAACTGATAATTTGTTGCCTTCTATAGTCACTTGTGCCAGGAGAAAGAACAGGCTGTGCTCACTCCTCAGACAACGCCTAGCTTTACTCTTGTGAGGTCAGGGCAGTTAATGTGTACTGAGGGTGGAATCAAATCTGTGAATATCAACACAGTTCATGTGCTGCATAGTCCACACAACACGGTCCTATTGTGTCATTCTGTATCTAATGCATATTCATTCTGGTAAATGATGAATGCATGATAAATATGCCTTTATTATAAATACTTTCATGAGGAAGAATATTCCATCTATGCAAACGACTTTGTGAGGAACAGAGCATTTTCTGACCTTCTGTTGTGTTTAAAATTAACACATTAAATCCCAAAATTAAATGGTACAACTTCCAAAATGCAGGAATTTTTATTGTATCAGATTCTACTTACTTTGCCCTCTTGGCCATCTCGTTGCCGTCCCAGCGTGGGCTGTAGGGATACGACTTCTGCACCTGAGAATACAGCTGACCGCTGTTGGTGAAGTGGTAAACGGACTGAAAGGTGAGGGTAGGCTGGTCCCTGGGGAAGTACAGCGGGAGATCCACTACAAAGAGCAGAGGAACAGAGAGAGAGAGAGACAGAAACGCATAGACGGAGAAGGAGAAATCGAGGATTGTTAGGTAACTTCATCGATCCAGATCGATCAGAATCAGAATCAGTGTGATTGTGACTTTTCCTACCGTGAACTAGGAAGCAAAAGTCTTTCCACATGAGTAGCAGGGTGAGCTTTGTGAATCCCTCGGCGTCGTACTCCACCACCCCCCTGCAACACACACATACCAATTTCTGTCATTTGGTCTCATTTAACACCTCTTTTGTAAAAAAGGCAATTACAAACGTGTTGTCAATCTCAGAGTCTATTGACGTTGAATCAGCCTCTAGGGGGAACGGACAATATTTTGGGGCTTCCAGTGTAGGCAGCAGATATCGGGGCCAAGACTCTAACCCTCTGTTTGCCGTGCAGTCTGACTAGTTTCTTTCTCAATCACAGAGGTCGAATGTTTCCTCACACAGAACCCAAACAGCCATACTTTTTGTATGTGTTCTAGATCCAGACGATATATTGTCTAATCTCTATGGACAGCTATCTCCATGTGAATGCAGATAAATCAAAAAAGCCTCTTTTCCTCTCCACATGGACTGTTTACCTGCGGCAAACCAAAGCCTGCTCAAACTAGAAACAGGAACCAGAAGGCTTCCAGACCCAAAATCGTGTCCCTTGCCAACAGATTCTGCATATTCACATGCAGAATCTGTTTATAGAGATTATGTGTTGTGATTATGTTGGTGGAGAGCGTGGCCCTCGATGGTTCACTCACATTCCAAAGTGGCTGAGGAAGGCAGCGATGTACTCTCTCCTCTTGTGATAGCCTTGGATGACATACTGCACCTATAGAAGTAAAAAGAGGAAGTGAAACAACATGTGAACATGAGCAGAGACTTAGGAGAACTTCAAAATCTCAGGGAAAGAGAGGTAAATGAGGTATAGGGTATATCTGAAACAATCTCGATGTTTCAGTTTGTGAATTTCCAAATAATTCTAAAAGACATTGTATTTCTGGTCAGAGCCATTATATATTCAAATCCTAGCAGTGGCACACCCAGATCCGAGTTTGCATTGTATATACATATATACCAAAGGTCTGTGCTGCAGTTCAAAATGTACGAATGGGTTCACAGAGTGCGTTGAAATACAGGCAAGTGTTTATTATGCTGCCAACACAACACATTATATATTACAGCGTGTCTGCAAATGTGTAACAGATTTTTCTACCACAAACCAGATCCAACAAAAACATGTCACATGAGCAAGTTTTACACTAAATCCATACCAGAAGAAAGATGTGAAACGCAGCCACAAAAATGTACAAGACGTTTTGAGGAGCCACAGTAGATGTCAGACAAGAGCTCACCAGAAATGTGACTGGATCATTAATTGCAAATCCATTTATTTGAACTAAATTAGTGCAGTGTGATGATGAATAATCAGGTTGGTTCCAGATAAGCACAATTTTACTCTAGAAATAAACTGAAACTAGAATGGCGTTCTGTAGAGCACACGACACAGCCAAGACCCAACAGCCTCCTCATGAAACCACATTTAAATTGAATAGATCCTGACTATTTTTTTGTTCTTCCCCGAGTCTTTTGCATCCTTCCACTAAGTTTCGTGGTAATCTGTCCAGTAGTTTTTGTGTTACCCTGCTAACTAACTAACAAACAAACATACAAAAAAACCCACACAGACTTATATTATAATTCGTCTAATTTGTCCTGCCACAGTTTCATAATGAACCAAATAAAATACTTAACACTTCTCATTTTATCATTAGAGATCTTTAAGTTGGTGTTTTGCTCTGTTGCTGCATTGTGTAGCTGTGTGCAGCACTATTTAAACACTGTTTGCAGCACACTTTCTCATGTTATCGTCCATAAAGTTGTAACAGTCCACGCAGAAAGTCAGACCTCATAGTTTCAGCTGCAGTTGTGTGCGTGCCTGCAAGTGTCATGCCTAGCATTTCTCTGTCTCGTGTAAGAACGTATCTTTCAAGACGGAGACACTCATTTGTGTGCACTCATCCCTGCTACCGCCATAGATTTAATGAATTCTGTGGAGAAAGCTAATTCCTGGATCCACACCAAAATTTATTGGGCTCTTTCCTGACATTTAACACATCATTCCACCAAGTTTCGTGGTGATCCTTCCAGTAGTTTTTGTGTAAACCTGCTAGCTAACAGACAGACGAAACAATAACATAACAAACAAACTTGATTATTAATAATAGATTTGTTGGTACATACTATCAAACCACAATAATTTAACATCTTGATGATAATAATGATAAAATAGTAAATTTTTTGGGCAGCTAGTGAACCTTTTGGAAATGGTCATCACAGCTGCAACAGATTTTTTAAAGATTTTGACAAGTTACTGAAAACATAGGAATAGAGATTAATGGTTCGAATATGGTTTGTATTATTTCCACCCGTCCTCACGGTTTCAGGGTCTTTGTTGCCCTGAACTCAGCCTCTGTCTGTCTCAGTCTGGCACTGTGTGATGCCAGCAGAGAGGCTTTCTGACTGAACCTACCCAGAATGTAAACAATGCCTTGGCAGGAAGAGAGCATTGACAGAGGTGAACGTTTTAATGGTTGCTTTCACTTTAAAACCAGACGGCTCAGAGTAACAAAAGCAGTATTACATGCAGTCTTTGTGCGGGTCGAATTTAAATGTCACAGAAGTACAAAGTCTTTAGCTTACCACTTGACAGCTAAATAAGCTGGTGTTAAAAGCTCTACCATAGAGTCTGTCAAATGCAATGAGAAAAGACTGTCTGCTCAGGGTACTGTGTTCATTTTACAACAGTTTCTCACATTTCGCTCCATATTTTTGAGTGGAGCCTCAATGTTGCATTTTTCCTACTTAAAGGGATAGTTCACAGAAAAATTTAATTCAGTCATTATCTATCCACCACTGTGCCGATGGAGGGATGGGTGAAGGGTTTGAGTTGACAAAACACGTTTGGAGTCTCAGGGGTAAACAGCATTGTAGCAGAATCCAATACAATTGAAGTAACTAGTGACCTCTTCTTCAGATGTAATAAAAGAACAGAAAATAGTTTCCGCAAGCCCCGACGTTCGTATTCGAATCGAAATGGCATCATTTACACCGTGTTTTTAGCCTAAATGTCCTCTGATTGCCTCCTCGGAGGCACATTCACGTACGCACGGGCAGACTGGAAACCTGCACACACTCTCGCAAAAGGGCACGTGCGGGGTGCGCGCTCGTGTGGCTACGTCCGCTAGCATCCCCACGTCCAGTAGTGGACTTTTAGGCCTAAAACATGGTGTAAATGACCTCATTTCGAGTCGAATATGAATGTCGGGGCTTGCGGACACTTTTTTATGTTGTTTTATTACGTCTGAAGAAGAGGTCACTTTGCCTGAAACACTGTTTATCCCTGAGACTCCAGAAGTGTTTTGTGGACTCAAACCCTTCACCCACCCCTCCATCGGCCTAGTGGTGAGTAGACAATGAGTGAATTAAATTTTTTTGGTGAACTATCACTTTAAATCTTGCAAATGTGTTCTGCGCTACATGCACGTTTAGTAGCCTGCTTAGAAAAGAAGAAAAACAGTGTTCGTCTGTATCAACATTTTTGTATTGTCTACACTGTTAAGACACCAAAGCAACTGCTCGTTATCTGTGATGGTATCATAACATTTCCCCACACAGGAATTCCCCGGCTGGAGTTATTGCTGTGATGCAATAGAACATATACAGAGACGACTAATACATGAATGAGTGTGAATTCAAAGGTCAGTCAGTCAGCCATGAAGGTGACTGACTCTATAGACTAGTGCTCAAACTGGGGCCATGTCTCTGGAGCACATGGCTGATTACTGTACACAGAAAAAGTGGATATCCAGACTATATGATTGATGAGACCAATATGCAGTAATGTGCAAGAAGGTTCCTGGTTCGAATCGACCGGGGTCTTTATGTGTGGGGTCTCCTAGTGTCCAGTGGGTTTTCTCCAGATATTACGGCTTCCTCCCACACTCCAAAGACATGAGGGTTGATTGGAGACTCAAAATTGTTTAAATATGAGAGTGAATGTTTGTTTGTTTCTGCAATACACTAGCAAACTGTCATGGGTGTACAACGCCTCTCGCCCAATGTCAACTGGGATTGGCTCCCGCGACCTTCATGGATAATACATGGATAAATAGTTCCATTGGCCAGTTTTCTCCTCACTCTTCTTATTTGTTTGGAGCACTAAGACCATTGAGGTAAAATCTAAGTTTTGGCTGGCACTAAACTTTACAATGACGGATATCATCAGTGGCAGATCACACTGTTTCCACTGTACCTAATTATTATCAATACAATAATGGCTATGATGGAACTTCTGGTTGACTTTTGTTCTCTCTGCAAGACAGGATCGGTGGCTTATCTAAGGATTGTAACTGTGAGGACACCATGGACTCATGTCCAAATCTCTTACTATTTTAACAGCAGAAAAAAACGTGTTTCTGCACGAGGGGCATGGTTCAAAAAGGATTTGCTTAATCTCTCAATGAACCCTAGGTGTGTTTTGGTTGGAACATGAAATAAACGTCATCACCCATTCCCACAGCCAGGTGCAGAGGCACCATGCTGGACTGAACACTTGTCGGCAGAGGGAATGGTCATCTGTGTGTGTAACATGTTGAGCACTTGCATACGTAAGCACATTCTACTATCATGATAATCTGCCCTTAAAATACCAGAGAAATACTTTGCCAATGACTTCAAACCAGGATCCGGTTTTAGTTGGTCAATCACACAATCGCTCTCTGCAGCCTCTAGAAAGCAACGTATTAACAATGCACCTGACCACACCTCATTTTAAGACCAACTTGCACGCATTTGAACACCCATGGGTGTGGGTGTTCAAATGCGTGCAAGTGCATTTGTGTTTTAAACAAAGTGGGGCAGGAAAATTACAACTGTGTTATGTCATGCTTTGCCATCACTTTACTTTGGATGTAAGATAGGCCCCTATAGTGGGAGAAAATGATATAGGACCTCTAAAGATATATTAGGCTTCCACTAAAATATAGCTTATATCAAGTAAATATTGACAACTGAATCTTAATAAATACAATAATGGATTTGGCATGAGTCATATTAAAAAGGAGGGTTTGATCTGAAATGTTTTTATCAACCAATAACATAATATGATGATGTTTCCCATGAAAGAGGTTTTTATGATACAGTATGATACATAAGCCAGGGCTTACGATAGTGTATTAGAGGCAGATTACCAAACCGTTTTTGTGATGCAACAGGAACCTGGAGGCAAAATGAGCACAGCCATTTGCAGTTTGGAATGACTGAGGTGCTTATTAAAACTATTATTTACCAACAGCCATAATTTGGACAAAGGGTTCAATTTTGGAAGGTTAAGGAGTTTAACAGTCTGCAGCATGAGTTAAACTTCAATGTTATAATGATGACAGCGACTCTATAATGCATAACATAGTACTCTATTGCTGGAACAGATTATTTATCCCTGCTCTAAACAGTCAGAAACAACTAGTATAATAGCAGTTCGCTTGAGGACTGGATATATAGACAGAGCTGCAGGCAGTATTGGGTTACTACATGGTGCTGATTACTCATTAACCTTGTATGAATGACAGTGTTTTGTGAGAGAGGAAAAGTGTATGACATCTCTGCAGAGCTCGTAAACAGTCGCCTCCTGTTGAGTTATGCTTTTCATGGGACAGTGGAGACAAAAATTAAGCTTTTCTACAAAGCTACAAGGCCACATATTCAATAAGCTTTTTATTTAGTTACACTGACAGTGTTTCAAGGGAACTGCAGATCAGTGAACTTTCACACCCATACTGGGAGAGGATTTTCCGCCCCCGCTGTCACTTTGACTCGAAGCCAAGTCCTTCTATTGGCTGCCTGGAGGCTTGATTGATGCAAGACAGGTGATCTTGCTCTGCAGGTATTCCAACCTGCCCACACCCATGACTCCCTCGCCCCATGCTTCCGTTTTTTGTGTTTGTGCATGTGTCGGTGGGGACTGTGATGCAACAATGCTGAAAGTGCTTCCTGCTGTGTGATTAAGAAATCTCTTCTCACTCTGTCACATACGCATTTACACCACCCCCGGCTTTCAGAATATAGAGAGTGGCTGATTTGATATCTCACTATGAATTCATTTTAAAAATCAATGCCTTTGGGGATCTGATGAGCTTAACACACAGGGTGTATAAAAGGAAACAGTAGAGAAAAATCGTAATGGATAAAAGAATAATAGCTTAAAAGAATTTTATTTGAAAGAAGTAGGGGAGTGAGAACATGGTGACGAATTTTCCTTTACAATTATGAATCCTATATCAATAAATCCTGAAATCTCTGTCTGACAGTGGGACCGTTACATGCGGATTAATCTCAAGCTTACAAGTTATAACTATTCTCCACATGATGATAGAAAAGGTAAAGGGTCTGGAATCTATCTAATAATTCCAGGAATCTTTGTCTGTCTGACTGTGGAATACACATCTTGAGAACAGTTCATTTAATCGGCCTCACACTTGGCTTGTGAATTTTTAATAGCCTGAGAAAGTGCAGTGTCCAATTTTTTGCAATTTAGACACAGGATACATTCAATATTAATAAAATTTGAATAAACAGGTGACCAGCACTTTGTAGCAGTCAGTGTCGGTTGATCAGGTGCATTTGCGGACTGATCTGAATCTTCTACATCCTCAAAAGGTAGTGGTCGACAACTGGGTCAAAGCTCGGCTCACCAGATCATTTTGAAATTTGGATTCAATTTATCTTACCATATCTGACTGACGCGGACATTTACAGGTGTCCCAAATCTCCAACATGGCAGCAGTATTCATAAATCACTCCCTCTTTTTCAGTTTGTCTTTAAAGGGCCCATATTGTGTAAAATTCATTTTCTGGGCTTTTACTATCTGTAATGACTTGAAGGGGGTCAGTAGGGACCCTCAAAGTATGAAAACAGTCACTCCACAGACTTTTTCACTCAGTCCATTCTAAGAAATATGTTATTGAAACGTCTCGTTTCGTACTTCCTCACCCTTATGATGTCATCATAGAATCGAACTCTTCCCTCAGCCCCACCCAGCGGGTACCAGTCCAGCCTCTGAACCCACCACTCCTCCATGTCGCTGAGCTAGCAGCTTGTTAGCTACCACAGGCTAACCACAACAACAACACTGAAGAAACACCGCAGCGTGGAGGGATGCAAGGAAGAGAATGTGTCCGTGCACATTCCTCCTAAGAACGTTACTGTTCGAGACCAGCGGTTACGCTTTATTTCTTCTGACGTGCCGTGTCGCTATGTTCAGCAACATGTCTGCTTGGTGTATTGAAACTCCGTACTGTAACTCGGGACGTTACTCCTTCATTGGCCGACTGTCCTGCTAACACTTGAACAAACATGAGGACGGTGTAACTTACAGTTAAGAAACACCCTGTTGTAACCTACTGTAAATATGTGGCTGTTCTTCTATAGCTGTATCCAAACATAATGTGACTTTCAGCTGGTTTACCAGAGAGATCGTCAATGCGCCAGAATGAGACCGGTGATAGGCCTGGTTGCGTGTCACTCAAAGTGCAGTTAGCCAATCAGAGGAGGGGCTCAAGAGGCAGGTGAAAACAGCCTGTTCTGTTGCTCCAGAGAGAGGCAGAAGAGAGGACATGGAAATACACATTGCAGCGTTTTTTTCGACTTTAAACCACTGATATATCATATTAGGAGGACCAATACCTCAAATTAAATCCCAGAAAGGTGTAAAATATGGGCCCTTTAAAGTAAAAGCACAACGTTCATTTTGTTGCCGCCATGCTTTATATTGAGTTGAATTACAGAGCATTTATTTTGAAAAGCTGTGAACCTGGGAGTGAGGGGTGTTGTTGATTGCTTAACAGACCTCTGAAATAGCTGGCATGCATCAAGAAATTCTTCTTATGAAAAACACTGAATATAAAATCTGGTTGCAGTTTGAGAAAGAAATCTGCAACCAGCATCACCACAGGCCAAGGTCAGTTTGTTCTAGGCACTGCAGTTTACGAGAAAACTGTTGGCATCAGTTTAGTTTTCTTGCGACTGATAAAATATCTGTTATCTGTTTTTGACTGAGGAAATACGACATGCAAGCTAAGAAAGTATGACATTGAAGTCTGATTGATTGATTCTTTGTCTTAAGCAAATAAATTACATATGTATCACACGCAGAGGAGAGGACTGAAATGCCCACAGGGCCTATTAACTTCTGAAGCTGATTTCCATGAGTAATTTTTTGAGTAATGCAGATGCCAGGTGCCGCCATCACCCATAACACTCACAGCTGAGGTATGTGGCAGTAGTTCTGTCAAAACAATCATAGCATCTGGAATAAGTGGGAGGAAATAACTGATAAATGAATATAAAAAACCCACTGCACAGCCTGTCCTTGCACAGACTGCATGCATGTTTGCCAGGAATTTTAGAATGATGTCTCTTATCCTTTACCGTTCTTCAGCTTCATTTGATAAATACCGTACACAACATCAGATGTGCGGAAGCTGAATAATGCTCCGTGTCTTTTGTTACTCGTACAGCTTCTGTACCTCTGCTTATTCTGGCAAAGCTCAGGTTACTCTTGTTAAAAAAAAATTATACTTCATGCTATACAAGTGATACTTTTTCTTTTAGTGTGTTTCTGCTTGATAAATATGAGGCAACAACTGCCAATAACAGTTTGACATCCAGGTCTGATGTACAACAATGACAGCTTCATGGTGACGTGAAGAGCCAAACGGTTGCTATATCAATGATACGATGAGCGATACCGTCAGGAAAGTGCATTTTTAAAAGGCAGCAAACACTTTTTCTATCAATCTTAGCTGCACTGATACACTAGAGATTCTGATGATTCACAATGCTACAGCATATTGTATAGCACTGATTACACTTGCTGAAAGGAGCCAGTGGCCCACCTCGAAATCAATGCAGGACTGATGAGTGATGTGGATTGTAGATGTCTTGAATTTGCACTTGCTCTCTGGTGGTGACATGATGAGCAAACAGTCCTTCTCCTCTGTGTCATGGTGCCTGTATCTGCTATTGACTCTGCTTTTCAACATGCCTTTCCAAACACAAGCTGTGGCTCTTTCAGGGAGGTGGAGGGAGCAGCTCTGACACTGGTGGACTTAAACAATCAGCGACACTGAGGTCAGTCAGGGACACGAGTGTTCCAGACATTCCGAGTATGCTGGTCAGAGTCCAGGTGAATAGGGAGAGATGGCGGGTATCTGCCTGTGTGTATGGGAGACTGTGGGTGATGGGCAATTCTCCCGAGGGAAGTGGCATTACAATGTGTCTACACCGCATATCTACCTGTCAACCTGCGGAGGCCAGGGAGCGCTCAGACAGCCTATGGAGGTTGGCCAGTACGCCCACGATGGCACAGGCCAGATACACATGCTTGAGTGCACATACACAGATTACCGCACCCATCCCTCAGTGGGCACATGCCTTCCTGCACCGATGCTTACAGATATGCAATAAATAATTCACATACCTGTCACACACTCACATGGAGGGTAAGGAATATTGCTCTTAATCAAAATACCAAGACATGAAATGTTGCAAATGAATGTGAAATAATGAAAACCCCAATGCTAATGGCTAAATGACTTCTTTGAGGGGAAGACAGTGACACAACATACAGAGCATATTTAACAACAGTGTGTGAGCAACAGCGAACACCTTTTACCTTGCTGGTGAGTAACTGGCACACCTGAGGGACATAGTCAATTAGGCATCCTCCACTGGGGAATGCTGGGATATGAAGTGCAGAGGAGCCTCCCAGAGCACTGGTTGAATGAAAAAAAAGAGTTAGCAGTTAGTCTTCAAGTTCATTGTTATTACTGTTCATCATTTTTCATATTATACTAGTAAAATCTAAATGAATACAGTGAACATTTTCTCAATAACCTGTGACGATCAGGTAAGAACATGTTTTCAGAGACTTTCATACTTATATACAAACATATTTGGACTCTTAGTTCAGTACTTTGTATAATCTCCTATGGCATCAATTACAACCTCATGTCTTCTTGGGTAACTCTAAAGCTGCACTTGGCTATCAGACACCTTTACCAGAGCCACTCTGGCGTTGTCTTGGCTATTTGCTTGAGCAGGTTTTCTTCAAGATCCTTTCTCAAGGATTTCCTCAAGGTCTAAGGTTCTCTGTCCAGCCCCTTGACCATAAAGGCCTTATGGGTTTAGTGCTGTGTCCTTACAGCAGCTTCTCTAATCTGAAGCTCTGTTAGAGTGATTGTTGGGTTCTAGGTCAACTCTCTGAATAAGGCCCTCTGTTCCCAGTTGCACAGTTTGGACAGACGGCCAAAAGAGGAAGCCTGGTTGCTCTAAACTTCTTCCATTACATAATTATTGAGGCCACTGTGCTCCTGGAAACACTCAGAGCTTCGAAATGCCTTTGTACACCTGCCCCGATCATTGCCATGTATCTACTTTTAACACAGAGCTCTATTTAGAGATCCTTGGACTATATGTGACCACCTGATTTTATGGAAATGAATTTGAACTAAGAACATGAATTTGCTGCTCTGTAGTTTAAAATAACGTGACTTGTGCCTGTGGCATCATCATCCTCCTTCACTCGTTCTTATATTATTTTGACGTCCTGATTCAATCCTGCAGCGCAGCTCCATTAGTGATTAGTGCATGCTTGTTTAATCATGCTGCTGCAGCTCCCCGGTGACTAACCAAGCGAAGTAGTCACTCCCTCATTTTTTTCTGATCTGGGGCAAAAAACAAAGAGAATACCCTGAGGATGGGTTAAAGGTCTTAAGGAACCGCTTATTGGCTTTTAATGCTCACTTTAAGACACATAGAAGAGGATTTCTTCCAATGCTTTCTATTTTTATTCCATTCATCATTAGAGCAGGACAGTCTCAGGACATTTAGAGACACTCCTATGTCATTTTAAAAGAAACATTGATGTGGATGACAGACGTTTACCAGGTTAAGCGTGCATGATGCATGTAAATAGCACACATCCTGTACGATTTTTCCAAATGTCAAAGATCACATATGTTAAGATGCAGCCCCTGAGGCTTGTTCTTTAGTTGATCAGAAAGTCTATGATGTGCAAATTGTAATTGTGTATTAAAAGGTGAAACATAACAGTGAGTAACAGAACCAGAATCCTGATCCCACCAATGGATAACATCATCATAACATTTTCACATACACCACAGATGTGTGGTGTATGTGAAAATAGTTTCCACATCTTGTCATTCTGATCAGCAGCAGCTAACAAAGAAATCTAGAGAATTTCACAATGCTCAGACTCCCAAAGAAAGGTTGTGGGAGTTGTGAGGAGAAAGGTGGAGCACCTCATGATTTTCAACATCTTACTGTCATGACCAAAACCCACAAAGTTTACAGGAAAAATGATGTGTTAACAGGGGTCAGGGAAAGTTCACAAGCAGCCGGACGAGTCTACATGCACATTCATTCAGAATAAATAACTACTGCTTGCCTTGTGTAGGAAAGAGCTGATCTAATCTAGTTTTGTGATGGTGTCAATTTTAATTTAGCTAAAGATAAGAATCACATCCATCCTCAAAGATTGAAATATGTTAACAGTGTTTATTTCAATCGTTTTGAGACTGCGATGCCATGCAAACTCGTGAAGCTGTTTTCATTGTCAAAATGATTCTTTTCTCAGAAACTCCAGAGCCACCATGTACACAAGGCTTTTCACACAATTAGCATTATCCTGTGCATTTTGCCGTGCGCCGACAAATGGTCGATTGAAAAATAGCTTACAGCGATGAGGAGAGAAGCCTTTGAAAATGGAAAATCTAAATGATGCCCATCTATCCTCCCACAGATCTAAGAATAGCTCCTAATCATTCAGATGGAAATGCGGACAGAGGCACAAAATAGACGGTGGAGTGTTTGTCAGTCATTTGTGTCAATTGAACAAATGTGGTGCACTTTGTATTTCAGCAGTTTTTCCTCTGGAGTACTCATTTGAAGGAGGACTGATAAGGCACTGGGTTCATGTGCAACAGACAAAAGGTCTTTCAACATGTTAAAATTATATGACGGCGGTTACCAACTGGTCGAGCCTTAAGGTCAAACCTTTCCCTTCATGTCATGATCGACACACCACTGTCAGTGGATTCAAACCCATGACTGTAAACAGTGTTAGGCATTTTTGTTGAGACAAGATGAAAATTAAAGGCAGCAAATTAAGTTTAATTAAATTTGATAAAAATACAATAATTGGCAGATTGGAACAATGTGGTTTGGCCCCATCAGGTCCCTCTTACCTGGGGCTCCCTTAAAATGCGCCTGGGCACATGCACTGTATTTTAAAGTTTAAGTGGGTCAGGCTCCAGAAACACTTCATCATAAAGTCTTCATGATGCAACCAATATCATCTTTTGTTAGAGCCTCTCTGCCCAGTTAATTTTTTTTCGTCTTTCAAACTCCATACCCCCGGTTTGTAGCGGAGCCTTCTTGTGTTATAAATTTGTAGTCAAGTCCAAACTGTTATTATACTGATTAAATATTTTCTTGGACTTGGCACAGCTGCTTCTGGGCTAGAGAAGGCATTATAAAGCTGTTTAAAAAGGCTCAGTGGTACTACTCACAACTACAACACTGACCTTTGTAAATGTGTAAAACCAGCAGTGTTCCCCTTTAAACAAACAGTGGGTGCTCATCTTAAGAAAAGGTCCACCATAGACACGATAGAAGAACGATATCTGAGTGCACGTTTTGAATACGGTCCACTTTTAGATACAAACACAGTATAACCTTGAATATTTGCACAGTTTGTTGTGTAATGGTTAAAATTGCCATTTGCAAATAGTGCCTAAAGTGTTTCTGAGAATTTATTGTACAGTGTTATGCGACTCCAGTATGAGTATTAAACTGCTTTAAATTGAGCTTTCTGTGGGAGGGCTCAGAATGGAGACATAATGGTGTTTTACTTTCAAAGTGGCACCCTGAAGAGTCCCCGCTTCTGTCTCCACTGGTGACACCACTCTGAACACTGCCCACACACACACTTCAGTCATCAACGTGCCGCCGAGCACAACCCCTCTGAGCAATGTAACCTACTGTATGACATATTTACACTAGACTGTATACATGCATACATGTGAACAAACACACTGTACAGTGACAGGGCTGCCTGTGACTTCATCAAGCACTGAGATTATCCTGCGTGACTCAGGTGGATGGTGACGAAGCTCAGTTTATTTGTTTGTGTGTGGTGTGGTCTGGTGTGTGTGTATGACAGTACAGTGACAGCGTGAGAACAGATAAAGGCAAAATTGTAAAGAGGGCAGACATGATTCATTACCCAAGTGAAAGATAAGGCCAAGTAGAACTGTTTGGAGATTCAAATGTAGTTTCAAAGCAGGAACATTTCCATTTTGATTGCCTCCTTCATTTCCTAAAGCCTGGAGGGTCCTTAGAGGTCCACATATGACTCTGTTTGTTGACTCTATAGACTAAATAACATCCTATTCCTCTACTGTTACACTGTAAAGGCTCTCTTGGCTTATGTCAATAGGAGTCAGTAACCTTTCTGTTATGAGGTGACCACGTTTGCATAACGAAGCTGAGTGTTTCTTTAATTTTGTATTCATCATCCACTTGGAGAAATCCAGATTAATCAGAACCTTTAGCCACAGTCATTGAACACTCTCACTAGAATACTGGAGAAACAGGAAAAAAATGATTCTATTACACCCATCAAACATCACTGGCTACTAGGCAAATTTATTGGTGGGGGGGGGGGTGCTCATGGCCACGTGAGCTCCATGTACACCCCTGCATGTTGTTGTATAATCACAATTTCCTGCCTAAAAATGTCATAAAACAGCTGCAGCTGATTCTGAACTCTTAAGCCCGAGTGCTGACCAGGACAGAAAAAGAGGGAACATACAGACGAAAGTCTGTACATTGGTGTCTTCTCTTTTCTTTTTTTCTTACTTACTTTAAGGCAACTTTTAGTTTTTATGCTCCAAGTCACTGCAACAGTTTGCCTGACGACCTGAGAGATCTTTGAACGCAACCTCCAAACCTCTTTGGCCTAGTTTTTGATTGCGTAGGGTTTACAGACAGTATTTTATTGCATCTATGTTGTAAATTATATTCCATTTGACCTTTCTTGTAATAAAACTATATTTAATACATTTTATCCCCTGTTATTGACCCTTTTCTTCTATTTATTTTACCTTTTTATTATTATAGCTTTTAAATTTTACTTATTTTATTGTTTTTGTCTTACCCATGGCTCATCAGTTACTTGTGAAGCACCTTGATCTACATAAAGCCTGTTTAAAAGATGCTATACAAATTAAGTTTGATTGATTGATGGAATAAGCTGGATCCGTGGAACTTACACTCCCTTAAAACGTCCTTGTCCAGAAAACTGAAATAACACTGACATCACAAAATAACACAGTTTGAACAACACAAGCAACCATTTCTCATATGAATTGCATTTATATACTAATAATTTGTAACAGCTTATACATTTTGTGAGAAATATAAATCATAATTCATCAACAATGAGAGAACATATTTTAATGAACGTATCTGCTAAGTTGCAGAACATGAATGTGTCAGCAAGATTTTCACTTGACTTGACAACATAGTTCATATGTTTTCCTTCTAAAGTCCATGCCTGTAATCAGCACTAACATCTACCCATAGCAACCAGAGCATGGTGACATTTTTTATAGTAATGGCAAGGCACTCCAAGTGCTTGGTTGAGTCAGAATAAGGTTTCTTTCCAAAACAGGATCCTTCCGTTTGTGTAACCAATATGATTTTAGTAGCCTAACACTGTGACAACACAGCCTGCATAATGAAGGTACCTTAGCAGAGCAGAAGTTTAGTCCTCTATCTGTGTCTACACAGGATGCGTTCGGACTCTCAGAGCTGTATTGCTAGTTACACATGTTAAATGGAACAGAATAGATTAAAAGAATAAAAAAATACAAGCTTCTCTCTGTTTGCATGCAGTCCAATACATGGTGAAACAAGAAAAAAAAAAATCACTTTTCCATTACACCTGTGTAGTATTTATAGAGTGCATGGTCTGTAGGTGTGAATGCACCCAAGGAACATTGAGGCGCAAATGTGATCCAATCACCCAGACCCCATTTGGAGGTGGTCACATCCTTTATCGGTGTGAACACAAATGTGTCCTCGACCACAATGAAGGACCGATAAAATATTTAACTTCTCAGTGCCACAAGATTAACACTGACCACCACAGAATAAGCCTCTTTTTTTTTTCTTTACAGTACACACACATTGACAACTAACATGACAATCAATAAAATATGTTTGTATGATTTCTATCTTGCATGGTGACCTGATTTGATGTAATCCTTTTAAATTTTATCTGAATTTCCAATGACATATTTAAGTCATGTCTCTTTACGACAGCCTTCTTTCTTATTGACGGATTCAGTGGAGATATTTCACAAAAACACTTTTTGCATTCGAACCAAGGGCCTACATATTGAGAAGGATGTGTTACCAATAACAAAGCCGCATCACCAAACTCACTTCATGCAGCAACATAATGCAGAAGTGTTCAAGGTGACAAGGATGAAGAAGTGGCAGAATGCTTTGAGATGCTGAGAGTGAGAGACGTGTCTGCGCTGATGTTTTCGATTGCTGAGTGGGTTCGCTGGGTTAGGGGTGAATTTATGCTATCAGACTGACAATTTCCGACTGTGACAAGATGTTCACAAAACCTTGAAAAATATCTTATCGCAATGCAAAGATTTTCAAAGACTATACAACACCTCTACAGACCCTGGAGAAGGGACACACACAAACTGTACACCCACACAGGCACACACAGATACTCACACACATCAGGAGGCAGGCAAGCATGTGCGCTTAAATGTGCATGCGTGCGCTCACGCTCACGCTCACACACACACACACACACACACACACACACACACACACACACACACACACACACACACACACACACACAGGCACCTAAAGGCAAATGCAGATACACAAACATTAGTGCACTGCAGCCTAAAACTGTCTCTCTGTGTTGATTTTTCTGGGCTCCTAAATCTGGTTTGGGGGCAGAGACGGTGCCCACTCGATTCTTTTATGCAATGCAGCAGGTTTTCTGGGGGAAGGAGAGATGTATCCAACTCATCTCATGGGCACAGTAAAATCAGGTAAACGAGAAGCAAAAGTGAAAATGAAAGGAGCGATGGGTCTGGTTATAAAACAGTTGGAGAAGGAGAATAAAAACACACAATGTGGATAGAAATAAAAAAAAAACTGCAGACGTGGTTCTTAACGATGATTGCGAATGAAACAAAGAAATTCTGTGAAACTGCTTCGAGCTGCACGGACACAATCTCATCACTTACTCAAATCTTTCACTGGTACAAATAAAACCTAAATAAGACATGCTAATGAGTATTTTACTGCTGCTGGTAGGTGCTTGAAGAAACACTTCTGGCTAAATGCTCTAAAAGAGCAATGCAACATGAAGGATGAATTAAATCTTACGTTTGGGTTCCTTCAAATGAAAATTTGAAAAAATATGTGTTTTAGCAACTATGTGGAAATGGCTGCTCGTAGTGATGAACCCACACTGGTGTTCCTTAATGCGCTAACGACATTTAGTGTCTTTCAGCTCAGTATTTTGGTTAGTTTTTGTTTTTCACAGCTTTAATGTTTTCCACTCATCAGTTTTGTTTTTCACCATAGTAACAAACAGTTTTTAGCAGTAAAGCTCCTAAACCCCACTGTCCACTAAATGCTCAGCAATAAAAGACAGACAAAATTTGTGAACTGGCTAAATGAACATTCAGCAGCTGAAGAGCCAGATAATTCCCTTAGGAGGTGGAGAGTAAAACAGAGCAAAAAACATTTAATTGAAACTAATGACATTGACACAAATGAGAGTGCAAATGAATCCTAATATCCTAACATAAGTGACAGTGTCTTACAGTCGTAGCCATCCTAGCTTGAAGTGTAATATTCAATCGCAGCTTGTTTCTGTTAAAACAAATTTCCATGCCCTCTGGAGCACACAGCTTTTTTGTGAATGTGAAAAAATGATGTAAAAACAGTGTTGCCTAAAGGATCCTCTAGACTAAGTTGCCTTGGCAGAAATAGTTTGATGCTTTGTGTAAGATTGATGTTATTCCACTGGGACAGATATGTTTGATCTGCATCTTCTGAAAACCTTTGCTCAATCTGGTAAATCAGTCAATGACTATTAGTCCCCATGGTGCAACTGGTTACGCAGCACTGGGATGCACACAGGGCACATAAATACAACGCTTAGACCATAATACAAAATACATAAATACAGCACAAAATTAAATAGGTAAAAAAAGACTGAAAACCAATTATTGAAAACCTATAAACTGAGGAGGGTGAAACATTTGATATAAAGAATACGTAAATAACTGTAAGTTGTATATATCCACTTGAGTTTCCATTTCCTGCTGCTGATATGAAAGACCTTATTGAGTACATTTCTGCTTTTAACCTTGAGAGATTGATACTGGCAGAGAAAAGAGAAAGTGAGCACAGACTCAGTTAAAGATTAATAAAACATTGTCTTCAGGCTTTTGTCAAACTGAAACTTAGAGAGCTTCCTGAGACAAAAGAGACGCTGCTGGCTTTTCTTGTACACTTTGTCAGTATTACTCTCAAATGCCAGTTTATTGTCTCGTAGAAGCCTCTCTTATTTCTATCTCTGGCTATCAAACACTTTACTGTCTGAGGAGGAGGGAGAATGTTGAAAAACAATTGAAATGTTCTTGGGGATCACGGTCCGGATCAAGGTTCACATCTTTGTTACATTGTAAACATTTGATCCAATTTTGGTTTCAAATTGCAATGTAGAGAGCAGATTATCGACTTTTGTGTGACATACGCATGTCCTGTCATCTTCACCTACTCGGACTGCATCTACCTATACTTGACAATGATTGGTTTGCAGATGGCTGCTGGTACTATTGCTCCATAATAGACAATCGAAGGTCCAACATGGCAGTATGTCTGATGTTGTCATGCTGTCAAATCAGCAGATAGTATTCTTCAAGTTTAAATGGAGAAAATACTGTAATATCATTACGATATTGTTGGATGTGATGCAAGCAATCCTGCAAGCTGGAGCGACTCAGTTTCTGGATAGACTTCTGCTTCTTTTTCTTCTTCTATTGTTTAACACTGCGTCAACACCTCCCAATGTGTCTAAAAGTCCAAACTCTCCGAAAGAGTTTTCACACTGCAACCAAACCAATTCTGTTTGATCCGGAACAAGACTACTTCTTTTGCTCTGAATACATTTTGCTCCGTTGGTCTGGACCGTGGTCTGAGTCACCTTTCATTCAGAACTAAAAACAATTGAACGAACCAATTTAAAAAGCCCGTCGAAAACAGGACTGTGAGCCGTTTCCTGTTGAACAGGCTCACTGTGACAGTATCATCAAACTCCAGTGTGTGATGGTTATCATAAACAGATGTTCATGTCTTTAATTGAAATGTATAAAGACCAGAAACAGCACATTCCCAACTGACTCCCAGTTGAGCCAAGTGACCCTGATCTTGCCCTTTCTCAAAACTATGCCATTCCCCTGGGATACTAGATTCCTTGCAAACATGCTACATCTCACAACACAAACTGTTAAATTAAGCTATCCAACAAATTCTAACCCCAAATGCCCCCAAAGAAAACCACATTTTCTTAAATTATCTAATTGTCTTACCTAGTTTGAAAGATAGAGGGAAAATCAGAACGAGCTACACAACGTGACACCATGTCTTTCACAGTTGTTATCTTCTCTGCAGCCCCATAAAACATTATATAACAAAAGAAAACTGAATCTTAAGCAGGTAACTCTCTAAGCAGAGTAACACCCATTTGACCTCTCATAATCAATAATTTGTACAGAAAAAGAAGCAAATTCCGTGGAACAGTTCTATCAAAGAGAGAAGCGAATGCAACCTTCTACGTAAACTGTACATTATTGGTAAAAATGTGGGTGTCTGTCAGGGTATTTCAACATCATTTTTCCCCCTCTGTAAGGCATAAAAACATTACAGTGACGGTCTGTTTGAAGACAGAGGAAGAAAAAGTAACAGAAAGAGCAAGAAAGAGAGAGGAAGAGGGAATAGAAATAGAGGTAAAACACTGTAGCTCAGGGGGCTTACGAGTTTGCGTAGAGAGCTTTTAGATCCGAGCCCCTGCTGAAGGAGAGTAAAAGTGAGATATCAAACAGCTCAGGAGTGATGGGAGAGAAGAGAGGTGGAGGAAAGAGAAAGGAGAGAGAGAAAAGCCCTCCTCTCCCTTGTGCTGTATGTGTGTGTGTGTTGTTTTTTTTCCCTCGCTGCATTTCAGTCAAGCGAGGGACGACCTTGCTGGGTAGAGCGCAACGCTTCTCTTTCTTTCAAGTCCCACTCACTCTCTTGGTTCCCTTTGAGGATCAGCCAGAGGGATCAGCAGAGGGGAGAGAGTGATAGAAAAACGGAGGAAGATGGAGAGAAAAGAGACAGGCGGCAGACATGTGAAAAACGGGAGGGAAAGGGAGGAGGGGTTTGGAGGAGATAGGACCGAGAAGACAAGAGTTAAAAACTGGAGAAAGTGGATAGATAGACAGGATAGCAGTGAAGGATAAGGATGGAAGAAATGGGAGGATGGAGGATAAATGGACAGATGATAAAATGATCATATGATTGATCATTGACAGCAAACTGAGACAGGAACAGTAAAAACCCTGGAACATCTTGACACAGAGTAGATGGAGCTGAAATGACAGCCTGTAACAACACTGAGCTCAAGTGGTGCCAGAGCCGGAAAATAAATCATGTCTGCAGTTGCTCACAGCTGTTTCATGCAATGATGACAAATTTTAAGATATAATATTTAGCAATTCTTCGTAAAAATGTCTAAAAACAACTAGACCTATGTTATTTATGTTGTTGCCTAATGTACTTACATTATGCAAAATGTTTCTAAAAAGGGAAATCCTGAATTCTATTCAAGATATGGGGGACGTTTATTTTGGCCGACTTTTAATTTCACATATCTGCTTTACCATCGTTTTGCTCTATCTTTCGGGGGCAAACAAAGTATGATAAAGGAAAAACACACTGCTAGCGAGTTAGCCAGTTAGCGAGTTGGCTTTTATCACATTAGCAATCTCTAACTTGGTTTGTGCAGCGCTATTTGCTGCTCTCTCGCACTACAGCATGCTCACGCTGGGCCATAACATTTTTACTATCCACGCAGACAATCAGAGTTCATAGTTTCCGCTGCAGTTGTGGCATCAATGCAGTTCTTTCTCTCAACCAAGCACTTATCTTTCACTCTTACTCTTTACTGTGTACCTGTCACTTCAAAAATATACATTTTGCGCATGCACTCCCATTACCGCTAGACATTGAATTAATTCTGTGGGAAATGCTGTGATGTCTACACAGCCCACATAGTAAGAGCACAATGTTAGCAAAGCAGCCAAATCAGTCCTCCGTCTGACTCTACACAGGAAGCATATAGTCCCAACGCAGAGTGTAGATCCCCTGTATTTTGGCAGAGGTCGACTTGAAATATCAAATATTGGGTCTTGGTTATGTGACTGTAGTGAAATGCAACCCATGTGGTGGCTTGAATCATAAGCTGGATTGATGTACACAGAAGGGCGTTAGTTTGGGCATGTCTCTGCCCACTGCGAAGGAGTAAGGCAAGAATCAGGAGCTGTCACAAAAATAACAGTCAACCTCCAACTTCTCATCAATGTAACTCCACCGTCCTCTAATGCAGTGTGGAAAAATACGAGCGCTGCATGAGCGTGCAGCATGAATGCAGATCACTGACTACACATGGTCAACTGTAGAATTTATAACTTCATTTTTAAAAACAAAACATGAGTTTGTGTGGTAGCACTGTAAAGAGATACCAGCTCATCTGTTGCACATCTGACAACGTAGCTGCTCCACAAGTGTTTGCTGTGGCATTAAACCGCACTTCCTGTTACCATGGTAACCACTAGTGTCACCGGTAAACCACGACTGATCCCGTCCCTTCAAGTTACAATCTTGAAGGGACGGGAAGGGAGGGAGGTTGGTTAAAAAATAATGGTTTGTAAAAAAAAAAGTGAATTAAAAGACAGACAAGAGAGCAGCATAGGAAATCAAGAAGCAAGGGAGGGATGAATGGATATGTGGACAGATTGAGACAGAAGAAAATCAAAGCATAAGATGATTGATTAAAAGCTAAAATTAACAGGCTTTTAATGTCATAAAAAAAGCCCTGAATATTTTGACACTGAATAGATGTAGTTAATAAATCCGCCTGTACCAACACTGGGATCCAGTGGTGCCAAACCAAATCTGAGTGAATAGTTCTCCACAGTTGCTGTATCCACCATTTCATCACATTAAATCTGATTTAAACATTTCTGCACTGTATATGAATTTTATCGTAACATTATATGATACTGTGAACATTTGTGGTTGCTCAGGTTAATGCAGAACCTCATGAATGTCGCACTCTATCAGATGCTTACTAGAAAAAAACAGAGATGTGCAGGCACACTGCAACAAATGAGTTTTCCTCTTCACTGGAGCCAGCGCAGAGATAATGGGCAGCTACACAAGACCAAAGGACTAACAAGGGTCAGCAAGGACATGGAGGAAAAATAACAGGGTAACAGATCTGCATAAACACACGTACAGCGGGAAGGCTGGCTCGCACAAATGTGCATGCTAAATTAGGTGGCAACCATAATGAATACAGCACAAATGCGCTGATGCACGAACTCACACACACATGCGATCGTTTGTCTTCAAACAATGGTGAAGAAGACATACATTCTCGCCCTGGGTCATGAATTAACACACTCCCACACAGCTGACAAAAAGGTGCACAAAAGCATGTAGCGGAGTACATTCACACACGGCCTTGATATGCATATGTGCAAATATCTCCAGACAAAGAGGCAACATTAAGCAGGAGAACAAGGGTGGTAAATGAGAGTTTGGCTCAACACAGCGCGGTTAAGCCTCTGCATTTCCAGATCATTCTTAGAGGGTTTAGATGAGAGCGGTTTGTTTTAAGGCCTCTCCTCCTTTATCTAACCCCCCGTCGCTCCACCGGCAACCACCCCTCTCAATCCCATGCGCCATAGCTTCGCCACTTTTTGCTCTCCACTATAGCGCCTTCAGCCCCCTTCTGTCTGTTCTCCTCACGCAACTAGTAGTGGAGGAGAGCCTCTAACGCCACTGCAACAGCTTCATTCGGGCCTGTAGCCTCTCTGAGGTCAGTCTCCCTCACATACACACAGCTTCATCATGGAAGAGGCAGATATGCAATGAACGCACATATCCACACCCTGAAGCATTCCGCAGTTTCTCTGCTGAGCGGTGTCCGTCAAAACATGGTGGTGTCCATCAGAACAGCACATAACACACTGACAATTAAAATGACCACAAATGTATGGCATTTGCAGAGCATGTGCAAATATAATTATTAAACTAAAGCTGAAATCTTGTATATTTGTGTTAGTTGCTTAATAGTAAAAACATAATAAAACATCCTGGAGGTTGTGCTACAAAAAGGTTAGCAGAACTGTGTCTCTCATGTTATTGCTTTCATGTGCTCTTACACATGCACAGCCCGGATAAAACGAGGATATTGCAGGACAAGCAGCAAGTAGGTGACCTTTTTTCTGTGGGGCACATGCTTAGGGTATTTTGTCATGCTTCCTGCATGGGAATATGGTCCTGTTGTGGTTCATTACAACCTATCGCAGTAGAGTAGTGCATGCATGTATCTACTTTAGCAACGGTGTAGGAGAGTGAGAGACAATTGCAAAGATGTATAAGGAGAGATGATGTGCAAACGTGGACTGCAAATGACAGACAATAGACGATACAAGGAAGAATCTGATTATTGTAAAAAAAAAAAAAAAAATTGGGAGAGCTAGACAAAATAAAGGAGACAAGGAGGAGCATGGAAGATGAAGATGAAAAAAGAACATGGTGAGACAGGGGGACGAGAGAGAGAGAGAAAGAGTGGTGGTGGTGGTTGGGGGGAGCAGAGGTCTCTTAACCTGGTGCGACGGTGCGTGTGCTTGTAAATAAACATCAGCCTGAGATTATTCCGAGCACGAAAGCCCAGACTGTGGGGCCCTGAGGTCAGAGTGGGCCCATACCTGTCTCTCTCTCTCTCTCTCTCTCTCTCTCTCTCTCTCTCTCTCTCTCTCTCTCTCTCTCTCTCTCTCACACACATCTACATCCACACCTACAAAAGACTGTGTCGAGAGCAAAGCCTATTCAAATACAAGTGCGTGCACACAAGCCCATGAAAACAGACATACATTTGTGTTATAAAAACCCACAAGCATGCATGCAACCAAACACACGCACAGAAAAACACACACACCCAAATGCAAACTGACAAATGCACACCAACACATACACACAAACACTAAATCTAGCCAGACAAAAAATGGATTTGATCAAAGAGAATACACACACTGGTGAAGTACCCACTCACACAGTGCCCACAGACTCACAGAAAACATTCCACCCAGGCCTGTATGCGCACACACACACACACATACATACACACACACACACACACACACTCTCTGTACTGTTAACACCCCAGATGTCTGCAGACATCCAGTCATCCCTGGCTCAGACGCTGTGTGTCATCCATCTCATTTTTTTTTGTTCTTCCCTTATTGTTTTTGAGGAACTGACTGATAAATCCAGACACTGGGATATGGGATTATTCACAATGACATAATATGTCGCCAGATTCACAGCACACTCACGCTAATCCGTCAACTACATCTTGCACCCTCGAAATCAGAAGGAGTGCCGAGTGGGCCTACATTACCTTTGGCTGACCTTCCCTGCTCCTCCCTGTGAGTCTCAGGGTATTCAGGCTTTATTAGTGAGGAACCGCAACAAACTTTTTCTTCTCTTTATAGAATTTGCATGTGATGATACAACCCCCAAATGTAATTACAAGATTTGTACAAAGGAGAGTGGTAAGACTGACTTTCTCTGGTGACACAACGAGGAGATGCTGTGATGACCATGAAGTCAACCTTTTGTGAGACCGGTATGAAATAAAGTTTGTTTAGATCCAATTGGTTACTATATCATCAGCTTTCTGTTCATCAAGGAGCAAAATATGACTCCTTGTCCTGAACACAACATACATTTTACTGAATGGACTGATAAATGGAAAACACACTGATTTATGTGATGTACTCACTGTTCAATGCTGGGGGAAAGGTAGAGTTTAGGAAAAACTTGAGTGGCCTCAGCATCCTCAAAGCTCACTGAGAGAAGAGCCACATCCTCTCCAGGGTCCAGAGCTGTGTCCTGAGAAAGACAAAAGAAATGCTGAGTATTAAATTCAGCAAAAAACACACAAACATACGAACAAAATACCATTGGGATTTATGGATCATTTATGGTTACTCGTGCAAGTAACCACAAACTGCTAATATTCACCAGTTCTCTTCTGTAAAAAGAGGAGAGGAGTACTACTGGCTGCAATAACTACAATAACTATGTTGTCCACAAGACCATCCGGGTGCCAGGACCTGTCTTCTGTGATTTTCATTCTCAGCAATGACTTGCTTTTGTGACATATCATCACGCTTATCTTTTGCTCAGTTCAAATATTTTAGTTCGAGCGGGTGAAGGGAATAATTCAAATGTTGCATCTTTGCATTGACTTTGTACATAATCTCATCGTGCAAATAATTTGCTCCGAGTTTGGTCTGAATGCACCAGTAGAGCAACATACATATCAAATAGGTGTCATTTCCTGAATTATAACTTAAGTAATCTAGAAATTGTAAGAGGCTAAACTGTAAGAGAGCCGCAAAGGTTGTCGATGCATTGGTGGATTCAGATTTGGTGGAAAATGAACTCTGGGCATGATGCACTTCTATGTGTTCACAACAAGTGTGCAAGTCCCAAAAATATTGAAAGAGATGAAGAGGAGAAGAGGAAAGACACCAGAAGAAACATCTGTTTTGTTTCATGCCACATTAGCTTCAACAGCTGCACCATGAGGCTGAGCTGATGACTGCGAGCACCAATCAAATCATGTGTGAGATGGATGCAGAGGCCACCCGGAGCTGCTCGCTACAAAGCCTGTCTGTCTCTCCAAGGTTCTAATTTCTCATTCTGTGATATTTTTCCTAGAGCATGGCCACTTCCGAGACACTGTCATTAGTGTGATTCCACATCAACAACCATTCCGGGCTCTCTCTGCCGACAGAAGCTCGGCGGCGTTAATCAAATGTCTTACAGATGGTTTGAACTCATCCATTTGTTATAATCGCTGCCCACCGTGGTGAGAGGAAATCTAACCACCATACATGATGGACAGAGGCACAGTGAAACCAGTTTGCAGCAACGCCGCCTCAAACATGTGATCAGGCCTATTAACTGATTACACACGCTTTGGTCTGTTAATCACGGAACCAAAGTGACCATTGGATTAAAAAAAACACGGCTGAGTGGGCGGAAAATGAAATTCCTTCACTGACCACGTCTTCTTCAAGTGAAGCTGAATTAATTTTCTCTGCATGTAATCTAATGATTTTGAACACAGTGTTTAATTAAAGATGACAAACTATAAATAAATAATAAATCAAAAAAAAAAAAAAGGTGCATGAATGATAAAATTCAGGGGTAAGGGCAGCAGTTCTGTCTTTAGTATTTAACATAGAAAGCAAATATGAGGATCATTGTTAAGAAGTTCTTCAGTCTTAAATACATTAGTAATCTAACATCAGCAGTAACAACAATGGCTGCTGCTCTGCTGACTGTCATGCAGTTTGCCTTGTCACTACAAATACATTAGGGGGTGAATACATAAGGAGTCGATGGGAGGCGGTGAAAAACAGCAGGCTGTGTGGCATTCAAAAGTGTTGCATGATGGAATCAGCTCACATCAATATAGTGTGCATTTGTAAACAAGAACTGCTCTGTGTCTCACAGCAGCGCCTGCAGCTTCTGCCGCTGACGATATGGGACGGACATGAACAGGCATGGCGATGTGGGGCAGGAGATGGCTTTTCTTTTTTGGTGAAAAGATTGCTTTGCTCCAGTTTGTAGCTGTCAAGTTCCGTTTCCGTCTTTAAAGGTGATTTAATGGATGCTTCCTTTGGACTGGGGCAGAGTAAACAAATGAATGAAAACCAACAGGAAGGTGAGAGGGCCAGGAGAGGAAGATGGGTCAGCTCCGTATGGGCTGCAAAAGAACATGCCGCAATTCGGTCAGACCAAGGGTGCTGTTGCAGGAACAGCCTTTTTTGCCGAATGATTCAGACTCATCTTGTCCTAAGAGACAGCAAAGAGCTGTCACAAGTCACGTTGCATCAGTGAAACAAACAAGCTCACAATAACTAAAGGCAGAACCTTTAACTTTTAGCTGTTGCCATCGTAAATTAAAGGTGCTGTGCAAGGAAGCTGAAGATGTGCAGATGAAAATAGATATTTTGGGTTTTCAAAAACACAAACTTAAAATTCAGTCTTTGAATAAACAGGGTAAAAACTTTTTTATAGTGAGTTTTGATAATGTTGCTTATTAGACAACAGTCTGAGAGATAAACACAGATTGTGGAATCTTCACACAAATGGCTGCAATGCTGTTTGCCTGCGTCACCAACCTATTAACTGTGATCGACCTGTTAAGGTTGGATCTGAGAAGATCATGAGGCATTTCAGTTGAGAGTTTATTTGTGAACACATCTGAACTCTCTCACAAATGCTTTAAGTTGCTGCTAAATCAAAGTGACTGCTGCTGCCCTTGTTGTACATTAAACAACAATTAACAGTGTCAGAGTGTAACAATGTTGATGTAGATCTGTTTGGACAATACGTTTTTTCAGGCAACAGGATCTCATGATCTGATGTCATCAAGGTGAAAAACATGGTTTAGATTAAAATCTATTTAGACTAAATCTATTATTAGCTTGTTGCCTGAGAGATTCCATTTGTAAAATTTTTAAGTGTCACTATTGAAGATTTGAATTTCCCACTGATCTTGGGAAGCTGTGCTTTGTTTCTTGCTGTGCCTAATTTTCTCCCAAGACAAAATATGAAAATGTTTGAAACTGATGTGTATACTGTGTATTCAAATGTACTGCATTAAAGAAAAGGCCATGTGTTCGATGGCAATGATATATAACTGGATTTATTAAGCAGATAAATAAACTGGGTTTATAAGGTCAATTGTAACCTCAGCACTGCCCAGATGCTGTAACGGATAATGCAACTGTGTGACATATATCACTGATTTATAATGAATTAAAGATCGTTTGTTGCTGTCAAATATTCAGGTTTAGGAAACTTCCCAAAATAAAGGCATTTTTGAGCAATTTTCACCCTTATGACCACTAAAGCTCTTTGGACTGTTGTTTCAAGTGCTAAAACCTACAATCCATAGAGGCACAATGGAAAATATAAGAGGAAATATATATATGATATATAGATATATGTACTTTATTTATTTATACAAAACATAGGAGATACAAAATACAAACAATATAAAGGAATACAAAATATTAAATATGTTTTTTAAATCGTGTGACAAAGATGTCTGTGTGTTAATCATTTAAATTCCATGGTACAAAGTTTTCAAAGCTTCTTAAGTGGAACTTGAAAAGCAAAATTAAAGTGTAGAAGGACAATACACATGATTTTCTTGATGGCTGGTTATGATTATGGAATATACAGAATACCGAAGAGTATTCAGTTGCAGTGTGGTTGTTATTTCCAGGCATTTCAAATCTTTTCTTCCTCCCAAACTTTGCAAATCTACACAGGAAGCTTGTGAAAATGTATCCTAAAGAGAACAAAAGTTGACCTTTTAACCTGCCTGCCTTGAAACCATTACTTAAATTGAAACAGAGGAGCTTTCTCCCAAACTAAATGCCCCAAATGGCCATTATTTGTTTCTGTGCACACATACACACATCCTTCAGCCCTTTTAACCAAATACCCTTGAGGGCAACTGCTGCTTGCTTATGTAAACAGTTAGTAGAGAATTAACATTTAAAAAAAAGCCTCTGCTCCACAGGCTATAGTTAGGAGCTTAATGAAGAGACTTCTTCATTGGTAAGTAATGAGCACGGAAATGGCCTGGGTCAGACCACTCCAAGTAAAGGAGGGCGTCCTGCAGGGGTGGTAGTTGGACGTTGAGGCAGTATTTACTACATGCCCAGAGAGAAAGTGACTCAACTGCTTAAGGACTGGATTCAAGAGGAGTGTGCATGCCTGCGTGTGTTCGGCCATCAAGGTTAGTGAGTGCCTCAGAGTCAATCCCTTTCACGTGGCCGCCACCCCACGTCTTCCATCCTCCTTTCTCTTTCAGACGTATGTGTGTGTGATCACACACATACACACAAACGCATAGACTCTATCCCTTGTGTCCGTTCTAGTGTCTCCTGATGCCCCGGCCTCTGGCATCTCCTCTGTGTTGCATGTGACAGGTTGGAGATGTGACAGCTGTCCTTATGCCAGACCAAGTCTGGCCAAAGTCACAACACACACAAACACACTCATCTGCAAACGCTATACAGGGGCTCGACTGCAGGGCTAGTACGGAGGAGGTAAGGGCACTTTGTCCGCCTTCTTCGCCCAACTTTAAATGTCATGCCCAACGTAATGGGGCGGCTTGACTGACAGCAGGGTTGTTGCGCAAGGACATGTCCAGCTTTGAGGCGAGCAGCGTTGAGTGCCCCTGTGCACATGCCGGACACAGCCCCTGAAAAACAACTGATTGGGAAGCATTGTGGCTTCCAAAAGAAAATGTTGAAAACTAGAAAATATCTCAGAAATCCGGGAAGGATCATTTGAGCAACACTAGTGCCCAAGTGCAGTCTTGAAAGGGTTTATTTACCTGGAGAGATCCTTCAGTAAAAATACCATACCAAAATACCAAAAATAGTTTTTTTGCAGCATCAACCAATTTCAGAGCCACTGGGCTCTTCTGCAGTTCCAAGTGAACATGTGGCATCAAACTAGCAGCAGCAGCTTAGAATGGAAGAGGTAGGCATGCCAATGTGCGCCATTTGGAGGTAACAAATGTAATGGTGTCCAAAAATGGTCTCACCCCTGGGTAATGCACTCTGAACATCACTGCATGTCATCTGGGCTGTAAGATGCCTTCCCTGTTACAAGCAGTGCACGTTGCTTATGTACACTCTTTGATGCTCTTTGTCAAAACCTGGGTTTTATTGAATTCATTCAAATATTTTTGTCTTTGATTGAGGTTAGATAAGGATACGTTTATTTATATGCACAATTGAGGACTGGATACCAAACTGAATATGGGCAGCAGACACCATCCAATACACTAACCTGACTGGGCAAATGAAGACCTTCAACTCATGAGGCTCACTTGTCTGCTGGCTGAGAGTCAGTTTATGACTACTATATATTCACTACAACTAGATTGAATAATGATGACTTAATTGTCCCTACATATTTATAAAGAAAAGCTTAATTCACCCATGTAAATAAAGGTGCAATAATTCAGGTTTCAGAGGAAGAATATTTTACTCTCTGGTGAAATACTATAATCATATTATGGTTCATATGGTGTTTCAAGGTTAATTAGATAAATCTGGGTAATTCAGCATGTATACTCTTTGTAACTATTCAGGTGTACATAGAAGGTCAATATTTAAATAATGGATCCAAAGTGAATGATTGAAAACACTGAAAGAGCGTTGGCAGAGGAAGTGCTGGTAGTCTCCATTGAGACTCAGCAAAACAGATATACTTCGATGTAATCTTAAATAATGTTTTGAAAATCAACATATTAGAGCACAAAAATGTGTCTGTGTTCATTGTCAAGAGCCTTGAACTCAGCGGGAACAAAAGCAGTGACTACTACAGTGAATTAAATTATACTTTGAGTCATTCCCCAGAATATAGAATATGTCTGACATAAAAAGTTATCTGTTTGTGTCAGCCTTTCCATTGAGACTTTGACAGAGACTCACGCCATCTCACCCTAAGGACGAGAAGCATGGGGTCAAGGTGGCAGCTGCCAAAATGTCTCATTGCATGAAGTGAAATGTTCAGATTGAGAAAGAGAGTTGAGGATATTGCTCCTAATGAAGTGGTGGGGCTGCTGCTTGTGGGGAGGGGGTGAGTGGAGTCGTGGTGGGCTCCAGGGGCCATGATGATCCTGCTCCCTCCACCTCAAAATGCAGACCATGCAAGCAAGACCAGGTCAGCACAACCCAGTTGGCACGCATGTCCAAGAGGACCTAATGTCCTTATTTGAAATAGCTGCCCTCACTCATGTCCGCCCCACTCTCTGTCGAACTCTCCTCTAAATCAACCTCTCAGCTCGTGCTGTAACTCGGGCTGACGTAAGACAAGCATGGTGGATGATTAACCAGGCAACTTTGTGCCACCACATACTTGTGCCTTGTGCCAGGAGTTGATTCTGTCAAGAGGACAATTGGAGAGAGATTATGCAGCACTCACGCTCCACCTGGAACCATGTTGGTAGAACGAGATCCAAACACATATAAACACAGACCTGTTGCCACAGTCCAAAGGCTTTGTGCACTGGGTGTGTTTGCAAACTGAATAAGAACATGCTTATCCCTGCGCCTCTCTCTGTTGAGCACACAGAGCTTCAAGAATGATGGGTGTGGAGAAAAAATTATAATCTATCAAATTGCCCTGAGTTGATGGGTTAGTTACAGCAAACTGTAACTGCTGTGTGTAATGAAAAACAAGTTATAAAAATAAACTGAGCTCAGCAGATTAAGTCTCTGGACTAAGGGGTGTTGAGAGGGGTGCCACTGTCAGTTGATTGCTATATACGCAGAACTAGAACAGCTCTCAGAAGAGTGCATACCTCCACCAAAGCCCAACAATCCCCTTTAATTCAATTAAGCTGACATTAATGGTACACATTAGTAATATATATCAGTCCACTAAATATGCCATCAACATCCAAATATATATCAGGACATGGTCACATACACAAAAACGAGGCAAATGTAGTGGGTCAAAGTCGGTGGAGTTCACCGATGTTGAACTCCACGTGAGGCCAGGTTGCGATTAGCTTTGCCACAGGTCAACCCCAAAAAGTTATGTGTTCTTCCCTGAGCCATTACGCAACCTTTCACCAAGTTTCTTGTAAAAAAACGTCACGTATTGTTTGAGGAATGCTCCTGACTAATAGAAAAAAAAAAAACCTGAGAAAAACATAACCCCCTTGGTGGAGGTAAAAATGTTGACTTATTCCCTCTTCAGTTCATGCAAGTAGGGTAAAAAATATGGTTAAAAAATAATTTTTACCATATTAAAAAATTTGAGTATTTACTTTTCAATTTTAACATGGTGAAAATAATTCACCATTCAATAAACATAATTGTAGAAGGGGTCAAATGGTAGCTTCAAAATAAAAAAACATCAACTTTAATGTTCCACTACTGAGGGCACTTTCAGTTATGTGGGCAGGTTTTTTTCAGTTCTGGTGGTGACTTCTCAGAAATCACTATATCACTCTATCAATAATAGAAGCTGTAACAACTGCAAAACAAGTCACAAGTGCACTGGGTTGCCAAAGGATTAACCACCGGTGTCTCCACCCCAAACACTCACCCGCTTAGGATGCTTTGCTTGGAAACGAAAGTGAATGAGACACCTATTGCCATGGATGAAATATGACAAGCTGGGCCAGAGCACAGTCAATACAAATCACACCAGTCACAAGTGGGAAGATCCAAAATATTATGCAGAGGTCATAATAACAATTACTCTGTACGTTTGGAGGGAACCAAACACGGCCCTGACGTCTCTCCTCGTATATTCTCCTTTCTTAGGAGCTTGGCAAAGAAGCAGAATCTTTACGTTCTTTGTGACAATAACTGGCAGATGACCAATAGATGGGCCTCTGACACGCTTGATCCTGTTTTGAGCCAACACGCGAGTCATATGTGTGAATGTGGCCAAGTGTGAGTGATAGTGTGTCATCGATAGCATGTCACTGCAATGATCTGGCTTTCAGTGTCCTCTCTGTGTGAATCTTAAGTGTGTGATGCTACGGCTTGAAGCCACAAGGGTGACTCAAGCATGTTTGGGTATGGATAACTGCATGTCTGCGTGTTTCAAGAAATGAATGAATGCATGTAGTATGTTCATACTGATGACACAGTGCACAGTGATCTACAAGTCAAATGCCATTGGATGCTTTGACTGGTGACAGTATGTGCAACATTCCTAAATCTCAAAAGGAGATGTTTTATTGCACTGTAAAACCAGAATCTTTTTTCTCTCTCATCTCATCACCCAATGCAAACTGAGTGCAAAAGCTGAAAGGCAAGACTTAACGCACTGGTTATTGTGGCATTTGCTGGGGGTGATAATTGTAATTGCGTTAACATTGCTTCACTGATGGTGGTGCAGTTTACTCCCACTGCAGTGTTAATGACACTATTCCCGTTATTTGGACCACTGTTGCCCCTTACAACTTTTTGGGGACAAATTATTTATTTATTAGACAAATCATCAAATCAGGTTGTTTCTGGAGTAGTTAGCAAATGTATTTATTGCAGGGCTTCTATATTTGACACAATGTATATTTCAACAATTCACCAAGATTGAAAATGTAGATTAGTATTGCCTGCTGACAAGAGTGGTCTCTCCTCATCTTTACTGCTCGTGTTAATATACTGTCATCTTAAACTTGAAAATATCCCACATATCGTCATTGTCGTTCACCCTAGAAGGCATAGTATGTGGCATAGTATCTTATAGTATTGCAGACATACATTTAGTTACAATAATGAATGGATGCTTGATTTGTACCACATCAATTTAGGAGGAGAAATACATTTTCTTTTCAGATTCTGATGCTTAGTTATGATACCTTCATATGTGCTTTTGTATGTTGCTTTGCAGAAATAGAGGAAAAAGGTGAAGGTGGACTTGGGCACATTCCTCTTCACAGTGGGAATTTGAAGTCATTGGTAAGCCAAGGGTAAAGCAAAGGCCAGGACTAACAAATGAGTACAGACAGGCAACATATAGGGACGCAATTTCACCCTGAGGCCACCTATGTGTTAATAAAAAGCCTACAGGAGGCAGAATAAGGCATGCAGAAGGACAAGGAATTGAGAGATAAATGAAAGCTGAAAAACATCGAGGTTGAAGTGAGAGAAAAAAAACAAAGGATTAGGAAGAAGGACATTTGGATGTGTTACAGAAAAACAACATATAACTTGATATAGAGCGAGGGCGGAAAGTAGGCCAGATGGAAGTAATTCCATGGAGGCGTGGAGAAGTGTGGGGGGACGGAGGAAGGGGGAAGAGGTGGTGGTGGGGTTTCTCTTGAGACTCTAATGCTGGAAACCTCTGATGCTCAGCTGGGGGTACAAGCAGGTGGGTGGGAAATCTTCGTTTGGAGATTCAGTGTGGGTGGTTATGACGGGGTGGGGGTTTGTATGATTGTGGATCGCATGTTCGCCTAAGGAGACAGGAGGCGGGCATGACCTTTGGTAGCACGGAGTCATATTAGGGTCACTGGATCTGAACTCCTTGCTCTCTAACCACACCTCCCCTGGCTCCTCTCTTTAACACCCTTTCCTAACAGAGAATGCTGAGGTGTTGTCCTTCACCTCCGTAGGTAATATTTTTGCCATTTACTTCCTCACTTCAAAAGGAGGTGACGGAAACTTATATGTTAGATGTCTTTTGAAAGGCACGGTACATTGCATCAGTTCCTAATATAGGAGATGAGCGCTTTATCTATTTATGTATATACACATGGGGATGTAAGGAACATCCATAACATGTGGTGGGCTTTTTCAACAGGCAGATATGAAAGTGATTGTACATAAAAAAAAACGTCTGAATTAAAGGGTAAGGAATGCTGTACATTTTCTGCTTACATGCATGAGACACGGAGAAAACAAATATGACATTTTTTTTACTGAAAGCTTAACAGTAGAAGATTAATAAACATAATCAATTAAAAGTAAAAGGCCAGAAGCATCATCATTATCAAGATGAGACGTACTGAGTAAATATGTTCCATAATTGCATGTCATGAGGCAAGAGATGACTAAGTTACAGTGTGGAATATGTTGTTTATCCTGTGCAAACAATTATCAATTCACCAGCGTCAGAGGCATTCTGTGAAATTAGTCACCACATATGCTCCCACACCTCGGTATCATATGATTGGACCAAGACTTAATAGGCCAAATGTGTGTCATCATCAATAGGATGTGAGGGCGCTGAGGTTTTTCTGATGTATTCTTACCTCTGATGAGGACTACTAGCTTAGTAAGGCAGTGCTACAAAGAAAAATTTAAATGGGAAAGAGGAAAAAAGTAGAGAACATACGAGCTGAAAGCAATGTCAAAGATATAATACAACTCAATTCAGTTTAAAAAAAAACATAATTTAAATAAAAGGTCAAGCAGCTCACATTTTCTCTTGTTGCTAACCACCTCATCATGTGGCAAGGCGGTGGTGCCACTAGTCATGTGTCACAACATGGAATGATGGAGAATGCCTGACTCCTCCAGCTCGAGGCACGACCTTTCCAACAGCCTGTCTGTCAAGGCAGCACCAGGGTTGGGTCAGTGGGTGGAAGTGCACTGATGGAGGTGAGGGCGTGAAACAAATAAAGCAACTGTCACCTGTATCCTAACAAAACCAAGCCCTCTGACCTTGCCACATTTACTCTATATTACTTTATCATCTGGATCTCTTGCCTACAGAAGCAGATTGCAAGGTCAAAGGTCATCTGTGATAAAGTTGGACTTTCAAAAGAGGAAGCTTTGACATGATGGCCATTCTGACCTCTATAGAAATAGAGGCATATGACCAATAAACAATACTTGAATATGTCTCTTTTCCAACCATGTGTCTGTTTAATAATAAACACATTGCTATGTATATTTATTTGCAAGCAGTATTTTACTTCCCAAGCAATATACTGTATATATATTTGAGAAAATATATATTATATATCAATAGGCTCCTTGACCTTACAGCGAGCATAAACAACACCATGGCCTTGGCAACACCTTGGTACACCAAAATGGAATGCAGCCATTTCTGCATCAGGGAGTATTGAAAAGCTTTTGTTTCTGTACCTACAATCTGAATAATAAATAAGCAGCAGAGTAGGAGGTATATATGTAGGCAGTTAGTGCAGTGATAAATGGCAGTAATAAAGTTGCATGTAATAATATTCTAATATTCTACTTGTGGATTGCTACTGTTAGCCTGCTAGAAAAGCTAGCTACGGCAGCTTATGCTAGTGACCCTGCCACATTATTTCATGTCGTGCCCGATTTTCCTGCTGAAGCTTCCTGCCCTGACCTGACCTGACAAGTGCAACAAAACAGGAGAATGAGGAAGATGTGCATCAAGCACAGCAGCATATGCCCACACAGTCTTCACACTCCTTGGTGATGTTACTGATGTGCTGCTATGTATGTTTATTAGTCTTCTGTCCTTTTTGTTTTGTGTTTTCGTGTGATACGTTTGTATTATTCTGACTTGACTGAATACAGCAATGGCAACAATTGCTTAACACTGTTCATGGTTTTCAACAAATTAAAAAAAAAACTCTTGGTTGGTTTGTCTTTCTATATTACCAGTGCCACCGTTCTCAGAGACTGAAGACAAGTTGAGCCAGCACAGGGGCGCTACTAGAGTTTAACAGAGGAGGGTTATGTCATAAGTTCAAATATTTGCATTTAGCTCCCTGGGTTTTTCAGGGAGTAGGCATCACTTACCACAAATTGATATTTACAAGATCAGGGATGAAATACTTTCTGGTTTCCCACAGGCTTTCTATTTATAGTGGATCCACCAGCCTACATGCCCTGTCATACCTATTCCAGGCAATATAGTGCAGTCATAGTGTGCTGTAATATATAATGACCTCATTAGTTTTGTGAGTAATTAGTACAGTGTGGCTTACTGCATGCTATTACAGAATCGCAACAGATGAGCAGGGCTGAAACAGCTCATTATTCAGACCTCTATTTGAAACTAGGCACAATCCATTTTTCAGTACAACCAGGAAATTTCCAGCAAAGAGGAATTTCTAGAGAACTAGATCTTCTCTCATAATATTTTCTTGGGCCCACTCCCAGGGTCCTCCCTACACACCAAACTCTCAGCAGTGCTCAAACTACAGACGACTGTGTTAAATTACAGTAACTGGACCCAGTGAAATGCAAGGCTCATATTATATAAATGTTTTGAAACAACTAAGGGCTTCTTGCCCTTTCTTTGAATATAATAACCTACTGCTTTGGTTATGTTTGGTCAACATGGATCACAAATTAACAAAATTATGTCATTCTTCATGGAGCACTGTGCTTCCTGCAAGGCACCTTCTAGCTTTTTCATGACCTACTCACTCAGGAGCATCTGCCCAGATTAATTGGCTAATTCTAAGGTCAGTTAATTTTAATTGTAAGCAAAAATGTTCTTTATATGACATGATGCATAACAGCAGTTACTTATTTTCTACCAGAGAGCTACTGTGGAAAAGGCTGGGCCAAGACGAGGAAAACACAATCTGAGGGCATTGAATTTCACGTAATGATGACAGTTTTGCATGCAGTTTGGAAAATCACTCTCTCTTGCACATCATTAATGTCAGTTAGAGAATGGATGAGTTTTTGGGTGTTGCCATTAGGTGGGGGCTCTGGTAACTCTATAAAGGAGTAATAAATACATGTTGAGAGTTTTAAACTCCGCAGAAAAAAATGTTGATAAACACCAAGCCAATAATCTGTATTCTTTACACGGCAAGGGCGTGTCTGCTGAAAGCTCTGAAATCATGGCCAGGTGGCAGTGCCATCGCTAATTTCACACCAACCTGGGGAGGAGTTCCTCAGTTCATATTTGCCACTCAACAAAAACATGAAATGATAAGCACACAAGGCAACTTACACTCATTGGTGGCATGACTGCTAATAATTACACCCCATTTTAGTTGTCTGTTGTTCACACTGGCAGTGTGTCCGCTACTAGAGGCGGAGCTGCTGGCACTGGAACTGCATTTCCTTGAATACAAGTCAGATTATGTACTAAACTAAATGTCAGGACACTACAGCATGAAGACTTACATCTTCCGGTCTTCCGATAACAATCAAAGCCCTGTTAGAACAAATGAATAGATTCAGGAAGTAAATACAACAGAGTGCTTTGGGAAGTGTTGGAAATACGTTTGTGACATAGACAGATAAACATTGTGTTTCACAGCAGAATAAACAGAGAAAATTCTCTGCAGAACATATTGTTGCTAAATATTGTGCCCTGAACAGATGCTGTAAATATGAATTGATATTAATGTGAATATTGTGCATTGAATAGATAAAGTTGCATAACTGCCTTTCTTTGTGAATATTGATGCTTGTACATTGAGCCTTTAAAAGAAATTGCAAAAATAATAAATATGACCCTCCTGAGTGGGTTTACATTGTGAATTAAAAAGTGATCATGGGCCTGAAAAGGTTGGTGACCACTGGTTTAGAGGGTTTTTTTCAGCAATTCTTTTTGAATATGTACAATGCATTTAGAAAAAAAAAAATTTTACTCAGACTTTAATATTTGCAGGGGTATGAAAGCCACAAATTTGATAATTGTAAACCTATATTCCAAACTGAAATAAACTATTCATACTATCACCCAAAATATCTTATTTCACTAACTAATGTACTTACTTATTTGGTCATGTTTTCCTGCTGTTGCGGAAGCAGTATATTTGCAGCTGCAATCTGAATAAAATGTTTTTTCACCACAACAGGTGCTTTTTTTTCTGGGAGGCCTCAGAGATCAGTCACATGCACTAATGATTAAAAACATTAAACTGTCTGCATTACCCCTGAACATTCATTGCTTACACGCCAGCGCACAGGTGCCCTTTGATTTTCAGAGCTATAGCCACAGTTTGTCTGTCCTCTGTTCGTGACAGTCTGACACACGAGTGAGATGAAAGCATGTTACTATTAACAAGAGCAGCTTCATCCAGCTTCATCAAGGCTCCGTCCAACTTTTTCTCAGAAGGCTGAGAGCTGTGGGGACCCAGATGTTAAACCACCTGGCAGTACTCACAGCTGTGTTCTCAAGTCGATAGAGAATGAGAGCAAAACTAATCAGATACAAAGTTCTGGACCTACAACTAGAAGGCTCAATTACAGACTACAGTCAATGAAACACAGGTACATGAAGTCCCAGCGTCCTCCTTTCGGATCACATTTTAACAGTGGGTAATTCAAGGTGAACTTGCTAATGCCATGCTTATTTTTATAAAATGAAATAAATGTCAAAGGTTTCTTGTACTTATTAATGATCATCATAATTGATTCTTTAATATCAGCAAAGTTGGTCTCGGCAGTGGTCTCTTCAATATAAGACCTGATCTTGAAGTACTGGTGGTTTATCAGAAATACAAAGATAAGAGAAACTAGTTTATCTGCTCGGTTTAAAGGTTTAAATATTGTCTGGCAACAATTTTCAGTTTGCATTACTACTTACTCTGATGCAGCTGTGAGACAGTGAACAGTTAACTGTGAGGCTATATCAGTGAGATAAAATTAGAAACAATAACCCTGAATTAAATGCTGCATTGTTTCCTGTGGAGACAATGTGCCTATGAAGGCAGTTGGAATCCCATGGAGAAATGGCATCCTCCACAATTAACAATAACAGCTACTCTATGGAGAGATAATTAAAGATAAACATACTGAATGGCTGTATAAGTGAAGACCACAAAGTATCAAAAATAAGGTTTTAGTTAAATTAAAGTTAAAACTTAAATCAAAGAATTCAAGTAGATACAAAGTATCTATTAAAATGACTGTCTCGCTTGAAGATATTTCATTAACCTAAGTCAGAGAGACCCCTGGTATCTTTACCCTGAAATAAACCCAAGCACTGATGTAACGCTTATATATAATAGCCAACAACCCACCAACCCACTGTATCCTTCTCTTTTGCAACTACATCCAGCATCTTGCAACAGAGGAGTTTCAGTTTGCTGCATCAGCAAACTTACAAGAGTTTCCTACATTTTCTATCACATTGGAGTAAAAGCCACCAAGGAGCAAATATTACCCATATTTGGTATCATTTACTCAAGAACATTTCTATACAAACAATATTTCTGTAGTGAAAGGTGTATATCATGTACATATTCCATATTTTGTATGTATTCATATATTTTTACTCTATTACCTTTTTACATTTTTATTCTCTTGTCTACCTCATTCTCTGCTGCTGTAACAAATGCATTTTCCTGGTGTGTGGATCAATAAAGTTTTCTCTTATGTTATCCTGTCTTTAACATTACTGCTAATTAGAAACAAGCTATTTGGAATAGTGATTATCTAATGAAATAATCAGTAATATCAATTTTGTTGTAATTACATCATGTATGCAAATAAAAGAAATGTAATGAGAATGAAAATTTATATTTCAACACTTTGCTTTTCTGCTTTAGAGCCGTTACATCTGACATTTAAATTCATCTTCCTGAGCATACCAAGCCATAATACTTCCACCATTTAAAAAGCCACATAATTGTTTATCTGCGTGGAAGCATTGGCTGGCCTTTTCAGATTTCAGTCATTCACTGCATTAGTGAAGCCCAAACTGGCAATTACTTGACAATGTCTTTTGGGCAACTTGGTTTCCTACTAAATGCCATGTCTCAGTGCTATACAGATACACATCACTCAGCAACAGAACTTTCACAAAGCACCGTGAAAACAAAATGAATGCATCTTATAATGCATTGGTTTACCCTGTATTCATTCCAAACATAGCTGAAGATTGCCTATGTGTTGTAATCTGTACTGTCATGACAAATCCTATGACAGCGCTGGCAGCATACTGTCCCTGGAGAAAGGCATCTTGGCTGCACACCCCATCAAAATAATTCGCAAGGAAGAGGAAACTAACGCCTGTTTAAATCCTCTAAAGATATACTGGTGGCTTGTACTGTGTCAGATTCATCTAAAAGGGGATTCATGTGTCAATAATCGAGGTCATGGTTTTCCCAAAAAGTGTTGAACTGAGGGCAGCTGGACTTGGTTGTAAATACTTGAAGGATAGTCCTTCCAAGTATTTACAATTTTATTTCACCCCTGTGGGGATGTTGTCAAGGCCATCCATCCCTCCACAGAGGAAAAGGTCTACGACACCACACATCCTCCACCTACACTGTGGTCCTTTCATTCTTTCCCAGGAGATTTAACCAACCATTTACCCGTGGCCTTGTGTGACTTCAGCATCTCAAACGATTGTTGGAGCAGTAATAATACAAGTGACACCCCCACAGCTCATTCAGAACTGAAGAAGACCCTTAGAGGAGAGGTTGAATGTCTTTACCATAGACTGCTCCAAACTGATAAGATGTGATCAATATGCTTTAAAGCGGCAGTTCATACACCAATGGGTGGCATCACGCTAGGTTGCCACTTGGTCTTTACCTATCTACAACCATTTAGTTAACAGAATTTAAATACAGACATGATTTCAACATGCCAAACAGGTACGTAGAACAACTAACATTTGCTACAGCTTTATGACATTTCAGGGACGACCACATTTTCATTATAACCGCTTTCAGACATTTGCCTGAAATTTTCCAGACGGCGGACAATTCCTGCAGATCATTTGAGGAACTTTTCCTGCCAGCTCCAGTGAGCCCATGTGAGAATATAGCAGGAACTTTTCTGAAAAATTTGTTTCTAACTTCTAACACACGACAGACACAATGCTGGAAGATTACAAATATCTCAGGATGAAAAAAAGGTTCCATACAAATAAAAGAGCCTGACAAAGATGTCAACTTGAAAAAACAATGAGATTCGAGAGTATTTCACCATAAGGGACGACAGCCGTTTCAATGTGCTGTGAACAAAAACACTGTGTTCCTTTCTGGAGCAGAATTTATACGTCATGTTCCGCATCTGGCATCCTTAACCCAGACGCTAACCCTCACCTGAATGTTTAAAAAAAAAGTCCTGTTGTTGTGAAAATGACTTGTACAATTTTTCTTCATATATGAAAGGCAAACTCTGGCTTAAGTTTTCCCCTAAAGTCCTTTGACTTTGCCAAACTCCAGAAATTGTCTGGACCCAAATTTCAGGAGTCTTTCCAGAGTTCATGTCTGAAAACAGCATGTACAAGAGTACACACACAGCATGAAAAGCATCACTTTTTTGTATAACACAAGGAGCTACAGAAAACAGGAGATGGAAAAAAAAAAAAGAGAAGAGACAGAAGAAGCAGAACTGAGGCAAGGAGCAGCACACCACTCTGGGCATTATGGGAGTAACCTGCAATTATTTTATAGCTCTTAAGATTCCTGAGCTCTTAGTCAGTGTTTACCGTGCAAGGGCACGGCAAGGCCACAAATTACAACCACTTGCTTTGGCACCAAATGCTCAATAGTCACGCACAGGCCCAAGCTTTCTCTCAAAATAGCAGGCAGGTCAAGAATAGAAAGACAAAAAGCTAATAAATGGAAGGCACCCATTAGATGATGATCTTTTTTGTTTTTCATGTTGTCATAGGATCATCAGAATTGGTAACACAGCAGTCGTTCTGGGCTGAATCATCCAGAAACAGCTAATTCTATTCAGTCCCCTCCACTGACAACAGCTCTTTTGACCTGATGTGCAGCCATGTGGTAAAAACCACAACCAGCAGGTCAAACCAACAGATAAGTGAGACTGTCGAAGAGCACAGCAGACACAAGTCTTAAGAATCCTCTGTCCTGGTCATGACACAGCAAATGACACAACAGACATTATTGACAGCACAGCCAGCTGTAATGGTCGACTGAGGGCCATTTTAATTATAGCCTCAATGAATCCTAAATGTTGGGTGCTGTAGTCACACTTGATGACGTTAAAGACACAGTCTCCTTTGTCACAACCACATGTTCACGTGGAAAGAATATACGTGCATGGTTGCGTTAGAATGCCTATATGTGTGTTAATGTGTGTGTGTGTGTGTGTGTGTGTGTGTGTGTGTGTGTGTGTGTGTGTGTAGTGGCTAAAGAGTTGTATTCCAAGTCTGTGCAGAGAATTGTGAAAGACTCAGCATGTGACGCAGCAGGCTATCTTCAGCCACGACTTCTCCAAATGCTCAACTGCCATGCGGAGGGGGACGTAAGCTGGCCAGAAAACCGCAACAACGAAGGCCTCAGGAGCGGTTGAGAAAGGAGGGACAATTATGTGGCAACCGGAAAGGTAAGGTAACCACAGCTGCTGCTGGCTGATGAGGTTTGTTGAGTTATCTTTTTGAAAGTGGTGGTGGTCACCATGTCCTCACAAAAAGGGGACAAGAACATTTGGACAAACACATAAATAAGCATGAGTGCTAGGCCCGGAAAACCCAAAAGGTGCTCTGTTGCCAGTGGTGATTCAGTGTAGGCCGGCACATAAGGGGCTTTGTGTCACTCTCCAGCTCTCTTAATCTAGGTTTTGCGTGGAGGACTTAGGTTATAAAGTGTTTTTCTTAAAGAGGTAGCCTGGTGCATAGATTGATAAGACTCTGAGAATCATGGCACTTGCAAAATGCTACTATAAAGGATTTTAACTTTATTTACCATTTACCATGGTTTAACCCTAGAACACTAACGTCGGGTGATTTTTACCCGAGCGAGTGTGGTCACAGGATTTTCATTGTGTTGCTGCTGTCTGAGTGTCGTGGGTCCTTGGGTAGCTTCAGTCTGCTCACTGACGTCATAGAAGGTAGGCTAGTTTCCCTGCTCCCATCCCTGGTTTTTTCAATAGGCACGTGTTCGGGTGATTTTCACCCGACGTTAGTGTTTGTGTATTAAATCAGGCGATCTTATTACCTTTCAAGGGTAACAACGTTCAGGCCCGCCATATTTATTGCCCCATATCATGCACAGCTATCATCCTGTCACAGGCTTGGTGACTGGCATGCCAACAAGTGAGTAAATCATAGCTAAGGTTTGTTTACGTTGGAAATCGTTAGCTACGCAGATTTCTTCTTTGATACTAGAGCTAAGTTATCTAGCTTGGAATTTGCATGTAATCCTTATTTAGTGTAATGGTTATGAATAAATATCACTTAGTGGTAATTTCCAAGGGAATTCATTTGTTAAAATCTTTTTTATAGTCAGCTCGTCATTTTTCCCCTCTCGAAAAAAGCCATTTTTTGTTTATCTCTCCCAAAGTTGTCAGTGATGCAGGGAGACTGTGCCTTCAATGGACAAGGCTCACATGTCCCAGGAACTTGTGGACCGAAGAACAAGTTCCCAGCTCCATTATTTTTTTTTTTAGGAATCTCTTCATTAACGATTCCCTAATTTTTCACTAATTTTAGATCCTTTTTATAGGGTCCCCCCCATGATACCATTTTTTCGTTTTATGAGACGTTTTATAGGGGGAAATAAAAGAAGAGTACTTCAATTTGCCATGTATTGTTGTACTTTAAAATTATTTTGATGAGAAGTATTTTTTATTGGGTATATTATATCGGGTAAAATATACCCGACGTTAGTGATGGTGTTACTAATTTTACGTTAGTGTTCTAGGGTTAATAGGATGAGGACATTTTCTGTCATGTTCAAGTTCTGGTATTTCTGCATCAGAATTTTACTTGACAGCTTTAAATGAGTTACAGAAACTCCAAGGTTAATGTAAAAGTTAGAATGATTAGTGGAAATCCTCGACTGTCATTTGATGAGTATTGTGGAAGACAACACGATACATACCAGGGGGATTTTCTGGCTATGTAGAGATTTGATTGACAGCTATGATATTTGTTTTGAATGAATAAACTTGCTCTGTGTATATGCTGAGGCAAATATATGGAATAAACAAATATAATTTGAAAATATCTATGACTTCATTCTATGCACTGATGAAGTGAACTGGACCCTGCTCACAAACAGGTTCCTTATACAATGGACTAATTAATCTATTGGTTGATTTACCTAAAATTATTCTGCAACGATTGTGTTAAACAATTCTTTAACTAAATTATTCAAAGCAAAATGCTGAATATTGTTTGATTTTAACACCTCAAATGTGAAGATTTGCTGCTTTTCTCTTTCATTGAAACCTGATTATTAGTTACCAAAAAATAAATTAGACCGTCACACTAAACTGGACATGTTAAAGTTTCTGGCAATTCTTTCAATTACACAATTGATTGAAAATGAATGAAAATTTCCCACCACGTGTGGATTAGAGACTAAATATCACTAGAATAACATAAATAAAAACAAAACTGATATTACTTTTCTCAACGTGAGCAATGCTTAACAGCCCTCATTTTGTAATCGTTCTTTTTGGGAAAATTGCAATTTCAAGTCTTAATTCAATTCCATCAAAGCCTAAAGCACTGTCTGGGATTTAGTCAAACCTGAATAAATGTCACCTTATGAGACAATTGAATTAATTAAATTATTTTGAAGAAATGTATGAACCAACCGATTGTAAAGAAAATACCCATCTGTTTATTCCACAATAGACAAGTGAAAACACTTGTTTTATATTGTTTTTGTATCGTAACTTTATGACTGAAAACAAAGTGCACACCTTCAATAAAATGAATTAGATTACGATGAAGAAATTCAAATTTGAGCACAATGTTTTGAGATTAATACATCTTATAGTAGTAATAATATATTCCCCATAATATATTTTCTGACAAAAATGTATCATTAGTCAGATTCGCTCTAAACTCAATACATCAATATAATTTTTCATTTTCTGTGTTGATAATGAGTTCATTACTTGGCCATGACTGAGTGTTGCTAATGTTTGTGATCTATTATAAAACCCACACTTGAAGACACATAATATCAATATCAGCCAATGAAGAAATAGAGGTGAAGAGTGGGTTGGTAAAATCAGTTGTGTTTAATAAGCAACACCTACGTAATCAGCCCCCTGAATTAATAAAAGACGACCTCTCAGTAACGCATGCGGTTTGATCCCTCAATAACCCATTTAACACTGACACAATAAACGGTTATACGGGCTATAGGTTATAGAGATGTTTTTCTTTTTTTAGTGGCGGTGTCAAAACTGGAGTTGTGCAGAGGGAAAACACTGGGGTGAGGAGGCAGAGGCTTTCAGTGGAGGTTAATAATTCAAATGACATTTTAAACTTTGTAGTGTAACATGCCCGGGAGCAGTGTAAACAATATGGGTGAAGAAAAGGTATATTTAATGCGTTAAAAGAAGGTTGTCTCCAAGGAATCTATGTAGCAATGGTATACACACCAATTTTACACCGTTTAGAAAAAGTTTATCCTAGTTATCGTGCTGGGTACAATACTCAACAGTTAAAGCATTTATTTAAACGATTTTAGATGTTTTTCTTATAGCTGAATACTTTATTGATAACATATCTAGTGCTCACTTTCACTGGAATTTCTGCTGTGACAAAAAACCTCACTGAACTGTTTGTGTGTCAGTAAAATTGTCTGTGCTTCTATTGTATTAATTAGGCTTTGGAAAGCAACTATTAGTTTTTGGGGAGGGTTTCTCACAGGGCACTACACAGGTTGCACAGGATGCATAAAGATTAGCTATTGTCCAGCTCCTCACTGTCTTCACAGATTTTAAATCCAAAATGCAACAAGACATTTGCCCTCAGGCTTGGCGGTGCCATCAGTGGAGCAGCTCCCGTCATGTTTTATGTCTCTTGCTCGGCCAGATCTCATTGTGCGAGATGACTGGTTCATGTCAGGCTAACAGGCTTAAAGCTTCATGCATCCATGGGAAAAGACCATAGAGTATAAAAGACATGTTAAAAGCTTGGTCGAGAGAATTCAGTGAATCAACATCAGATCTAATAAACAAAGATTGATATGAATCAGAATTATTATTTTTTTAACCCAACCAAAATGATCACCTAATATAAATTTTAACACATTTATCCAGATCTGCTACAAAATTTATAAATTATTTCTTTGGTCATGTCCCAACTCACCATATATTTGAATGCAAATCGGTGCAGTAGTTTTTGAGTAATTCCAGTGGGAGACAGACCAACAAATAGCAGTGAAATCATTATCTTCTTGGTGGAGGCAACTACATCATATCACTGTTTTATGTTCACAACCGAAACAGGTCCTGATTCCTATTTAAACTGTTCCAATTAATTTTATGATGAAGCTCATTTTGTGGAGGACATAAATTAAACAAAGAGACATTATGTTTAAAGAAAATGATCACAACTTGAATTGTAATCTCAATATTGGTCAGAAGAATACCAGTAATTATCTTCAATCAATGAGCTCTAGTCGTGGGTTTAACTCAGATTCCTTCTACTGTTAAAATGATGCATTCTAGTCCAATATTTGTATGTAACCACAGCTGTGTTATTCGGCATGGGTCCTGTGCATAGACAATATGATTAGGATATACTTGCCCCTCACTCTGCTGCCAACCCCTATAATACCTTAAGTCTGCCCTCCAGAGGGAACAACGCTGCTCTCTCACCCTCCTGCAACCGAGGTGGAAGACTGTGGCTTTGATAAACACGGCCCCAAGGAGCATCACAAGTACGTTTTCAGAGGATCATTACGAGGACATTTTCATGTTTTCTCCTCCTTTGTGAAATGTTTACTGAAGCTGATATGTAACAGTAAATAGTGATTTGATAAGATAAAGAAATGTCATTAAAACCCACATGATCTCCTGTTTACTTTAAATATCTATTTATAATCAAGATCTTAACTTGGAAAGACAACAAAAAGGAATTTGACCATATTTGGCTGCTATTTTGTTTTACAATTTAACTCAGATTTGTTTGAATTTAAAATTACTAGCAGTGTCTGGGAATGCAGCTTTTGCTAAATGCTGATTTAGGAACTGACATTTGCATGAAAGAACAAAAAAACATGACATGAAATGAAAAGGAGGTACAGAAATAATCGAGTCACTGACGCTGGCACCACAAATTAAAAGACAGAATGAAAGCCAGAGGCTCCGCTTCACCCTGACCCTCCCCCTGTCAGTAGCTGCCCGTGGAGCTTTGAAGGTTAAAGTGTGTGTGTGTGTGTGTGTGTGTGTGTGTGTGTGTGTGTGTGTGTGTGTGTGTGTGTGTGTGTGTGTGTGTGTGTGTGTGTGTGTGTGTGTGTGTGTGTGTGTGTGTGTGTGTGTGTGCGCGTGTGCTTGTGTGTGTGCATGCTTGTAATAATTAGAGTACAAATAATTAGATGTAAGTGCTCTTGTTGAAAGCATGCACAGCTTGAACAGACAAAATGAAGATACAGGGACGCCCAGGGCTCAATGCAGCCCACCCTCAGGTCAGTTCTGCAGGATGCAAAGATCACCTGGGGGGATGCAGGATACCAGTTGCTAGGCAGTGGTGAGGCTTTGTATATAAAAAAGGTTAAAATATGTAAAAATACAAATGTGGCTTTAGAGGAGAAGTTCATGATTTTGGGAAATATTATTATTTGCTTTCTCATAGAGAGTTAGATGAGAAGATCTATAGCCCTCTCATATCTTTACATCCAATATACGAGGCTTAGAATGCAGGTAGTTAGCTTAGCTTTGAACAGAGGCTGGAAATAGGGGGCAACGACAAGTAATACTATTTTTTTATGTTAGCAAAATCTATCGAACAGCACCTCTAAAGATGTATGTCTAATCTGTAAAGAAACCAAAGTGTGACTACAACAACTCACTGTTTAATAAGGAGTTGTGTGCCAGATTATTTCTTGGCTGGAAGCGGCTCTGTAAATTCCTGGTATCTCCACCGGATGCATGACAACTGCTCAGAGCTCTTCCCCATATAGCTGCTTTCAGACATGCACTGCAGTCTGGACATTCTCAAAAAACTGTCTGTATGTGAGGATGCAAATGTCCAGTGTGGCTGTTTCCGCAACTTTTCCTGCCAGACCCTTACTGAAATGTCCAAGGGAGCCCATGAGAGAATAGGGAAGGGAAATGTCCTTGAGTGGGTGGGCCTGTCGCTGATGTTTCTAACATGCATCGGACGCAAAACTGGAAAAACAAATATAATATCTCAGGGAGAAAATGTGGAGCCATACACATAGAAGATGCCTACAAAGATGTCAAATTAGAAAGAATGTCCGTGTTGTTATGATGTAAACAAAAACATGTAACTTCCTCAGTGGAATCTAATCGTCATGTCCCATCTCCTACAAGCTCTACTAAGACGCTACTCCTCGCCTGAATGTTCCAGATATTTTCCTGTTGTTGTTAACGCATCTGACCTGGACAATATCATGCTGCGTTCTTCATATGTGAAAGGTAAACCCAATTTTCCAGAGTTCCTGTTTTAAAGAGCTTTTTTTTTTCAGTCTATTTGCCAGGCTAAGCTTACGGCTGCTAGCTGAAGGTTCAGATTTAATGCACAGAATCAAGAGCGATATTAATCTTCTCATCTAACTTTGTGCAACTGAAGCCAAAAGCACATTTCCTAAAATGTTGGGACCATTCTTCAACATATTCGAAGAGTGCCAACGAAGATGGGAAATACAGCAGACCGACGTGAAGCATCATGATCCAGCAAAACATGAAGAATGTACAAGCTTAGAGTCTCAAAAATCAGCAATTAGACCCATCCACTGGGAGGAGCAGAGGGGTAATCAGGAAAAACCCTCAGTAGCAAACTGAAGGTTAAGTGCTTTTTACAGCTTTAATAGACACATCAGCGGCTGTAAACATTTCACATGGGGTTTCTGAGGATTTATACTGTCAAGACTGGATATTTCGCTTCACAATTGTATGATTGATTTAGTTAAATAAATGCTCTGTTCACAGCTCGTACAATGCTTCATTTTCAAGAGTTGGAATCTAGAAATCTTAACGCTTAACAGTTGTATTTTTGCAATACGTATTTAATACTGTCTGATTAGGCAAAAAATGATCAAGATAATTACCAAGATATTTTTCCCCCATCCGAACCCTCAATCACATAATGTGCAGACAGCGGCAGAGAGTCTTAGCAGCGGCTCTGATGCAATTGCTCAGTGATGTGATACAAGAGCACACAGCGCTATAACTATTCCATGTGCCGCCATCATTTATCAGCCACAAAACACAGCAGATATCAGTTAGATATCCCAAAAGTTTGGTCACCTGAAACATCCTGTTGTTGGATCAATGACAGTTGAGGACCCCACACACACACACACACACACACACACACACACACACACACACACACACACACACACACACACACACACACACACACACACACACACACACACACACACACACACACACACACACACACACACACACACACACACACACACACAGCTTTCCGAGCTGGTGACATGGGTCAGTGCTTGTGGGGGAAACAAAGCTCAAGTGAAGCGAGAGCAGAGGGCTCAGTCACGAATGTGGCGTCACTCCGCTCTGATCAGTGTAGACATTTAGAGGCAAGCCGCCGCTACACATACACATATATATATATATGTGTGTATATATATATATACGGGGCAAGGATGGACAGACAAATGGCCACAAAAGGTCATGGTTGTAATTAAAGGAAAAATGTTTAATGTATCGTGAAGTTAGATATACAACTTATATATTTCAGGATTAATACTACACGTTTTATGCCATTATACATTAAGGCCTAAATATTAAAGGCTGGTTTTATCTCATACTGCCTTTCAGAATAAATCTGTTAACTCGAACATAACAAAGGAACTTCAGTACAAAACCTCACAAAAATGCCATGAAGTGGGAGGTCAAAGGCCAAAGCTAAATGAGAGGGTACGAGTGAAACCAACTTCAAACTGGTGACAACCCATAGGTCAAGGTAGAATCACTGAAACAGTGCCCAAGAGAACTACATGCCCTTTAAAGGGGAAGAAAACTGCCAACACGCATCTGTGTGCATTTCACTATCTTCCCTTCATCTCCGCTCTCAGTGTCCTTCCTACTCTTTCATTTTGACTATGACTGCGCCCCTTTCAAAATAAATAAATAAGTAAGCCAGCGTTCCTCCCCCCTCCCCGAGGCTGGCCAGTCCATGCGGGAAGGTAAACATGTCCACTGTGGTGAGCTCAGACCACGCGGATGCTTCGCTCCAGGTAACAGTCGTCCTCCACAGCCCTGCGCCCACCAGCAACATCTCGGCGTTCACGAGCAGCGCAGAGTAGCCTATGTCTGAACAGATTTCCGCTTCAGTGCCAAACCCTCCCTCCTCAAGCAAGGACATCCATGGATTTGATGAGAGTTTGATTCAAATGAGGGTCAACAGTCTGACCTCTACCTACAGTACCTGGCTGATGGCTTGTAGTCTGTCTGCAGAGTATCATCATTTTGAAATTTTTGTAGGAAGAAAACCACCAGGTATTAAATAGGCTGGAATGCATTTAAAAACAGCCCTGTGTTAAATAATGCATGTAGCGGTGGTTACTGCCACTATGTTTATTTTAATAGCTATCACTGCAGCTAGCCAGATTACAGTGCATTGTCTCGCAGCAAAAGTTTGACTGTTTACAGTGTTTTTACACCAATTGCCCTCTGTGTCAGCACCATAGACCTTACCTAAAAATAGATGATAGGACAGCTCCCCAAAAGTGAAGCCAAAGTGTCTTGATTTGCCCCCGGTGTCTGGCTGCAGCATAGGTCATAAAACCTCATAAAATTAAAGGTAGTTCTTGTCACACTGGTCTATATACACATGTTTTTTCAAGTTAAGTTTGGTTTAAATGTATTTGATGCTATTAAAATGGGGTTTAACATCATGATTGGTAAAGTGCATGTATATGTGGGACCTTGATACTGCAACTCCATCTCCTGATCGCTACTGGGCAAACCCTGGCTCCAAGTGACTTAACTGGCACAAGATGGCAGCATTCAAATCTGGGATATTTGGGATTTCTGGATAGTGGGAGGAAGTAGTGAAGTGTCGTCCATCTTCATATTAACTCTATGGTCGTCACTCAGCACAGTGGTCCCATTAAAATGGAAAGCTGAAAAAAACAATCTGCTAATCAAATCTAAACTGAAAACTGCCACATTTACAAAGTGATGAGTGGTTTTCATTTAAAACCATGTTTCAATGAAAATGACAAAGAAGGTGTAGAAACATTAGCAGACCGATCTAGGTAGTGACCACCAGCACATGAAGGAGAGCTCAGTCAGCGAACTAAGATGTCCAACCTCAGAAAAGTTGTGATTTTTGTGGTAATAAATATATGATAAAAAATATCCTACATCATTCAAATATTGATTTAAAGGTTGCTCACCATGGCAACAGTTGAAGCTCCAAGGCATTCACATTTTTCTAATAATTGTATTTTAATGAACACAAAAGCCTTTTTCTTCTCCCTAATAGCTCATAGCTCTATAAAATCCCATTTGCTCTATGTTTAGGCCAAGTCTTTAAAGGTGGAGAATTTTCCCTGCAAGACCAACAGTAACAAATTGAATGATTTAAGTAAATCCAGTAGAATCCAGTAGAATTAGACTTTTGGAATGTTCATATACAGTGATAAAACACAAAGAAGATCTGCCAGTTCAATCAGAAAGTACCATAGTGAGTTAATTAACGGCACCTCAATTGCTCTACAACATCTACGGAGTTACTTACAGTGAAGAAATGCACAAAAACACTCGACCCTGACGGAACTAATTGTACGACAACTGTCAAACGGAAAATTCAGGTCATCGGCTTGGCATACAGCACATGTGTGTTCTCAGAGTCCAGCCTATACGCTGCATAATCCCATTCCTAATGCGGAGGTGGACAAGGTGTGGGCTCATGTTCATTAATTTATTCTCTGCAAGACGATACTCTTCCTATGTCTTCAACCGCTCCCATGGTGATACTATGTATACCGTATCTGCCAAAGACAGCACAGTGCTGCAAGAGAGTGAATGTGTGTGTGTGTGCATGTAAAAAAAATAACATGGTATGACTAGGGTGACAGGAATACACATTCATGTCCAAGATTTTGTGATAAAATCACTAAATATTACAGAGTTCTTCTGAAATAACATTGTGTCAGTGGCTATACAGCCACCACCATCCCCTGGTTCAAGGTGTCAGCATGTCTCCCTTGCTTTTGAAAGCCTTTGCATAGAAACTTTCAGCAAGTGACACAAGTGACAGCGTACTTGTTTGAAATAAAATGTCACACGTACTGCTTCCCACCAGGAATGAGTCTAGAAACTTTCCTGCAATAACACACACTGGTAAAAAAATATCCATCAGGACCAACAGTGTGGCTCTGAAATAGGACTTTTGGATGGGTACACTCAAAGACTGCTGAGAGAGAGAGTAACGAGTCTCAGTGCTCCTGGTCAGAGAGACATGGGGACAAAGCCTGATGTGAGGCTGATGATGGCTGCTGTTTCCCTTATGTTTACCATCATTTCTCCTCACAAACAGAAACAGAGGCCAGGCTGGAAAAGGCCAGAGAGCCAGAGCCTCCAGCGTGAGCACGGGCTGGGTGGGTGGGTGAGGGTGTGTGTGGGGGGCACAGAGTGGAGAGAGAAGTGGAGATAGAGGAGAGATTGAGAGAAGGCAATCACTGATCTGAGAGAGAGAGACTGAGAGAGAGTGAGAGTGAGAGAGAGAGCGAGAGAGAGAGCGAGAGAGAGAGTTTGGGCTAAGCTGCCTCCAGACACCACGGGGCTCAGAGCAGATCGAGAGTGACGGTTTGCTGATTAGTCAACTCACAGCCCCCAAGACCGAAGTCTAAACACACACACACACACACACACACACACACACACACACACACACACACACCCACCCACCCACCCACACACCCACACACCCACACCCACACTGCTGTTCATTTAAATAAGCTGTTATCATTGCACACATACAAAACACATGGACACACATACATGTAAACAAATGAACACTCATGATATCTAATATCAGAAGGATCCAAGTCATGACAAAATCCAACTAGAGACTAACAATTCTGGTGCACTGTCTGCAGTGTGCACATACATGTGTACATTATGTTGTCTGCAGGTCTGCAGTGTGCACTTACATGTGTACATAATGGGGAAAATGTGTGGAGCTTGACAATGGGTAAAAATGTGTATTGTTTTGATGAAGTTACCTTCAGGAGATAGACGGGAATGTTGCTGAAGTCCACAGGGAGTTTAAGAAGGAAACGGGCTGAAAACTCTCCCGTCTGGAGAACAAGAAGCAGAGGTACAGTTATACAGATATACAGTTCATGAAAAAAAACATAATACTTCAATAATATGTATGTGAGACACATTAAAAAAAGGTAGTTTTCCCTTAACATTATCATCAACAAGAAACATGCTGAGTTTTGATAACAGCACCAAACAATACTTTGCTTTGGTTTGGGGAATATAAGTAATTTAATTGTCACTCTTTTCCTATTTTAACAAAATATATACCGCTCAACACATCAGTGTAAATAGGGAATTTTTCCTTAATAAAAACATATTCTAAAGTTAGTATTGCAAGCCTCAAATAATGACCATAAATTTTAGGCAATCATAAAGACAGTTGGTACCTTACACGCCCTTTGCAACACATGCAATTTCCAAAAATCTTTGAAGAATATCATAACTTTTCCTAAAGCACTGAGCTTTCTTCAACCACAATTACAACCACAGTCATCTTCACAGAGACTGGATGTTGCAACAACCTTACTACATCAGTTAACACCAACTTTACCAGACAAATCTTCGTGAATCATACAATTATCTGCTCTACTAAAGCAATGATGGAGTTTTGAAATGGGCAACTCATAGGTAAAATTCTGTCAGTATGCTCTCTTTTTTGAATGAGAAACATTAATTTGATGTATGACTTTCCAATAGCAACATTTGTCTCTGAAAATGCATTTAGTAGTTGAAGAATAAAACTGGGTTATGTCCTGTTCATGAGTTACTGTCACTGTGTCCTCAGGAATTTGTCTTCACACACGCAAACAGATGACAGCACAAAGGCCTGAAATTCATGTACCATGGGGTAGAAATGTGATTGGTCAAAATCAAACCAAAAATACAGTATTCTGACTCATCTGGCTACAGTTATTTTGTACAATCAAACAGGAAGTCTTATCACAGACTATTTCCTATGGAAAATTCCAGCAAAGATCCAGAGATTTCGAGACACAAAACCTTCCTCATATCATTCCATTTCATCTTTATCTTTGGCAATCAAACTCAAAACTAAAGAAATGACAGACTAGTGTTCCCAGGGGACAACATTTAGGTATTTTATAAAAACTATCACGTGACTCTTGGTTTTTGGAAGATCTTACCCAGCTGTTCTTGCGTCCGGCATATATCTCCATGTTGCGGCCATAATTGGGATCCTCCAGCAGGCTGTCGTACTCAAACAGGAGCCTGGAGCTCTCGCGCAGACGCTGACATTGGTAGCTGTGGTACTGCTGGATGAGCTCCTTCACCAGCTGGAGCAAACATTCAGGGTCCCCTGCATCCCACTGGACCAAGTGCTGCAAAACCAACATATCATTATTATAATTACAAAAAGAAAATTTAACTCAGGATTAGCGGTCTTATTTGGCATCTAAGACAATGTCTGTTGCCGAGTCGGTGAGGAATCTTCTGACAGGGACACAAATAGATAGATATGGTATAAAAACAAAGGAGGCTGGGCTTTGAGCAAAACTGAAATCAATATTTCAAGATTTTGAATGTCTTCTAACAAAACACACTGATAAGCTGGCATCAGTGTTTACCACTAATCATCCAGGCTGCGGTGGCCCGCCATATTCTGATTTGTCCTGCCACAAATATTTATAATAGCATAACTGTGTTTTTCTCTGTTGCTACATTGTATAGCTCTGTGCAGCACTATTTGCCGTATGTGCACTCATGCTACATCCATAAAGTTTTTACTGTCCATTGAATTCTGTGCTATTTTTTCTGTTACTTCACCTCAAACGACATGATTAATTTGAAAAACTCAGTAAAACACATCGGGAAATGTTGCAAATGAAGAAGAAGTAGTAGTGGGTAGGACACTGAGCTATTAGTAGCAGTCTGGACATTTAGTAAGAACATGGTTGGGGAAAACTGACTGAGTCTGGAATAAAACAAGTTATTGGCCTAATACTGACAACTGGCACTTCCCATTACCAGAACAGAAGGAAAGGGTTGTGCTGGAGGATGTCCTGTTGCCACAGAGGGATTTAAGCTGATATGGAAAATTACTGAACCTGATCTCTTGTATCTGAAAGCTCTCTGACCACTGCTGCCTCACTGACTGATAGTAAAACACTTTTGATAAGGGTGTAGCATGACACACAAAAAAAACCATAATATTTATCATAGTGCTAAACAATGGAAAAGGTTAGACTGATTTCTACACTGGTTTATGTTATAATCGTAACCATGTTGACCCAAAGTATTCACCTGATTTGTTAGTGCTCCTTGCATATCTATGGGCATGCTGACTATGCCTTCCACGAAATTCAATTTAAGCCATCACAATAAGCACCTTAGCAACTGACTGAGGCTAGAGAGCACTATGTACATTTATAGGCAGAACTACCATTATATGCAACCAGCTGTTTCATATGAAGAGCAGAACCAACCAAACATGACCCTTGTAAATTCTACCAAACAGAAGTTTTTCCTCTTGTCCACTGATTCGCGAGAAATAGGATGTTAATAATTATTGTGTAGAACCCTTTGAAAATATCAACAACAGGAAACATGACAGGTTTAATAGAAATAATGGATGGCTGAAAGGTGCAAGAGCTTTATAATAGAACAGTAGAGTAAACGGCACATGGATTGCATTTACAGCTCTTTTTTTAACCACATCTGTTAACCACCAAAGAGTTTTACACTACAGGTCAAATTCTTGTTCTACATACACACAGAGCACTTCTGTACCTACACTCATTGGGGGCAGTTAGGGGTTCAGTATCTTATCATGTTTGACATAGTGTTAGGGCTCGGGACACTTTGACATGTATACTAAAAGAGCCATGACCTTTTGATTAATGATGATGCTTGTCCTCCTGAGTTAGAGATGCCAACCTACAGTAGGAAAATCTGAGCAAAACATACCTGGTTTAATGAGTCTAGTGCAGTGTTTGGACTTTGAATGACTCTGACTGTATTTGTTAGGTTAAATAAAAAGAGATTAACGTCAACCCGTTTTGTATTGTTTTTTGAGTGATATTTTCTTCAAGTCAATACTTGCTTTCAATTTCGATGGTGCATTTTTCCAAGATTTTGCTTGCGAAACATCTAACAATCAGAGCGCATGTTGTTGCCAAGGAAACATTTTTCTTTAGCCATTGATGTTATGTTTGTCTTTAAAAAGATATGATGTAGTTGACTTGAAGTTAGCACCAAACAACAGGTGACCCAACAAGCGTCGAAGAAACTGAATCAGCCAATTGTGCCAAACAAAGGAACCAAATTAAATACTAAAGAAAACATTATGATGTCGGTGCCATTTTTTGCAGCAGTTCTTCAAACTGCCTGACAGACGTCCTGAGATATGTCCTGAAGTGACTGTGGAACAGTTTAAGCTCCTGGACCAAGCTGTGAAACTCACCAAGTTCTCCTCTCTTCATCAATATTAGGTGTACACATGTATTTAGTTTTTTTCTTTAAATTAAGTAAAAGTGGAGCATCAGATCACTTAAGGTAGATTCCTTATATCTCTTCCTGAAAGTGCTTTTTTTTTGTATTTGAAAAATTGCATCACCCTTAAAGTGAATAGTCAGGCATGTCGAAATTCACCTCAGAATTATCTGCTATTTCGTGCCATTTTCTTCGTGTGGCCGTAGATGCAAAGGCCTTAAATTTGCAGCTTGAGAAAACATTTCTTTAACATGGAGAGATTCAATAAGAAGGTGATATTAAGATGCTGAAAAACAGTATTCACAAGATAAAAAGATTTGGAATGACACTGTGCAGCCCTTCAGCCATTCAAAAGGAAAGTGATTCCTTTTTCCTATCTCATTCTGAAAGTGAAATACTCCTGGCAACCCGTCAAACTATGAGTAGACAAACAGCATGCTGCCTTATGACATAGCTGCAATGCCAACATAAATATGGAACTACAGTTCAGCACTGGTTGCCCTTGCCTTGCTGCAAGCCAATTCGTAGCGGATCACCCAAAAATCTGAATATAGACCCATTACATTGTGTACTGAGTGGGTGAGAAGATAAATAGGCACTGGGAATACTGTAACTATTAATACCCATTACACAGAGTTGGCAACAGCAGGATGTCTTTGACTTGCCTTAACCTGTCTCCTCGACTATATGTATGTCTGTGCATCTGTCTGCCTGTCTGCTTCTGTGGCAGTCCACATCAGCCCAGTGGAGAAAGCTTCCATTGTTTCAAACTATGGCAAGGACGTGCTAAACTGAGACAGTGACCTCATCATCCTGATCCACCACTGGTTACCAGCAATGCTGGGATTCCCGGAACAAGGGGGCGATGCAGACAAGGATGGGTATTGTCCAAAGAGGCAGTCAGTGCCCCAAGGCAGGAGCAAGCTGTAACTGAGGAGACACTGAGAAAGTGCTGTGTCAGCACTGTGACACAGGATATCAGTGGAACTCCACTGAGAACGAGGAGAGGCAGGGAGGAGAGATCAGAGGTGGGAATAAACAAAATGTAGAGCTCGGGCAAGTAGGCCAATGCCAGTGAAAACAGTCTGAGGACTCTTCACTTCTGGTTTCATTGGTGGGTGGTGATGATACTGTGACCCAAACTGAACTCCTTTATTAAAATATATGAAGCTGCTTTTGTTTTCCCCAAAGATAAGTGTTACTCAGAAAGACAGCACAGGGACACGACAGACTCCTGTGTGTTAGGACAAGAGTGAATGAGAAACACTCCCTCAGTAATTACAGATGTCCTCAAGCTCAGTATTTAACCTCAGTTGCTCCAGTGGTGCTATTCACTGGCCAATGAAAGAGGAGCTGAGCTTCTTGTGGCAGTCTCTAAGATGAAGTAACTAGGTAGACTTCTACTGCTATAAATACATATTGTGTGTATTTTAAACAAGGTAAAGGCAGGTTGGCGTGCTACAACTGCTTACATTTGCAATTAGTGTCCAACAATCGTGTGATGGTACAAGTGATTGTCCACTACTTTAAAGTCAACACTGCTCCACCAAATGAAAATCCACTCAAACATTGTAGTCCAAAACACCCTAAGAAACTCTATGACTCATGCAGGCTACCACAATAACATTTTACAGCTCGTCGATAAGATTATTTAAGAGACAGTTAGATAATAACTCACAAGGTCTTGAAGAAAAAACCTGACATGTTTAGGTGACTGATATTTATGAGTGTGTACAGTTTAGTGCAGATCCAAATAAAATCTGGATCTAGCAAATTTAAATGTTTCCTAATTAGAATGTTGCACCTTGGTATGCACTTAAATGAGGGCCATTCTAGTTTTCCTCATTTTTTATAATTATATGCATATTTTGTGTGTACATTTGAGTGTATTTTCATGTTTCTTTAAATAGATTAAAAAAACTGAAAACCATTTGATGTTCAAATTAAATATGGAACTTCATCCCAGATTGAAAGATTGTATAGGGACTGTTAACTGTCTTTAGTAGATTTAGTTATTGTTAAACCTATGTATCCTTTGTTTTTCTTGTCTTAATTATTTTATATTGCAAATAAAGCTTCTGCTGTGATGCAAGGCAATTTCAGAAGTGTCTGACAATAAAGTATTATCAATCACAATAACTAGCACTTATAACAAAGGTACAGCTGAGGCTGATTGTAATTCATTGGTTTTGCAGGTATTTGTTTTGAAAACAATGTACAGGTCAGAAAGTAGTAGTTTAAAAGTAGATAAAAAAAGTAATAGAGACATGAAATTCACTAGGATTCATCCTCTGGAGACATTGAATGTGTGTATTAAATTTCATTGTAATTGATAAGATAGTTGCTGAGATATTTTTGTCTGGACCACAGTAGTGGACTGACACAAACCCAGTTAGTGCCATCCCTGGAGACGCGCTGCTTGCATGGCTACAACTCACAGATATGGCCAATAACAGGAAACCACAGAGGATCATCTTGTGTTGTACTGAATGTTCTGACTTTGCTTTAACAAGTGCTTGAATGCTGTAGCGAAAGCATCGGTCCAACAGAGAGGGAGAGAGAGCGGGAGAGCACTGAGCCAAAAAGCAATGTCCATGTGTTGCACTGTGTGTATGTTTGTGTGTAGACATGAGAGTCTGTACAGTCTCTTCACTGAATTGATTTTATACGCTCTGCTGAAGGCTGTGTGTGCCAAAACAAATCTATGTTTTTGTCATGAATGGGATAAAGCCCTGCAGAAAATGTACAGATTTGATATATAAAAAAAGAAAATCTAGTTGCAATCTCTGCTACTTGAGAGCTGAGATTTAACATTTGATGAAATTAACAAAAACAAAAAAAATCCATCTACATGCCCTCTGGATCATTCTCTATGGATGGAACATCTTTCTTGGGCTTTAGCCGCAGGGGGTAGATGTCACGGCCCTCCACAATACTCTGTGGCTCAATTTGGACCTTTTAATCCAATTATTGTGTCACAACACACTGGCTGAACCTGTGTCAAATGATTAAGCCTAAACTTGGCGTATGATAAGACCTGTCACCTATAAATCACTCCAATAAATAAACCACTGATACATTCTTTTTTTGACGAGTACGTATTCGTGAGGGAAGCAATTTATAATCTTATAACCATAAGATATTAAGATTTTATTCAATATTAATGTTAAAAACTGCACATTAAAAATATAGTGGATTAGCTTTAGGGTTTAGAATTAGCAGTGTGTCTAAGCCAGTGAGAAAAGTCAAAATAGCACACTTGGTGAACATACATATTATAGAACAATAAGCCTTTTAACTGAAATATACTTTCAGCCTATCGATTCATTTACTCAAATTACACGTTTTCTGATCAGACAGATATTTTGAGATTGGGGGAATAATGAACATGAAGAAAATTATGAAATAAGCTCAGTAAGAAACATGTCATTGGAGGTCAAATTAAATTGGACGTTATAAAAGAAAATATTTGAACTGTTTCCAAATTTTGTAAAAGAAGTAACTGTTTACAAGTTGTACCACTTGTGGATACAATGTCAAGCTCGGTGAAAGCAGTAGCCACAGGAGTTGTCTTTATTGTTGAAAAATGTCATTGCCAGTCTATTTTTAGGATAGGAGTCCTTCAATCCAGGAGGTTTTTATCAGTAGCCGAAATATCAGTAGGTCTCTTCTCCCCAAAACAAAGTAAATAATAAATGAATTAGTTAAGTACCAAAAACTGGTAAATCACTGAATAAAACTTTGACATGTTAATAATTAGACATGCAGTGAAGCCAAGACATTTCCCGGAACATTTCCTGCCAATCCCCTGGTGATATGTCCAGAAAATGTCCATGAGTGAACCCATGTGACAATGCAGCAGGAGTGAGTGTTGACACACAACAGATGTAAAACTGGAAGAATACAAGTATCTAAGGATGAAAGAGATGTGCCGTATACATAAAAGATGCAGACAAAGCGACCGGTCCTGAAACTCTCAAACAGGGTGCAGGGACCGCAAGAGACTTGGTCGCAATTTGTACTTAGAGGGATAGTTCACCGAAAAATTCCCTTATTATCAACTCACCCCTATGCTGATGGTGATGTGTTTGAGTCCACAAAACACTTTTGGAGTCTCGGGGGTAAACAGCATTGCAGCCAAATCCAATAAAATTGAAGCAACTGGTGTATGAGAGCGGATGTAGCGATGCTAAAGGCGCATTCTGCACGTGAGATCCACTAACAGTTGAGGACAAGATTAAGAGTCTACAGCCATACTTACACAACCAAGCTGTGTTTAGGTTTAAATACTAATGTCAGAATACTCACATCGACTCTTTTCATACCTGGTATAAAGATCAGACTCGAGGGATCCAATTACAAGTGGACTCCAAGAACGTCCGTTCACACCGTGTCTCCAGTAAACACTAGTGATCAGACCTCACTCCCTTACTGGATATGCAAATACACATGTACATCATTGCAGTTTGCAAATGATGTAGTATTTTAAAAGTATGACTATGATAGACGGGTCTGTTGTGTTCTTCTGTGTGTGTGTGTGTGTTATAATGTTGATAATATAACCTACCAGGTATTATTGGTTGAGTAAAACAAAAACTCCATCAAGACCTCTCAGCATGTGTAACGGCACAGTTATTTGTTGAAGCGGCAGTTTTAGTAAGTCGAACATGTTGTAAATATGTTGACGGGAACTGAACAGAAACAGTGTTTTCCTTTAAGAACAAAATGTACACCTAAATTGGGCATCTTCACACTGAATAGACCCAAGTTGACAGAATTATTTCTTCCTGTGCCATCCGTCTGTACCATCTTCGATCCAAAATTTATCTTAGGCCAATGAGGGAGAGTCTGGCATCTGAAAATGCAAGATAATTATATAGGCCAAGGGAAAATATTTGTTTTTACGTCTTAAATGTGATTTTTATAGATGCTGGCAGCCTGATCCAATAAATCGCTGTAGACTTGAAAGTGTGGGGCATTAAAAAACTCCCAAGTATTAAATTAATCTCTGTTAGTCTCTAATTCAAGTGTGGGCTCACACCCTGTTTCGCCCCCGGAGAGTGCCAAGTCTAAGATCATGCTAAATTGCTCTTGTCATGTGTTGAAGGCACTTGGCATTCTCAGCCCAGTGTTTTTTTTCACTAGGATCCGTGTAGTTTGTGTCCAACACAGTACAACTTGTTGACAGAAATAGCACGTTTCTGACAACTTTTCATGTGGTTCAGTAACCGCTTCAGCGCAGTACCAGTCCACTGTGAGAGTCGATATCATTGTCCCATCTTTTGCTTGGCGCGCAAGTCTCTTGTTTTCTTCCATCCATCAGCTGGTGTTTAGGAATTGCCAACCCCCTTTTCATCAGCCATCTCTGGTAGCAAACAATAGCCTCCCTACTAAAAGCATTCCCAGACCTGTCAGTGAGCACTGCCAATAATAAACTCTAATAAAAGCTGGAACACATTATTCCCTAAAGCAGGAAGGAAGCAGAGGCAACAGTTGGTACACTATGCCCAGGTTGACATAATCTTGCTTTACGGGCCACCTGAGGTCCATTGTTCGAACAGTAACAGGGAATGAGCTGGAGCAGCAGATAGGAAGTGCTCACTAGTGCATTCAGGATTACCAGGGGGTAATGTGAAGCCAGGAATGTTTCCTTTTCCTAGATGGGAGACTGCTTAGGTTGGCTTTACACCCCATTTTCTTAACAGGAGTCGTTCTAGTATCTAAATAACAAACATTGTCTCGGTGTAAGATAATAACTTTGCTGAATAGTCTTCATTTCCTTAAAAAAAAAGAGAGGAAAAAATACACAACTTACTGTGAATACAGACAAAAACATTTCATCTAAGAAAACAGGACAAGTTAACCTCTCACCCAAATAATTGAAAGCATTTAAGGACAAGTCAGGTGTTTCTCAATATCAACAAATCCAGTGAAAAGTGAGTGTGTGTGTCAAGAAGATCAAATAAAATATGGTCCAAATAATAAAACATTTTCAAGATATCACTCCAGATAATTTTTGAATTTGAAATTTACATGCAGTATTTGATTGTGATTGCTTTAATTTTCTTAAAATCAAAATCTATTTTTAAATAACGTTAAATATTTTCTCCACATTAATGCTCAACCCACAACTTTTTCAATGAATTGACCAAAATGCAGCAAATTTTGTTTTTAATTAACAGCTGTCCAGCTGGGCTAAAAACAAACAACACATACAAACAATGAAATAGTAAGGAATTAATGCGGGAATCCCCAGTATAGCCAGACAGAGCCTGTTTCAGTAAATCCCAGCCGAGACGTGCAGGAGAGATAAGTGGAAACATATACGCGTTGTATCTAGAGAAACCATCAGGACTAAACTTACGTCTCAGTCACACAAAGACTGAGAAAGAGGCAAAACACTGGGGAACTCCCAAAATGTTTAATGCCTGCACGCAAACTGGACAAGTCTAGACCAGACAAATGACATGTTACACACAGAGAAGGGGACAGAGGGGCAGAAGAATAGGTGAATAAAAAAAAGAGAGATGCAATTAGTAATAACTGGTCTTACATGTTGCTGCACACATACTAACATCTCAAGGTGGAAGATAAAGAGTGTTCACATTATTTGGCCTAAAAAACATGTCAACTACACAGAAAGTAAATAAGTCAAAGTATCCCAGCAGTGTTGTTCGGTCTCCAGACATCTGTGGTGAAACACACCAAAACATTCTGGCCCACAGGGGATTGTCTGACTCTTTCTGAGGCTGCTTCTTTCTTAGATCACCTCCCTGACGTCACCGTTGGTGAACTGGAGCTCTTGTGCAATGTATCCAAATTCAGAACACACAAGATTTCTATTTACTGGGGTAAAATCTATAAAACCACCTGTATAGCCCTTCCATGGCATCTCGCATAATAGTATTTGCACAACTACAATACTTTAAAACTGACTGGAGATTTGTGGAAACGAAATCTTGATTGACAGAAAAGGGCATCAATCACAAAAACAAGCAAAAATACACCACAATACAACAACACCATCAAAACGGACATGCACCATTATATGTACTAAAATCAGCACTTCCATGAAAGTATTTGTACAAAACGTTAAATTGAACTTTTTTGCTGAATTAGGGAAGGACAGAAAAGAAGAATGTGATGCAACATTACATCTTCTACGTAAGAGAAAAGTACTGTTACTCTCCACCTTCCCTCCCTTCCTGCCTACGTCTTTGTCATTTCCTCCTCATCTTTCCCGGCAACTCGCGTTGCATTCCTATCATTAAGTCTGTGAACATGTTTTAAACAAACTCCTCTGCACCACATGCTCCTCCATCCAAGCAAAGTTGAATGCACCGTTAATCCTAGTTTATCCTTCTGTGTAGGATCAACTCAGTGACTACACGTTAGCCTACGCAAGTGGTCTACATCATTGTAACCATTTATAGTTGTGTGCTGGTGTGTTTCTAAACTGAACGATTACGGAAATTATTACAATGAAGAAGGGAGAGACGACATCCTCCGAGATGATGTGTACAATCACTGAACTAAACGAGGGATATGGGGGGGTGAGTTCTGATATTTGAGTTTTTCTCCTGCTACTGAGCGATATGGACAACACATGATACCAAGATAACCAATCACAGTTGTTTTGGGCAGCTGCTCACGACACAACATGTAGTTACATTTCCAGGAAGGTGACGTAGAGTACACAGTGAGACTGTATCTACGGTGGCAATTCAATACGAAAAAATAAACAAGCCTTAGATATGTTCAAATTTATTAGGATATAAACCCTTTAGGATGTGAAATTTCATTTTCCCAACATATATCACAATCATTATGTATAAACTTAAGAGTGATAGAATAAAACAGAAACTAAAATACTGTAACATACAGACGAAAAAACTAAAGTTCATGAAAACTTTATAACCACAAGGAAGCTAAAGTGACCAGTGATAGGTAGGCGGTAAATGTGGTATCTACATCAGGTATCAACAACAGATAGAAACAGTGACAGCATCATTCATAAATGAATAAAGACCAGTCATTATCAGAGTAAGAAGTCAGGACATGCTTCAACTTCATACTGAGGAAATGGATCTACAGCAGGTGAATAACTAAATTATGATCATTTATTCAAATCAGCCGGAGCTTTAAAGATAAACACTCTTTTGCTAATTTCTTCTCCAGCATGTGAGACAAAGAAAAAAGATCTGAGGAGTCCCTAACTTGGGTATTTGACATAAATTGTACAAGAAAGTGTTTCAAACAATAAAGGTCATTGAAACAAAACATTTAAATGTAATTTGAAGCAAGACTACCATTTAAGTGCATCACACATTGTAGTGAGAACAGTCAAGGATGGAAATTATAAATTGAGAGGCAAGTTTCTCATGAGCAGTTTCGACATTGATTTTAAACACTGATTCCAAAGTTGACCTTACTTACGAAATGATCAATGTGTTTGAAAGAAAGTTCTGAAATCCCACTAGACGACAAACTGCAACATCTCTTACACACTGTTTTTAGTGTTTGTGTTTGCTTTGACCATTCTTCATTTACTATCCACTGTAGGAGCTGTGCCTTTTTGTGCAAGTGAAGGCCAGTTGCACTGCACAGAAGGATAATGAGACCATACTTTAACTATAATGTTATATATACATATACCTTGCAGTAAAGCTAGAATTTTCCAGCCCAAAATGACTCACCATTACTCACACACAATTATTTGGGTCAACACTAACTCAGTTCCCATAGTAAAATCCACACTATATGTTCCATTGTATTTTACATTTATCAGTCCACTTCACCACAATTAAGTCACCTCTGATGACTTAATTGTGTATTGTGTAAGAGAGTGGTTAAGTGATGATTACATTTACAAGCACAATCTCTGGCTCAATTTAGGATGTATTTCTGTGTTAAAAGAAACAATGACTCCCTCTCTGTTCAAATTAAACCCATCGGCTTGTCAGATGACTTTCCACAGCCCTAACAGAATTAGAGTAAAACAGCTAACGGAAGTGACCAGTGAAAAACAAGCTCTTACAGTGTGTGTGTGTGTGTGTGTGTGTGTGTGTGTGTGTGTGTGTGTGTGTGTGTGTGTGTGTGTGTGTGTGTGTGTGTGTGTGTTTACAAAGCACTCCGAGGCGAGGAGCTGCCTTGGTGGCCAATTAGCCACGATCTGGATGTCATTAGGCTGATATTAGCACTTGCCAGAGAACCCTTGAACCCGAGCAACTACGCAACAGTGAACCCCAATAAATTTGTGGCAGACTTTGCTCATGTTTCATGGCTCATTGACGTGTTTGGCTACAAAAAAAGCTTTGTCTGTGGGTCATCCTACCAATTGTGTACCTACAGAGTGTCTTTGGTAATTTTCTCAATAATCACTGTGGTTTGAGGATTTCTTCATGATTGCTGTTGCGGAACTGTAATATTAATATAATAATAATAGTAGAACTTTATTCTATATGTATACAGAAACAAACTCTGCGTTCATTTTGTCTGTATTTGTGCTTGTATACTAAAAACTTATGGATACGGATGAAACAGATGAAACAGAGCAGTACCAACTGAAATCATGGGGTGGCAGTGCAGCCGATAGTTCAAGCAAGGCGACTATAGGACATGAGAAAGACATTTTTTGAGAAGTGACTTTGCGAGTAAGTAACTACAGGCATCTAAATGACATTACTTACCCCAGGTATAGGGGAGAAACAGCCACTTTTACATCTTTCTTAAGAGGTACATCGACACAACCTCCTCTATTGTCACAATGTTTGTTGTTATCAGATCACTCCTGACTCTGCGCTGCCCTCTAGGGGATGTATTACTTAACAATTCCTACGTAAAAGACGTATGTAAGTATGTAAACAGTGACAGATTTATTTGAAACAGACATATCTGATTTTATGCGAATTGTAAACAAGCTTGAAGGCTAACGTGCACGTAGTTCCCTTTTTCACCATTATTCAACATGAAGGTTGGTAGTGAATGTTCTATGTGCATGTTTTTGTCCTGTCCTTTTTTCTCTCTGTCTAAACAGAAACATGGATAACAAACCTACTCAAGGCCTGGTGACAGCAGGGAAAAACACATGCCTAAACAGAGAAGCTAATGATACCCTTGGCTGGCTGTAAACAAGAGCAATATGCTGCTGAGACATCAGGAATTCAACCAGCCACTGACAGAGGACCCAAAATTAGCCTAATGTTAACCTCACTGGATAAAAACGTCCTGAAACATATTGCCTATGAGATATACTTCTTGTGAACTAAGAGATATTTATATATCAGTGACAAACAATAATGTTTTTAATCTTTTTTAATTTGTTTATGATGGTATTTTAACTGAAGGCTGTACAGGTCTGAGAGAAATATGGTGTAAACAGCTGGCCCATTAGTTTTAAGAAAGATTCACACTGTCAGTGCTGACGGTAAAAAGTTTTCCATGGAATATGGAGGAAAATCTGAGGGACTGCTGGGAATTCAGAGCTTTAGAAGCAAGAGGGGGATGTACAGGAAAAAGGAGTGAGTAGGAGAGGGGGATCTCAGACAGCGAGGCAGCCGAAGGAGAATTATGAAAGCTCGAATAGCAAAACACAGCGAGAATATAAGTGAGAAAATAAACAGGCGATGGGCTGCCAGGCACTGGCTCAGCAGAGGTACTTCCCCTTATGTGCACAGCTGGATTTACGAGGGGGTGAGCAATACTCCCCTCTCTTCTCCCAGACCCTGACACAAGCAGGGGAATTTAGCTTGTCCATGCTAGGCTGATTCAAAAATAGCACTGGATCCCTGCATGGTAGGAGCAGAAGCAACAACAAGGAAGCACTCAACAGTGTGAAGATCTCCAGCAAAGACGAGTCATGTCACCAGGTCAGCTTACTGAGCTACTCACAGCCAGTTCACATTAATGCCAACATTGTACAAGGTAGATTATTTTTCATAGGGAGGGACACAACTTGGTGCGGTAACAGAAATAATCTTCTATGTATAAGGCATCAACTTTTTATAAAGACTGACGACATGACAGCTCCCCAAAAGTGAAGCCGAATGCTTTGATTGCCCCCTGGTGGCTGGCTGCACTATAAATCTCCATGTTAATGGACCGGACATGTAAACTAAAAAGTTAGAGTGCAATTGTTATGTTCAATTTTTGTCAAAGATTGTTTCTGTCATTTACGGTAGTTACACTGATATTGATTTTTCCAAAGGGTTTGTTTTAATTAATTATTTGATCCCCCAACTGCTAAGCAGACTCGGACACTAAATTATGTCTTCATCACAAAATGGCAGCACTAATATCCAGGACATTTAGGCTTAATTTCCGGATAGTGGGAGGAAGTGAAGTCGTGTCATCCATCTTTATATGCATTCTATGGTCTGGAAGCATGAGAACAGAAAACCAACTGTTTGTTTACAACGAAGCAAACACATGATTTTCATTGGAAAAAGCTGGTTGTTTGGTTTTATAGTGGCACCATATGAAGTTCCAGCCCTAGATCCCTAGGTATTACTTCCACATTGAATGACTCTGTCTTGCTCAAGTTACATCCACTGCCATAGTTCACTACCAATACAGAAAACCATGTGCCATTTATTTCAAATGACTAGAAAACCGTGTGAACGGAAAGCAGCTGCCTCAATGTAGAAGATTCCAAACACAAAAATTTGAAACAAGCTCAACCTTTGCTGGACTCCAATGTGACATCATCCCGGCAAGGGGCTGCGATGGCCAATCAAATAGAAGCAAATCCACATTCCTGGGAGATTACTTTGCAAGGCATACTCTTCTTTTTTAACATTTAGTTTGACATCAACTTCATGAAAGATGAAATTATTGCAGCCATGGCAAATGTTTAATGATATTATAAATTCCTGTGTCTGAGTATCATGAACCTCTGTGCAGTGTTTTGACATTTGATAATCCTGTAAACTCATTTATCTGTTACACAAGCCAGACTTTCTGGATCATATTGCAAATCTCACCAGTATCAAAGGCAACAAGCTCCCAACAGCACAGCTCCTTTTATTTTTTTAATGCAGGCCTGTTTTCAGTCAGAACGCCCACTAAGCAAAACTAAATTAGTTACTTCCAATTTAATAGCAGGCATTTCATTACAAAAAAAAGTCAAACTGTTAGGGGGTGTTTTCTGTCTGAAAGCAAACCAAGGCTTTGGCTAGTTAGATGGCTGTGCACGTTGAAGCCTCTCAGGTTGTCAACGAAATATTTTGAATTCAATTGTAGAATCAAATTGAAAAGAAAACCAGACATTTGATTTTGAAAAATAACAGTCGATTGTGAGGAAAAAAAATAGAATCCCAGTGCAGACGTCTGCTCCGTCAGCTCACAAGACACCACTTTGATTGATTGAAAATGAAATGTAGGTCAGGCTGAATTGCGCGAATAATTCAACAACAACCATATGGCAGTGGCGGAGTGTTTAAGAACAAACTCAACTGCGGAGAGAGTGACTTGCATTTTTGAGTAATCTAAAAAGCTACATTTGGAAACACTTCAGATTTTGGTCAGTAGGCAGAACAATTAAGGAACTTCCACTCGAGATAAAGTAGATTGCAAGCTTTGTAAGCTATAGTTTGCCAAATATTCGAGCAACCTGAGGGCACATCTGTAAAATATGCAGCGACGTGAGCAGGAGTTGATGTCCAGTGCTCCACCCAAACATCTACAACTCGATATATTTCACACCATAATGTGTAGGTATGTCCATTGTTTAAAGTGAAATAAGATTGAAATTGTCTATGAATGGGAAATGTAAAGTTTTATTTGTCTGATCCATGGCTATAACTACATTTAATTTGCCATAACCACCATCTTTCCTTAACATTATTCATATCGTAGTTGCCACCCATATTGCAGATAAGGACATTTTTAAAATGTTGACTTTGACCAGTAATGGACCCTTTTCCAGTAATGAGTGAAATTCTTGAGCATAGAAACCGAAAGGTCAACCTCCAAGTATGCTGCCCTTTTTTTTATTTTCACAGGCTTTTATCATCAGCATTTCAGCTTCAGATTTCTGTGTCTGGGAGAGAAATGAACATTGTGTTGATTATATCTCTGTCTTACATACTCAAAGTGTAGTAGGGTACAACAAGGGGAGGACAAAACAAACAAGAGAGGCTTCATGTGATGACCAATGTTTCCTATCATACTGTCTACAAAGTTATTCCTCTCTGGCATGTTGATGTTGCTTGAACGTTAAGGTTGAAAACTAAAACCACAGTGAAATCAAATAGTTAAACAGACTTGACAATATGGTAAAAAGTAAGACTATGATCCAAAAGCTCCAGGATCAGACGAGTAGAGTGATACACAAAAAGACGCATGCACACAGATTATCTGGAACTCGAGATCATGTTGTAACTACTTTTTCTCAAGCAGCAGCTTGTTACGATATATAAACATTAAAACCACACCTTGTTTGAAACTCAACACTGCTGATGCAATCAGACCAGTTCTGAAACTAGACAAAACTATTTGCCAAGCCGGGATACGACTGAGTCAGCATTTTATGGTGAAACGTAAAAACATGTTTCATTGTTCTGGAAACTTAAAAAGTAAGATGTTAATGTTTCAAAGTTGTAACTATACAAGAGGACAAATAATTGCCATCAATTTCCCCTCCATGTAAATTAGCTAGATGCCTACTATTACCATGAACCCCGTTATCTGCTTTTATTTTTTATTGCAACCCATTATTTTCAGCTACGTAACGCACCTACAGTGGAGGCAGCATGTTAGTTTGCTCCGTGAAAAGGGGTCAGATCGGTGAAGCTGTGATCAGTAATTAGAAAAAAATCTGTAATTTAGTATCACATCAGAGAACCTTTCAATGCAGCAAACGAGAAAACAGGACCCAGCTTTAACAAGTGGGAAAGAACAAAATGTATGTTCTTGTTATTATGATGCTAAAATAAAGTACATGTTCTATGTAAAATATCACATTTTGTCCTTTTTAATCTGAACAGAAAACAATGTAACCATGAGACAAGATACTCACTGGTAGCTCTGAGGGTTCAGGGAGAAACTCAGCATCTTCTCCAAAAATAAAATCTGGAGGCAGTTCTGGATATTGTGCATTGAATATGATATCCCCTGTGAGAAAACAGGAAAACTGATTATGAGCAGGTTGTTGACATCTCACACAGGCATCAACATGAATTCCTAGAGCTGACTTGTTCACATGTGTAAGTGAAAATAAATTTATTTTCTGAATGTTATTGTGTGGTTTCAGGAGACAGTCATATTAAAAACAAGGGAAAGCGCAGTGGAAATAATTTGACATTATCTGGGTCAAGTGTATCTTGATGTCAGAAATTACTTGTTTAGTGTTTTTTTGCAGCCACACAATATGCATTTGGGGTCTTTCTTCTTTGAAATTAAGAAAATGAACTAATTAGCTAAATTAAGTAATTTACCATTAAAGCAACTTAAATCCTGTCAAACACGTCTGTCCTGTAATTATGTGTAGGTATTTTTTTATATAGTACATGTAAAAAAAGTTAGCTTTTAGTTTATTTATTCTAAATCTGAGTAAAGAGTAAAACAAACGAGTGCTGACATACTAAAGTTTTAAGTGCAGAAATGAATGCATTCCGTTAAAAGGAAGACAAAAATTAAAAACTACAGGCAGGAAATGGCTCTAACTGAGGAAAGGACAAGACATCACAACATGATCACATAACTCATTGCCAGGACTGGTTCACAATGTTCTCCTATTATGTTACACAATTCTATTTGTGTGCTGCAAGACTGTTCTGTTCTGCTTTTTTTTTTCTTCTTTTGTGTCTTTCCAGCCACAGCAAGAAGAGAAGAACACACACATATGGAAGTATTTTCCCAGTGGAGAAGAGTCAAATGAGGAGAGGATGAGCTGTAAATCTGTTACAAACTACTGGAACTCTGTCAGAGACGTACTGGCTCTCATCCAGACAGGAATGGAGCTGTTTGAATTGCATCCTTGACAGGTTATAACATAAGCTTTTATATACCTCTTTGTTCGCACAGCATAAGAAGCTTCACTCCGCGGTGCAGTCTAATCACTGCATGACGTGCCTTCTCAAAGTCTCACTTACATTCCAGCCAGACTTTTTTATTGAGGTCATGGGGGCGTAAAATGTACAACAACAAAGGCCACAAATTGTTGTTTAGCAGTACCAGCCACGGTGGAGAAGTGGAGGGAGCCTGGGCATGCATTAAGTGCTCAGTTCTGTGCACAGTGGGCCATGCTCATGCTTTCGCACGCCAACAGTGGGCAGGTCCGCAATCTGGCACAGAGCAAACCTGCGGCCCTTGATTAGCAAACCTTCTTCCTCAGGCCAAAGCACAGGAAAGTACAGCGACTAGTGCAGCAGCTGCACACATGTTATATACCAAGCCAGGATGCCAGCAAACTGTTTTCCTGTGTTGTTGTTGCTGTTTTTGCACTTTTTTGAAGCTTTCAGGTTTCTGCATTTTACATGAATAGTACAGTGCCTGTTCTAATCCTGCCTGTTTGAAATGGGCTGTTTGCTTAGTCTGTGATGATGCTCCGGAGCAACTTCAGAATTATTCCTTGTCATCAGTGAGTCCTCCTCGAACGGTTCCACAATATACTCTCACTTTGTGTTCATCCTACCAGGTTTATCTGCTGTGAAGAATCAATGTCAACGTTTTAATCAAATTAACTGAATTTGCGTCATTAATGTTCACTTGTGTGGTTTAAATAAGTTGGAATAATTTACTGAACAGCTGTAATTTTTCATTCATTTCATGATGGCTATTTCAGAGGTCTGTTAAGCAATCGACACAATCTTCAGACCCAAATACTATAAAAACACAGACAGACATACGTTTGTGTAATTAGTGGTAGATGATTTACAGCAAGTGTAAATGTAGGGTAGACATGACTAAAAGATGATAAACAAACTCCAATTTTACACAGATGTGTTTCCTTAATCGGGCCACCCCATCATTATTCATGTATTTTACAAGAACATCACAACATTTTCTGAAAGAACTGAAACATCATGCAGCTATCACCCAGATTTTGATGAGTAAACTACTGTGTTGCATATTCTTACACCTTATTTCTATACATTCCTCGAATCTAGCCACGACATCCTGATGTCGGTCACAAACATTTCTGCACAGACAGATCATTTTGAAAATTGCGCAAATGGAACAAATCGTACTTCCGCTAACAAACCACAGGTTATTCCCCCCCCACCCCCAGCACGGCCACATTTGCACCAGACGTCAGAGACAACTAAACAGAACTTAATGAACATGAACTTACTATGCCCCAACGTTGTCAGGCAGCTTGAACACCATCAACTGAAGCTTGTGGACAGATTTATATTTATGATTTAAACCTGCAAATTAACCAGTGAAAACATTCCATTGAAAAGCCAATGAAACGAGAAGGCATCTGTTCAAAGAACTTGTGAGTTACTCATACACCACAAAAACCCGATTCACCTATCAAGCTGACAGATTTGGCATGCACCGCCGACTGTATTTGTGAAGTGGGTGAGAATATGAGTTGCAGACTGGGAGATGATGATGAATGAAAATGATTGAAACAATACATGCAATCGACTTTATAATCACGTACTTTTATGAGCTTTATACAAAAAAAGTATTCTACACAGACTTGTTGACCCGGAAATTAGTCAAATCCAACAAAAATGACAAATGACCTTTCTTTGCAAAGCCTTGAACTAATTCCTCAGTAAAGTGGAGAGATGAAAACTGATCTTCTCAGGATGTGTGTGTAGACATGGGCCTGGCATGGGTCTTGTGAGTCACTATAATTACAGTGAAAGCTAGTTAAGATAATTCTAATCTGAATGACGCTCATAAAGGAAAGTGTCTGATGTGGGGACTTGAAACAGTGATTAAATATTGTTCCAGTAAAAGTTCAGTGACAAAGCAACACGGTGTTACTGGTATCATTTCACTGGTTAAGGAAGAGCCCTCATCAAAAAAATATTGATCGTGTTTTTGTAGATGAGCAGTTCCTGTGGGTGCTTTTGATCGTACTGCTTCCCAAGTTGCTCAGCAGTTACAAAGCATTCCTATGGTGATGTATAGTTATTTATGATTATATTTAAAGGTTCAGTGTGTAGAATTTAGTGACATCTAGTGGTGAAGTTTCATGTTGCAGCTGAATATCCCTCACCTCACCCTCCCCTTCCAAAGAGGAAACAGAACCTGCGGTAGTCTTCACTTGTCATAAAAACTCAAAATATGTTTAGTTTGTCCAGTTTGGGCTACTGTAAAAACATGGCGGCCTCCGTAGAGAGGACCCACTCCTAATGTAAATATAAAGTATTTAAATATAAAGGGCCAATTCTAGGGTAAAGAAAACAACAATTTGTACAATTTAGATTAAACACTAGTGGAAACATCACTAGGGTTATTTTATATTCAATTTCTGCCAATCTTTCACCTAAATCTTTCACACTGGACCTTTAAGTGATACATAATGTTTGTGCTGTCTATTTATTGACAATCAGTCTTCTCCTTGCTTCTTTGCATAGCCCTGAATACGTGTTTAGAAAATATTTACATTATTTCAAATATCTGGTGTAGGTGACTTCACCCGAAAGCACCTCTCATCTTTCAACTCACCAACTGTGAGAAAGAAGTGAGTCTTTATAACATTGATGATCAAAATAAAATGAATTCAGCACCGACATTTTCTATTCAAAGTACAGGCTCGACATTGAAGTACTTAACCTGAGCAGAGGGCAACCTTTAAACTGAAATGCAGATAGAGCTTACATTCTATATTAATACAAGCAGTCCAAGAGTCTAATTCTAAAACAACAGAAAGCCTTAACTGACCAAAAACTGCTTATTTACTATGACAACATTTTGACAAGAAAAGCAATGTTTGCTATTTTTCTCCAAAACCAACAATAACAGCAAATTGTCAACTTAAGACTCAGTAAATATCAATGGTTATTTATTTAACAAACATTAGATCATAGACTTGTCTGATTAATCTGAAAATATCAAATAAAAAGGAGAGTTAGTGTAAATTTTCTTACATTTTAGTGTTTCTCCAGCATAGGGGATGTGAAGTTTGAAGCGATCACAACAGGGACCAGGAGTCAAAGATGTGCATCTGAACATGAGGATTAATGAAGACAACGAAAACAGGTCAGCAAGCACAGTCGACCATAAATATTGAACGTATGTAAAGATCCAAAAGATTTAGAATGATCTAAACCACATAATATTATTAAAAGCGATGCAAACTTAAAACTGTGTTCTTTACAGCTTCATTACACTGCCTTCTTTTTAGGTCACATCCAGTTTACAACTTACAAGAGATATGATGAACAATAATGTATTTTTGGCACATATGTAATCCAGTGAACTGAAACAAGTATTTTTTAGTGCGATAAATGAAAATGAACTCATAAATAAATAAAGAAACAAACACTACTGAGGCATCTGGTATTTACTTAGAATGAAAGTGAAACGAAATTTTTTAACAAATTTAACTCAGATGTGTTGAGTTCTTAATTTTCGGGAGATCACACAGACTGTTATTATTTAATTTTTTTTAAACATACAGTCCAATAAATGTCCCCTGTCCTTAAAGACAATATCCTCATGAAAAAATTGAAAACAAACTTAAACTGTAGTTTGACATAATTCATTACAATAACCAATATTCATTGAAATTGTCATCCTATCATCCACTACAGCCACATCTATAACAAAGCTGTCATTACAAATATCTCCATTATCCCATGTGTCAGGGGTTGATATCTGTGAAATTGTAGTAGAACATATGAGATAATACCTAGTTGTAAATGTTATAAGACTGTGTTTATGAACACCTCTAAAATGACTGATGAATATTTTGGTAAGATTAGCGATATAATCCAATCCCTGTGTTTGTAATTATGCTAAAATTGTGCTTTTATAATACCGTTACAACAAATTTATCAGATAAAACGTCCCTTTCCCCATTAAAATGCCAATCTAGCATCTAACATTAATTCAGCAACTGTGGCTTAGTAACTATTAATCATTCCAAACCCCAAAAAATACTGAATTCTCAAAAACTAAGTTGAAATCCATGAACAACGGCCTTGACATACACTTTTTTGGATTGTTATCGATTATATACCTCCTGATATGTTGAGGACTACTGAGGTTCCACAAAAAAATACCTTCAAAACGACCCCCTCACATCTAGTCCTATGTTTACAGGATGTGCCCTACACGTCACCCATCCCACTCGTATTGTTTGGATGCAATGCAAGAGGAAGGATCTTGTGTTTCACGTGGGGGACCTTTAGCACAGAGCTGCACCTCACCCAGTTTTGAGGTCAGTGACACGGAGGCAGTTTGTGGAGTCCAGTCCCACTCGGCCGTTCCTCACCACGCTGCACAGCAAGGGCCGCAGCTCGGGTGAGATCCGGTGCAGTGCGACCTCAGGGGAGATGTTATTCATTGTATCCGCTGTGTGGAGTCTGTGGAGATACAGCGGCACTTTGAGGAAAAAGCTTTCACGTGATGCATCACAACAATGGTTCGCAATACAGAAGCATGCGTTTGTGCTGAACGTTCAGAGGACGTGTGCTACGTCGCGTAGGTCACTTGTATCTGTCATTTCCCGGTGTTGTGGAAATCTTTTGTGTGCGCGTCAGAATCCGTTTCCTGTTTTGCAATTCTAATATTCTGTCGCAAGTTAATTTTTTACGTTTAAAACAATGTCCATTTACCTCAATGTTCCTGGAAGTTTGGGATCATACAATCTTTTAGGGACCAAGAGCTGTCATGAGGAGACATGTATCTATGACAGTTTACTCCTCAATGTTAAATGCCCCATATACTGAGTGAATACATTGTGTGGAAAGGACATAATGTTGCACCACTACACAGCAATGCTCTGCACCTCGGTGACAGTTGATTCATGGGGGATAAGTCTGTTCGCCACAGTTGAATCAGGATGTCAATGCTCGTAAGCTTCGTTTAGTTAGCCACTATTAGCTTACCACAGAACGAGGCGTCAAATTGCCCCAGTTTAAGCTTTTAGCTTTCTCCGAATACAACCTGTTCATTGTTGTGAGTTTAAATACATCACTGAGAGCGTGTTAGAATACCTGAAACAGCAGGAAGTCAGATCATTTGAGCGTTAACTCCAATGTTTACTTCATGCTCTCAAAGTTTCCGGTACATGTTGTTTGGGTCCTTAGGATGGCCCCGCGCTTAGCTGTCTATAATGATGCCTGCTCACACAGTGGGCATTTTTATTCACAGAGTAAAAACATATTCATCTATATATTACTTATAAAGCATGTGTAGTTTGACATAATCATACGATAATGATTTCAATCAACACTCAATGTGTATGCACTGATTTGGTGATGATAACTGGTCTGGCAATGACTACAACGATACCGTCACTGTCTGTGGTGGGTGTTCAGTTTCCCTCTGTGCAGGAACAAAGTTTGATCTGCAGGTAATTACTCTGTCGCATTTCTCAACAACACTCTGATACCGCTCAATGGACCTGACCTAAACTGAGCGGAAACATTTCCCCATTGAGTTGTTTTATTTAATTCGTCAATGATCATGATATGTGAGGAGCTATAAAGCACGAGTGGCTACACACGTAGTCGTGTAGATCGATGTCTACACACGTAGGCGTGATCTGATTCGTCACTTGGACGGTAAAGATTAACATGCAAAGCATATTGCATGGTTTTCATTTATATAGCAGGAGTAAAGCTAGTCTTTAACTCTTAAAAGGTAAACACAGGAAAACAATTATTGATTATGTGTTGTGTAAACACAGTGAGGAGGTATAACACATACCTGATCCACCTCTGTTTTATTACATGTTATTGAAGTGTTTGTGAAGTGTAACAAAGCTGGTAATGCAGATAACCCCACCTTTCCTGCTGTAAGAGTCAGGGGTCAACTGTCAATATCTGTTGTTGTAGAAAAAATACAATCATATGTTTTCAACTTGATGTGTTTCAAAACATATCAAGTTGAGGCTGTTAAAACACTGTGTTCCACCAAAGAAATGACTGCCCATGAGCATTTTGGCAAGATTATAGGAGGCATTCATCAACATACTTTTTGGGCCGTACCATCACAGATCTTAATGAAATTCGCTGCTCACAAAGAAGAGTTTAAATCCACAACCTTCACTCAGGAGCAGAAATCACTCTTTAAACCTAAAAGGAAACAATAATGCGACATTTATCTTATATAATTGATATTGATTTAGATGAACAATCTTATCTTGATGTATTTTTTTCATATCATTTAGCCATAAGATTCCTTTATTGTCACAATATGTCACAAATTAGTTCCACAAGTGCACTCACACATGAAAGACAGTGAAGGATATGCATCAACAATGTAACACAGCATTATTCATAAGGTTATGCATTTTTAATTATGATACTTGTAAAAGGTAATAAAGTACCCATTTTAAGTGACAAAGTACTATCTTAAGCACTGTAATTATGTAAGTGAGTTTATTATTAGGTTATATGCCCATATACAATATTTGCTTTCTTTCTTGTAAACAAATATATTGATTTAGCCAAAATAAATTGTATAATACCTGATTTTTATGTGTACAACTACAATGTTACAAAATGTTTGCCAAACAGAGTGGACAGGTTTTACACAGACAAAAACGTCTGAGGTTTAATGTGAATCGTCACCTAATATGTGTTAATTCTGCATAAACAGAATAGTTGTCTTTAATAAAGTAAAATCAGAAATGAGGACAAAGCCACAAAAAATGTCTGGGTACCGGCAGTAAGACCAGTGATGTTTCCGATGAGAGCAGCTGGTGTGATTCATAACTGGGAATTTCCACCGTCCTGGGAGTGATTCACAATAACTCTTAAAGTAGCAGGGGAGAGACAGCAACGGTAAAATAGGTTCAGTTATCATCCAATCATCACTGATGCAATTCAATCAATGACATGAGGGACTGATTTATTTGTTTGACATTCAGATAAAGTGTAGTTTTCTTATTTATTAAAATGGTAAGACAAATATGACACTGACACCTTTTACAATCTAGGTGTGTGTTTGTGTGTGTGTGTGTGTGTGTGTGTGTGTGTGTGTGTGTGTGTGTGTGTGTGTGTGTAATAGGAGTGGGGGTAGAATGACTGTAAAAGAGGTATTCTGTGATTATAGTCATTATCTGAACTTCTGAAAAGCATTTTTCAATATTTATGGTCATATCATTGTAATAACAATCATTATCCTGTTAAGACTCGACTGTGTAGTCAGACGTAGGGAGAATGTGTAATCTTAGAAGTTTCTTTTAGATGAGTCCAACAACATTTCCCTCTGAATTTCTTCTGCTGGCAACCCACTGAATCCACAGAGTGCAACTTTGATTTGCATTTAGATTAAACTGTGTAAACGTATGAGAGAGTCGTTTTAGAGCATGCTCTGTTCAATTAGTCCCGAAAAATGTCGGTGACAACTCTTTAATCATCACTTCACTCATTCATTTGACTCATACAGTCAAGTGTTTTTTGCCTGAGGCTGAGTGGAACCTCTGGTTAAGCTAAAGCTAATGTGAATTGGTTAAACACATTTGACATTAAGCTGTATGTGCTAACACTTCTCCGGGTTGGTCAGCCACTGTGTGATAATTGAGCTTCAAAACTCAACAAGCGAGGGAGAATCTTAAAAGGGCTCCCTGCTGTTTCCAGTGATTGGACAATGCAGATCTCATAATGTTCTCCTTCAGTGGAGATGTGGAGGGTTCTAGGCTGGTTTTTCCCTTTCCTGCAGAGGGAAGACAATATGCTGCGAGATGTAGGAGAGAGAATTGAGCCATCCTACAGCCAGCGGCCAGGCTTTCCAAGTCTTCCACTGCCTAGGAAGAGATTTGAGGAGATTAACACACTAGCATTAGCTTCGATACAAGCCGAGGATTGAATTAATTAAAGACTTTGCTGGGCTGCAGTGTTCACGTGGTGTAGCATTGAAATGCCTCCACCCTTCTTCCACCCCCAATAAGATTGGAACCTGTCCAACTTAGCCAGCGATGAATGCTCTATTTTTACCTTCGTTCCTTGTTTCACTTGAGCTCATGCTAATGTGGGAGATAAATAATATCAAGTGATTTTTGTTTGGCGGCTGTAGGGAAACTAGTTTCCATATTTTGCCTGAAATGCCCCTGAGGGGTCTGTCGTGCTTTAGATTGTGTCCTCGTTTATGAATAGGTTTCCACAGGAAAAGCTGGATGAATGTTGAGAAATTCAAGAGTCTCCTAAATCATCAACAAATAATCCAAATTGAATTCTTGAAGATATGTCATGCCTGGAAATGAGTGCTGTAACCATAGAAATAACATAAATCTGTGTCTTAATCAGATCATGACCGACGAGGCTTACGATGTGATGGTGGTTGGCTCCTGTATGACTGACTTAGTGAGGTGAGTAAATGTATCCCTTATTTAACCTTGTCTCCTGAACAAGATGAGTAAGTGTATCAAGCTGTGTCAGTATCCACTGTGCTCTTTCAAATAACCTTAGAGCAACCTTATATTTTCTGAGAAGGTAGAGCAGAACATTTTGAGCTAAATCTGGTTCAGGAAACTCCTCTGCTTCCTCAGGTAGGCCCAACAGGAAGCTGCACATTGGGCAAATCTTCATTGCCATATTAGGACATGTGTTTTAAAAATGTTAAGCAGAGTTTCTCAACATCTGTGTGAGGTTATGTCAAAGGGGCTGGGAGATGTTTCTAAGATAGATTTGTTTGATTTATTGTTGGTAATAAATGCATTAAATTGTTTTTTAAATGTGTAATAATCTGTGTATAATCATCTCTAAAAAATATTTTTAATATTTCACTATTTAAGGACAATTGATCGTTTTTTTTCAACCCTGTGGTTTCCACAGCTAAAATGTCCAGAGATGAACATGAAGGATCAAGAGATTATTTAAGGGATACGAAAAGAAAACAAAATATTTGTGAAGTAAAATCATTTTCTCGAGTTTATGCCTATAACATAACTTCAATTGCAACTGGAAAATTCCAAGTTAAACTTTTAAAAGATGTCCACACATTATGAAAGGTCACAGCTGGAAATTGCTTAGTTTTAAAGGGCCACTGATACAAGAAAATTTGAAATCTTGTTTTAACTGATACAGTTTTACTTTGGGGGCACTTCTACAAACTGTATATAAAGATGGACGACATGGCAGCTCCCAAAAAGTAAATCCAAAGCATCTAGATCACCACCTGGTGACTGATTGCAAAACTGGTCATAAAGTTCACCGCCTCCAAGTTAGTGGAGGGACATGGATGCAATTAAAACGTCAGGTTTCTGTCATTTAAGGTCGTTCTTATCACACTGACATATGATCAAGTCAAGAATTTGGTTTGAATTAGTTATTTGGTTATGAAAACGGGGTAAAACACCATGATTGACAGCTAAGACTGACTCATGATTGGTCGATTGGATGAAGTTGACTTTAATACCGTGGCTCTTACCCTACTGCAGAGCTTTTGGCTCCAAATTCGCAAGATGGCCTACATAGTGGGAGGAAGAGATGTGTAATCCATCTTTATATACAGTCTATGGTTAGCCTCATCCTAAAAGCCTTTATCTCTTTTATTTTTTTAAATTACAATGAATTTCAAGTGGTAAATCTGCCATTATCATTGCAAACTGTATTATGTCCTGCATGAGGATAGAAAGTACAACAAGCATAGCAACAGTAAGAGGGGTGGGGCGTAGCTATCAGTTGTCTATGTCTTTGTCTTTATTTCCCTTAATTATTTTTAACCTCCACAACCACTCTTTTCCTTCATGGGTTTTATTTAGGCTTATGGAAAATATGCCATAAGGGCTGATGGGTGTTTTCCATCGTGGTTTGAAAAGGACAACGCAGTCCTGTCTGCACAAGAATAGAGGAAGTGGTCTAAAGATAGATGAAGCTGCTGCATTTCAGTACTTGAGGACTAAAAGCCCAAAATGCTGTGGTGAACATCTAAAGTGTAATGGTCCAACAGATTAGGGCCATTAGGCCTAAAAATGAATCTGTTTGGTAAATCCATTGAATTTGAAAACAATTCGTTTTTCGGGATACTAAAGCTGCTGTTAATGGAATTTAAGGTTGCAGATTATAAATCAAATCATTGGGGTCATCACTGACACATAATTTGGGTGTGATCATCATACCATGATGAGGATTCAAAAGAAGTGTGGTGATGATGTGGTCTAATCACCGCTTACTGAAATGTCAGTGTTGCATCATCTTTTTACACAGTAAATTTGTTAAGCCAAGTACGATCCATTCCCACAAATTGTTAGTCATCAACTCAAGCACAATGGGTGAGTGTAAAACAATATCTCACTGTCATTTACCATAACCCTGAATGACACAATCTCAAAAGACACACAAAGTAAATATAGTGTCAAAAATCTTCATGGGCTCCAGCCAACTAAATGTCATCTGTCAGCGTAAAGAAATGTGTTTGCTTAGCTCATGGGACAGTTTTGTCATACAGAAAACAATTGACACCGGGGAGTCAGCAAACTGACATCTGAATAAACGCAATCTGTGCTGCAGGTTGAAATCTTTAATGGCATTTATGTAGGAGCGCACACTTTTAGTTTGTGCAAACAGTTGCACACGTCTTCACTTATCAAAAACATATGCCTTCTCCACTGGGTTTTTTTGGGGGGGGGGAAGCATTTATTTTGGTGCTCATTAGCAATTCAACCAATGACTCTCTGCTTTGAAGGGCAGGAGTTGTCAATTAAAACCTTAACAAGCTAGCGGGAAATGGCCTGTTTTTGGCAAGTGTGTGTGTGTGTTGGGTTGGGGCTTTTTGGATGGAGGTCAGAATGCGGATAGGGGAGGGTAGTTGGAATACATTCGCAGCCCTTCAAAGTGACATGCATGGCTTTGAAGTTAGAAATCCAGTTGTCTTGAAAAGCCAGTGTTTGGGTGGTGGTACAGTTCTACTGACAGACAGTGGAGGAATGAGTACACACACACACACACACACACACACACACACACACACACACACACACGTTCTGTCTCTCTCTGCTCCAGTCGTACTGGATAAACTCTCAGATGTAACACAGATCTCTCTACTGTTTTCTTATAATTGTATCGGTCAGGCTGTCCAGCGAACTGTGCTGTTATTTTTACAGCATGTTGTTTGGTGGGTTGTATTAAATTATGTGAGGAAGAGCACAGCTTCCCAAGCTTTCAACTCTTTCTTCTCAAAGCCATACAGTGCCCCCTACTGCCACAGCTTCCTGAGTGGAGACACTTTTCACCTGCTGGTTGAAACCTGTTTCTAATTTCAGGGGTCATAAATCATAAAATTTCATATATTCATATTTCTTTGTTTAATTGTTTCTTAAAGGATCCCTCAGTACATAAGGCCAGTTACCAACATTTAGTATTAGCTTCTATTCAATCATCAAAAATCCTAAATTATAAAATCAATTCAAAGGTTGGTTCCGACTTCTCAAATATCAATATTTGAAGTTTTTTCATACTCCTCATCTTTGGGTTTAGGACTGTTAGTTTCATTTGAAAAAAAAATATGGCCTCTGGGAAGTTATGGTTGGATTTCTTTTCTTTTCTTTTTCTTTTTTTTCCTTTTGCAATTTTGTGACATTTTATGGAGCGAATGATGAATCAGTGCATCTAGAAAATAATCAGTAAATTATCCAATACTGAAAATGTTGGTTAGTTGCGTGCATTGTAGCTGCAGTGTTTAACTCTTAAATGCTCACTACTAAATATATGTAAATTACTTTGCAGACCATTTTTAAGTGCAGTAGTTCCCAGTCTGAAACCATTCAAATGAAAGGGATGTCGACTGGCAACGCCTTCTTCAAAACACTTTAGTGACCATACCACATGTTTTTCCCTTCTTAAGTTGTTTTACTGTGTTTGTATAAAAAAAAAAAACATGTCTTATATTTCTTCTGCGATATTCTATAATATGAGAGCTCAATTTGGCAACATCTTCTGTAAACTAAAAAAACATTAAACAAAGCTATGATGTTTGATACGTTGAAAAGTGGCTGATTTGATCTCCCGAGATACACTGCATGCTGTTCCTGACCATCGAGGGAAAAATGGCAGACATGCACATGGCTCCAACTACTGCTCTGACCACACAAAACTAAACGCCCACGTGCTACTCTGACACTGCACCTCTTGTTAGCAAAGGAGCTGACAGTGTCCAAATACGGTGTGCTGTGGACCTGCCCTTTGTTAAGTCCCCTCACCTTGTCCTGTTTCACTGGAGCTTCCCCTGCAGAGACCCTCATGGACGAGGGAAATTATACTAGATGAAAACAAATGGACTTCATGGACTTGGAAAAAGTACTGGTTGCTATCACAATATAACAGTTTTTTTTGTGTTTAGTGTTTTTTTGTTTGTGCATAAGCTTGAGCTCAGCCTTTGGTCTTATGTTGACATTGGAGGTTGTGTTCAGAACCGGAAAGACTAGCACTTGTTCCAACTTCAAGGAAAACAGCATTTCAATTTGTTTTTGTCCTCCTCTACTTCCCCTTGCTGCTCACCAGCAGCTGAGGAATGGCTTTAATAGAAACGGAGGGGACGGAAACGAGAGCGGCAGCCTTAAAGCAAACACTTCACGTCACGGAACACCTGCGTTGGACTTTTGGTTCCGTGGGAGAAAACGCAACATTGGCGCATAGCTGCCCTGTTTGTTTGGTGCACTCACCACAGACAACAATAGTCAAGTGTCTCTCTGGGAATGAAGAAACGTGGGTGGGTTTATTTAAGAATTTGGAAATCTGTTTATCTTACCTGCCAGTTTTCCGGCTTCAGGTGGCTGTCGGCCAAGAAGTGGAGTCATTAGGTAAAAACCTTGTGCTGTCAGTTAGACAAAAGGTTGTGCTATGAATATCTTAATAGTTGTCATCATGAACATTCAAATGTCAAGGCCAATCCTGGCAAACAGCACATCAGTTTCCTGGGCATTTTATAAATATAGAAGTGTATTGTACTAATTACTAAACTTTTAAGCTGTTGGTGAGATATATTTTTTGAAATACTATCTTGGATGTTCAGACTCTCAGCAGGAAAGCAAATAAGCTTATTTACCAACACGTGTTAGTACTCCTTTCAGCAACTCTGCATATTTAAGCTCCAACAAGAAAAATGCTTGTTTGAAGAACCCATCTCTCAATTACTGGGATGGCTCCTGTTGTACTTTGTAATATCACTTGCTGATGCACAGCATCCAAAAGCAGATAAAACCTAAAAAATAATTAAGGTATAACATCTTATTCTACCAAAATTTAAATGTGTTGCTGTCCTTTGTTAATTAACATCATCCATGAAGTAATGTCTATTTCAGGGAGGCAAAGCAACAATGAAGGAAATGATTCAGACCTTTAAATGGCTGATATGATTTACTTGCTTTTCTTATGAGATTTAGACAATTAATAACCTTCCCATAGAGACTACTGCCAGTTCCTACTGTGAATAGGAAACAGCTAGCCTGGATTTGTCCAAAATTGACAAATCTGTAAGTCAGCACTTCTAATTAGCTAATTAGCGTGTTTTATATTTTTTGGTCGATGCATATGAAAACAGAAGGTACAAACATTTTGTCTGTACATTTAGTGTTTCGTTTTTTTGGGGGGGTGGTTAAGTGTCTGTGTGTCGTCCGGAGTTGGAGTTTTATCATCACAACGAGCCGGACAACCTTGAACTCGTGCTAAACAACTGAGCTGGTGAAAAGTCAGCAGAATGTCCAAAGGAGCTGATGTGAGAACACACCAGGAGATCCTACACAGAATTCACTGCGAGTGAGTGGGTGTGTTGATGAAGTTTCATGAGACAGATGCAAAAATGAAAAAACGAAACGAAAACAAATATCTGCAAATTAAATAGCGGTGACATACACGGAGAAGACACCGACAAAGATGTCAAGAGAGCTTTTGGTGTAGAATTAATACGTTATGTCCTAGACAGGTCACCAGTCTTTGTCAGTGGACCTTTTTTTGTCTTTGCTGTATTTTTCTGTTTTGAGTGTCGTCTTTGTTGTTTATTTTGCATTGTGTTGTTGTTGTTGCTGAGACGTTTTCTGTCTTTGCGTTTCTACAGTTTTTTAGCCAAACTGCATAGTCTATCATCTTAGTGATATATAATGTATGTGGAAAAAAGTAAAAACAAACAGCCTCCAAAACTTAAAATACATTTATAAATATATAGATAGATAGATTACTTTATTGATCCCAGGAGGGAAATTAAATTGTCTTAGCAGCCGGTTATATCAAAATACAATAAAATACAAGGTAAAAATACACCAAAAAGGAAAAGCAAATACTCAAGTCCCATACACACTTAAAATATTACAGTATAAGAGATTAAATAAATAAGATGCAAAGGAAGATATGATTCCGGTGAAATTATGATAATGTTAATTATAATAATAATGACAAAAATGTTAATATTATTAACGTTATTATTGTTAACGTTATCATTTCATCAGTATGTTATCACCACTATTCTTTGCACACCAGGGTCACGTCTTCCTGTGCAGCATTGTGCGTGCAAGCACATCTTTTCCACCAAAAGTCACAGCGGTTACACAGACAGGAAAAATTTAGTTAGACAGCTGCATCAAGGAGCAGAATAGGTAATATGTGTGTGAATGTGTGTGTGTGCGTATTTACATGTGTACAACCTTTGTTCCGTTTCCTTCTCACCACATTTTACCCTCGCTGACCCTACATCCTGTTATAGCTTCGGGCATTTAAGTGTTTTTTTCACACGCCGGTGCAAAAACAGACTTTTATAACCACCTCCAGTGTTTGCCACCGGCGTCTCAGTTACTGGAAATCCTGGGATTGAGTGAACTTACTGTAATAGCACACCTGCCACAAACACACTGTGTCTCTCTCTCTCTCTCACACACACACACACACACACACACACACACACACACACACACACACACACACACACACACAGGCATAAAAAGAGCAACAGCAGGGTGAAAAACAAGTTTATGACAACATTTTGCCATCCGCAACCCGTTGGCCTTGGGCAGTGCTGGTCTGGGGCCAGACCACAGCTTCTTGACGTATGGTATGAAACTGTTTCTAGCCCCCCCCCACTTCACACAACCCCATGTTACTCACCACCATCCTGGCTCTGTGATTGGAGGAATCAGGGAACAGACAGGTCCTCCTCAGGGTGTACCACCTGTGGCATGTCAACCTTGAGGGGAGGGGCAGGACTTAACCTAACCCCGATGACTCAGGCATTACTGGTGTGGCCAGTGTCTAGTTGAGACATCTGTTGGCTTTGCTGGTTGCATCATTTGTAAATTTGGAGACACTTTTATATCGGGTATATCTACCCGAATGTTTGGATAAAACATCTACCCTACTTTTTATAGTGGTGCGGAAATATTTGACTCCATTTTCAGTTTATTTTTTTTGTGTTATCTGTTTGTGTTTTGAAAGCGGATGTTATATTTAAGTGTGAGAAATGGCACAGGGGAAAAACATTCAAGGAGAAAAGTTCCCTATGCCCAATGCGGAAAGGTTTGCTTTGTTGACCTCTCAGTGAAAGACCTTCACATGACCAAAAGATACAATCCTCTGCAGACTCCACACAAGACTCATGTTTGTGTGTGTTTAAGCACATTTTTCCAGGGATAAATAAATAGCTTAACCGGGGAAGGTTCGGCCCTGAAGGGTTGTCTTCACATTTTGACATCTCCCTTTACTCCTTGGTTTCAATGCAGAACACTCGCAGTGCCAAAAAAAGCAAAAACATTCAAAGTTTGATGGAGGATGTTCAAACTTTTGTCTGCAGTGTGAAGAACTGTTGAGGTGAATAAAAGCAAATTACAATTAAAAATTCAGGCAAATAATTCCTTTATGAAGAGGACACATTCTTTTTGTGTTCCCTAAATCCCATGAGGTTCTTTTTGTCAATGCTACAAAATCGTGCTCACATTTTTGTTTTTTTGTTTCTTTTTCCTCAGCCAAGCACCAAGGCTACCCAAACCAGGAGAAACCATCCATGGTCACAAGTTCTTCATCGGCTTTGGAGGAAAGGGTGCCAACCAGTGCATTCAGGCTGCCAGACTGGGGGCCAAAACCGCCATGGTCTGCAAGGTACCTCAGCTGCAATCATACGCTGCTGATGTGCTGTATCAGTTTGTGTTGGAGTGTTTGTTCATTTGCATCTTAGCTCAAATATGTGTGTCTGTAGAAAAAAAGTATTTTTTGCTTGTCTAACCTTTGGCTTAGCCGCGTCTTACTCAGTAAGAATAATCAGCTATCAGCTACAACAGTCCACCAACTAGTTAGCAACTCCTCAAAACCTTATAGCTTCATTCACACTTTTCATTTCACCACATCAACTCTTTGTGCCTCATTTTCTCTTGATCAATACCATACCGCATGCAAACGCCCACCCACGCTTGCGCGCCTTCAAACAAGGCTATTCCCATACCATACAACCCAGTGTCTCCAATCACTAAGCTTAGTGTGGCCTTTCAACCTGAGCACTAACGCACCAAAGCCCCACCTCTGTCAGAACAAAGAGGCCCGATCGATAACAACCCAGTGCGCAAGGAGCTCTCCGGGCATGGGGAGAACCCAAAAATAGACAACCCGGGCTTGTCAAAAACATCCAAGACAGAATGCCGCTCTTCAAAGAGAATGGGGCCAAGCAGCCAATACCAGTCCAACCAGCTATCACAGGCAGCTAGAAGTGCCCGCATTTTGGCACGTTTTTTGAAAAGCGTGGGTTCGAAGTAGGCGCCTCGGGGCAAGGTGGGGACCCCTTCCACAACCCAAAGTAGCTACAGATGTGGACATCCCAGTGCGGATCAGGGGATGTGTGGAAGGAGGGAAAGAAAACGATAGCGAGGTGGGCATGAGGAGGCGTGAAGGCGGGGTTATCTTGTCTTCAAGGCTTGGCGCAGCTGGTCGTGTGTTTGCGCGTGTGTGCGTTTGTTGACTTTGTGTGTTCGTCTTTGCACATTTCGGCGGCGGCACCATGCCAGTATTCTGGCAGGGCACAGGAAATCCAACCCAACTGAGATTTGAGTATACCACTTTTCAAAAGTTGCCGCTAACCAAGTCTGACCCCGCTTGATACTCTCTTTGTTGTAATCGTTTTGCCTTCAATGTTTTCTAGGTTGGTAAAGACTTCTTTGGAGACAATTACATCCAGAATTTCAAGGACAATGGCGTACACACAGGTAAGATGGATTTCCTCTGTGCTTCACATGCTAAATTGGTTCCCATTTTCATGTTGCACGACGCAAGGTTTTTTTAGTCTGCATTTTGTTGATTCTTACTCAGCTACTCAAGGCTATTTGATAGTCTGGAAAGTCTGTCTATTGTTGTTGTCACTGATTCAAACCATTTGAATTAGTTTAAATTAAAGTTTTCAAAAGTTCAGTTTCACCACATTCCAGATGTTTGTGGCCTCTCTCATTATAGCCAAAAGACAGCGACCTGATCTAAAAGCACTCAACAGTGATTATGTTATGACTTTTTGTTTTTAGAGGTGTGTTTCATTAAAGTTGGACTCAGCTACAACGTCATGGCAGAAGAGCAACAAACTTTTTTCTGCAGGAAAGGCAAATATTGGAAATTTTCAAACTGATTCTTTCTTTTCATATTTCCTCTCCATCTCAGACTTTGTAGGGCAGACATCTGACGCAGCCACAGGGGCTGCCTCCATCATCGTAAACGATGCAGGTAAATGTTTTGTACAACATTGTACATTTAGGTCATTTAAATGGTTGCATGGTGGGCACACTTAATCAAAGAGCATGTGTGGTAAGTCCACTATTTCTGGCTATTACACACATGCACACGCGCTGTACACAGTTCCACCATTGACTCACTGCTCAAGTGACTGTAATCACCACACACACACACACACACACACACACACACACACACACACACACACACACACACACACACACACACACACACACACACACACACACACACACACACACACACACACACACACACACACACACACACACATTCATGAGCATGTGCTTAAGTGCACCAAACCATGCTGGGTAGCCACAGGTTCAATCTGCTACAGGCCAAGTCGTTCACACAGTGAGCAATTTCTGTCAAGTACATGACATATGATGGCGCATTGTGGGATTCTCAACACTTATTTTTTTCAATTAAAATTAAAATTAAATAAATGTGTCTATATAACACGTGAAGGTCATATTAATATAATTGATATGATGAATAGAGTATACAGTATATATATATTTACTAAATATAATATATTAGCCTATATTACCAGGTATTAAAGTAATTTTAGCAATCACATGAATGTCACAGTTCAGTTGTGAGACAAAACACATGTCTTTAAGACAGATGGTTTAGGTTGGAGAGGAGCCATCTGACACTTATTTATGTAATAATAACAATTATAATAATAGTAATAATAAATATTGTGTTTATTACATTGTATATATATAATCTGTGTTATACACTATATTATTATTATAATAACACATATATTATATCAATAAATTATATTCATAAACTCTTTGACACTTTATACACTAAACAGGTGCAGAATAATGCATAAAAAGTACTAATCCCCAAATGTCACTATGCCGTCGGTCACCACAGTTTATAACGTAAATGCTCAATTTAATACCAAATATGGACTTTGTATTTCCCATAGAATCTCACATTGACCACATAGCTGTTGTCGTTTCTTCTCACGTCTCTTTTTTCCCTGTCTATGGTCAGGTGAGAACGTCATTGTGATCGTGGCCGGTGCCAACTTGCTGCTGGGCAGTGAGGAGCTACAGGACGCTCTTCCAGCCATCAGTCGTGCAAAAGTACTGGTGTGCCAGCTGGAGATCAGTACCAAGACTTCCTTATCTGCACTACGCATGGCTCAGGAAAACAAAGGTCAGTGAGTGTCTCTGTTCTGTGTGTGGTGGTGTGTCAGAAACCCATGTGCAGGTCCTTATGAGGCTGTGAAGTTACTCTCATAAAATACAGAACAGGAAGAAACATTTGCATCCCAGTGACTGTGATTTGTTTTTTAAAGGATCGGTCACTCCTTTGTTTGACCATAGAACAAATATGTCTACAGTATATAGTTCAACTTTGTAATTTTGGGTGGAAACATACATGTGCCTCATTTACGTCAAAATTATTGGGTACATGCAGGTCTTTTAAACACTGTTGAACCTGCTAATAAAAGGCAATTGACTCCTTTCACGATGCCAGTTGAGTAGTTTGCCTTTCAGTTTTTTTCACCCTGGTGAGAAAAATCGCTGTTGCACATCAGTGGAAAAAGTGCAGCGTCAGCATCTAGATTGCCAGAACAAAGAAATACAAGAAGAAATTTGCACATTCACCCGAGTGCCTTGTTTCCATCTCTGCTGATCACAGCCAGAGCCGATAAAAACCTTTGTCAACTGCAGAGTCATTTGACCCCCGAGTTAAGTCCGATTTTAGCGATTCACATTGAGATTGGGTCCTGAAATCCAGTGCCAATATTTATATTTGTACATGTTAAGTATACTTTAAACAGTTAACATGATACATTTCAACTTGCCATAGGAATAAAGACACTGCTCGTATTGTCGACCGCCATTTTGTGCTTTTTGTTTTGTTTAGGCACTGGAACCATTTTAAAAGTATTGATTAAGCTAATTAATTATTGAAACAAACTCAAAGGATACCCAAACCTGATTTACATCGCACAGGAAAGCCAGATGTTATCAGTGGGTGTTTGTGGGTAATGTGACCTGTGAAAAAGGGGCTTTACTATAGTCCTCTTCTTCTTCCTCTGTTACACAAATCCCAAACAGCAGTGAAGAATATAGTTTTCTGTTATTGAGTATTGAAAGACTATTTGTCAAACTATTTGACTGTGATGGCAGATAAGAATCTAAATGTTTTAGGTTTTGGTGGTGAGGGAACTCCTTTCTCTACATTCTACTTGGGCTTGAAATGGTTAAAGTTTGTTCTACAAGTGAGAACAGCCGTTGTGGTAAATGTGGATTCACTGTGGTGCAATGGAGCCCAATGGTGACGCAGTAAGAAAATGTGTCCAAAAAAATTGATCAAATATGCAGTTGAAACTTCTCAAACCACTTCTGCAATATAATCCACTGCTCTGTTGGCCATCTGTGTGTTCAGTACGCTCCAAACCCTCATACATTTGCCAAAACCTATGACCGCAAACACTGCATCTCGCTTAATCCTCATGCACGACACTGTTGAGCCCGCTCCTCTTTGACCAGTGGCGCTGTCCAAGCTCACTCATTGCCTCTCTCTCCACTGCACTTTGGTTGAGTTTATTGTGGTGAATTTAAAACCCGTCTTGTTGTGACCACTCTCGTGTGACCTGTAGATTTTGGTGACAAACGTTAGCCAGTGCTGGGAAACTTACCAGCAGCAGGAGATGTTGCAGAGGATTCATCGCAAGCGAGTGGGTGTGTTGATGACATTTCCAACAAGCGACAGATGCAAACATTTTAAAAATATTCGTAGAAGACAGACAAATACGTCAAGACAGACATCTTCCAGAGTTCATTTCTGATAACCGCTTATGTGTGTTGCTGTATAACTGACATAACACTTTATGACTCTTCTTTACACCTCATACCACAGATAAACATTTGTGATAAAATATTGCTTCATGTCGACCGAGTAAAGAGAATCTGAATCGAAAATGTAATCGCCATCTGTGGCCACACTGGCTGCTGTTCAGGGTAGTTTACAGAACCTCACTTTAAATGTGGTTTATTAAACCTGCACATACCTCAATACAAGGTCTCACTTTATGCTATTTTGTTGGATTCCCCTACCCCTCGTTTTCTACATCAAGCATTATATTGCGTACACGTTTCTAAAAGCCAATTGAATCCTTGTGGTCCTGCACAAACAAAGTCCTGTTTTTGATCACCACGCTCCCTCTTTTATTGATAACCAGGATAGTGACCTAATCATCTTCACCACCGTCCTATTATTAGAAGCCCTCTGCGTCATTGGAGACGTCTGGGGAGGTTCTTGCCCCTGTCATTTGGGCGGTAAACGCTCGCTGCAGGCTGCCAGAGTGAAAAGAGTCGCAGCCGTAGCCGTGTTGCAGATGGGACACCCAGATGGCCTCGCCGAGCACCACACTCTCTCCCTGAGCACCCCCCCCCCCCCCCCCCCCCCCCCAACACCGTGTCGATCATACCACGGAATTAGGCTTGGTATGTGGCGCCAGGAGAGAAGCAGGGAAGGCGAAGATGCTTGGCAAAGACACCACCCTTAACGCTGCCGCACCAGAGCATTGCGTAAGTGGAGTTCTCCGGAGAGAATGGGTGTTAATGGGTTTGTCGACAAGGATTTTAATGACGCGGGGGTGAAGCGCCGCTCAAATTACGCAAATGTCACCAACGAGCAACACGTACTGCGGATGCCAGCTCTCAGAGGCACTTGACAAGATAACATATCCAGAAAGAGTTTATTCTTCTTGCTTTCGGTAGAACACATTTGTAATTCATCACCACCTACCATTTAATAGAAGTTAATGGAATTAAATTAATTCTAATGAAATGGTAGGCATTGTGTAGCTCCACTCTTTATTTTCTTGTTTTCCGTCTTTACCCCCCTTCTTCCTCCCCCTCTTCCTTGTCTAAGCAATATTATTTTTCTCACCAGATGCAATTAGAGCCTCTTAAAGCCCTTTCACATACTCACTGATGACTCATTTCTTTTGTGTGCGTGTGTCTGCGTGTGTGTGTACGTGTGTGTCTGCGTGTGTGTGCGTGTGTGGAACCAGGAGTGATCTCTGTCTCACTCCGTTTCCCCACAGCCATTGTTTTCCATCTACCTTCCCTCCTAAATGGACCAAGGCAACACACTGCCGTGTTTTTGTACTTCCTGGACGGTCCTGGCTGTGACGGGGCGACCAGACTTTGAACTTCTGCGTGAAAAAGCCCAGAGTCATGACACACATGCTCAGCCAGACGTGACTCAGTATGCACACATCCCAGTATTACCACATCTGTCTCAGCAACTGTGAGTGTGTGTGTGTGTGTGTGTGTGTGTAGTGGGTTTGTGTGGTTTCACTAACACCTGGAGAGCAAAACAAAGCCACCCGACACCGAGACATTAAACACGCCAGCTAATGTGACGTCTAGCTCCTTGCATCAGCGAGGCAAATTCCTTCGTGCAGCTGTGTATTAAGGATTTCACCCAAGCTGCGCGTGTGTGCATGTTGATCAGGTTCCGTCCTCTGCCGTGTTATTGAATATATACTTCATGAGCACCGGCTCTCTCCATTTGACATCAGTTACACGCTTGACACAAACACTGTGGTCACGCCGCAGATGGCAGCGAAGGGATGAAAAAGTCAACTATCAGACTGTCCATGTGCGTGGCTACAAATAGCATTGTGATTATTGACAATAATGTGAGTAAGACAACAGCATGAGTAAACCTTTCACATGATTCAGTGATACTTTCTCTGCATAATCTTTTTTACATGACACACAGTACATGGCTGAAGCTTCACTTGATGTTGGGATTAGTGGCTGACTGTCCACATATGTTATGACTGTTTCTCCAATTAATAACATAATGAAGCAGGGGGGTGACATGTGTCCACTTGTTGGGCTCATTTGCCCTCGTGTTTGTTAAGCCTGTGTGACTCTGAAGAACAGTGGGAAAATGTGAGGAGGGGAAGGAGGAGAGGCTGCTACGTGTTCGTCCTCTGAGCTAAAGAGAGGCGTAAAAGTGAGTAGTGGGAATTTTGGCGGTTTTAGGTTAAACCAGCTCATGTTCATAGTTTACAATTTAGAATTTTGTATTATGTCCCAAAAATTAACTAGTTCATGCGCATATCTTGCCTTTTCTTTAACCTATTGAAACCCATCGGGTCCCAGGGGAGCGTTACAGACAACGAGGAGGTAAGTTTATGAGAAAAAGTTTCGTCAATATGGACATTTTATACCTTGACAATGGGTATAAGCTCTTGTAAATGCCCATAGCAACCATGCTCTTCTAAACCAAACACAATTCAAACACAAAGCAACTAAATCAGCATGTCGACAAAACACACAAACTATACATGTCCACAAAGCCAATACAGACAATCCTTCTACTTCATGCCTACAACACAAGCCTTAGACTCCACAGATTCCAACAGCATCTTTCTTATCTTTCTACGACCAAAACTCACTGCAGCAGCCAAACAAGAGCAAAATATAAAGTTACGTCTTAACTCTGATGTTTTATCACGATAAAGCTGCTAATCCAATGTCGCTACTAAAACCTCTGTACATTTGCTCTTGGTTACTTGATTAAAATACAAATGCATGATTTCATAGAGGATATTCACTCTTAAATTGTAAAATTCTGTTGGGCAGAAACGTAAACTTTAATTTTACAGTGCAGTAAAACGTGAGTGTCTGTCTGTGCCACGAGAGTGAACGACGCCTACATTCACGTTCAGAAGTTGCAAACTGATCGGTTCAGTTCAGTGTTCACCAAAATATGTTCATCGAGTTATTTTAGGCATGTTAATGATTAAAAACTCTGACGTGTATTGCATTTACAGGGTCGTCAATTCGAGATTATAAAAGCATTATGACACTTGGACACCGGACGTTTCTTCATCTGTTCGTTCAGACCCAGATACACACTTCACATCGTATTTGAAATTCCAATAAATGCTTTTAATGTACATTTCGTCCTTGGTCCTTCTAAGACTGCCTGACACATGTTTCTTTTCTGTGAATAATTTAAGAGTGCCCTAAAGGACAAGGCCTCTGTATTTTTCTTATTGGTTTAACTAACAAGTTCCAAAGGGAGCCCTTATCACTTTAAAGAGTGAGCCACACTGTTGGGTGATATATTCCTTCATTACGCTGAACACACACAGTGCAGTTTATTTTGTATCAGTCCTACAAACTCTGTCCTGCTACTGAAAATACTCATTAGAGCGCCAGAAGTGTATTAACGTGCTGCAGAAAATAATCTGCAACAAAAAACAGCAACAAACCTCCTGTTTGACTAATGTTTCCTAAAAACTACAATACCCAACTATTGGAGGAAAGGACTGAGCTTTATTCATTATATACGTGAGGTTTACAAAGCAGTGGTTGTAGTGTGTATCACATTTTCCTGATTTGCAGATTGATTTCATGATTTCCGATTTTTAGCGTCTTTCGGACTTTCCACGTGATGTTAAAAAATTATATTCATTGAGATATTGAATATGTAGTTTCGGTATTTGTGACTCATTTTTAAAGATTGAGGGTCTTCGGTCGGACCTTATGGGTCTGGGAGTTATTACCACAGACGGAGCAGGGATGTAGGAAATAATTAAACAGCACATTTTCTTTTTGGTCTTTTCATTGCTTTTGTTGACAGGCGAAAAAACTTGAACAATGCAATTTGGGTTGCAGACAGAGACACTTCGACTGAGGCGGTGATAAAAAAACTAAAATACTTTCAACCACGATTATTATTATGCACTTGAACTGTGCTAAATCCGAAAACAGAATATCAACGTTAGGCTACGTTATAAAAGCTCCCGGCAATTCACTTCACATCATGGACACACACCTCCGGACGCTGGCGAGCAGTTGCCATGTAGCCAGTGAAGGTGTCTGAATTGGCAATGACCGTAATGTGATGCTAGTCACTGGTATTGCTGCTCACTGGCGTCCAGCGGATTTTACCAGTATATTTTGCTTATGCAGACAGGAAATATGTCAAACTTAACATTAATACATTGTTTGCCTAATTACATTTTATTGTACTTAATGCAAAGACAGAATTTCAAAAGTAGATTCAAGCAAAACATTGGCTTCACTCAAGGAGGACAGGTAAGATAACTTGTGGTCAAAAGCCCCTGCAGAACTGCTCTGTAGACCCCGTTCTTTGCAGAAACCCCTGCATAACATGCTGGTAGACCCCATTCTAACCTTGAAACTTAATTTTTTTGTATTGAGGCCAGCCTTTTTTTAATCTAATTAAATCTTTTTCGTGCAGTTTATTAAAAAATATATATTTAGATGAGCAATTTCAAGTTTAAATTTTTACAGTGTAGTATGCTTTTAAATACATGATACCTAATATAATTTACACTGTGAGCCCCACAGCTCATACAGGTGTGAGTGTAGGTATACTCTCAAAAGCAGTGACACATTTGACACATAACAAGTGTCATCGTATGCATAGTGAGCTAAACGGCAACACTACTGTTCGTACAATCCATCCTTTCAGTGGCAAATAAGCATCCAGAGAAAGATGAGATGATGTTGAGCCGATACAGAAGGCTAAAGAAGGTCCACGTGAAGAATACAAGAGATGCTTCATTTTTTATACAAAACATTTTAGTGATGTCGCACTTGTGCTGGAAACGAAACCGATGGAAACTGAGGACCTATTCAGTTTACACAACAAGAGAGAGGGGGTGGGGGGGGGGGGGTGGGGGGGGGGGGGGGGGGGGATAAGAGGAATTGGAAAAAGCCCAGTGTCACTTTTCTATGACATGGCCCTGGCTCATGTGAGTATGCATATAGTACATTGTGAGTGAGTGTGTTTGAAAAAAAGAGAGACATTATTTCCACTTTCCACTTCGCGAGCAGCCCAGTATCCACCTCAAAGCGCCAGGTGGCCAAAGCCCTGCACAAACCCACGCAGCTGCTCTCTTATGTGCCCACGCAAACACACACACACACACACACACACACACACACACACACACACACACACACACACACACACACACACACACACACACACACACAAACACTTTTGCACAACAGACTTTGATGTCACAGACGGCGAACATATATTTCACTCACAGACGCACACACACACACTTTCACAAGGCTTTATTTTGTACACAGAGATATCAGAATTAATCGCTTCGTCGAGCTGGGCTTATCCGCGCACAGACACAGAAATCGTGGTATTAGATGTGTTAATGCTCTGTGCTCATGAATATGCATGAGACGGGGATGTGCAACACGTACAGAGGATTACTTATGACAAACACTCTTTGCTTTCTCACCCTCTCTTGCGCTACTTAACGCACACAGAGGAAGGGTCACAACTCAGCGCACCCACACACTCACATACATGTACAGTATAGGGTTATGTACCGCGTGTTCTATCTGTTCCGCGCACACACACACTCTTGTGGAACTGCAGGGGTTACAGTGTAACAACTACCCAAAGCTGCAGGATGGGAGGCCCTCTTTTTTCCCGGGGAGTGCTAATGTAATCGTTTAAAAGGTGTCTTTTTATAGAAGCTTATGCACTTGAGCTTTGCCTGCGAGAGAAATCCCCAGCAGTAGCCCCACTAGCCTCTTTTCCCATTGCAAGTTTAATTAAGGTATTGACAGACCTCGACAGTGAAGCTTAGCAAATGGAAAAGAAACATCACATGTGTCTCTCAGGGACACTGTCATAACTTTGTTGTTTTAAAAGCAGCCTGACAACTGGAACTGGGATTATTATTCAGTATATTTTTTATTATAATATTATAATAGATCATATTATATTATATTATAACGCTTGCTAGTGGCATGTTCCACCATTGTGCGATGTAGATTATGATGCTGAAATTAGAGCTTGACAAATTTATCAGTTGGCCAATATGAGCCATTCACAGACATATCCGTGTCTGCATTTGTTTGCTGATATGCGATGATAATTAAAGTTTTAATTTACAAAATAAACAATAGAGAAACGATGTTAATTAGTGTTTACATTTTACGTGGGGAAAAAAACGTGTGTGTGTTCTTAATTCAAGTACTGAACTTTAATAATATTGTAAGTTCTCTGCCTTACTATGTATGAATTGTCTTGAGATAATGTATGGTGTGATGCTATACAAATAAATTTAAATTGAATTGAAAAGATAAGATGACACAGTGCTGTATAAAATGGATGACATCCTGGTTTCTTGTTACAGTGAAGACAATATTCAACCCAGCGCCGGCCATTTCTGACCTGGATCCAGATTTCTACAGAGTGTCTGATGTGTTTTGCTGTAATGAGTCTGAGGTGATGAATCACACACACACACACACACACACACACACACACACACACAACATTTTAAAACAAGAATCTTGAAAAGGGGTCATAAATATGCTCCTGTTGGCAAAATACACAGAGCCGAGCATGCGTAGGTTTGTGTGAGTGGCGCTGCAATTACACCGCAACCATCTTACAGTTTCTGGTCCACTCATTTACAACTTCTTTGGCGTCTCTGTTTACTTCAGAGCAATGGTGAGTGTTACTAAGTCGTAACCTAATCGTGTTGGAGTAGAAGCTGATAGATGCGTAGGTTACGCCGCAGGTTACGGCGTAGGTTCGACGCAGAAGCATTGGGCTTTATGATGATTGACTAAAAGGGTGATGACTAAACCGTAAGCGTGGCAAAGATAAAGCTACCACAGGTAACCGGGGCTGAGGTTGCCGGAGTGTAAACTTTCCCAAATCCAACACAGAGCAGGACAGACCTGATCAATCAATTAAAGCCGGGGTATACACTGCGACTTCAGCCTGATATTGACACGCTGTGGGAGACTCACTGTAGAGTCTGACCGGTTTTCAGCATCGTTGTGTGTCTTGCGATGTACAGCGGTGATGCGAGGAGCGATCAGATTCTGATCTGTCAGAAATTTCGTTTGGCTCTCGTCATGCTCTCTTACGTAGTCACGAGTCGATTCCCCCCCAAATCCGCACATTTCTCACTGCAACTGCGCAAAATGACAAAACACAGTTGTAGGAAATGTAGTTTGTAGCTGGAAGCAATTGCAGAGCAAAAAGTGGGAGATAACGGGTTGTGACAGTACAGTAATCATAATGTGGCTAGTGATCAATTTACAATATAGTGGCTTAAAATATAAACACCTCTTTTTCTGGACGTTTCGGCACACGGCATAAAAACTGGGGTGTTTCTCCCTTATTAGCATTGTTAGCAAACAAACTTCAACTTCGTCTTTGACCAAAAGTGGGTCCGGAGGAGCCGACACAATGTACAGTGTGAGCATTCAGGTCGTCTCAGACTATCGGGCTTTGGCTTCACATCTCAGATGATTTACTCGTACAGTGTGAGGTCGAATTTAACAACTACATTTTCATGTCACACAGTGCAGCTTAACTCTTGATCATTAAATCTACAGCTGCTACAATTAAAATGTCCAATCACCTCTTAGTAACACTGGGGGACTTGTTGTGCAGCCAAGAATCAGGGAAAGGCAGAAATATTTTGTTTCTTCTGTGAAAGGAAAAGATCAGAGGTTTGAGATGTTATGAGTGCCCACACACACACACACACCTTTTTCCAGTGATTAAATTCTACTTTGGGGGTGATGAACCCGCTCAAGCCTTTAGCCATTCATGTAAACTCTCCGGCATGAAGAAGGGAACAAGTATGTCTCCACCCTTCCATGGTAAAAACCAGTGTCATGGCACCTTGCGTTCTGACTGTCAGGCGATGACAGATGAGCGACAGGGGGCAGGAGTAGATGGGAACCGCAGTGAAAACAACAGGGCAGATGTGCCGTTCAGCTGAGTCAGCCGCCCCCTCAGGATAAAGTGGAGGTGAGTTTGCCTGCGAGCCTCCATTTGATGTGGTGATGCAGAGCGGAGAGACGCCATAGCCAGGTGTGGGGACATGAAAGGGAGAGTTGACGAAAGGGTAACGTGTCTCTTCAGAGACAGAGGCAGGTCATGGAGGTACAGTCATGTTACACTGTCAACTATGCAGGCATGGAAAGAGCACCAAAAACACATCCCACTAAAAGAAGTTGAGATAAAACAGAACTAAATCCATAATAGATACAATATCATAATTAAATATATTACAACTAAGGGGCTGAGTCAATAGGCATTTCATATTATTATAATCATCAGGGCTATATGATTAAAAACTCAAGAAAAACTAGTTCAATACACTTTTACAGATATTTAGTTGAATCAACTGTTAAGTCGTTGTGTTACTCACTGCAGACAGAATCGAGAATTGAGTCAGATCTTCATTTGACATTTGACTCCTGTGAAGTTTTCTGCATTGTTCATCATGTCAAATGTCTTTATTTGTGTAAGTGTGTGTGTGTGTGTGTGTGTGTGTGTGTGTGTGTTTGTGTGTGTGAGAGAGGTCAATATCTGTTGGTCTTGTTTTTATTGAGCCACGATTTCAGTCAAATAATTGAACTGTAACAAAACAGAGTTTTTAAAGCCTGTATTCAGTATTTGACTTCACATTTACTAAATAACCTAAAATTATTTTTAACAATAAAAAGTTTTTACTTGTAGGCTACTTCATTCACATTGTAAATTTAAGTTGACTTATTACAGTAATTATCATGATTACTAAAAAAAGGGGCCTTCTGCATAATTCATTCGAGGATCTGTTGCAGTATAATATTAATATATACTTTCTAATGTTTTTGTTTTGTTTTCTACTCTAAGGTAACTAACAGTCCACGTCACCGTACTTATGAGTCACATCAGCTAATTTAAGGTCACAGAGTTAAACAGTAGCTCAGTCATATTGCTTCATTATTTAGTTAATTGCAATCACGCCATATTTTTGTAGGGCTGTTTTTTTTCTTAAGCCCTAAACTAGTTAGAAATTTTATATTTTAATAGTTTTAGAACAACTCCTCCAATTTGGATGTTTGTGATCAGTTTTTTTGTTGTTGCAATGTTCTCTGAAATTGTGTTTTGAGTTTTATTGTATTGTATTGCTTTCCACAGCTGTGAACATTTTGAATCATTTCCTAATATTTTAATGGTATTTCATATTGTTTGTTAAGATGATTCTGCAAAAGACTTTGGAAATGATTTAAGTACTTTTAATGCAGCCAATCTAGGATTAAAGGCCACAGACCTGACAAATCAATGCAAAGACAATATAGCAATGTAAAAGGAACAGAGTTAGACATCCTGACAACAGGTAATGTGATCAAATGTAAGTTGAGCTTCAGATCTAAATAATGAGCAAAGCAAACCATTTTATACTTTAAGTAAAAATAAACTGTGTGTGTGCGTGCGCGCGTGTGTGTGCGATAAGAACATAATAATAATCTGAACAATTCGACTTTCTGATACTCTTGTACACAGAGGGAGGTAGATTGATTCTCTGCCCTGGTGTGAAGCTGATGACTAACAAAACGGCTCGTTTTCTCTTTTGGCTTCTGACAGCACTGGCGTGGCTGCGGGCTCTAAAACCACGGATACACTCTGCGGTTTATTTTTGAACTGTCCAAGGTCATTGTTCGGTTTGACAGATCACAGAGGCAGGAGGGGATCGTATCCTCACACCCCTATTTAATGTTAGCATCAGCCGCGTCCTGACCCTCTCATGTGGGGTCATAGCTGGCACACACTCCGCACATGTGTTTGTGTTTGTGTGTGGTCTTTCTGTGCCATGCTGAGGCGAATAGGAGGGTGGTACGGGGGCTCAGGGATAACAGAGTGCAGGCGGTCTTTGATCCTCATACTGCGCGAAGTGTGTTATAGTGAGCTGAATTATCTTTCATGTCCATCTCATGTGCCACAGTTTTGTCGTCCACAGATGTGAAAGGATCATTTTAGCTTGATGGCAACATGAAGACATAACTAATGTGTTTGCCTGTTTTGTGCTTGTGTATTTTTGTCATTGTTGATACCTTTCAACAAGTTGAGGTTAGATCTGTAATTGTGACAGAAAATTTAAGAGAAAGTTCTCAATGTGTTTCATCTATTTTAGGTCATTTGAAAAACACAGGAAATAATTGTATTGGTGTAATTCAGTGATAAAATTATTTTTGTGATGCACAAAAAAATGATTCAGTATCTAGTTTAAAATAAGATGCGGGACACAAAGAACAACAAAAAAAGAACAACGGATACATTTATTACATTACCTTAAGTAACGATAGATGTTCTACCACATATTAAGTCTGTGTGCGTTTGTGTCTGTTACTCTATATGTGTAGTATATGTTACGAGTGGGGAGCAGTGGAGAAAACACGATAAATTGTCAAATAGGAAAAATAATATTTTTGTGCACTTTTCTTTCTTTCTTTCTTTCTGTCACAAGCAGTTTGAATTTGCAGAACTCCCAATTTCAGCCTCCAAAATCGCACTGAGCTCATACAATAAAGCAAAGACCTGAAACAACTAAATACTTCATGCAGCAATTGTATCATCACAACAGTTACAATTTTCGTCATTAAATTTAAATATAGGTTTCATTTTAAAATACAATGGTCAAATAATTCAAAAATAATTAATAATTTGTTCATGATTATACAACAAATCCAACATGTGTCATATAAAACAAAGACAGTATTGTAACTAATGTAGAATATTTTTGAAATGTTTTTATTTCATCAATAGACAATTAATATCACAGTAAATCCAGAATTCACACAAGAGTAAAGTATGAATGTAGGTGATTGGAATATTGTACCTTTTAAGTTCTGCTTCTACCATAAAGTTTGTTTCTATTCAATACACATTATAATCATCTTAAATATTCACATTATTAATTTGACCTTTATCATCTCCAAAACAATAATCCACAATAATGCTGTGATGCTGAAATATATCAAACAATGAGCCACATTTTACACGACTCTGACAGACACTTAATACATTGTAATTTTTTTACTGGCAGTAAAGTTACATGAAATTATGTTGCAATACTGCTCAACAGGGAAATTATAAAATACGGAGAAATGCTTGCTAACCCCAGCTGCATTCATTCTGTGTTAAATAAATTCAGTCACATGTATTCTTATGAATGAGCATTGAAACTTGTAATAATACATAGTGTCCATGTTCTTAGAGCTGAGCATGTTTGGGTTTGGTCCTTGGATTAACAGATTGGTGCATTGGAAAAAAATTGGACACAAAAATAAAAAAAGATTTAATAATAGTGAGTAATGTCGGTCAGTAAAAACTGCTGTGAAAGTAAAAATATTTAAACATAGTTATTATTATTATATATATACACATTCATAACATGATAGTCATTATTAATGTCAGCAAAATACAGACAAACTGGTATTTCTCTAAGAATATTCTCTAAAGCCTCAGTCATGCTCGAAAATAAACTTTGCCGGCAATTTCCTCTCAACTCCAGAATATAATACTGTGTGGATCTTTATGGAAGGTGGGGCTAATTTACTGTGGAGAGTGCTGCTGCGGTTCTGAGTTTCCCTGAAGTTCCTCAAACATCAGCTGTTGAGCCCTGCTTTGTCACTGTTGAGTCACTTTGGAGACAGATGAAGAAGCCTGACTCATACCAGAGCTGTTGCTGCAGCAAGTAAGCCAGAGACTCGTAATAGGCTCCTAATTAGAGATCACTGCACAATAAGTGGTCATGATGTACTGAACTTTGTTAAGTAATAAAAATAAAGGATTAGTTTTGATTTTATGAAGAACAAAAATACAGGGCCTTGCAGACAGTCCTTGGTACTGTGCCTTTGGGAATTTCCACCATTCAGTTCCTTATTTATCCACCCACTCCAGTGCTGGTTTTGCTCTATCTTTAATTTGAATTCCTAACCTTTGATTAACTTGTCTCCCTGACCCAGAAAAGAAGAAAAAAAGCCACACTGGTTTAGAGAAAAAAGGCCAATAAATACTGTGCCGTTATCATCTTATTCTAAATGAGCTGAATGTTTAAATGAAGATTGTTTTGTGTATATGATGTAATGACTCTTGATGTTGTCTCTCGACAGGCTGAGCTGCTGACTGGTTCCTCCGTAACTAATGTGGAGGAAGCACACCGGGCCGGTAAGGAGCTGATGAAACGAGGCTGCGGGTCGGTCATCATCACTTTGGGATCTCAAGGTTGTGTGGTGCTCAAGGCACAGGAGTCTACACCAAAACATGTTCCAACGACTGCGATCACAGCAGTGGACACTACAGTAAGCACTACCAATATATTGTGTGTGTTTTTATACAACTTAAACATTTTCCAATTATTTGGATTACTTTAAAATAAAAGAAAATGGTGGGGAAAGCCAATCACAATCTTTTTGAGTACAAGACGACATCTTTGTCTTTTTGCTCATTTTGGTCCCACAAACAAAGACATTTGAGCAGTGATATAATCCACAAATCATCACATTTCAGAAATTAAAACTATAGAATGTCCAGCATGTCTACAAATAACAAGGTCAGTATGTTGGTTCAGACAAATATCCCAGCAGTTATTCAATTAGATTGCTATCAAATCATGTCCAAACATCCATAGGTTTAATCCTACTTACGTTGTGTTTTTCTTTTCTAATGTCTCGACAACTATTGCAACTTAAAGTTTCATCTTCACCTCAGGATGAATCACTTTAATGAACCCTGAACTGTTTATCTTGAGTCATCATCCGGTCAAAAGTTTGATTTCTCTAATACGTTGGTGTAAAGCTTACGACTATGAGTCGATTAGACCATTGACAGGAAACTCATCTGCAACCTTTTGTGATAATCTATTCATAATTTTTCTAAGCACAAATATCAAAACTGTCCCACCAGCCTCAGTTTTACATTTTGCTTATTTCCATATCGCAAATGTGATCTGCATGATAGCATGGTGACCTTTTGTACAGCCTCAGGGAGCTGCTTGCATGTCTGTAGACACTTATTATCAACTAATGTTATAATTATTTAGTAATTTTTTTTATTTTGATAATTTTTTTTATTCCAGAATTATTTTGTCTTCTATTCAAATTAAAATGATAGAAAATAGAACATGAGGAAAATAGTCAAATATCAGAGGCTGGAACCAGATGTATAGTATATAGACATTAAAAATACATATTTTACTGTTTTTGTACTGTTTGTACTATTTTATATATTTAATTCAAAATTATATAATATAATAATATATAATATTATAATACGTTATTCACTTCATGAGTAAACCACTATACAAGGAAAAAAGGAAAATGTTTAAAATGGAATATTATGTAATCAAGCCCACTCCTCAGTGTATTATAGAAACAGCAGGGAATTTATTTTCAGCATTAACAGAGGAAAAAACAGTCACAGAAAATTCTCACATTCAACTGCTACTATTGTTCCGTAACCAGGCTCTGTCACACAGAAGTTGTTGTCGGCCCAGTCATTACGGCCGAGTAAACTCCCGCTGCTTTGAGACCTGTAGTGGAGCCACAGATCTGTCTGTTGCTCAAGTGGAATGCTTTAAGAACACTGGGTATGCGGTGACCCCCGGCTGTTTCCCTTCCCTGACTCTAATCTTTAAGAGAAGCCAGCGTCACTTGACTCATTTCACACTGGCCTCTGTGGTTTGTTTTCGTCACAGCAGCCCAGGTTGCATGTTTGCGTATCCTGTCTCTGAGGGTTTTGCGGGGCCTGCGCTCAACCGACCGAATGCGTCATCGTATGAAGGTGTTAATCACCTCTTTGTTGTTACCCGGTTTGATTAAAGCGCCTCGATTGTTTGTGTAATGGATTCTTTCACTGAATAGTTCCCCCGGGGAGTTTTATTGTGCTATAATTTCCAAATGCCTTGCCATGGTGCAGCGTAGTAAAAACTGGAGTGGAGCAGTTACAAACACATAGTCTGAGCTTCACCCACATCACAGATTGTGAAAGTGAGGTAAAGAGTGTTGAGTGTGTGTAATAGAGAGAAGAAACGCTCATACAGAGGCGTTGTGGTGCGTTTTAGGATTCACTCAAAAGGAAGTGCCAAGCAGCAGCATCTCCTTATTATCCCGGGCCACTTCAGCGTTTCAAGAACAAAGGGCATGCTTTCTTTAACGGTGTGTGACCTCCTTCTTTCGTGGCCCCCCCCCACACTTTGAAGCGGACAGACATAACTTAGCGTTATTCGCTGTCTTCACTCTATCCCTGCTTCCCAAAAGCCCCCGGGAGAGCTTCACCCCCCCTGTCGCCCTCCTCCTCCTCCTACCCCCTTCCTCTGCTGTGACTCACCTCTCGGGCCTGCATCAGTCAGCAGAAAGCTGTGGTCGGGCCTGCTGCATGTACCCACACACACACACACACACACACACACACACACACACACACACACACACACACACACACACACACACACACACACACACACACACACATTCTCACCCCCACCTCTTCTGTTTCTTTGATGGGCCCATAAATTGTGTGGCGTTTAACTCTTTTGGACATCATAATCCCTCTTCCAGTAAGGCCCTTTCGGGTTTTTTTTACTGGAGAAAGAAAAAGAAAAACAGGTTGTTATCAAGATCATTATTCACTTCTCTGTTCTAGTAACTCAGGCGTCTTAGTTATGATCACTCTACATCCTCTGTTATTTCTACTTTGACTGTGTTGTCTTAGGTTATAAATAAATTTATTAAAAAAAAGACTTACTCAGCACCCGGATTTTTTTTCTTGCTGTTTCGCTGCGATTTCACTAGTATGTGATAGTGAGTCGAGGCCGAATTTTTCTCCTGTGATTCCTTATTATCATGAGTCAATAGCGGTTTCTCGCTATTTTAGCGACGCTTCTGTTCAGCTGACTGCCGCGGGTGGCACGACAAGCTACTATTCAGAACAATCCCACTTTTTCTACCATTCTTATTTGGTTCCATCTCATCACTTGTCCCTGACGGAGCTTGGGTAAGGGTTGCCATCATGGCTGCTAATCATATAGCTGTCCCCCCGACTGTAACTATATCATCATCTGCTCCTCCTGCGTCTGTCTGAATAACACATTTTTAAACAGCTGGAGCAATTTTGGTCTAAGTCAGGGTTGGGAATCTGGATGAATTACAAAGCAAATCCACTCATCTACTGTGGGTCCCCCCCCCCCATCCCTCAAGCTTTTGTCTTAAATTGAGTACAGGCTTCCCTCGGTTAAGATCATAGGCTTCGCTCTTTTTGTGTGGACAGTTAGATGAGGTTAGAGTACACACACACATACACACACACACACACACACACACACACACACACACACACACACACACACACACACACACACACACACTTTATGCCCCAGCAGGACTTGGGTGGCCTTGGTTTCCATTGCTCCGGGAGGTCCACTGTGTAGGGGGAAAGGTAGACAGTGCTCTCCAAACCAGACATTACAGCTGGACAGTCAAATTATTCCCAGCCCTCTCCTATGGCTGCAGACACGTAAGGACCAATTGCTCGATTCCTTCCTGGAAGCCCAAGGTAAGGGAATACCTCCTGAGCAATGCATTCCTCCACTCCTGCTAGCTCTGGGTCAGCATGACACAATGAGAAAACAGCCACATCACCATGTTTTAATGGGCCACACATGCTACGGCAGCTGCTGTTGAGCAACCCAGATGTTAGGCCAGTCCTCTGCCAGTGCAGAGTCATGTTGATCACTTTTATACACAAATGAAAATGAGACTTCACTTGAATAGCACAACCGACCAAGTGCTTCACAGTGGCCGATGCAAACAAACCACCACATAAAGATAACATAAAAATAAACTTCACAATAGGAAAACAAATAGAAAATTGTTTCTTAAAGGTCTAGTGTGTTGGATTTAGTTAGTTCACCATTTATATCTACATCAGGAGCAGGTTCTCTTCCAGTCCGCTTTGTTGCACCACCACGTTTATACAGTAGCCCAGAATAGATAAACCAAACACTGGCTCTAGAGAAGGCCTTAGGTATTTTAGCATCACCTGAAGGCCACCACGGGTTCTCCTACACCCTTGGAAGGGTAGGGTGAGGCGAGGGGTAGTCTGTTTACCGCTAGAAGACATTAAATCATTCACAATGAACATATAAGAAGTGGGGGGAAAAAGAGAGTAACTGGCCTCACAAGTCTCATCTCCTCTGGCAGGTTGTTCCAAAGTTTAGACACCCAAACAGCAAAGACCCCCGTCTCCTATGGTTTTCAACCTACACGTTGAAGTTGCAATGCACTAGATCTCAGACTGACTAACAGGGTGATAAAAACTCAAAAATATATGTTCGGGCCATAATGCGCCTAGTCTCAGTCCACAACTAGAATAGCTCTCATTAGAGTGGATATCTTCGCCAAGGCCCAACAGTCCCCGTAAATTCAATCAGGCGGCACCAAATACACACTATCAGTCCCCTAAGTATGCCTGATTTAGTTTTTCAGCAAGATCTAATAATTAATGAATCCCTGAAAAATTTGTGAAAATGTTCTATCTTCACTCAATCTGCTAGTTCACATGGGTGAACAAAGGGGTAAAAGAGGACTGGATCAAAGATAGCAGAGCTCTAACTGGTCATATTGAAGATGGTTTTGATCTCTGAATCGTCCTTCCTTGTTGCTTCAGAGGAGTCGTCCCCAGCTGTGGGCCACCCTTACAGGAAGCTTCTGGACGTGGAAAACACTGTGAATCATCACTGCCCCTCACTTGGTCTTTGCTCTCCCCGGGGTGCCTTTCATTGACAACGGCTGTAGGCTTCAGGAGTTAACTGCACATCGCTCCATCTGTCATACCAGGATGGGAGTCAAGATTGCAGGGGGCCTCTGGGTGTGATACAGTCACAGGTTCTGGAGGCTCGAAAGGTTCTGTGGCTGCAGCAGTCAGTAGCATGACAGATATGAAGTGAGAAGCTCTCTCTGAGATCTGCATTTTCTATAGGTTTTGTGTTTTTTTGGTCTGTACAAAGATCACTTGTCAATCAAAGTGCATAAGCGCTGCTGCCGTCTTTGTCCTTTGATTTCCTGATGATGGACTTCTGAGTTTGTGTATGCGGTCCTTTGTTTATATGTACAGTCATAGCAGTAATTGCTGCTTGCTTAAAATCTTCAGCTGTTCTTCTTTTCATTTCAAACATACACAGGACTTGTGCTGCTGTGGGAGGCGTTAAAAAAAAAAGGTAACTTCGCTGGAGTTCCGACAGTGAAAGTGTACCGCTGACAAATGTGTTCCAGCAAATGGAAAGCTTTCAGTGGCTATAGGTTTGTCAGAGTTGTAATAAACTGACCCAAGTTGCCACAGGACAACATACTGTAGTCATATTAACAAAGCAAGAGAGTTTGGCGGCTCTCTGATCACATGCTTGTGTCGCAGTGTCACACTACAAACACATCAAACCACACAGAGAACTTCTGAACTCATCCTCAGTTAATTTGGTGAGCCCCTCGCAGACACGTCTGCCATCCTAATTTCTAACTTCAGTCGGAGCACCGGCAGAAAACCGGCAGACTAACGGCATGGAGGTCAAGATGCTGCGGATGGAGCCGACCAGCAAGAGCATCACAGCTCATCTGCGGCAAGCGCTTGTGTCACTTGATTGACGGGCCTTGAGATGTAACCTTCACCAAACTGTGTCGAGGGCAGCGGCAGCGGGACTGAAGGGGGTAGCGCTTGTCAGCCTCGTTGAGCTTCATTCACTAGATCCAGTAGCGTCACATGCCAGTCTTAGAGAAGGAGTGTAAGATGGAGAAAGGTTTCTCCAATGACCCCTCCACTGAGGAGTGAAATCTTCTTGTTAATTTGGAGGTATCCCAATTATTACCTCCGCCAAGGAGGTTATGTTTTTCTTTATTTTTGTTTGTTTGTTCGATGGATCACGCAGAAGGTACTGAACCAATTTGCAACCAATTGGGCATCACCCAGAGAAGAACCCATAAAATGTTAAAGGGGCATATCCAGGATTTTTTTTACTTTTCTTCAATGTTCAGTGTGAAGGGTTTAGGAGGATCTGTTGGCAGGAATGAAAAATGATATTCATAGTGATGGCTTCAGTAGTGTAAAATCACCTGAAAGTATTGTCTTCTTGTTGACTTTGAGCCCTTTATATCTACGTAAGGAGCAGGTCCTCTTCAACTGAGTCCACCATGTTGCACTGCCGTGTTTCTACAGTAGCCCAGAATGGACAAACCAAACACTCTAGTGAGGTCCTTTCATATTTTTACATCTCACCCTTGGAAGGAGGAGAGTACAGCGAGTATTCTGTTGCTTGCAATATGCCACCTTGCCACTAAATCCTACACACTGTTAAAGATTTTCTGACCAAAGAAGATATGAGTGGAAGTCTGGCTTTAGCAAAGTTTTAATTTTCTCACTTTTAAGATAATGTTGCCTTTATTAGCTCCGCCAAAAAGGTAATGATTTTATCACCATTTGTCTGTTTGTTTCTCTGTCTGTTAGCATTATTGAGCAAAACGTTCTTGACCGATAAGGGTGGGGTATGGGTCCGGGAAGAACCAGATCCAGTCACTTTCTTTAAAATTGCAAGAAATAATGCAGACATGTGGTGAAATTGGGTAATTTGGGTAAATCTGGATAATGATGTTAATTTAAAGAATCAGGGTTGCTCTTTAATACCCCTTTCATTTATAACAGAAAATGGATGTTTTACTGTAAACAGTTTGCAGAAAATACCTGTGTACATGGTATTTATACAAAAATACGTAGGACATAAATATTATTAACGTACATATTGGGAATTTAAATACTGAAATTTCCTGGGACTCCAGGATTATTAGCAGATAATCTGCTATCTGCTGTGTGTGTTTGTGGGTTCACATACTGTAGACTGATGATTACTGAAACACACCTTCCTTTCTAAACCTCATTAATCTGTTCTCATGTATTTAAAGATCCTGTACAGTTGATGTTGTGGTTTTTGTGTCCCTCAAAGTTAATATAATTCTGAGAGGACTTGTTGCTCTACTAAACATAAAACCACATAATCTGAAAAAAGAAAAACATGATAGAATAATAACATAATTTTATAATCAAGAGTTATATATATTTCAGATAAAATAATTTTTGTTGAGTATTTATTGATATGTTCTCACACTGGAGAGGATTTTATTGCAGTGGCAGTTGAGTTTCACTATTTTCCTGAATGTAAATCCTGTTTTTTCCCACGAGGAAATAAAACCTCTCCAACGACATATATCAGCAACATAATAAAACATTGAGAATCGTAGCCCTGAATACTAGTATTAGCTTGAAGGAACCGGTTTGGGTCCCACCCGATTTTGTTCTGACTAGACAAAGGTGGTTGTGTTTGCAGGGATTTGGTTCTGGATTAGCAGGTGATTCAAAACATAAAAGAAAAATGAAGAGGCTTGTTAATAATAATGATGTGGCCATGATTATACAGACCAAAATCTGGTTTCCACCACTGAATACAGTTGTTAATTCTGGCCTCTTCATGGTTCTGTGGTTGTTGATTCCCAAGCATCCAACCCCCCACTCGAGTGGTTTCATCGTTTCAGCAGCTACGTGTGAACCGGGGAGATGGGCCGGAGCCAAACCAGTGGGACGGCTTCACCAAAGCCTTATTTCCAAATGCCGGCTGTATTGTAGCCCTGCCCAGCTACCAGACAGGAGACATAAACACACAACGGCTTTAAACATTGGAAATCCACCGGGCCTGTGAAATGTCTCAGCCCTGATCTCACTCTTTCCAGTATCTCTTCCAGTCTGGGAGTCAAAGCAGGGGCGTACACCGGGGTGGGGGTGGGGGTGGGGTCCAATAATGCCCTTTTTGATAATGATAATAATATCTTAATTTATATAGCACCTCTCAAAGTAAAGTTTCAAAGTGCTTCACAAATAAAAAAAACCCCATACAAATGACCATAAAAACAGATAAAAGAAGTTATAAAAGAAAAAAGCAATAAAAATTGTAAGCGAGTGACAGGTATTCAGGCATGACCTCCCAATACAATCATAAAAAAGGATTAGATAAAATCAGGGAATGTGGTACGATAAATATTTGTATTTTTCATCAGGATCGAAGTTTGCTTGATATAATTGTAGTTTTGACTGCTTGTGACATCCATGTGTTGTTTGAGCTGCGCCCTCCAGATGCCCCGTCTAACGTGGGACCCGCTCTCTGTTCCCACTGCCCTGTCTGTTGCAGGGCACTGCCCTCTGCCAGGATGGGGTCAGGGGTTAGGGTTTTTTTTTGTTTTTCGGCATATGTCCCTGAATCATCCTGCACAACTGACAACTTTCGCTCTGATAAAAGTACTTTGAGGTTGGAGGGCGATAGGGGGTGTTGGGGGGGGGGGCACGGGCTTACAAAGGTGCTCAGAGTGCACTGAACTCTTCTGAGAGCCAAAGTGATGAGTAATGGAGCAGGCTTGTGAGAACCAGTGTCGGGGGGCCATTTGTGGTTAAACACAAGCGTGTCGCCACATACCATTGTGCCTTTTCCCATCAGTGAAACCCTTCCCCCTCCCCACCCGCCTCACTTGGTGTACTGTCCCAGCCAAACCCCCCTCCAGGGCGTAGACGGCACATTCCATCTCTATCAATAGATGAGACGGGAAAAAGGGATGATTAATGTGTCCATAGAGATATAGCCAAAACCAGAGCTGTTGGCAGTTATGGTGAAGTCACTGACGGGTGTTTAAAGCATGCACGTGCTGCTCAGCTGACTCTGAAAAGCAATCAGCTGTAACTGCCATTTTTTGATGATCAGTTGTTAATATATATTTTTCTTAAGTAATGAATTTGTTTTCATCAACTTTAATTTGTCAGGTCTTTTTTTGAACAGTCATTTAAATAGATAGAAATTAATTTAACACCAACACAGTTGGCCCTTACATAATGTCCATGTAAGAACATTATGCTTTCTAAAATATTAAAGGATGCTGTGTTCCTGTTGTACCATGTTTAAGATGTTGTTTTAATAGAATTATTACATCTCATTTATGAATCTGTAGCATTATGACCCTGTTGTGAATATGAGTAATGTCCGTAATACAGGTGTTTCTCTTAAACCGCTGACTGAGACACATTTTCCCACTGTGCAGATGTTCAGTAAACCAATCCTAATGGCTGAAGCTTCAATGGACAGTATAGGACCTGGAGAAACAGCTGGCAAATGCCATAGCACCCCCTACTGTTCATAGCTCATTGAATTTTACACTGAACCCTCTCATCTTGTCACTTTTCATCTCATTATCTTCACAAAACACAGAATGAAACATTTTAAGCAATAAAACAAAAGAATAAATTACGTTTTTTTTTTTTACATGAAATTCAATCCCCATCAAATGAACTTGTCAGACCAGATTGAATGACTGCTGTGAGTTACAGGGTAACGCTTGCACCACAGCTGACTAATTAAAACACTAACATTATACTATTGTTTCTTCCCAGGGTGCTGGTGACAGCTTCATTGGAGCGCTGGCATTTTTCATGGCTAATTATCCCACATTGCCTCTGGAGGAGATGGTCCACAGAGCCAATCAGGTGGCAGGAGTGAGCGTGCAGGCTGTCGGCACGCAGACGTCTTACCCCTTCAAAAAGAACCTGCCAGCTGAACTGTTCAAGGAACAGCTCATGGGCGAGTAGACGCCAGTTGGACCAAATCTGGAACGAGTCTCATTGAAAAGTAAAACACTGGTTTATAAAATGAGCTGCTTTAGAGAAATCTGAATTTTATGACATGAATGAGTATAAGTAATGATGTAACAAATGTTTAATATAAAGTTCTACACAACCTAAATTTGACTGTCAATATTCCTTACATGAATAGTGCCTAATGATGTGAGAGCTATGACAACACACAAATGTCATTTTTTGGACCACTTTTTTTAACCTCAATAATTTTTAACAGTTAAATAATTCACAAGAATCTTAACACTAAATATTCTATGGAACATATGTGATTTAATTGATGCCAAATAGATCAAATTTTTTGTGGTTCAAGAACATTTCCTTGGTTTGAATATTTACATTTTGCAAAACTTGCCTGAATCATTATCATTAATATAACTGTACAGATCTGCTGAAAAGACAATGTATTCTTGTGTGTAGAGGTGATGGAGACTTTGTTAAAGTTGAGCCTGTGTTTGCATCATGATGAACCGGTGCAGTAGGGAGGGTCGAGGCCTTCTGACAGATCCAAGGAGAAATCCTCTGCACTCATGTCAGCCAGCCAACCACACATTTTCACTGACAAACACCTTGTATCATCCAAGGCAATTGTCTGTTGAAACCTTGAAGGTTTATGTTGTCCATTTATTTTTCTTCACTGTTAAACTGATCTGATCTTCCTCTTCTCAAAGAATAGGACATGCGTGTTCACTGGAAAGAGAAGAACAGCAGATTTAAAATCACGTTGAGAAGAACGAGTGATGAACCACATAAATTGAAGCTTGTAACTGGGAAGTGTTAGAAGGTGAATTGTCCCAGTGTGTTTTGTAAAGGGAGAATTTACTGGTACGACTGTCAACAATTTTCTTAAACTTTTACAGTGTTCTAATCAGGCCTGTTTGGAATTGGATGTTTGCTTGACCTGTGGTAATGCTGGTTGGAACTTTGTCGTGTCTTTCTCACTGTAAAAGTTACCTGCAGCACTTGAGACGCGACAAGTAAAGACCGGCTCCCAGACTCTCAGTTGTCATTGGTGTTTTTGTGAACGCGCTGCTGTTGTGATCGACAACGTCACTTATTTTGATGAGTCCCAGCCGCCACTGCTACAGAGCGCAGATTGTCTATTTAAAGTTTATTAAAATTGAACGTATTGCGTTTCCAAATTGCACCAAATTCAAAAATGCCCTTCCTTGGGCATTTCAGAAATAGTGGATAGATTATTACTATCATAGCATTACAATAGGAACCTTATAAGGTCAGAACGAATGAACGCACGTACACACGCGTTTCCTTTGAGGCTACTACAAAGCTACTACAGTATTTCAAATATTATATTCTGTTAGAGCTGAGGGGAGAAATTCCATTTAAAAGATGTTTACTTTTAGAGAGACTAAAAATCAAAGGGCATCCAAATCAGGTAGAGACAAGGGGCAGAAATGATGCAACTTGTAGCTAAAGCAACACAAACAAGGGCAGTTTATGCAGAGCAGAAACACAGAAAGCTGCATATTCGTATGTATTACCGATAGGATCGTGTTTGCGCAGCACCATCTTGTCTCGGAGACGGTTCCTCTTGGTGTTGAAGAAGTAGCCTGTGCCCGCAGAGCTCATCATCTGCACCAGGACGGCCCTGACAGCACAAAACACAGTGTGTCAATGTGACTAGAGCTGCATCATACATGTCTTTATCATGATGATAACATTGAGTCACTAAAATACGTTGACAGACTTACTTTGATTTAGCCTTGGCCACTGGAATATAAAGGAAAACAGAGCATATGTGAATATACACACGTATACAGACGAATCACACGATTAAAGCTCAGCAGGTTAATGCTACAGTGGCTAGCCGCAAAGCTAACCGCTAAATACATAACAATGAAGGCTTAGCGTAACAACATGACATAGTGTGAACATCTAACTGTGACAACGCAACAGACAGCGACTGTTAACTCACAAGTAAACAGAGTTGAACCGCAGACATTGTGATGCTAAGTGTCCTGGGTGTATAATGGTGCTAGCACCGGGGAGTTAGCTGACAGCTAGCTTAGTTGAGGCTAACTAATTAGCTCATTTTGGTTCAATTTGAGACGACACTACACGTGCACGTACCCGACTCTTAAATATCTACACACAGACATGAAAATACTCACAATTCGCTGTGGTAAGAAACATTGTACAGACTCTAACCTGCTACAGACACACAGTGTACAAATCACAGTGTTCACCACTGTAAGTCACATTGAGGATGTAGAACGTCCGGTTTACAAACACTTCCGGGGGCTCTTAAAGGTGCAGAGCACATTTCCAGAGCAGTGACAACACATGGAAACGTCCATTATTCCAAATTGAGGAAGAGTGTATAACACTATAGGTATAAATATAACTCTTTTCATTTCTCTTAGATCAACAACCTTTTTACCAGATTGTTCTATTCAGCTTATTTATGCTTCTGCTATTTTTTTATATACCGACTTGATCCAGTTTTATTGTTTCTGGTTTTCACATGGTTTTTGCTCTTTTATTGTTTTATACCTTTTAGCTTACTTGTTGATTGCTACGATAACTTTTCAGGTTTTAAGGTTTCATGTGCTGCTGTATATTTGTATGTATTTTAAGCTCTTACTTCATTATATTTGTTCATTTTATCCTATTTTTTGTGAAGCACTTTGAGTTGCTTTTTATGTATGAAAGGGGCTATATAACAGAAATGTATTATTATTAGTAGTAGTAGTATTATTAGTATTATTAGTATTATTATTAATGTGGCTATACTGCAAGTTTACTTCAACCAAGCTGTCTTCAACCAAGCTGTCTAAAGATCTGACCTCCAGGTTCTGATTATAACTTTGGATTGACCAGAGGGGATTGATAAAACCGACACTGTCCTGAGAACTCTTCCATCTGTCCATCCATTGTCTACACCTTTGAGGGTCGCGGGGGGCTGGAGCCAATCCCAGCTGACATTTGAGCAAAAGGCAGGGTACACCCTGGATGTCATCAGTCCATCACAGGACTGACAAATGAAAGAGGCACCATCGTGCTGCTCCTCAGATTAAAGATTACCTGCAATAATTAAACTGATGAAAGTGGTTTAGTGGCTGATAAAAAGTAGACAAACATCAGACAACTAAAGACTTACATACTAAACAATCCTTGTGAACATAAACGTGTTCAATGATTAGGCCTTTGAGTCACGTCTATATATAGACATGAAACAATATTTTTCCCATAGCATGAAGACATTATCAGTACATGAAGTTCCTCTGTGCCACTGAGAATTTTTTTTACATTTTAATCAGAGTCATAAAGTTGCTGTGTTTCAGAGTTTATTTAATTGGCATGACACTGGAGATCCCTCTGTGCCTAAAGACTGAACTGTGCTGGAAGTTAAAGAAGATCATAGGAGGTGGTTCCCCTGGTACATTATTTATTAATTAGCCTCAGGAATCCACTGGTGTCCTTGAACTACGAGGGGAAAGTAAGGATGGACGTCAGACTGTCTTCTCTTGGATATCTTAGAAGAGGTTGTCTATTGTTGTTTAAAAAAAACATAGGGGACATAGAAATATTTTTACTTTGGGAATGAATTCATCAATCTTAGAAACATGCTCTGAAAGATGAGCTATCCTGCAGTCTTTTTGGAGAGGAATACTGATTTAGTGTGTTGACAGGGCAGTCGACAACCATTTTAGTTTTTATTCATCACAATCAATTTCTCAGAAAGGTCAGTACGAGGTCCTGTTGCTCATCCACAAATGAAATTATTCTTTTTCACAGACTCATTTTTCTCCTAATTTTCTACCATCTCAATTTCAACACAGAGCCACTGTCTGTTTAGGTGAACTGAAAACATTTCTTATTTTGTGTATTTCAACACGAACCAGCCTTAAGGTCTTGACCTGGGTGGCTGTGGAGGACAAGCGGGTCGTCCACTATCCAGAATGTTGGCACTTTGATCCCTGACTACTCTGATCTGCATGCCCAAGTGTCCTTGGGCAAGACACTGAAAAAATTGCCCATCACCTGTGTCGGCAGTGTGTGTGAATGACATAGGTAAAGCGCAGCTCATGTGTGAATGAGTGAATGTGACTTGTAGTGTAAAGTAGTGATAAAGCTAGAAAAACATTATATATATATATATATATATATATATATATATATATATATATATATATATACAATAACGGGAGCATCATTGAAGAACTCATCATCCTCATGCAGAGTGCATTGAGTTCCTAAGAGAGAAATTAGACTGGATACGGTCACAAGTTCAACCTTTTTATTATTTTCAAGTCTTTTTACAAGTATTTTTATCTGATTGGTGTGTTTCCTGTTTTTGTTATACCATGTCTATATCCAACTTCACCTGCCTCTGCTGGACAAGGAGGCTTTTAGATCATCCAATACGAATTTCTCTCGTTCTTTTTAATGGGACTGCATTGGTGGTTGCCATGAAAGCAGAAATGAGCATCCACTAAGACATTCTAACCAAGATGGAATTATCAGATCCACTTGTTGTGGATGAAGCCATGTATTCATTCTCCCTCTGACATCTAGCAGAGGGTCTCACATTGGGATTTGTCACTGCCAACCAACATCTGCTGCTGTTTTCCTCTGAAAGAATGATGCACGTATCTCTCACTGCATGTATCAAAGCGATTTTTTCTTTTTCATTCAACTCATTTCACCCCAACTTTAGTTTAGATTTCATTTTCACTGAAGTAATTCAAGTGTTAGTGGAAAAAGATGTGAGTAGTTGTTGCACATCATCTTGTCTCAGTGAGGCAGCTCAGATTTCATGAATGGGCTGGAAGAGAAAAGATGAAGGTCCCTCTGGAATGTCCTGAAACCTCAGTGAAAGCCTGTCTCTCGGGGGCAGATGAATGGGTGGGACACTAAGAATGGCACAGTGGAAGTCCCCTTCTTTAACTCTGAATGTCACACAGCCTTTTGTGTGTTCACACTGAAACACTGGCATGATGAGATGCTTCAAAAAGCACGTTATCATTTTGCATTTCTGCTTAGGAATGACAGTGGTTTCCATACATGGCCATGTTCAGAGATACGTAAACATGATGTAAATAATAATCACTGGGTTTGTTAATATGATGAAAACAAGTACAGACATGTTATTTAACAACTTTAACTGGCAAGTAAACACCATTCAATTAATTTTACTTTATTTCCAAGTTGGTATCATGGTAACAGAGCTAATCAATATTTCTGGAATGGGGTTTGCTGCTTGCTGTGATGTACTCACATTATAATGGTTTAAGATCTCAATATCTTTTGGCAAACTGTATTAATCTATTAAACTATTACAATGTAGTAGTAGACAAAATAGAGAGGGATCCTTCACTTGTGGCTCTCTCTGAGGTTTCTGTGTTTTTTCTCTGTTAAAAGTTTTTGGGTCTTGTTAAGCCCTATGAGGCAAATTGTGATTTGTGAACATGGGCTATACAAATAAAATTACATTTTTCTCCACTCACCTCAACTCAGTGTTTTATATTATTTTACACTGTCCCTGTTTTTAATTGCCAAACACTTTTTCAGCTGACATTATATTCTGTGATCAGAGCTTAATTTAAGTTTAAGGCCCAGTTACACTGAAATTAGTTTTTACTGATTGTTATCGTAAAATTCCCTTTTATTAATTCACTTACACTGAGTCATCCAGTCCTTTACATGTGTTACTGAGGGACTCCTGTGAAGGGACTTTACTGTGTAGTTACTGCTGTGTCCTGCTGCACTTTAATGCTAATTTCACCATTAAAAAAACAGGGGGTGGCATGTCTCTGTAATCAGCGAGGGCCCTTCAACTATCTCCAACATCCGATGTATTTTGGTCTGCGTGGCGTCACACAGGAAGAACAATGCCTGAGGCAAGTGCGGTGAATAACGGCTTATTTTCTTCCACAGCTTATCTTCATTAAATAAAGAGGAAAAACATGAAGAGCCAGTGTATTCAAGCAACGCCGTGGTCCCACTAGTGTATGGATTAGATGGAAAACAAAAAAGTAGTTGGTGAACATGCACTCATTAGCCCTGAATGGAGCTGTATTGGTAAAACCCTGTGGAGGATAAGCCACGCATTTAAGCGGAAATGAACATGAATGTTATTGGATGGGCCGAGGAGCGCTGTAACCAGGCAGGGAGCAGCTGTCAGGATATGTGTGGAGGAGCTTGCGTCACTGAGGGATAATTCTGAGAAGGAGGCTGAGACCACTAGCTTCAGCTCTCCTCCTCCTCCTCCGCCACCACCAACCCACCCACTCAACCCTCTCCACAGCCACTCCTGACGTTTGCTACTCTTTTCTTCTCCCACTTCACTGCACTCACACTCCCTCGCCCCATCTCACCTGCTCTTTCTTTTCATTTACAACCCACTATTTCCCACCTCCTGTATCATGAATGCGCTCATTTCGATTTTAGTCAATCGAGCTCAGGTTCCCAGCTCAAAGTTGCTTACACAGAAATAATAGGTATACGGGTTCAAGGTCTTCTGAGCTTTGAGATTTGGCAGTTTATTATCAGGAGAACAACTGAGGGAGAACAAATTAAAACTGGAGCGGCGGTTCATTCATTTGAAAGTTATTACTGAAGGGCTGACGAGACAGACACAGAGGAGTCAAGGCCCGGAGCCGTGAGCTTGATGGATGTTTTTTGACCCTGCGGGGGAGATTTTAATGCTCGCTATCAACAATGGTACACCTGTAGTTTGCTCACTTACTTTCTTTATGCTATCAAACAAAAACTCTGAATGGAGGAAGCCACGTGATTCAGCCAAGCACACGGAGTCTCATTCTGTAAAACTTCACCCTGCTTCACTGTGCTGTCCATCTGCTTTTTCAAATGACTACTTTTGCATTAAAAATGTATTAAATATGTAGCTTTTTGTCTATGATCTCCAAAGAAAATACTCAATTTGTTCTCATATGTCAGTTCTCATCTTCAGTAAAGACAAATATATTTTAATTTATGTGCATTTTATGCCCTGAGTGTGTTCTCCACAGAATACACTGCAACATGTTAGTTTCCCGCATTGTGGCTGGCTGTGGCTCAGGAGGTAGAGCGGGTCGTCCACTTACCAGAAGGTCAGTCAGCGTATAGAAGCGCTGTGTGAATGGGGAATGTGACATGTAATATAAAGCACTTTGAGTGGTTGTTAAGGCTGGAAACGTTTTTACATGTACAATAGGAAAGTGGTTATAGTGGCAAATCCCACATTTAGCAAACAGAGAGCCACATAAGCCTCAGCATTTGGAGTTTTGTGGTGAAGTAAAACCTGTAAAGTAGTATTCACATTGTGGCAATAAGAGAAAAGAAACTGCTTTTTTGTGGTGCAATGTGACAGCTCTGCACCACAGACTGCACATAAAGATGGACACGTCTCCACTTCCAAAATATCCCGGATTCGAACACTACCATCTTGCACCCAAGACGTCATTTCAGCCAGAGTCTGAGCATTTGCAATTGTTGAGTGGACTTGCGAAAACAAAAGCACAATCCTTCCAATAAACACTCGACCAATCATGAGTCAGAGTCAGCTGTCAAAGTGAAACGTTTCGTAATAAACATTTAATCAATATTAAACTGTTGATCGTGCAGCTTTAAAATAAACACCACTCTATCTGAAGTGCTGAGCCATGTAACTGCTGATGAGAAAATACAGATTGTGTTCATTTTGTATTGTAAATCGTGCATAATCAATAATGTAGTTTCTAATTGAATCAGCAGTCATACCACAGGCTGTTAGTGTGATGTGTAATGAGTAAAGTGCACGTGTAATGATGTCATTCAGCAGCATGTGCACAGCTCCACAGCACACCTGCACGCACACGCACACCACCTCCACCAAACAAGCCCCAACTCGCACATTATTAGCTGTCACAACAACGGTTTGCTGTTCTTTTGACCTACCAACCGGATTGCAGTGGGTGAAGCGATGACTCACACGCACACACGCACACATGGACTCAGAGGCCGCCACACACCGGTTTACAACTCCCCAGCTTGCGTCAGCACAGTGACCTGTTAATTATTTTATAAAGACGGGCGGAAGAAGTTATAAAACGTGATCCCATGGAGTCTTTTCAATCACGTCACCTCACCACGTCTGAATCTGTACCAACAATAACAGGTGATCTGTGCTTTGTTTCAAATATGTGATAGGGTGCAGGGAGGGAAGGAGGAACACCCAGCCTGCAGTTCTACATCAGAGACATTTTCATCTGCCATATGAAGGGGACACCAGTGTTCACTATTAATCATTAATGTACAGTGGGTGCATATGGAATGGTTGCGATATAGTGGATAAAAGTCTAATGACTATTACTATCTGAAATAAATAATAGTAATAATAATATATAGAGCACTTTTCAACACAAAGTACTGAGTGCTGCACAACAAGAAAACAAAGAGTTGAAATACTGAATTAAGTACATAAATTATAAATAGATAAGAGAACAAAATAGCCTGGTATCCCAAGTAAATTCAGGATTATCCCAAATTTATTTCCTCAGGCAATTCATTCCAGAGCCTTGGGGCCCTGGTGGTAAACGCTCTGTCGCCCCCTAGTTTCATAGATTCAGGTGACAGAAGTGACAGCAGACCCTTGCTCAAAAACTGAGATACCACGGAGGATTATTGAAAGATTAGTCATACAGCCCCTGCAAGGTGGTCTGAAGTTCAGGGGCAAGTTCAGGTCACAACAGAGGCAACAGCAGCACTGATATCAGCAGTGAGAAGATTAACATGAACTGCTGCTCGGACACGACACAAGAAGAGCTTTCTACCACATCGCCTGTTAAAAACTTAACGTCCCACGGCCGGAGAAGAGTTCATTTGTTCACAGCAGGAATCTCACCAGTCAGCAGATCTATGACGGTGAGTACCACAGACAGCTCCCTCTTCACTGGTGGTCCCGGGATCAGCCACCTCGGACAGCAGCCGTGACACATCTTAGTGCAGAGTGTTGTGATTGATTAAACTCTTCGGTTCACTAGAGCTTGTTGTGACTCAGGCCTTGAGTGAGATGAAGTCCATCTGCAGGGGGCAAGAAGAAATCACAAGGGGAAAATGCTGATGTGGCTGCAGAAAAACAACTAGTGTGTTCAGGCTGTAGGGTTCGACCACATGGATGTGAAGTGGGGTATTGGGAAAATTGGTTTTCCAGGAGTTTTATAATATCAGTGGATGAGGAAGAAGAATGGTAAATGGAATGATTTCCACACTCAAGGAGCTTTATACAGGGATCAAACCACTCACCCTCTGGTGAATGGCCGACCTGTTGTACCCACTAAACCACAGCCGCCCAACCAAGAAGAATATTCATGCAAGAACCAAAACAGTAGGATTCATCCTCAGGGGGGAAATGAATTTATTCTACCAATTCAATGGTGAACTGGCCTTTAGTGTTCATGGTAGGTTCAAAGGTGCCAGTCAACCAAAACTGCTTCAAATGAATTTGTATCCATTTTTGAGGAGGTGAAATGTTTGTTTGCTTTCTTTTAATTTAATACCATTCTAATATATGCATGCACATTTTTTTCACTTTGGATTATGGCCAGATTAAACAAACATGAAAGAGTGTGTTGATAAGTTTTAGAGGTGTTGGCAGGCAGCAGTGGTGGATCTGAGATTTTTCTAAATCAGGGGCCATAAAGGGGCCACAATTTACAAAGAGGGGACACTCATATGTTCAACAAAGAGCTAAGAAAACAAAAAAAATATTGTTAGAAGGGCACTTCAAGGGCACTTCAGGGGCCAATCAGATTTCAGCTCAGGCCAGTGGCCCCCTGGCACCGTGCTTGATACGCCCCTGTTTGACTGGCAGATATCTTTCCTTGCATTAACATAAAAGCACAAGGACTGCAAACAGGGAAGAAACTAATATAAATGAATGTCTTCTCTGTCAAATCTGTGCAGAAACCAGTCAGTAAAAAAACACAGTTGAATATAATCACACATTTAATGCTCAAGATTGTTATAAGCCCAAATGCTCTGCAAACGCTGACGTAAAAGCTAAACTGTGGATGTACAACACAAATCTAAAATTTGTCGGTGGATAATTTTGTGGACTTTCATTATGCTTCAATGCCCACATCTGTACCTACAAGACAGGGCTTAACCAAAAGACAATCTCATATACCCACAAAAAAAACCACCACCCTGGGCACCATGTCCTCACATTGACACATTCAGTTCAATATCAGTGAGGCTGATCCAGAAAAAACTGCCTGATGGCATCACACACTGGTGTCTTCTCTCTGCAGAGCTTTTGAGGCAACTTGTCTGTACATCTTAATCCAGCTGTCTAAGATCTCTGGGAGACAAACATGGGAATTCTCTCCCAGGGTGGATGTTTGCTTTCACTTGCGACCCAGATTTGACTGTTCATGCTCAAGCTTTGCCGTCAGAAGATGTAATCTGTTGTTTACACGCTGCTACAAATCCCATTTTTGTTTTGTTCCTGTGTAAATCCAGTAAACAGCATTTGCATTTGAACATGCTTTATCGCTATCCCCACTGCAATTTGTAGAATGTAGCATATTCTATTATTGTAATTGTCATCTGAGACCAGAATCTTATGCAATGCTTGTTATTTAAGTCATAGGTAGGAGCTGGTGCAGGCTCGAATAATGAGAGCAGGATGGTCTGAATTGTTTTTCCACTTGCGTAAATGGGGAGTGATTGTGTCAGTTATGATGTCACGCACTGATGTGCATCACGTCGCTATGGTTACACCAATCTTGTTAGAGCGAAGCCCTCAGATTGGATTTCCACACTTAGGAAACGTGTGCATGAGGGTGAGTTTATGGTCAGGAAAGTTGGTTCCCATTGATAAAAAATAAAATAAGTGCCTCCTTCTTTTTGATGCTTGTTTAAATCGTCACGTTGCTAAACACTGAAGCACGTGTCTCTCTTACAGAAGCAACACTTTGAATCCTTTCAGAATCATGAATAAATCTTCTAACCTTTCCCAAACTAAATTCCCTCCTCACACCATTTCTGTGACTTCCTGCTCCTCTAAATTAAGCCCAGGTCTATATATAGGCCCCACTTGACGAGTCCACAATAGCCTGCTACTTTACACAGTCCCACTGATGACCACAGTGCTGTTAGGAGTAATGTTATAAAACAGGCAGCCAGTGTGTCCTCCTCCCATCTGTTCTCTCTCCTCTGTCTCTATTTCTCCGTGTTCCATGACGCAAAGCCTGAGTGGGAGTGGACAAACCTTCTGCTCCCTGAGAGGACTGAGTGGGCCGCTGCCATCCGCTGTACGCACACCAGAGATGGAGGCAGAGATGGTGTAGTGGGGAGGGAGGGAGGCGTTTTAACGGCAGTCAGTGGAAGGCCTGAGAGAAGGTGATGAAGGGGGAAAAAAGCAAATAATGAGGATGAATGGGGACAGGAAAGAGGAGAGTGAGTTGTACAGTGTTGTGGGAAGGGCTCATTGGAGGGAAGGGACACGTGGAGAAAAACAGAAAAGCAGGGGAGGAGGGGATGAGAGCTAAGGACAGAAGAGCGGAAGCAGGAGGAGGACAGACGACGAGGAAAAGGAGCGGTCGGAAAGAAAAATATCAGGATTCAGACTGACAAGCCTTTAATGACATCATGATGGGAAATGATTCTGAGAATGAAGACTTTTCAAATAGACTGTTTCAAAAGAATCACACTGACTGTGGTGTCCAGTCAATGACTCGATTTACATGCCCACCATAACTTAAGTCAACATGCAGAAAATTGTGTTTTGAATAGTTTAGGTCTTATAGTCTTGACTTCTATGCCCTTTACTTAAGTGTTACGCATAATACTTATATTGTGGTAACTCACAATACGTACATATTACATCATTCTGTTTCTCCATATTGTAATTCTAATAGTGATACTTCTGTCTATTAGTCCATTTTGGAAAAATAATCATTAAAATGATAATGAAGTTTAGCCAACTGTGACAAATGTCCCACAAAGGACAAAATAATATTTTTCAATTATTTTCAGGTAGGCCAGTGTTATGGTTCTAAGGAAGGCAACGCTGGTCTGCTTGGCATTTGGCCAATGATATATCTTTAGTGATAGACAAACTTTGGTGATTTACTTTTGCAAATATAGTGTCTGAGGATAGAGGATGTGGATAACTTGGATCTACTCGCTCTGCCTTATATGGTTAGGGGCACCCATAGCTACATCATAACTTGACTGGCTAAAATGGAAACATTCAAAGTTACCGAAATGTTACCTCCTCTCTGAGTAAGTAAGTAATAAATCCCAAAAAAGCATGGTCTTTGTCATCGATTACATGTTCTACCATAAACACACGAACATACAGTAGTATGACCTCATAACATAAATATGGTGTTAGAAAGAAGTTGCCTATTTTAAAATCCAGCAGACACAGAGCAACATGGTTGTTGCCGAATCATGGCAGCAACTTCATTCACAGTTTAGCTCCGTTTTGTTCTCCAACAACTCCAAAGAAAGATATGTGGCTATCCTGTTGCTAAACAAACCGCTGTCTTCTAGCAGCTGATTGCTCACTGTGGCGTGCGGTGCTGGAATGAAAGGGTTTCCTTTTACAGCTGGAAAAGATGATGATGAGAGGTAAAAGTTAAAGACAATAAAGCTGTATTAACAGTGATCTGCAGCACTAAGAGTTAATCACAAAGAACAACACATACTGTCACCTTGTGTCATATTGTAAAAATACTATGAGTGTCTTATTTCCTAAATCGGTACTAAAAATAATTACTTGGATTGAGTAATTAATAAATGTACCTTTATCTGCTTCTGTGGGTGAGTGCTACAAAGTGCATCAACACTGATACATGATCTCCTCCTACATGTTGGAACTATAGCGCCTCACTCCTACTTTTATTGGCCTGTAATTGACCCCAGCCGGCTCGCTGACAAGAAGAGAAACAAAACGTGCTGAAGGGACATTATCATGCAAAAATACTGATGATGAAATGTCTTTTTTCTTTCAACCTTTAAAAAAGGTCTTGACACTGGTTATTTATTGATGCTTATTGCACCACACACCAGTGGTTAGTTCACAAATAGAGTCCAGGATAGAAAACATTATTTATTATACATATGTAATTTTTAAGCCTTAATATTGGTGTTGTCATTCTATTATTGTTATTATTGTTATAAAATCATATTGTTTCACATGACTGCTTATAGGATAGAGGGTTTTTTTGTGCTAATTTGAATATAACCGAGAAAAAAACACTATAGTCATGCATGGCCGTCACAGTGACCTCTGTCTGTTTTCTGATCCCTCCCTCTCCCCCGGCCTTCTGCTGCTCATCTTTAGTAACTCGCCCCCCTCCTCCCTTCATGATCCAACCAGTGGCTATTTTACAGTCTGGCTAAATCGAGCTCTGAGGTAACAAGTGACACCTTCTGTTTCCAGGCTTCCGGTCGCTAGGCAACCTCAGCAATTATGGCGACTGCCAAGAGAGGGAAAGGGAGGAAGTGGCACCCCGAGGCCCCCCGCCTCTGCTCATCTTGGCCGTGGATGGCCCAGCTCCATCCTTCATCTGAGTGTGGCGCACCCATACCAGGCCAGTGACGAGGGCAGCTGCAGCATGCTGTGTTTCCTACTGCTCTCATTAAATCAGCTCTCTCTCTCTCTCTCTCCTGCCTTATCAAGATACAGTTGTCTGGTGAGGACAAGTCACTGATTGCACCAAAACCCTCTGCTGCCCCCTGTTGGTCTCTACAGGTTAGGCTCATAACTAAGAGCCTGAACTGAAAATCTGGAAATGATACAAATACACTGAATGCAAAGCCTCTGTGTGTAGTACTTTTCACTCCACTGCATTTACCTTCCAGCTGTAGATTTTACATTAAAACACGTTAATAAAATATTATGTATAAGTATAATTTCAAAAGTCCACATGCACTTCATTAAATCAGATGTGTATTTCTGTTCATGGAGTGAAACGGTGGAATTCTCTGGACAATGATTTCGAATGTTTCTCAAATATTATTCAATTTAGGAAGAGTTTATAAAGAAAAACAAATGAAACACTTATTCAGTTTCAGTAATACTTATGTTATGATGACGGCTGTTGTATGTATAATAGGTTTGTTATGTGATTTATGAAAAGAAAGGGAATCCCAAAAGGGATGGCCATCTGCATTTTTTTTACAGACATTTATTTTATAGCTAAACTATCAGTAAAACAGTTTAACTGTAGAACTGTATTCCCCCCCCCCCCCCCCCCCCCCCCCCCCCAACATCTTAGTGCACCATTATTAGCCTAGTGTACCACAAATAGGATAAACTTTATTTACTTTAATGCATAATTAATGATTCCACCTAGTACACTTTGCTGTTATTATAGCAGTGAGACCAACCTTTGCCTGAGGATCTAATTGCTAATGTCAGTTGGTACAGACCGGTATCATAGTACTAGTGTTTTGAAACGGATTTTACGACCCAGTGCGTGATGCAGTTGCAGATTCGTCATCGTGCTCGGAAGAAGAAGAAGAAGAAGAAGAAGAAGGAGAAGGAGAAGGAGACCGAGGCAAAGAAGAAGGAGGAGAAGGAGAAGACCACAGCATCACCACCACCACCAACGGACTCGTGGAAAGAGAGACCTTCCTGTCAAGAAACAGAGAAATAACATGGTCCTCGAGGGCGTACGACCGAGAGGAGGGCTGCTGCTCCTGCTCCTCCTCCTCCTCCTCCTCCTCCTCTGCTGCGGCTCAAAGCGCCGCCGCCGCCGCTACGCCCAACGGGGTCCCCCCGAGCCCCATGACGCACACGACGGAGTAGTGTGAGTGAATTTAGGTAGGTTAAAGACCAGTGGAGCTGCTGCATTCTGGATGAGCTGCAGAGGTCGGATGGCACTAGCAGGTAGACCTGCCAGGAGCGAGTTACAATAGTCTAGGCATGAGATGACCAGAGCCTGGACCAGAACCTGCACCGCCTTCTGAGTGAGAAGGGGGCGTATTCTCCTGATGTTGTGCAGCATGTATCTACAGGAACGTGTTGTTGCAGTAATGTTGGCAGTGAGGGAGAGTTGACTGTCGAGTGTCACACCCAGGTTCCTAGCAGTCTGAGTGGGGGTTAACACGGAGTTGTCAAAGTTAATAGTCAGGTCGTGGGTGGGAGAGTCTTTCCCTGGAAGGAAAAGTATTTCAGTCTTGTCAAGGTACATTTTCAGGTGGTGTGCAGACATCCACTGAGAGATGTCAGTCAGACAGGCAGAGATTCGTGCTGCTACCCGTGTTTCAGATTGGGGAAAAGAGAGGATATACTGACACATGTAAAACATTTGCTTTTTGGTCTTGACCCTTTCTCCCTGCATTTCTACAGCTGCAGATAGAGTCATACTGGCTCCGTCAACACTGTGGTTGGTAAAGATAAAAAATAATGAATGAATGACAGAAAATGCAACTCTTTAAGAAAATAAGAGCTACTCACAAATGGGTCATGTACAACTTCATTATCTTATGATGAGTCTCTACAAGTAATATTCAGTCTTCCCTCACTGATATATAACTGATCCAGTTGAGTAAACGAAGTAAAGATGTGCCCCCCCCCTATCCCCAGCTCCTCTGCAGCTGTTAGGGCTCAGGTGGATGTCGCCCACTAGTGGCTGTGGCATCTTTTTGTGGCTAAAAGGTTCATATTTACAGATTTACGTCTATTTAAAACAAACACTCTCTTCACAGTTCATTAGAGGCTACTTAATACTGTGTATACTATTTTTATACTTTATCTTCCCTTGTTGCCACGTCCCTGTTTGGCTGCTCAGATTACTCCTGATGGGATGTGACAGAGAAGAATGAATAAAGGCTGTGGGTTATTAGGTCAGTGGGTCAGAGAGGCTTCACACAAATCTCACCTTATCAGGCTAACTAACAGTAAATGTATTATAGTGATGCAATTTTTCTACACCACCGTTTCAAACATATCTGATTGTATCTATTAGCTTAGTATCCACAGTCTTGTGGATTTGACAATTCATTTAAAGGGGACATAGCATGCAAATTCCACTTTGTTAGTGCTTCTACAGGTTAATGTGGGTATCTGGCATGTCTACCAACCCAAAAACTCTGGGGAAAAAACACTCGCGCGTTTTGTTATAGTTCCTCTAAGTCAGAAACGTCATGCTTGAGCGACTCGATTGCGCTTCCTGGGTTTTGTGTCGTAACAAGGAACTGGAAGTCTCCCTACATGGTCTTGGCCCACCCCCCACCTCATCCCCCCGTCCCCCCACACTCGCTACGCCGGGTTTACACCGGAGGCAGCGCAGCGCCGTTCCCAAGCACGCAGCCGGGCTGTTCACACGGGACGAGCATTTCTCCGCTGGTCAGCCCGCGATTCACTCACATGTGCATTTGTCTGGATCGTTGGGACTGGGAGGCTGCAGCAGCTGCTCGGGAGCGACCGCTCGCTCTCCCGTGCGTGAGCTGGAATTTGTGTCAGCGCCACACAGCCAGCAGTGTGGAAGACTTCCGCAGTGTTCAGCGCTACTGTAACCCCCGAACCCCGACATTCAACGGGTACAACAACAAGCGGAGAAAGCAGAATCGCGGGCTGACCTTATATATACAGTCTATGGGGCTGACCAGCGGAGAAATGCTCGTCCCGTGTGAACAGCCAGGCGGCTGCGCGCTTGAGAACGGCGCTGCGCTGCCTCGCAGCGGTCTTCCACACTGCCAGCTGTGTGGAAGACTTCCGCAGTGTTCAGCTCTACTGTACGCCGGGTTACAGTAGTTACGTCGGGGTACACCGGACGCGGAAGTGCCGCTGCGAGGCAGCGCAGCGCCGTTCTCCAGCACGCAGCCGCCTGGCTGTTCACACGGGACGAGCATTTCTCCGCTGGTCAGCCCCATAGACTGTATATATAAGGTCAGCCCGCGATTCTGCTTTCTCCGCTTGTTGTTGTACCCGTTGAATGTCGGGGTTCGAGGGTAAATGATGGTCTTCATAGCCCCCCCCCCACCCCTCTCTTTCTCTCTCTGTCTGTCTGCTTGTGTGCTTGTAGTGGATGGGCAGAGGGGGACATTTAATTATGTGATTGGGAAAATTAAAACTCCAGGACAACAGAAGGGGAATACAAAGTATGGGATGCATATTTGATAATTTATATCATATAAAATATGTAATTTATATCGTTTAAAATCATGGGGGGAGAGGGGGGAGCTGGCTCATTAGCATTTAAAGGAACAGGCACTCAAAACAGGTCACTCTGTGGAGGGCTGTTTTATACAGGGTAAAAAGGGTGCTGTTTTATATGATCCTTGTGGTATTTTGACCAAAGTATGTTACAGACATTTCATTAAGACCCCAAGGAACCATATCAACTTGTGGTAAAATGGGCATGCTATGTCCCCTTTAAAACATACAATGAAAACAGTGTAGGCAGTGGAGAAAGATTAACACCACACGTGAAAAGGTTTAGTTTGTAATAAAATTCTGCAGATTCTTATACTAATACTGACATGTTGCTCACTTCGTAAGAGTCTTTGTACTCTCTTCTCTGTCTGTGGGTTCATGCCCTCCTCATAAATTTATTTCACCAATACAGACGGTCAATGTAACTTTTACCTTCAATCTGTCAGATATTGTCTGTCATGACATCTCCTTAGCCTTGTGCTTACGAGATGCTTCCTTCGTTGGTTTATATGAATTTAAATTCTTCACAGAGCTCTATGATTCTTTGTTCCTCTGCTGCAGAACAACACACTGCACTGGTTTTTATGTCTGTCAGGGACTTATATCCCCTTTTCTTTTCGATTATTCTGGGCTGCATGCACATGACCAACACAGGCTTATTAACCCTCGTGTTGTCCCTGGGTCAGATTGACCCAGAGTGTGCGTGTGCGTGCTTGCGTGCGTGCGTGCGTGCGTGCGTGCGATCATCCGCAAGCCCTGGCCGGTCAGGGTCAGGGTTAGGGTGACCCATGGATTGTCATTCTCCAATTCTCCTGGGGTCATTGAGACCCACAGAGAGGCCGGTGTGTTTCTCTGTGGGGTCATTGAGACCCACAGAGAGGCCGGTGTGTTTCTCTGTGGGGTCATTGAGACCCACAGAGGGGCCAGTGTGTTTCTCTGTGGGGTCATTGAGACCCACAGAGAGGCCAGTGTGTTTCTCCCGAGATCACAATTGGAATCAGCTGTATTGTCCAGCAAATTGACCAATTCCCCACCCCCAACGTGTGTGTGCGAGTATAGGGATATAAATAGATTACTAACAATAAATCCGGGACAAGTCAGGACACGTCCGTGTGCTGTTCTTCCTGACCAGGTCTCGATGTCACATCAAGCACGTTTCACCAGAGAACAGGTTCTCCAACAGCTGTTCTCCCAGCAGCAATCCTCTGAACCGGAAGAGGACGCGGAAGAGCAAGACCGAGAAGCGGACCGAGAAGAAGGCCGAGACGACGACGACGAAGACTACGACCCAGTGTGTGATGCTGCTGCAGATTCGTCATCGTGCTCATCCTCGGAAGAAGAAGAAGAAGAAGAAGAAGAAGGAGACCGAAGCGAAGAAGAAGGAGGAGAAGGAGAAGACCACGGCACCACCACCACCACCGGACTCTTGGAAAGAGAGACCTTCCTGTCAAGAAACGGAGAAATAACATGGTCCTCGAGGGCGTACGACCGAGAGGAGGGCTGCTGCTCTTCCTCCTCTGCTGCGGCTCAAAGCGCCGCCGCCGCTACACCCATCGGGGTCCCCCCGGGCCCCACGACGCACGCAACGTCCCGCACCCATGACGTAGCCTCGACGTTCCGCCTGTTCGTCACGCCGAGGGTAGAGAACATCATCCTGGAGATGACGAATCTGGAGGGTCGTCGAAAATACGGCGACGACTGGAAAGGGATGGACGAGACCGACCTGCGCGCCTACGTAGGGCTGCTGATCTTAGCGGGCGTGTACAGGTCCCGGGGCGAGGCCGCCGCCAGCTTGTGGGATGCCCAGAGCGGCCGGGCGATATTTCGTGCCACGATGCCACTCAAAGTCTTTCACACGTACTCCAGACTCCTGCGCTTCGACGACCGCGAGACGAGACGCGCGAGACGCGCCGCGGACAAATTGGCGGCCATGCGAGAGGTCTGGGATGCGTGGGTGGCGCGGCTGCCGCGCCTCTACAACCCGGGGCCCGAAGTGACCGTGGACGAGCAACTGGTTCCGTTCAGAGGTTATTCTTTTTTTCCGTTTTTTAAATATTATTATTATGTTATGTTATTATGTTATGTAGCTATAGCTAGCTAGCGGCTGCTAGTCCTCGTCCTCATCTCCTCTCCTGTCAACATTCGCATCTCCTCTCCTCCTCTTTTTCTCCCCAGGCCGGTGTCCTTTCCGACAGTACATGCCCAGCAAGCCTGCGAAATACGGGATCAAGTCGTGGGTGGCCTGCGACGCCAAATCCAGCTACGCTTGGAAGATGCAAGTCTACACCGGAAAGCCGATCGGCGGACACCCGGAGAGGAACCAGGGGTTGCGGGTCGTGCTCGATGTCACGGAGGGACTGCTCGGTCGCAACGTCACGTGCAACAATTACTTCACCTCCTACGAACTCGCGCGGCAGCTCCTGGAGAGGAAGATCACCGTGGTCGGCACGGTTCGGAAGAACAAGCCCGAGCTCCCGACCGGGCTGCTCGCGGTCAAGGAAAGAGAGGTGTTCTCCTCCAGGTTCGCCTTCACGCCCACCGCCACTCTGGTGTCCTACATCCCAAAGAAAAACAAGAACGTGGTGCTCCTGAGCACGCGGCACGCGGAGGCCGACGTCAGCGACCGCGAGGACAGGAAACCGGTCATCGTCCTGGACTACAACCGCAACAAAGGAGGCGTGGACAACCTAGACAAGGTGATCGGAACGTACAGCTGCAGGAGGATGACCGCGCGCTGGCCCCTGGTCGTCTTCCACAACATCCTCGACGTCTCTTCGTACAACGCCTTCGTGATATGGAGAGAGATAAACCCCGACTGGATGCCGGGCAAGCGGAACAAGCGGAGGGTGTTCCTCGAGCAGCTGGGAAAGGCTCTCGTGACTCCGTTCATCGCACGAAGGGAGCGCATCCCCCGCACGGAAGTGTCCGCCGCGGTTGTGAAGGCTGTGAAAGCCACCGCCGCGCGGAGAGCTCTTGACCACGACGACGACGACGACAACGCTCGACCCGAGCGTCCGGCCACCCCTCTAGCCCTACAACAACAACAACAACAACAACAACAACAACAACAACAACCTGAGCATCCGGCCTCCTCCCTAGCCCTAGTCGCCGCCGCAGCAGCCCCGCTCGGGGCGAGTAAGAGGAAGAGGTGTCAGATATGCCCCACGAAAAAGGACTGTAAAACTCACACCATGTGCCGCGGGTGTAACAAATACATCTGCAAGGGCTGCTCACTTGTCTATTGCCCTACGTGTGCGTGCTAATATGTGGTGGGCTATGTGAGGGGGAGGGTTAGGGTCCACAGTCCAAGCAGGAGGAGAGGGAGGAGGAGGAGGAGGAGGAGTGGGGACAACACAACAAGGGTTAGTTAAATCAGTACCCAAACGCTCACAGCCAACAGCCGGGGGAAGCAGGGACAACACAAGGGTTAGAGGATGTCCGCAGATTCCCTGAAATTTAGTCCATGTCTGAAATCAGCGATATTCTCAGATCTCCTTGTTCTAAATTCTTCATGACATTAATTTTCAATGAGCTTGAACTGTTACGATTGCACTGAGAGCTGAACCCAAGTGCAACACACATAGGAGCAGGTTTAAAGGGTTTTATTGTCCAAAGAAGGCAGTACGGTAATGCAGGGAGGCGGTGAACAGGCTGGTGAGACAGTGGCAGGAAAACACAAGGTGAAAAAAGACAAGTTATAAGAACTCAAAATATATACGCTAACTGAGAATTTGAATATACAATTTAAGCAGCTGACTCTGAGTCAGCTGTGAGCAGTGATCAGATGTTCTGGTGACGAATGGACGAAAGGCCGGGGTTAATTACGCAAACTAACACCGTAGTCCACAGACAGTCATTGGACAGGACTAGTTTATGATAAACGTAATGACAGAAGTGCTTATAAACAGTAAAAACTATAGCTTTCACTTCTGTTGATACATGGAGCAGCCATCTGTGATTAGTCAGTCAGGGGTGATGAGGTTCCTCCGACCATCCGAGTTGAATTTCCGACTTGAAGGGGCGCTCCAGTTGCAACTTCAGACTCGTGGGTTGGTAATTCCGAGCTCTTCTTTCGATATATATTCCTTTATCTGTAGTGATAGATGATTCATTCATCTTTTATTTAGTGTTAAAAACAAGACAATGAAAAACACGCCAGTAGAAGTAAAAGTCTTGCATTAAAAGTCAAAGTACAAAAGTATTAACAGCAAAGTTTACCTAAAGTATCAGAGATAGAATTACTCATTATGCACCCTGTCAGTGTTTTATTATTACCTCTGCCAAGAAAGTTTGAACAAATATTTTTACATGTCTGCTGTTCGCAAGATTGAGCAACTACCAAATCGATGCCAACCAGACCTGGTGGGGCCTGGGAAGAACACATCACATTGTGGTGGTGGGGATGCAGATTAAAGGGCAGGTCCAGACTTTGAAAAAATAACTATGTTTTACAAGATATAAATAATTTAGGTTAACAGACCACTACTTTTTTATATGTCTACTATAAGAACTAGTTGATCATGTGAAGGATTATTGTGCCTTGGCGAAGGTAGGCGATCTGCTGAGTGCCATTCTAGTTCTTACTAATACATTAGGAGCTACTGTGGTAACTTTGTTTTTATTTTATGTTTCAAAGAAATCACTATTTGGTTTCTTACCAAGACTAAAGTTTCATTGAATAATTCCGTGTAATGCTTTTGTCTTTAATTGTCTATATTTTCTGTGATCTGGTTCGTACATTTTTAGGCGATCAGATAAAATTTTTCATTATAAAGTTATTTTAGAGAAAAAACTTTGTTTGATGTTCTTTTTGACAAAACAAGGCTTCTATCTGCCATCAATCATAGGTCATCATGACAGGTCATCATGACAGGTCACCATGACCCCGTGGTGGATTAAACACACACACAAACACACACAGAATGTTCCATCACTGTGTGGACATAGTCCAACAGTCATTGCACATAAATTTCACTTGTGAAAGTGAATGCAGGTCATAAATCAAGGCTGTGTTCCCAGAAAGAGATGCCATATTTTCCATTTGGAGTTTCACCACACTTTACTGCACATGAACAAACACAACTGGAATAACTGTCAAATACAAACAAGCTGTGGAGGATAAAGTGCTTTTAAAGGCCAGCATCTTATGGAAAAGATTGAACATGTCTATTTAAAGTCTACCCCTGGAGAGGAAGGTGTCACTGTGGGTAAACACTCACGCCTGTGGTTCAAATCAGACCTGACATTCAGGACTGTAGCCAAAGTATGTAATTGCTCAGTTTGGGTTTACTGTGTGAAACATGGGAAACTGCTTGTTTCTCCCTCAGTGATGTCATGTGTCTCAGATCAACATGGTTTAAAACACAAGACTGACTTGTGGTCAGAGCAACTATCTTTAGCCACAGTGTCTATCAGCTGTTTAACCTGCAACTTACATCATTTCTCTTTTTTCCTCTGGAGTCATCAAAACTCTCAGTGAGTCAGTGTGTGACACTGTGACTTCATACCTTCATATGGCACAGGCATTTTTACCATTCATGCAACTTTTTGTGTTAAAGCATAAAAATGTATTTTGCCCTATGTGTGTCCCCTTTGTTAACATAAGACAATTATTAATGCGCCTTAGTGTGTTTTAAAGCATCAAGATTTTCTATTTGTCCGAAAAATATAGGAACATCTCTCTGTAAAACAGTATTTAAACTTACATTCACCACAATGCAAACACCTGAAAAGTTCATTTATTAACTTATTTATTTGAAATGTACACAACCTGTATAGAAATGACAATTTGTGTGTCTGTAAGTGAGAAAATGTATTTCTCTGCAAATTCTAACTATAAAAGAGCATTTTCAAAGTATTTAAAAATACACCAAATTACTAATTATGAGCCTATGTTAAGGGGGGGGGGGAAACATTACCTTTTAACCTTTTCACAGCATTTGTTTGGTGAAATGTCACTGCTTTTCTATTTTCTCCAATATTTTGAGGATATTTGTTTGCATTTCTCAATTCTGTTTCTTATGTGTCACGTGTTATACAGTACTTTAATGTAGGCTATATTGTTAGAGAAACCTGTGCTATGTTGTCCTGTAAGGATTGTCTATGTTGAAAAAATGAAAAGTGTTCACTGAAAGATGAAAATTCACTCATTATCTACTCTACTTTAGCTTACTGATATCATTTAGTTTTATGCCTAAATGTCCGCTACCGGAATCATTTTTATTTTTTTATTACGTTTGAAGAAGAGGTCACTATTTACTTTAATTGCATTGCATTTGGCAGCAATGCTGTTTACCCCTGAAACTCCAAAAGTGTTTTGTGGACTCAAACACTTCACCCACCTCTCCATCGGCATAGTAGTGAGTAGATGATGATTGAATTTTCATTTTTCGATGAACTATCCCTTTAAAGGGGACATAGCATGCAAATTCCACTTTGTTAGTGCTTCTACACGTTAATGTGGGTATCTGGCATGTCTACCAACCCAAAAACTCTGGGAAAAAAACACTGGTGCGTTTTGTTATGGTTCCTCTAAGTCAGAAACGTCATGCTTGAGCGACTCGATTGAGCTTCCTGGGTTTTGTGTCGTAACAAGGAACTGGAAGTCTCCCTACATGGCCTTGGCCTTGGCCCCCCCCATCCCCCCCGTCCCCCCACACTCGTTACGCCGGGTTGTTCACACGGGACGAGCATTTCTCCGCGCTGGTCAGCCCGCGATTCACTCACATGTGGCATTTGTCTGGATCGTTGGGACTGGGAGGCTGCAGCAGTTGCTCGGGCGCGACCGCTCGCTCTCCCATGGGTGAGCTGGAATTTGTGTCAACGCCACACAGCCAGCAGTGTGGAAGACTTCCGCAGTGTTCAGCACTACTGTAACACTGGCACAAACACACAGAGCCCCCCCACTCGTTACGCCGGGTTACACCAGACGCGGAAGCGCCGCTGCGAGGCAGCGCAGCGCCGTTCTCCAGCACGCAGCCGCCTGGCTGTTCACACGGGACATGCATTTCTCCGCGCTGGTCAGCCCCATAGACTGTATATATAAGGTCAGCCCGCGATTCTGCTTTCTCCGCTTGTTGTTGTACCCGTTGAATGTCGGGGTTCGGGGGTAAATGATGGTCTTCATAGCCCCCCTCTCCCCTCTGGGGAGGGGGGGGGGGGGCTGGCTCATTAGCATTTAAAGGAACAGGCACTCAAAACAGGTCACTCTGTGGAGGGCTGTTTTATACAGGGTAAAAAGGGTGCTGTTTTATATGATCCTTGTGGTATTTTGACCAAAGTATGTTACAGACATTTCATTAAGACCCCAAGGAACCATATCAACTTGTGGTAAAATGGGCATGCTATGTCCCCTTTAAAGTGGCTTTTTCAAGCACCAAGGAAGTCACAATTTTACCACCATCCATTAGTTTGGTTTGTTTGATTGGCAGCAGGAATATGGAAAAACTTCATAACGGATTTCCACGACACTCGGTGGAAGGGTACAACATGGTCCAAGAAAGAACCCATCTAAGTTTGGCATGGAATTTGGAAAGGGGGCAGATCCAGGAAACATTTTAATTTTCTTTAATATTGCAAGATGGAAACACCTCATGGATCCATGATTAGGGGACCGATATCTTTTAGCTTGAGCAATTCTATGCAGATCCAAATAAAAATCTGAATGTAATGGATTTAAATGGGGTTTCATGAAGACTGTTGGGCCATGGTGGATGTAAACGCTGCACAGAGTGCTGTTCTAGTGTTTTCGTGAAATGCCTCAACAATTGCCATTAAAGTTGGTAAAGAAAACCTTAGTAAAAGTCAGCTAAAGAATGCTAGTGACCTTTCATCCAGTGCAATTTACTGAATAAGATATCTCAACATCTACTAGATGGAGTGGTGCTGAATGTTCAGACATTAATGGTTCACAGGCCAGTGAATCCTAATGACTTAAGCTATCCTCTTTCTTCTCGTGCCGTCATTGTGTTGTTATTTGCATTTCTAAATTATAGATCTCATCAACTCTTGTAGGTTTCCATGGATTTTAGGCCACACATTTATACCCTCCTTTGTAATCCTCTGTTTATCTAGCATTGCCACGAGCTAGAAATTATTATTAGATCTTTAAATATGATCAAATACCTTCAGAACTCATTACATCGGCTTTGAGTTTAGTGATAATAAGTCAGTGTGTTAGCACTGTCAGTGTGAGTAGTTGTGTTAGCTTACTGATATCAACACAGCTTCAGGCACTGCTGAGCTTAAATACAGCCTCACTCAGACTCAAATATCATCAGTGTGGCACCAGTTTTACAGTTGCTTATATTATATCTATTCAGTTTCAATGACGGATGCTGTAATTCCAATCATGTTATTGTATTTTACTCTGTTAAATATCTTATCTGCAATCAAATTCTAAACCAGGTGGACAGTGGAAATCAAGTTAAACTAGTTCAAACTGAACTGTGAACTCAAAGTAGAAAAACTGACTTGGTGACTCGATCAGACTTGATCATTGCATTGAGTTTGTACACATAAGGAAAGACAAGGTAGTTTTATTCATAAAGCACATTCCATGCACAGAGATAGATTCAAGGGGCTGTACAGGGACAACACTTCAAAATCAAATAACACAGATCAAATCTATTTTCAGTAGAATAAAAAAGGGTAAATAGATTAAAAGAGGTAAAATAAATTAAAAGGGTAAAATCTAATAATAATGCAAAATAAATTTGAGAGAAATGTGTAAAATAATCAAATATTGTACGTTCTTGCTGTAAGATAGGATATGATTATCCTTCATAGATGTTGAACTGGTTCTGAATATGTTTGTTTTCCCTTCTCGACATGTTCAGCTATTTCCGATCTTGAACCATTTATTCCTCCATTTATTCAGAAAAGAAGAAATCCTCTCATGTCTAAATTTGACAGCCATTCTTCCTGTAAGGTTGTGTTGCCACAGGCCAAGTGCACTGTTGTGCAAACCTGTGAAGCAATGCAAGAGAGAAGCAGGGAGTGAGACAAGCATTGCGTAAGTCGGCCTGTGTTTTTAAAGCCGTACAGTGAAGAGAAAATAGCAGCCTGGGAGACTAAAAGTAGCCTCTCCAACACAGATGGTCCCCACGCTTTCCGCCAGTGGGTCAGTGGGTGAGGGAAGAGTGGAGGGGAGTGGGGGCGAGTGGAGAGGCTGTGGCCGTCCGCCGCTATCCAGGGGAGAGCGTGGGCGACGCAGGCAGCAGGGAAGAGAAAGACAAGGACTTCCAAGGCCAAGTGGGCCGCGGTTTTGCAGTATACATGACTAAAAACAGACATGATGACGCTCAGGGGTCAGCCGGCTGATTTGTCATCAGCTATTTCAGCAATGTTTAAACAACTGACGAGGGAGAAGGAAAAATGTTGACATCACGTCCGCATGCTCACATCACTTCTGCCCCCACATTCTTCCAACTGTGCAGTCATCAAGTCAAACAGTGTTTCCTGGATATGAGATTAAACCATATTTGGACAACACTGGGTCAAAGTGGCTGATGAGAGGTGTCACAGCATCACCTATAGGTGCTGTCTGGTCCTGCTGCTGCTGCTCAGAGGGCATGACCTCTCCTCTCCTCTCCTCTCCTCTCCTCTCCTACCCCTCCACTCCACTCCACTCCAGAAGCTACTGAAGGCCAACCTGAGAGTGGTGCATGATTATTACAAGATGATGGCCAATGCTCAGACTCTCCGTCACATATGGAGAAACGCAGTGCAGATCTCCATGTGTAGTTGTCTTAGTTGTGTATGTAGGTGGATGAGATTAATATACATGGTGGTAATATGTATGTTCTTAATTTACTTAATTTCTTGTGTTTGTTTATATGTAAAATTTAAAATTTGACCAATAAAAGGAGGATTCAAAGTAAAAAGGTCTCCTCTCAGATTCCACTTGCATTGATGAATAGCCAATGAAGTACTAATGAACTTGATAATGAGCTCTTTCATCAGCATCTCTTATATCCACTGATAGCTACTTAGACACAAATGTTTGGTAAATGACTAAAGCTCAGATGAGGAAGAGAGCAACGCAACTTCTGGCCTTTACCACCACCCTGTAATGTCATGTCAGGATAAATGGATTATGTGCTTGAGGTTTTTAGTGTCACAGAGGTATGAACAAACACCTCTCACACCCTCCTACACTCAACAAACATTTGTTAGCACGTACAACCATCTCACGCTCCGCTCTGAGGGATCTGTGCACTGTCACTCAGCTGCCAGCAGAGAGCAAACAAGACCGTTGTTTGCTCACGAGCTGTGTTTGCTGTGGCAAACAACTGCAAACATGAACATCTAGGATATAATCACTAGATTGAAATGTCAGTTACTCAAGTAGACGTTTGAACTCCACTAATGCAACACTGCAATGTGCAGCGAGGGGTGTGTCGTCCGGTGTACCAACTGTACATCATCACATGGTGGTGTTCAACATCAAAACGCCAGAGATGGTGTGTGTGTGTGTGTGTGTCACACTATGGGACATTTTCTTCCTTAGGGGACAAAAAGCAAGTTCCCATAACATATCATTATTTTTTAAGGTGAAGAAATGTCTGAAGGTCAGGGTTAGGCTAAGGTTAAGTCAAGGTTAGGTTGAGGTTCATTTGGTTTAGGGTTAGGGCAAGTAGTAACAATGGTTAAGGCACGAGTATGCCTCCAGGAAATCATTGTAATACTCTCTGAAGTCATGGAGACTGTGTGTGTGTGTGTGTGTGTGTGTGTGTGTGTGTGTTTCTTAATTACTACCTCGACCAAGGAGGTAACGTTGGATGTTTGTTGTTTGTTTCAAGAAAGATTATGCAATACTTGGTGGAGGGATACAGTCTAGGCCAGGGAAGAATTCATACAATTTTGGGGGTGGATCCAGATCAGGGGGCGGATCTAGGGATTTTTAAAAAATAACTTTTTTCACTGTTTTCCCAAAGAATAATTCATGGCTCTTGATGAAGAAAAGAATATATCACATTAAGCGAACTGATATCTATGAGTGCGTGAAATTTGGTGCAGCTTGATTAAATTAAAAGGGACATTCTCATTTGTTACATTCTTGTAAATTTTCCATTATTGTCAGAAGAAAAGAGAAACTGTCACAAAACAATATTTGAAATACATTTTATCTATGATCTGAAATTGAATACTTTTAAATAATGGATTGTTTTTAACAGAATAAACCAGGATTCTTAGCAGTTAACTTGAACTGCATCCCCTATCCCCACTCCTACACACCGATACAATACTGTTCTATGGACTCGTGACCATCGTTGCAATCCAGGATCCTTTATCTCAAGTAATCCACTTATTCCTTGCCTCCAAAAGAATACAAATGCTGCCCTCGTGTGGCCAAAACAGGGAAGACCAGAGCCCAAAAAGGAATTTGACAAGTGCTTCATATAAATGTATCGTGTACCTTTTCTCTTCTCGCTCTTCTGTGAGACAGTTTACAGAAAACATAAGAAAAACACACTTTCACAGGCTACACAGGACTTGAGTGTTGCTGACTTGCTGGCTATATTCAGCAGCAAATTGGATTTGCACTGACCTTGACCTGGAGCCAAGTCACAGGTTCCTTGGAAAGTTTACCAGATCATTGACCCGGGGTTTTAAGTAAGAAAGTCTCTCACACACAAGTAGGTGAGCAACGAGCCTTTGAAGGCACAGCAGGGCGTTAATAATCATCCTCAGCAATGCCATGCAAAAATAAATAATGTTAGTAATGTTACTTAGTGTAGTGTATTCAGTGTTTATTAATGTAAAGTCTTTAATCCACCTTTGGATACATGTGTTTCAGAGAATAAACAAGATACTGCAGTATACATGTTTGCAGCATACACATGCATCGACAGTTTAGAGAAGACAGAGGTTGCAAAGAATGACATCATTGAAACTGGATGCCTCACTTATACCAATTACACCTGATGCTCTCTCTCTCCCTCTCTCCCTCTCTCTCTCTCTCTGTGTGGTTGTTGTTGGACATCAGAATCAGAGAGAATAACAGAAATGGAAACGTTAGCTGCTTTTCAGATATAGAAATGTAGAAATCATTTCAAGCACTTGCTAATATTTCAAGGATTAGATTTCAATGATGTTGACACACTTTGGTCCCTTTCTTCTGCCGTACGATTGCAATATGCTACAATACACTGGTTATTAAAGTTAAGAAAAAAGAAAACGGTCTCATGAATATATACTTTGAACACAATTATATGTACATTTGTGGAACAGTGCAGGCTCCAAACATGGACACACACTGAGTGTTCTGTCCTGTCCTGAAGCTACTCTCAAGCTGGATCCTATGTACAGTGCTTATGTGTGGGAACTAAAGGTGCTTTTTTAAATATAGGTTTATCTGATCATTAAAGTGTTTTAATAGTGTCTCAAACCATGAAAATCATATCAGCTCCACCTTCTCATGCTCAGACATTGTTAATTTGTGGTAAACTGCAGTTTGAGGAAAGTATAGTGTTTTACCACAAACAGAAGGTGCATGTACTTTATTTCAGTATTTCCAGAGTGTACTTTATTTCAGTGTGAGAATGCAACGTTATGCTTTGCCTGCAGTTCACAGGAAAATATTGTCAAGTACTTTTGACTCTACAACATTTATTTAACAGCTATAGTTTCTAGGATGTTACACTTAAAACGTATTATGATTTAATATATGTCATGCATGTATTAAACCATCCACTAAATCAATATAACTAATATTTTAGAGTAACCACACCTCAGCTAACTACAACAGTTACACTTTATCTACACAGCAATGGAACGAGAATGGAAAAAGCAATATAGTAATAGCAATAATAATGGAATGGTATAACAATGTATAGGCCCTTTTTTACTCTGTGTGTGCCATAACTTTTTATGCTTTTAGTAAATTCTGTTGATTATACATTTAGATTGTCACTGCTTCTGAATACTTCTACATTACTGCATGAAGAAAATGGTTACACTTTGTTATAAGTCTGCCTATTTATCCTTATAAGTGTTACAAGCACTTCATAATAAATACTTAATAAACGCTGTGCATTCATAAACACTTAAAATGTACTAATAGCGTTTATAGTGTGTTATAAACATGTATTAAATGTTTAAATGGCGCCTCACAGCTTACACAGACAGACAGATCGATGGATAGACAGATAGATTTCGATCATAAGAAAATAACTACAAAGGAACAATTTATATAAAGGCCTGTGCTGATATTTATACACATACACACCAATAGAGAAATCTCCAATAAAATAATTACTGTATATATCACTAGTTACTTGCTAACAGTCAGTAGTGGGAGATGGTTGATCACAGCACACATATAAACACAGCTGTGTGTGCCAATGTATATGAATCTATCATTATTATTATTATGAGTACTATAATTATTATTACAATATTTTTTATTGCAGTTAGTAGTGGAAGCTGAGCACACATATGGACACAGCTGTGTATATAAATTATGATGCAGTAGTAAAAGAGGAAGTAAACAGAGAAGATAATGTGGCTTTAACTCTGTCAGTCCCCCCCCCCCCCCAACGAGGGGGAGAGAGAGAGAGAGAGAGAGAGAGAGAGAGAGAGAGAGAGAGAGAGAGAGAGAGAGAGAGAGAGAGAGAGTGACATCACTGCGCGCCGAAGCCAATCGGAGCGCAGGACGCTCAGGCTGGCGTGTGTCCGTGTGGCTGGCGTGTGCAGTCGGTTGTGTGAATGCGTGTGAGTGTGCGTGTGTGTGAGTGTCTGAATGCGGGCGGCTTCACGTTACCATTATTATCCTTATTATTAGTGTTATCATTATTGTTGTTGTTGTCATGAAGTGTCCACTGGTGGCCAGTGGATGAAGCGGTGCAGCTGAGCGGTGAGTGGCAACGAGGAGGAAAAAAAAGACACTTGGGACTTTTTTCCCACAACAAATGAAGTGGAGAACAACACATTTTTTCACGCATAGAGCCGCTGACAACAACAACATCTGCGCAGTTGCTCCGCTGTATCATGCGTCTCCCCCCTGCTAACTCCGAGCTACAAGTCCGCAGCTGCTCCACGTCGCTTCTATTCCGTTGTTGTTTGTGTGTCAGCTCGGAGTGAAGCGGTACTACCCGTGTGCCTTCCTCCCGAACGTGAGGAGTCGCTCATGTTGTGGCTCGCCGACGTGCCACCGACTCTCCGTGGTAGAACAGCCCCGCAATAAGCCATAAGCTAGTCAGAGTAGAAACATGCTAAAGACGCTGACGAAGAAGCTGAGGAGACATTCACTCAATGAGATTCATCCTTTCCAGCTGAAGGTACGTGTCCCCGAGTTCATCACCAGAATTCACACACTGTCTCTGCCTCTGTTTACAGCTTCTAGTTGACTCCAGGGGCTTTGGAACAGAAGGTAGCTTCTCTCGCTGCTTACTTATTAGCTTTACTTTTTGTCTTGTGACTCCATTCGTGGGCCAGCTCAAACACTGGGAGCTGCCAGTTTGTAACCTCGCATGAACAGGGTTACAGTGAGTTAATTGACACCCTCCCTCTTTCTCTTTCTCTTTCTCACGCACTCTTTTAAAAGACAGGACACGCGCACAGTGCACGCCCTCAGCCTGCGTGTGTGTTCCCATATTAAAGCATGTGTTTGTTTGGAGGTGTTTTCTCCTCAAACCCCTTCATTACCATGTTAGAAGGAATTCACTCTGCAGGGCCGAGACAGATGTTTAGGGGAAAAGAGGAAAAAGTCCACATTGCTGTACAAACATGTGGCATGTCAACAAACTCTCCCACTATCACATGGACACACTACCTTGACTTACACACTTTATCTTCTTTTCTCACTTTTTTTTTTTTCACTGTCCTTTCTCATGAAAGTTGTAAATATCATTTCTCTCACACATGCCATCTACTGCACATCTGTCCATCCTGGGAGAGCAACTCTTCACTTTTGTCTCTCTCTGAGGTTTCAACGTTTCCCCCCCCCCCCCCTCAGTTAAAAGCTGGGATGGAAATCGCAGTGTAACTCAAGATACGATATGATACAAAATACATGGTCCATGATAATGGAAAGAAAAAACTGTGATAATCAATATATTGCAATACAATCATATAACGGTACATTTGTCTAGCTGAAGAATACAAAATTCCCCTGAAGAGGTAAAGTGGAGGATTTATGTATTTATTCATAGAATCATCATCACAATACATTAAATAATGTACTAAAGTGAATAAAGTCTTATCTTAGTGCCTCTTTAGTCTTCAACAAACACACTGTAACTAGTCCATGTCCACATGTGCCAACTTTCTAAAAACTACTTATTAGTGCATGAATATTGATAATCATATTTCATAAGTCAGGACGAAGATGTATTGCTGTGTCAATATTTTTCCCCACCCCTATTTAAAAGTTTTTTACGGGCTAAGTTCCACCTCGTTAAGCCCTATTAGGCAAATAGTGATTCGTGACTATGGGCTATACAAATAAAGTTTGATTGATTGATACGCTGCAGCTCAGATGAGAAAGTACTTCTAGAGAAAATGCACATCAGTAAACTAAAAGTGAAGTTTCACAAAACAAACACTTGAGTAACCTCACTGATGAGCTGTAATCGTCTCAACAACCACATCTTTACGCCCCAGTTTTACACAACAGCGTCCATGCAAGTGCTCATCAATCGTCACCGCCTGCCCAGTTTGCATAATGCCTCTTTTTTTTGGTGAGTAGAAGGGTGAATTGTATCCTGCATGGGTCACTAACTTTCTCCGTCCAAAACACTGTTGTGCGTCAACGAATTGCATAGTCGCATGGCAGCCATTTTGTGCCAAAGCGCTGCGGTTCAAAGGCCTGGCCGCGGACACAAGGGGAAAGTGTGCCATCCCCATTGTCTGTCTTTGTTTGTGTTTGTTGCTCTGCTCCGTTGAAGGATTCTCTCTGCTGAAAGTGGTTAGTGTGATGTGGAAAAGTGAACAGTGGGTCGTGGATCTGGTGCCTACAGCCTACCCTTAGCACAAGAGCTCTTTAGGCTACGTGTCACACTGATACAAAGGCTTGATACAAAGGAATTCCCATTGTAAACTATTCTAATTCTTGTTTCTGCATATTTTAATTTCAGCTATCACTTAAAGTGCTCAAAAGCTGGACTGATGCGAACGTTTAAAACAGCATGAACAGTTGAGGTCAATGAGCAGACTGCAAAATCATTCTTATTCTTTGCTGATACGTTGTTTTTAATGCTTATTTGATGCTACGAAAAGCAAGTGCAATGTCATGATTGACAGCTGAGGCTGACTCGAGAGTGAGTTGGGCAGGTGCATGTGAAACTGTTGCTCACAGACACTAGCACGAATCGGCAGTGCCCGTATCAGGGGATATTTTGGCTTCATTTCGGTTCTCTAGGAGGAAATGGAGACGTGTTGTTCATCTTATTATCAGTCAGTGGTTGAAGTAGTGCTGAACTCTTATTAGAAAGTTTATTATTGTTTTAAAGCTATAGTGGGACGCTTGGTTAGGGGGACTGTTGAATGTTCATTTAATCTCTTATTCTATTTTCAAAGTTTTGGTGGTCATTCATATCAATAACAATAGCACTAGACTCACAATACTGCCCACCAGGAACATTACAACATCACTGAAGAAGCCTTCAGTCTCCATTGACCTCTCAATGCCAAAGCATTATCAAAACTCTTTAATAACGGTGAGTACAAGGTAATTATTACTGAGAAAGTGAAGGGCAAGGTTACAAATATATGACAGTATTTGTAATAAAGCAAAACTATGCATTAAAAAGGCACGTCATGGATTTAGTGTTGCCTTTTATGGCCTTACTCATACTGAACTTTTCAGGCCAGTGCTGATATTGACACTAATTGATTGAATGATACTGATATATCAGCTACAAGTAACTTTGAAAAAAATCTGAAACACAGCAAGATTAGAGCAGCCTGGTGTGAGCCTTGTTTCAGTCCACATTTCCTTTGTGGCTAATTATTGACATTCTATCTTTTGATTAAAGTTGAATTGAGACGGTTCAGTTTCTGGTCCTGTTTTGAGTTAGTTTCAGAGTTTTGAGTAGGCGGGGTGCAGCAGTGGTCACTGGCTAACTGGGGGCTGAATGACAGGACAGTAGAGAAGGGACTAAAGGCCTCTTTGGCCCTGTTACGGTCGCTGTTACAGTTCCTTTCCCAGGAGCTTACACTAATCAAGATTACTTTGCTCCGCTACAGGGAAGATTCACTGGAGTGTGAGTGAAAGTGAATCAACCACCTCTGACCCTGTGCTGTGTGTTTTTATGAGCCAAGGGGAACGGAGTGTGTCAGTGTCCGTGTCTGTGAGTGGAAGGACAGAGCAAAGCTGATATGTGTGTGTGAACTGGGTGGTGTGTGTGTACGCTGTGACATTGCCATTGATCCAGCTTAGCAAGCTGCTCAGCATTGCAAGGGACTGACAAGGATTTCATTCAACTGTTGTTGACACACAAACACACAACTCTTTGTCCGTCTTTGCATGTTTGCACAAAAGCAGTTTTTATTCCTCAGAGTTTCATGGAGTCTCACTTTCACTTTGCTTATGTGTCTCAGCTGTCTGAATAATATAATATAGTCTGTAATTACTTACCCTGAAAGAAGCTGACATAGTTCTATAATATAAACTGATAAATGATTGTCTAAAAATTGTAAGGCTGTGATGTAAACTGTCTGAATTATACCAATTGTCATGGAATTTGTCTCCGTAAAACACATGTTATGAGAATTAGCTCTAAAAAGTTGTCATGCACAGCATGTCCAATCACCAAATATTCTCGAATGCATGTAGACTTGTGCAAATCCATTTGGAAATGCAGCATGTATTGTATTGCACAATTGTAGATTTGGTTAGCATGGACGTTTTAAAGATTATAAACATGATAATACCATTTTTCAGTTAGAGGTCAGACTTACTGCAAAACATCTGTTTTGTGAGAAAAAAAAGTGAGAAAAAAAGTTGGAAAAAGGTTCCCAGGGAGTTTTTCTCAGACGACCTGCAGGCCTATCATGCTAGTGTCATTGCTGCTATCATACCAAATCCTTACCTCAAACATAGGTGGAATATATTTAATGCAAAGCAGGTGTTGAGCCAAATGTAGCTGAATAAGTTGATGAAAAGCACAATTTGCTAAGAGATAGTATTTGAAGTAACTGCAGAAACTACTAGTTTTTCAAGCTATTCCAGAGTTATGGCTAGTAAGCGAATGTGGAAGAATCACCTCTTGTCTTAATCTTAACAAATCTCCTTCAACATGGTTTGGCTTCACTATGAATGTGATTCCTATGACTAATACACACATTTGGAAAGGTGTACCTGTGGCTACATCCACACTTACACATTTAAGTTTTAAAACACATCACGGTTGTATTGTTAACGCCTGCCACCCACAAGGGTAATAAACAATATCAATGATTATTGCAGTATAATTTTTCAATATAATATAACACATACTTGTTGCTGTTCAGCCAGTTTTATTGTCATCAGTAAGCAACTTCCAAAGTAAGACAAACTGCTTCCTGTTAACACCGGCAGGGACTTGCCAAGTGTACATGAATGGTCATGTGATATGCGTTTTTCAGGTGTGTTAGTATAGACAGGGATTGATACTGATATGGACCAAAAGATGCTCGTGTGGATGGAGATTTTTTTTTGCTTTAAAATGCAGTTTTATAACAAAAACCTATTTGTATGGATGCAGCCTGTGGGCAGTTCTGATTGAACTTCTGAATGGGCTGTTTCTGTGATTCATGTAGCCTACACGTTGTGTACTTTTTGTCTTGTAGCATGAATATGTTGTTTGTACAACTTGTATTCAAGCACTTGTGGATACATTTACGGAGGTACTTTTTGTGAGACATCTGCATAGATCTGCCAGTATTACCCAACATTTTGTTTTCATACATTTCACTTATGCTGTAATGATCAAGCTTTGGAGCAGCAGAAAAAAAAAAACACATTGCTGTTTTGTACTTTGTACATCGAAGGCCAAACTGTGGTTTCACCACATCCACAGCTTCGGTGTTTTATAGCCAACTTTTTTTTAAATTTTTATCAACACTGTGCAACTGGGGTTGTGCTGCTCTTTATGTGAAACTGACACTTCTGGAGAGGGAGTATCGATGCTTGGCTGCAAGGATTATAATATGAGGCGGCCTATCCAGGTTGCAGTGGTGCAATCCAGGCTTAATCACAGCATTATACAAGTGATGCAAATAGAACAAACTCAAGAAGACAAGAAACAAAGTAACAAGTTTTATAAGATTTTTATCCAAAGCATCAAACTAAATTAAAGTTTCTCACAAAGGCTAGCTCCTAAACCAGTCTGTAATTTTAATGATAATACACACACGACAAGTGAACTACTAGTGAACACAACAAATTATGTGCAGCAGTCTAGCTTGTGATTTGATTTACTTTTCACCATTAGTATTTTTTGTACAAAGTCAAATTTCACTTAAGTGTTCATTTAGCACAATGTTTTAGGTAGAGTATGATGATGAAAATCTAATTTTTCTTTTCTCTTAGGAAAGCCCTTCCATCCTGTCCAACTCTAAACTGAATGTCAGTTAGGCTGAGTCCTGTTTTTGTTGTAGCAGGATGAACCAAAAGCAATAACCATAGCAAATATGGTGCACAAAAAACAAATGGAAAAAAACATTTCTTGTTCTCTCTGATGTCACGACATCCCTCAACTGTTTAAAAATAACACCAATGCCTAACTTCCTGTCTGAAACAGAACTGGGAGTGAAATTTATTCAAATACTTGAACATATAACTTGTTTTTGCATTTTACTCCAGGATAAGGTCTGCATGTTTGGATTTTTTTACAACCTGTTGTTGTGTACTTGCTTTGCATAAGTAGTAAATATCTCAGATATTTTCTCAGCTATTCAAATGGTGTTTAGTGTCACAGTGACAACAGTGTCTGTGTGCCAGTGAAGTAAGGAAGTCACTGAAAGTAACACAAATGTTATGTGTTTTACATGCGTGTGTGTCTGAGTCATGCTGCTATTACAGCCTTTTGTGACACATGAACAAGTATTTTGTTGTAGGACATCAATCCACATCCTAGAAGTGAGCTGTATGTGCTACAGAACATGTCTGTTGTGTCCAGACCCATCAACAACGATTTCTGAGGAAGCCCCCGAGGGGACGGAAAGGCTGAATCGTTACTGTCAGCTTATATCTTCCTCTTGTTTCACAGAGAATGATTGCTCTGTGGAGAGGCATCAGACTTCCAGGCCATAAGAAGTTAATGCTGCCAATTCTGACTGGGCTCTATCTTACACCCGGTGCCAAGCACGACGCAAGTGTTAGCTAGTTTCAGACAAACCCAGTTGTCACTTTTCCTGTCAAAGGGATTTGGAGGTGGCACTCTGATTGGTTTATTGCGTGTTACACCCACAACAGTCGTGATTATTTAAGAGACTAAGTACAACCTTTTTGAACCTAGCATGAGGGGATCTGGACACACCCTGTTTGCTTCATGTGCCACATGCTCAGATCATTAAAGACCTCCAACTCCTTTTCTCGTCTCGTCTTGCACTGAATTTGTGTCTCTGCTGAGTACAATCTGGATACAAAGTTTATGAACCACCAGCGTCACTTCATTCCTCGTATCCTGCAGCAGGAGCTTTTTATAGTTTTTCAGTTGTTTCATGGATGCTGCCCAACAATAATTCACTGGAGTGTACAGTGCAAGGTCTGAGTCAGCCAAAATACATTTCCTTCTTCCCACAGTTATTCCTCAGTGTCATTTTCTTAAGGAGTTCATGAAGTGATGCATCGGAAGAGTCAAGGTTTTGGGCCGTTCATTGAGAATCTGTCCCACAACTCGTGTTCAGCTGAAAAGCAAATACCACTTCATATGATTCCTTTAAAATATGAAATATAAGTTGATAGGAAAAGTGTTTATGTATCTAACATTGTGACAGTTGGTATTGAACAGGTAAAAAGGGGAGGATACAGCTACAGTATATGGTGTAGACATCTGGTTTTTATTTCACCAAAATTATATATATTGTTGAAGAGTGTGTGAAACTGTAGGTGGAATTCCCAGTCAGTTTGAATTGAACACTGTCTGTCCGTGCTGGGCTTTTCAGGCCTTGGCTCCTCTCTCCCTCTTCTTTTTGGAGAGCGTCAGAAAGAAGAGACGTGTGTGTGTGTGTGTGTGTGTGTGTGTGTGTGTGTGTGTGTGTGTGTGTGTGTGTGTGTGTGTGTGTGTGTGTGTGTGTGTGTGTGTGTGTGTGTGTGTGTGTGTGTGTGTGTGTGTGTCTCTATTAGAAAGGGAGAACACTGTATGTTTGTGTGGCTGTGGGTGTGTGTACAAGCATACACACACACACGCACACAAGGACAGATGGCAGCTGCTCAGCGAGGCCTCGCAGTAGTAATTACCGAGTGTGAGGCGCATTACTTAACTCTTAGCGTTGGAGTCTGCAGGGTATCTGTATTGTTTCTACTGATGTAGACGGGGAATTGATTTTAGGTCGGTTTAGTTTGTGAGAGAAAAAAACAAGTGTCTGCAGTTAGTCAACGCTACAACTTTGTGTCTGAGCCTCTCACACAGGTCATAGTTTGTTTTTACAAAGTACTAAGACATTGCACCTGACTCAGAATGAAGAATTCGTTCACCCTATTTTTCACTGCATCACTGCAACTTTTAGGTTTTTGCTTTTTGTTTTGAGTATTTAAATTCTGAAGCTCTGTAGACCGGATGTTGTAATACTTTATTGATTCAGTGAAACTGAAAACAGAATTCAAAATATATCCAAATCGAATTTTTACTTTTTTGTGAGAGATGTCTACCACAGTAGATTTTGTGAGGGACAGTCATTTCTACATGGCGTATTGGACCTACATTATACCCTCAATCCTTTTCCAGATTTCTTACCATGGCAGTGGAGAGGGAGTGGAGAGTGATGACTCAGAGGGGGAGAACCAGGAACTGGCACAGATTGACAGAGGTATGTGTTCTCTGCCAAACTATTTACTTTCGTTTATAGATAGATGATGATCTTCTCCATCATTACTTATTATCACAGATTATAATGATTCAAGTCAACAGATAATTAGCTTGTAGATATGAACGTTTTAACTCGTTTGCACCCACATCTCCACCTTATGCCATTTCCTGTTCATTGACTCCTCTAGAGAGACGGAGAAATTGTGCCCTGACCCCTTTGGCCACCAGCCAGCAGCACAACCAGGGTCCCCTCTCTCCAGCCCGGTTACGGCGCCTCCGCCTCCTTCTAGATGCCAATCTGGATCGTCACTCTTCAGAAGAAGAGCTGGAGCGAATCAGCTGCGTCGACAACAGGAAGTGGATGTCCTCTCTTCCCCAGCGCCACAGTGATCACCACAGCAGTGCCTCCAGCGATGAGGAGGTGCGGGACCTCTGTGGCTGTGGGTCCCCGGCTGCCTCTGCAAGGCCGCTGGTCGAGCCAGGAGCTTGTCTGGCTGCCTCCTCCAGTCCCGTGCTCTTCAGCTCCAGCCCACCACGTAGTCTCAAGCCACCGCCCATGCGCTTTCAGCTGCAGGTGGTTCAGCCTGTGGCACGGCCCATTATCTTGACCCACTTTGACCAGGCAGCACCTTACAGAAAATATCGGCACAGCTATGGCGGCGAACCAGGGAGACCCAGTCTGGACCTGGAGAAAATGCAACAGGTTTGTGGTCCAAGTTATAGTTACATGTCTCATAATGCTTCTTTCAATGACATTAAACTAATAGAGATCATAATAATAACTATACATTAATCATGATAATCTTTAAATCGTTTATATCCGTTCAACACTTCAGGCTCAGAGCAGTGTGTAGGGGCTGCTACTCTACATCAGTAACATTATTAACTTAACAACATGACAATGTTAGAGAATCTGTTCAGGTGCTTTATCCGAAATTGCTACACTGTAAAACCTAAAGCAAAACTTGCATGTATGTGAAAATGTATATTTAAAATTGTCTTATTATTATCAAAATACTATTACACTCATTACGTAATGAGCTTATTACTATTGCTTTCATGTGTAAGTAGCATTTTTATGTTGTAGCTGTTCAAGATGGAGCAAATTAAAAAATGTACTGTACATCAGATACTGTGGGGTAGTTCAATCTATTCCAATGCATTACATTTCATAGGCTAACGTAGATTTGAATACAAAAAAAATCTTAATTTGAGTCACTATAGCAGTCAAATGAAATAATGAGATTAAAATTAAGAACAAAACCTTTACCAAACCAAACTGTAGTGGAGTAGAAAGTAGCATAAAACCACATCAAATACAATTATTAAAGTAAAGTACAAGAATCTCAAGTTTGTACTGAAGTACTAGGTGCTGTACATCGTTACCATACTTACGATATTAAAATGTAGTGAAGTTCTCAGAGCACGTAGTACCTGATGCATCATTATCAGTGTAATTGTGACACTAATTGTCTCTTAGATAACCTGGACTAATTATCTTTGTTATTCTCAATAGGACCTTTAGCATGGAGAGCACCTTAATGAAGTAACACTGTGCACTTTGCCACTCCTCAGTGTGTTTGTTGAGAACTGCTGATTTTGTATTTTGTATTTTGATTCACTACCTGACAAGGTGGTGTGACGTCTTCCTGTCAGCCAGATTTATTTTCTGTACCCAAATAATTGAAAACTTTTGTATGATGCCTTTTTAATGTTGAAAAACCATTTCACCAGTGCTTGAAGTGAACTTCATAGTGATAACAATACAGCCTGCCTGCGTAGCAATAAGTACCTTCCACTTAACAGCACCAAACAGCAGATGAGTCTTGTACTGCTCTCCTGAACAGCTCACACTGCGATATTGGGCCGAGGAGTAGGTCCAAAAATACAATGATGTCCCTGCAGACTACCCTCCATACACACACACACACACACACACACACACACAAATGTGCACACTCACACAAGCAAACAAAGTCTTCCCTTTCCATAGCCGGACGCTCGCCACCACGGTGGTCTGGCTGGAGTGGGATGAAGGAGATGGAGGCACGGACGGCAGATGTCCGCCCTCGTTTCTCACAAAGGCTAGCGAGCGAGGGGAAATGATGGAGGGGTGGAGGCAGAAGGGGAGGATTAAACAAACAACAGAAAAACGTCAGCCGCTAATGAGTCATGGAGAAGCTGGTCCACTAATTATTAAAATCCAATAGACTTGTTGGCCCACACCGTGGATGGGAGAGGGTGTGTGTTTGTGTGCAGAGAGAGACACTGCAGGTTTCAGGGGTCCATATGTCCATGGGGATTTTAGAGGGAAAGAACAGATGATGAGAGACAGCGGGCAGCAACGAGAAGGGTGAAGAGAAAAAAAGATGAAGAGAGAGAGTGTGTGTGTGTGTGTCAGTGCGCATGCAAGATGGGGGGGGGGGGGGGTCATGTGTCTATCATCCTGTCTTTTTGTGTCTGCTTGTGTTCATCCTCCTCTCTGTGAGTTTGTCGCTCCGTGTGTGTATGTGTGTGTAAGTATAGGCACACTCAGTCAAGTGGAATGGGAGGTGCTGCAGGGAATACAATAGGGGGCCTACAAAGGTAGCTCACAGACACAGCCTCAGTCTCCCTTTAACCCCTTAACTGGACAACTTCCAAAGTCTGCCTCAATTTACACACCATGTGATTTCTTTTACAGATGCCTTTCTTGAGTTTAGACCGAAGAAAGAAAGAAAGTATGAGTAAAATAACATTTAAAAGGTATTAAAACAAGGAGGAGTCTGTGTGATTTATGTAGAAAGTATAGGAGCCGTTCAGGACTGCAATCAACGATGGGTGGTTTCCATGCTGTGCTCCTACAAATTTCAGACTACACACTGCTACTCTTATAATTTATTAATACTTGAACCCATATGAGAAGTTTGGCGTTATTTTATTTGATCATAGGTGTCATAATTGTAGACGTATTCTTGATATTCAACTATTAAATCAAATGTTGTATTAAAAAACTAGTATAAAATACTTTGTAAAATGGAGAGTCCAGACCCCCTTAATGGACACCTCTGATCCAGGACTTTTAAGGCCTTCCTGCCTCAGTGCGAGCAGCATGAGCTGCCACCTTTAAACGTACATTTATCTATCTCATAATTTACTTAAAGGCAGGGTCAAAGGGTTATCGGGTAGATTTCTGTTAATCCATGATAATCCCTCACGCATGCTAATCCATGACCAATTGCTCAGGCGTGGCTCTGCCATTGTTGGTTATCCTAAAGGAACAACTGTGTGTGGAAGACACTGGTCTTCTGAGAAACGTGTTGGACCTTTGCTCCAAATAGTTCAACTTTTTAGAGGCAAAGAAATACACACTTGTCGATCAACCGGCCACAGCAGTGTTTTGACATGTAGCCATTTTGCTACCTTACTTTCAATCCTCATTTCCTGAGCACAACATTTTTTTCCCCCATCCATTATTTCTATTTCCCAATATTCATTTCATTATATCATGAAAATCAGCTGGTGGAGATGTAAAACTAAATCACGATCCCTGTGCTTAGTTTCTGCGCATTTCATGTTTTTTTGTGATAGTTTTATAGGTTTTATAGTAATGCCTTTAGAAGTGCAGATTAAAAAACAGTTGTTTTGATGTCCAACATTTTGAGATAACTGTAAATATCAAGACATAAACACATTGGTTACATTTCAGCTTTGAAGGATGAGCCCAAGACACTTTTTTTTAATATACAAAGATTCATAAATAAGTAACACAGGTCATTAAAACACTTCATACTACGCTGTAAAACAATCATATAGTCAAACTAAAAAAGAAACAAAATCTTAAAAAAAAAAAAACAAGATATATTTTTATTCTACCAACAACACAAACAGGCAGCCAAAACAGTCTGCTAGTTGTCAAGTCACGACCTGATGTGATGGCCGTGTGTGTGTCTGCGTATGTGTGTGTGTCTGTGTATGTGTGTAGGTAAAGAAGAGAGTGGTGTGGGTTGGTGGTAAATAACAACAGAACAGATGAAATCAGAGCCGGACAAAAGCATCAATCAGTCACAGGGAAAACTGTCGAAAACAAGTTATTTAGACTTTATTTTTGACGCCATCACTTAAGTAAAGTCAAACCTGAGTCATTTAATCACACACAGTGTTAAAAATTTACCTTTGTTGGCTTTTTTATTTTGAGCAGCTGAATTAAACAAAGTGCAAATTTCCGTTTTGAATTCACACACAGCAGCTTGCGTCCAAACGGACTGTGGTCCCATTGATTATAAAAAAAGATAGGAGCCGGCAGGAGGTGAGCATGAGGGCAAGTGCACACCAGCTCTCTCCCCACATCACAACAGCAGGAGTCTTGTGTTTCCATTCTTTCCCTGCGCTCCCTTCCCCCTAAGAAGCTACCTCCCCGGCCCGAGACAATTCGATGATTGTGTGGTCCCTCCACCCCCACTGTGTTTTTGAGAACAGTGGAGCTGCGTGGACATGGAGCAGAGTGGGAGACAGGATATTGCATAAGCTTCGTTGACCGACTGTTTGGTTTAGTGAGACAGCTGGATTTGCCTCACTTCTTTCACCCCCCCCGATCACACGTTAATTGACTACCAGTGTTAACTTCAAGTCTCATCATTCAGTCTGTGTTTTAATGTTCAAATAATGGATGTGAAATGCTTGGAGTTTAGTTATGTGCTAAATCAACATTCTGCTGTTTGTTGAGCTGTGTACGTGTCAGTCACACTTTGTTTTACAGTGCGCTAATGAGACATAATAACCTGCACTTTATATGAAATTACACAAAACTTTATTAGACAACAAACACAGTTTACTCTGTTAAGACGCAACAACCTGTACTTCATATCAAATTACATAAAAGGAGAAATAACCTCATATGAGATAAAAATCAACTATAAGACACTTTCTACTAATTAATGCTGTAATTAGTAGTACTCATAATAGTCAGACAAAACACTGAGACCTCAGAGGACAATGTATTTATTTGGCTGTGAACATAGTTCCACTTTCTTACAGGTCCATTTGTTGCTTATTAAAAAGAAAAACTGCCAGACATAACTCCACATCTGGCTGCTTCTTCACATGTCCCTCGTAGCCTTGATGTTCTCCTCTGGAGTTTGTTGGTTTAGTCTACATGACCTAATATTACATGCTTACTCAAGGATCAACTCACGCACCAGTTGTTATTATGAGACCATTTAATGCTATGTTATCCAACCCCAGTAGCTACGGAGCAACATGAAGAACATATGATTTCTAGTTTTGTGTAATGCCATATTAAGTGTGGATTGTTACGTTTGAGTGCACTGTAAAATAAAGTGTGACCCAAATGTCTAAATTACACAAGCAAGTATCTTTTACATAGTTTTGTTTCCATTCATAAAGAGAAGCTGCTGCAGGAGTTTTACTCAGTGTTGAGAAAAAGGAAGTGAATTCCCCTCCATAGCTGTCACTGTACATTCTTGTTCTCCACAGAAAATGCTGCTGAAAAAGAATTGCGGAGGGAAAACGAGGACCATAAAGATTCGGGTGAGTTAGTTTTCCTCTGTCGTGTTTTGTCATGATGAATATTAACAGTTTATGATACGTTTATAACCCAGTTGTGATGAATGGTTTTATACATGTGGTATTAATAGAACACACACACACACACACACACACACACACACACACAAACCCTGCAAATGATGTTAACATTTGCAGGGTTTGTCTTATTTTACAGTTGGGGAAGAGTCCATGGGACCCTTAAGAAACAGAATATTAGGCTGGAACTCCCATTGTCCCACATGTGCTGTTTGTCCTTTTAAATCTTTTTAATTACACAAAAATATTTTTTTGTGATGGGCTTAGTAACTTGTTCAAGTGTTTACAAAGGAATTTATATGTATTTTTTAATAACCATGGTCCCCAGGTGTACGTGCCCCACATAGCACTCATAACGAGTGCTGCATTATAACTCAAACCTAACCCTAAACCCAACCTAACCTACTTAAAACTTGTCATAGGGATAGGGGGGGTTGAAATTTGATGATTTACGTTATGGGGACTTGCTTTTGTCCCCATAATGTGACTGTGTAAACAGATTCAGGTCCCCACAACATGTACACATACAATAATACCTGGACCACACACACACACCCACCCCCCACACACACAGCCTTTACAGACAGTCCAGATCAGGTTGTCCATTACAGCAGTGATAAGGTTGCAAGGTTGCCCAATGCCCACCCTGGCCAGTCTTGTTGCCAGAACCTTGATGTCCATCCAAGTGCATGCTGGGACAGCATCTGGCAACGGTGTTTGCTTTCATGCCTCAAGCCAAGCCTGACATGTCTAAAAAATCTGACAGATTCCTTTTGCAAAGCTTAACACTGTTTACTGCACTGATACTGAAAATAAAGAAACAAGGAGGCAAAACGTGCTCTTTCCTTCCTCAGGTTCGTTTGATCTCTTGATCTCACTCAACAGCCTTTAATAGCTCAGCTTTGCACTCGCACATTAGTGGTCTTAGAAGTGCACATTTACTTGCCTTAATGCTGCAGCTTTGTAAACAGAAAGGTATTTTCCGAAGATTGTGTCACTCTAATGTTCCTGTAAAGTGGTTTTCCCAGACACCATGTCCAATAATCATCCACCAACTTAGCGCTGCCACTGCATAAGGGTTGATCTTGTTTGTAGCGGGTAAAGGAAGGCGTGCTGGGGGAGCTGACTGGAACAAGCCTGGGCATCTTGGCACAGAGCAGGCAGCTCCAGAAGGACGCACAGTGTGGTGAGAAAAGTGACGTTATTATCACGTTGTGTGGGCTAGTGTCAATGGAGCCTCATCACACACTTGTTTGTGTTCACACACACACGTACATCAACCACAGCAGCAGCATTCAGGCTGCTCCGAATCCTCCATGTAGGTACGTGTTATCAGTGCAAACATGTACATAAAGTGATGATAATCGTGTTTATAATGATAGTGATAATAATTGTGTTTTCATGACGAACAAGTGAGTGGAGTTGAGAGATGGAGCTGAGGAGGAGGAGGACGAGGAGGTGGAGTGTTGTGCGGTTCCCTTGTGGTGTATTTCTAGGGATGAAGTCATTTTCCATTTATAGCTTGGCTGGCTGCTATCGGTTTAGCTCCACTGATGCTGCTATTGCTCATTATCCTCAGTTCTCGCTGGTGTAGTTTGTAGTGTTATTGTCCCTGTCAGTGACGTCTGTGGGCATTGGGCACATTCCAGTTCATAGATTTTTCTTGAAGCGAGTACACAGTGAGGGTTTGGATTGATGAGCCATTTGGAGGCTTGTGTTCCATGTGCCACTCCACACCCATTCCTCCTTCTCTGTTACAACTTTTTTCTGCTGTTACTGCTCTCCTTCTATCTCTGTTCCCCCTTTTATCTGCCAAACCTCCAGTTTCCTGGCCAGAATCCAGAGGAGACACTGGATCTGGATGGGGCCCCGGCTTTCAGACTGGATTCATGCATTCAAGCATGGGAGTTGTTAAGAAGGGTTGGGGAGGTCAACGATGGTGGCTGTGTTTGTGTTTTAAGGAGGAGGATGGTGGGGGGGAAGCAGTAGGAAGATATAGCTGTGGCGGCTGCTGCTACTGCTGCTGCTGCTGCTACTGCTGCTGATGCTGCTGCTGAGGCCTTCCACCCTCTAGGGGTTGGAGGTGAATAGGAGAGTGGTGAGAGCTTCTCAGGTTGAGAGAGTGATGGCGTCTGGTTTCAGCCACCGCAAAGAATGGTTGGAGAGGAGGGCGAAGATTGATCGAGGTGAGGGAAATGGTGCAGGCAGATATGGAAAAAAAAGTGGAAGGGCAAAAAGGAAAACGGGCTGCATTCCGCTTTGATTGAGGTAAACTACATGGCTTAGACTGTAACTGAAGGACAGTTGTGATCCTAGCATGAGAACAAACAGATGTTAAAGTAGTACTTTAACATCTGCAGAGAGGTAGATGAAAAGAATGCTCGTAGGTGTATTTTTTGTTACTTCTGGACACAGCCAGGCTGTTATACCTAGCTTTCAGTCTTTGCTCAGCTAAGCTGGTGATAGCTCCATATTCACTGCACAGACATTAGAGTGTTAGCAAGTCTCTCATCCAACACTGCAAGATGGATTATGAGATGATGGGCACAGACATGTAAAAGCAACCCTTTTACAAGCAAACATTTAGTTCACAGTGGAGATGATGAGAAACTTTATACGACCGGCCTCACCACAAATATTACACCAAACACCACAGGGCCATAATGAAACAGGGTTAGGCTAGAAGAAGCATTCTATGCATACACTGCATTCATTTTATCCATATTTGTACACTCCCTCTGAGAGCTCACAGATATGGGTGAAACAATGACCCGCAGCAGTACCACCAGAAATGGTGGGGGGCAGTGTAGCCAGTAGTTCAAGCGCGATGACCATAAGACACAAGGAAGAAGGAGGAGACTTTGGGAGTTGGTACGGAACTACAGGCGCTGTAGATTCAATGTTACTGACATTACTTCACTTAGGCCCAGGCACAGCCGCCACTACATTATCACAACCTCCTCCACCGTTGCCATGTTTGTTGTTGTCAGAAACTCTCGACTCTGCGCTGCCCTCCAGTGGGTGGCCTTCTTAACAACCATGTCAACGTATAGGATGTAGGTATGTTGTATTTGAGCAGTGACTGACATCATTTGAAATGGATGGATATCTTTTCATATGTAAAGGCAGCGTCAAACAAACAAGTTACAACACAACTAAATATCCAGTCACACATGGTAGGAGCCGATTTTAAAGGATTTTCTGATCAGGGGCATAAAAAACCCTGTTTAGCAGATCCTGTTTGCTGTATGAGTCCTTTGACTTAGCAGTAAGAACGATTAGAAACAACGGCTCAGAAAGAGGCTCTCGTTCAGGGGATCCTGTGAACTCTTGGACCCCTGGACCTGTGCCTGGTAGGCCTGTTTTTTCAGACCGAATGATAAACAGGACACACTTAAAACTACATGCAATCTCCAGAGAGAGATATTTTTAACCTGGTGTTTTAACTCCTGTTTTCCAGCTGCTGCTTTTGATGTTTGCACAAACTTAGAGCAGTATACTTTTGGGAACCATACTTTGCGTGACCCTTTTGGGCCCTAGATGTCTGTCGTACTGCAGATGTGACCACAGAACAGCTCTGCGGGGACTGCTAATGTGGATAGGTAGCCATCCTGATGTACGACCCTCTCCCTGCAGTTGGACAGACTCACAGTTACCATATGGAGAACATCTTAACTGCACTATAACTTGTTCTTGGGCTGCGGTTTGTTTTTTCCCCCCACGTGTCAGTTTTTTGCCTGTTTATATCAACATTGGTCGATAAAACAGTAGTGCTGGGAACAGTCGCTGTGGCTCAGCACCGAATCCCTGAAGATGTTGGCTGAAGTCATAGCAACACCTGTAGCCTCATATGCACGGTTAAGAGGCTTTTTTTGTACATGCACTCACTACAGTCACTTGGTACTTTTCCAGAGAGTGAATGGAATCAGTCAGTCACAGGGATGCATCTGTCTCAGTTGTCAAAGAGGCGTTTGGCTCTGAGAACCTACAGCTATCCATATAAACACACGTTTATTCCATGGGATCAGCTCATAATTGCAGTGACTCTGTCTCAGGGTCCTAATCTTTCTCAGTCCTCACAAACTACACTCCCCCTCAGCAGGCTCTGGAGAAAGTGCAGCCTCACTGCCAAATCCAACAAAGTCATTTCCTGTCGTTTCCTGTAGGGAGGAAAATGACCAGGGCTAATTTTAGACTTAGTGCTCGTACAGCTACAAGAAGAGAGTTTTCGCTAAGACAGCTCTATCGGGGGGAGGTGTGAAGCACACCTGCAGTGTGAAGAAAAAAACCTTCTCTCTTTCCAAAAAACTAAATATTCAGTTATTTTCCAGCAAGTGTCGGTCTGGTTTCCAGTGAACTTCCACTACGGAAATCATGATTTTTGTTTACAGCACATTGACAGTGGCGTCGGCCCTTGTCACTAAAAGCTCTTCATCTGCATTTTCTACGTGTATGGCACCACTTTTACATTGTGAGATATTTGTATTCTTTTTGTTTTTTCATTTTTTGCTTCTGTTGCATGTCAGAAACATCATCAACACGTTTTTACTGGCAGAAGAAACTCCTGAGAAAGTCTGGAGCCTCTCAATCGCACATTTGGGCTCTCACATATACAGAGTTCAGTGCATGTCTCTTAAAACAAATACATTTTAGTATGGATGTAGCCTTTTCCTAACTGAACAATATTTCCATAACTCAAGGACAGCAGGGAATCGAAACATCTTACATCCAGTGAAGCTCAAAAGCTGGATTAACCTAAACACCCACATCTGACAGATGCATGAACGACTCTCTGTCTCCTTCTCTGTCCTCAGAACCTGACGGGCACTCGTCCTCCGCCCAGGTACACCTACGACCCATCCATCTTCGCCTTTCGCTCCTTGAGCACAGTGCCCCCCTGCAGTCCCCTGACCCCGTGCGAGGATCCTCCATGCTCTTAAGGAAATGAATCCACTGGCAGATAATATCCCCCCACTCCCACTTCTCTTCATTCCCAGGCGGCTGCTTTCGTGTTGCTTCTGCAGCGAGACCAAGGAATGACCGTTTAATGACTGAACGACTGACCGCTAGAGACATTTGTTTGATGGTCGAACTATTGCACACTCAGGTAACGCCACCCCGTAAGCGCTGTCACTTTGATCTTTTGTTCTCCGTGTGAAATCAGCAGGAACATTTATGGAGGAAGAAAGAAAAAAATGGCCGCGACACAACATTTCTAAGGATTCTTCAGGTATTGTGAATGTACGGCTGTTCCTGAAAAGATCCTTTGATTGGATGGAGAACAACCGAGAAACAAATAATGGACCAGAGGTGGTACAGGGGCCCAAGGCCAACCATTGTGAGACTTGACTGTAGTTTTTGGGTTGGATGAATTTCAAGGGAAATAATGCATGTTAAGACAATCAAACGGTTCCAGGGTCTCTTCCTTCGATGTGATTACCCGACATCTTGTAAGGCTCTTGGTAACTTCATGTACTAAACATGGTGAGTCATCTGATATCGTGTTATTGTTGCAATGAACATAGACAGTGGTCACATTCGTCTGTCTGAAAAAAACAACTTCTTTGGATGTTTGAATATTGAATATGCAGGTCATGACGAGCTATAACAACCATGTATGACTGTAGCTGAATAGTAGACCTATTGACGATGTACGTTTCTTAATGAATTTGTCACTTTTTAGTCAAGCTCAGAGTTCAGTACTTATATCCTCTTTCCCTGCATGAATTCCACTGTTTTGCAGAAAGAGAGGTATATGGAAATAAGGAAGTATATGAGAATAGTTTGCTGCACATTTGGCAAGTGTAACTGGTGCTGTGTTCTGCATAGCCTACTTGTAGTATGCCATGTTGTTCCTTCCTAATGTTTTACCTCAGTACTTACTAGGTAGAAGAGGACCACTGGTGTATCTGAAGACATCCCAGTGTTTTGTAAAAAATCTCTCAATGCCTTGAAACACTTTCCCGTCGTACTGTTTGTACGAGGTATTTCTCAGCTCTTGAATTCAGCTCAATTGTTAAAAAACACAACGTCACCACTGTAACCAAGTTTCGCCGAAGTGAATGTAACATTGTGACATTGTTTCTGTCCACTGTTGCACAAAATGAATCAATAAATGCCCTGTGGCCTCTTGTTCAGGTGACTTTTATTTGTGATAAAAGCACACTTGTCACACAAAAAAGTGAAAACCTGAATAAATAAGTGAAAGAATATAGTGTAACTGCTTCATAATATAATTGAAAACACTTTGTTTAAGAACAATAAAGCTTTTCTTACAGCTCATGGTTTGCCCTTTCTTAGAATTTATGTGTGATTACCTCCGCCGAGGGACATGTGTTTTCACCCCCGTCCATTTGATTATTGGTTTGTTTGTTTGTCAGCAGAATTACTTGGAAGGATGGGACAAAGTCCAAGAGAGAACCCATTCAGTTCAAAACACTTAAAACAGCAGCTTTAAAATATTTGTGATGGTTCAGTGACATGGAATAGGGGGAATGGTGTTTTTACCCGATGTAACTTTGGTGAGTGGATACCATTTCCTGTGAGAAGTGTAACAACAAGTTCAAGAGTAATTCTGAACTGTAGATGAGCTGAAAAATAGTCATTAAAAACCAGCGTTTATCTCAAGTGTTCAGCAGGGAAACTGTTAAAGTACAAAGAATTCTAAACAGAGTTTGGTGTCTTTGTTACAGGGTAATAGGCACCATTCAGTTGTTTCAGTTCAGGGAGTGGGAGGAACCAGTCAGAGCTCCAGTCAACACATAGATGCAACTGTTGTTTTCTGGTCATACAAAAAAATATATATAACTGCTCGGACACAGAGCTCAAGGGAATTAATCACCATGTGTGTCTATAGAGGGCGCTGTAATCCAGTAAAAGTTACATACTGTCACTTTAACTTTGCAAAAGGGGTGTTAGCCTTGGCAGAGGTATGGGGTCTTCGATCGCCCTTCTAGTTTCAAAACATCCTTATACAGGAAGCGAATCGCACATCAGTCACTGAACCTTAAAAACCGAAAACCTTTATTTTTACATTAGGACTGTATAAAACGACTGTACAATATAAAATGTTAACTTTGTAAAACTTAATAAGGTAATAACAGGAAAACTTCCCCAGTGTCAGACAGAGTCCTCTTCGTGTGTTCGAGGCAGAGAGGACTCCATCTGTGATTAGTAGGTCACAGCAAAGACCACAAGCCTCTTTGTGCCAGATCATATTCTGAGAAAGACTGTGTGAAAGAGAGCGAGAGAGAGAGCTCCAAAGAGAGAAAGTCTGACGTCAAAACAAGTGTGAGTGTGAAGAAAGACCAGCGAGGGAAACATTTATGGCAGTGAATGCCAAGACCATAAAAACAAGGGGAAGCAACTCACAGGTTATGTACAGACACTTTTTTATTTTACATTTATATAACAAAAAACACTTGAGAAGAGGAGAAGAACAGGAAAGAGGGTGGAGAGTATGGCAGGAAACCAAGAGCACAGCAACGAGTGGGATTTCACAGAGAGAGGAATCCTGCTCGAGGCAAACACAGCGATGGCTGACTCGCTCCTGAAGACAATCGTGTTAAAAAGAGAACTTTGAGAAGGTTGGGCGATGAGTGTGAGTGTGTGTGTAAACGCAGACACACACACTCCACTTAGCTTGAGTCATTATCAGCTTGCGTTTCATCCTGTAAGCCATCCAAGTGTCCAGATGGTCAGAAAAGCTGCTTCAATGCTCTCCCTCTCTCTCTCTCTCTCTCTCTCCCTGCTACACACACTCCTTTAGAAAGAAAAAAGGTTATGCCAGCGATCGACTGAAGCCAAATAGAGGAGGGACCCAGTTTGGATGTCAGGTGGATGTAACTGCAAGGAGGAGCAGCCAAAGAGCAGGAGGCTGAACTCAGATCAGTTGATGCTGCTATGTAACTTTACATTTTCTGCTTGATTACACAGAATTCAAATGTTTTTAAATATTCAGGTGCCACCCAAATCTATCGTTGTCATGGTGGAAAGTGCCAAGAGGCCGACTGCCCAGTGCCTACACCAATGAGGGGGGAGCAGGAGGGGGCAGTTCCCCAAGCTTCCCAGTTCAGTTTGAAGTGGAATGGTGGGATTTCTGTTCATCACAGTCTGCGAATGCAAATATCCTCAAGAGATGAATAAAAGGTTCAGCAGAATTTTCTCTGCAACTCCTACTTTCTTTCAGGCTTCTCTCTAAAGGTGAGCCAGGGGCTTCGTGTGCTTTGTGCTGCAGGTATTATCTACAGTATGAGAGCTGCTGGAGTGGACGCTGAAGAGCTCTCTCTCAGTAGCCGTACTTGTCGTTGAGGTGAGTGCGTCCGTCTCCAGTCTGATCTGTGAGTGAAGAAAAGAAAGTTTGAGCATGGAAAGGATCCGCACACTAGCGTCTGACCGATGTATCACTGAAATTGGCCAATATGAGCTTTTCAGACATATTGGAAAACAAATGCTGATAAGATTTTTTTTTAAGTAAACAATGCAGAAAAGATGTGCATTTATGAAGGAAACAAGTTTCATTTTATTAATCAAAGTTCTATATATATATATTTGGTTTTTTTTTGTGTTAATTTATTCACTATATGTACTCATTGTATCCTCTCGACTTCATTGTAAATGAGGGCATCCCTCAATGCATTTCAAGTATAAATAAACGTTAATAATAATAATAATGAAGTTTATAGTTTGATGAAGACATCAAACATCGACATCGTTAGAAATTACTGCAAATCCAATATATCAGAACAGACATTTTTTACTCCCCAAAATCAGCATCTGAATCTGATTTAATAAATCCATACAGGTCAGGCTCCACCACACACACACACATTCTTGTACTTTGTGAAGACACTGTGAAGACACAAAATGCATTCCCTCGCCCCTTACCTAAAAATGTACAACCTAATCCTAACAATAATCTAATCTTAACCCCCAAACAGCCCTTCGAAAAAGTGAGGAGCCACAAAAAGATTTCACACCGTAAGGGGTATTCTTAAAATGGTCCTCAAAGATATGTAGATAAGTACACACACACACATTATATATAATATATGTTGAAACTAGAATTACAGCAGTGCAGCTGTATGCCTCCACCATATATTTCTACATACTCTTTTCTTCTAGATTCATATCATTTCACTGTGACCAAGTGAATGTTTGTGCCAAATGTGAAAGGACTCCTTCACGGCATTGCAGAGACATCACCCTTACAAGGCAAAAAATGTGCTTAGCGAGGTCACTGTGACCTTGACCTTTAACCACCAACATCTAATCCGTTCATTCTTGAGTCCAAGTGAATATTTGTACCAAATTTGAGGAAGTTTTCTGAAGGCATTCTTGAGATATCACTTGAGATATTAATGCCGGTTCAGAGGCATAAAAGAACCCTTTAAAAGACCAAAATGAAAGAACGTATAATCCCATGAAATGTCCCACACGGATCTCTAACTGTTGACCTGTTTACGTGGCTCATATTCAAATTAATCAGGTCACTGACATGACATGAGCACAATTAGTCGTGACCCTGAGTCCAGACCTTTCAAAGTGCGTTTTATACAAGCTTATCTTATCATGGGGTCACTTTGATCCAATGCATTCCTCAGTGAACAATCAAAATGTTACAGCAATTTCTGCTGCACAAATGAACCATGACAAACTGTTTACTTCCTCTGGCAATATCCTCAAAAATACTCCCCTGCATTCCTGAACTCAGAGGTCCCAGTTTATCAGTGTCAACAAGTGCTTGTGCAGACGTTGTAGAAAGCTGTATCTTGAGAATGAGAACAATACTATCTCCTGAGTAGCTGCTTTCATTCTGCATAGATCGGATACAAATTTAGATTCTAGATCATTTCCAGGTTTTACAGTTCACTCTTAAGATTTGTAGAAATAACTTCTACTGACTTATGGAGGTAACAGTTGCACTTGTTTCCTAAGAATATCATCAGTGGGTCAGCACATCAGTCAGGATCAGACTGTTTACCTGCAGGAGGCATCCACACTGAATAATCAGGGTCATCGTCAGGATACTCTCCTGAGAGCTGCACTGGAGGCTGTGGAGACAAACCATGAAGAGATTCAGTTCATGTAAAACTTTATTGTTTGTTAAATGTGGATGTTGGTATTTGTGTGTGAGGACTCACTCGGCTGGGGCCCTTCCCTTTCTTCTTCTTCCTGGCACCAGGGTCAGTAGCTGGGTCTCTGTCACCTTCTGCTCTGGACTCTGGACACATCAGTACAGAACAGTAAAGAAACACCACCGACATACAACAGTCACTTTAACTTAACAATATCTGAAGTAATTTTTTTGATATTTGTACTTAACATGAATGGTTATATTTAATGTTACTTTATAATTGACACCTTTAGTTACTAGTTACACTTAAAAATCAAGATTTTATACAGAAAAACATGCTAAAAGTCATGTTTTGACTGAAGTCAAAATTTGAGTATAGGATTATTTTATATTTTAGTACACCTACACAATCTGAATAACCGATCAATACATGAGAGCTACTCTAACATTGAATCAATAAAAACACGTCACCCACTTGGACTGGATTCCGGTGGGGACTTGCTGCTCTGCTCCACTGCTTCAGCAGCGCCCCCTCCTCCCTTCTGTTTGTGGCTTTGCTCTGATAGGAAATCATAGAAATTAACATTTTAAATTATAAAAAGGAGATTTGGGGATATGCACTGTTCTTTAAATGTACAAACAAATCCTGTGGTGACTTTGATGTTGCAGATGTGGGTCATTAGGATGAGATAAGATATGACCAGGAATGCAAAAATATTGATAAACTTTTCTTATGTAAACAAACCACAGCTTGTTTTTAAAATCAACAATCTGTATGTGTATGATAGAATACAAATTTAACACTGTGCTGTTTGTATGTATAACAGATCTGCTGCCACCCAGTGGCATTATGAGACAGCTTCTTACCTTTCAGCTCATTGGACTGAGCTGGTTTCTCTCTTTGCTGCCTTGAAGAAGAGCTCTCACGGGACATGGATGGACTGGACTCCTCAGATTCGTCATTAGACTCTGAGATACTTGTACACTGTTCATCATCATTGTCCTCGTTTTTCTCTGCTCCCTCCACTTCTTCCTCTTCCTCCTCTTCTCCAGTGGGTGCAAGTTCCTTCATGTTGAAGAGCTCCACAGGTAAGTTTGGTCGCTTAGGAGGCAACTTCTAGAGACGGAAAACAAACATCCATATCAGAGAGGAAGAGGAAAGACTAACACATAGGGAAATGGAAGGATTTAAGTTAGTTAGAAACCTAACACTTACCCCGATGGTGCCAGTCTTCAGTTTGTATTTACTTCCTCCTTTCATGGCTCCAAACAGGGGTAAGGTCTTCTTGGGCTTCTCCAACTCTGAGCTGCCACTACCACACCAACACACATCACCATTCCTCGTCAGTGTTCTCATACTTTTTTCCTTCTACATTAACCCACAGATAAAATCTGCTATTGTATATCAGGAGTTTATCAATATCCCAAATCACTAAAATACATTTGCAATTCACAGATTTGTGGTGTGAACCTGAAAAACCCAGCAGACAGATGACTGTGGTTCTGTGTCTAACCTCGGCAGCAGTGATGGCATCTGTGCCGGCCGCGAGAGTTCGACCAGTCTGCGGAGTCGCTGGGCATCTTTGCGCAAGTCTGCTACGTGAACGTGAAGCTTCCTGCGCTCCACGGCGTCCATCGCTGTCTCAGTTCTCACTGCGGTCATAAAGGCATCTAGCGTGTCGCCCGTGGAAGAGCCAGAAGAGTCTAAGAGGACGGAAGAAACGCACAATCACACGAGGAGAACATACATCAGCAGGGGCTGTTGCACATGACGACAGCCCCTACAGAAGACTGAAAAGACACTGATTGTGACTCACCTCCTCTACCAGCATTGAGCTTTTTCTGAGTGTCTTCCAGATCCTTCTCCACCTCCGACAGTTTGACCACCTACATTACAATCAAACATACAGTATACTGAACATTACATTATATAACAGATGCAGCTTATAACAGTTGTTGGTTCTAAAACCTGGTTCCATCACTTTCAGTACAACTCCCCCAACCTAACACAGAGCACCGTCATTACTCATTTTAAGTTACCGCAGTTTTTATGTAGTTTGTAGCTACAATACAAAGTTTTGACAAAAATCTCGATATCTCCTTCCGTTTTTTGTGTTATACATCCCTACTTGTCATATATATATATATATATATATATATATATGATACTATTTCATTTCCTGCTCATCTTGACCAGGACTCGCTGGCAGAAGAGATCTTGTATCTCAATGGGACCTTCCTGATTAAATAAATTATTAATAAAGAAAAATATTCTGACAAAGACACAGACACCTGGTGTTTGATTTATTCAGTTTGTTATTGTAAAGGTGGAGGAATGATTGACAGTTGTGCAAGCAGCAAAATTTATCTGCTGATGTGTTCTGATGTGTTTTGTTCTTGTGTGGTAGTAAATATATTTTATAAAGAATTAAAAGAGTAGACTAGGTTTGGTGTCTGGTTCATGTCATGGATCTGAATCACAGTGTCAGGCAGATGGACAACCCAATAGCTGAACAGTCAGGGCACATACCACATGGTTGCTTATGCCCTGAGCAGCAGGACCCCAGTTTCACTCCCAGCTGACCAGAAGTTTTACTGCGTATAATTCCACTACTGTTTGACGCTGTTTCTTGTCTCTCCATCATTATTTTTATCGAATAAAAGGCTCAAAAGTATACATGAAATGTTGGCAGATGTTTACCAATGATTCATATGTCTCAGCCCGCTCCTCAATCTTTCCGGCCTTTTTCATTCGCTCTTGCCTCTTCCTCTCCACAGTGCCGGTTCGATCCAGGAAGGTGTCATCATCGCTGTCATAGTAGTCCTCATCTTCCCAGTTCTTCTTCTTGCGTTTGCGGGACACTGGAAATAAGAAATAAAACAGGAAAAACTTATCCTCACAACAACAACAAGAAAATCCAGAACCTCTCCAGATGGTGGTTCACGATCCCCCTTTCAAACATTCCCAGTGTGAGCTGAGCTCCCACCTGCTTCCTGCCGCAGCAGCCCTCTGGCCTCCAGCATGCGACACGCCTCCAGGCAGCACTGGATGGCTGCATCTTTCTTTTTCCCCGTGTGGGTCACCTCAGCAACCAGCTGTCGGCCCTTGGCGTCATCCACAGGCAGCCTGGCAAGAAAGGAAAAGTCAACAAAAACTCTGCAACTCTCTACACCACATCCCCATTCTTTATGTGCTTTTTGATGTCAAAGAAATGTCACAAGTCTCTTACTTTATTCTGCACAGCCAGGAGCCATGACTTTTGTCTTCATACTCAAACTCCAGCTCCTCCCCTGAGACGCACAATGTCGATAAAAGAAGCTAAGAAACAAAGAAACACAAACACTTTTCTTCTGCTTCTCATGAAACTAGATTTCATCTCACCTTCCCTGTCATAAAAGCCCTGCAAAGCTTTCTTGGGATCTTTCAGGTATGCAGCCTCCTGGTCTTCTTGGAATTCAGTTGAGAAGGGGTTTTCCTCATCCTCGTCTTCCTCTGGAACAACCTCCTCATCTGCAGGGTGGATTTGCAGAGACAGATGGAGTGAAAGGAAAGAAGAGAAGTGAAGGATTAACTGGCGTCTTCAGTTACTCGCCCTGAGAGAAACTTTAGCACCAGCTCACTAAAGATGACCACGCAGCAGACACGGAACACACTGTGATGTAATCCTGGGACCGGCAGGAAATCTCACCAATTCCCCACGAACACCCTGAATCTTCCTTTGATGGTTTGCTCTGGGACTTGATGCTATCGCCTTCCCCTTCTTTCGCCTTCTCATCATTGTCGTCGTCGTCATCATCATCCGAACCGTCTCCCATCATCCTCTTCTCTAGCTCTTCTTTCTGTTTGCGGGCATGCTCCCTCAGCTCTGTCACTGTTAGTTCAGACTCCTCTTCCTCATCAAACTCTGGACCCTGAAGAAGCAGAGCGAAGATGAAGACTTAAAGATAACTGTATAAGACAACATCTTCATCAACTATGGGGAAGTTTATTTTTCAGTTCTAAATAATTAATCATATGTGTCACCCTAGAATGAATTTTCCAAAAAGCTGGAAACAGTGAATACTTGGCACTTTTGCTTAATAAATGGCTTGCATGAATAATTATCTGTCAAATGACTTATAAATCAAATAATCTATTATTTTAAGTTTATATGTCTTATCTGATTTACATTATTTGTCAACTTTCTGCTTGACACAACCTCACAAATAACTCAATTTTGAATTGGGCTTATACTAATTTTCTAAACGTGGGATTATACGATGTAGTCAGTCAAGTTGATATTTATGATTTATTACTTATTTCTTTGGACAGCTGGACAGTGCCAGAGGCAAAGCTAGATTTAATAATAATATGTTAGGAATTAAAGCAATTGTATTAAAAGGTGTAATTTATAATAAAGGAGGGCACATGAGTCTTTTCTTTACTTGACCATGAGTCTAAACCTAGACAAGGAAACCAGGAGCCCTGAGCAGTCGACTCACAGCTTCTCACAAATGTCTGTGGATGTTATAAGACTGTGAGAGACCCTAGGATTTCAAGGACAGCATTTTAGTGTTGGACAAAGTTTTATTTTTCTGTGAGAATGTTTACCGATTACCTGAGAGACTAAGTTCTATATACCAGGGATGAAGGGTTGCTCAGCAGCAGAGGTTGTCACTTACGTTTCAGACACACACTATGTATAAAAACATTGAAGGAAAAACTGATTTGCAGTGAGAAAATGTATGTAGCTAGGACTAATAAAGGACTAAATAAGGTGTAATTAAAAACAATAGACATGTGATCAGAAAATACTGATTATATTATTAGGAACAGAAACCCAAAGGCCATGATGAGACAAACTCAGTTTAGGTATTTTAAGTGTCCACGGTAAAGAAGAGTCAGATCATGATCAGAGGAAAAATCTATAAAGCCAAATTAGTCACAAAACTAAATCTGTGAATAATATTTAATAGTTGATTGTGAAAGGCTTTAAACGCCCTCATTACTTAAAGGGCTAGTGTGCAAGACTTAGGTGAGAGGATCTATTGGCAGAAATTGAATATACAATAATCCTAGTGATGTTTTCACTAGTGTGTAACCATCCAAATTGTACAAAGTGTCGTTTTCTTTACCCTAGAATGGGCCCTTTATATCAAAACACTTTATATTTACATCAGGAGCAGGTCCTCTCTACGGAGGCCGCCATGTTTTTTTTTTTTACAGTAGCCCAAATTGGACAAACTAAGCTTTTGAGTTTTTATGACAACTGAAGGCTACCACAGGTTCTCTGTCATGTTTGGAATGGGAGGGTGAGGTGAGGGGTGTTCAGCTGTAACATGCTACTTCACCACTGGATGTCACTAAATCCTACACACGGAACCTTTAAACCTCCACTTCAGTGACAGCTGTGTGTGTCACCCATGGTCATGTACCTCAGTATTTCCAGAGCAGGTGTATAATGGCTGACGCGGGTTTGTGACTCACCTGCAGGATGAACAGTCTCGTGCTCCCACCGAACTTCAGCACGTGTCCCACCCGGAGCCTGATGTAGGTGTTCGGCGGGATCTTCTTCTTGTTCACCACGGTGCCGTGCGTGCTGCCCAGGTCGTGGACGTAGAAGCCCCTCTCCTCCCCGACACCGCCCCCCTCCCCGGCCTGAGCGCGGAACTGGATCACGGCGTGGTACCTGGAGATGGACGGGTGCTCCAGAGACACGTCGCACACCGGGAGGCGTCCCACCACGAAGAAGCTGCTGTGGGCCAGGGGCACCTTGTCCACGATGGTGCCGTTCTTGAGGATCTCGAGGGCATACGGCATGTCCGCGGCGCTGCCTCCCCACGGGGGCTCCGTGTACAACAGAGGGGGGAACTTTCCAGGTAGGGGCCCTTTGACGGGAAGCACCCTGGGTTTGGCTTCAGGTTTGTTTCTGACAGTGGAGACGCTCTTGTCTTCTCCGCCATTTTCATCCTCCTCTTTACGCTTCTCCGCAGTTTCTTTTTCAATAGCAGGACTCGGTGAAGCGTTGCTTGTTATTTCTGCGACTTCAACTCCATTATTTTCTTCCACAGGTTTTGTTTCTGTAGCTGTTTGTTTGGACGAAGCCGCGACGTGACCGCGTTTGCTCGCGAGAGAAGGAGCCGCAAAAAGAGCGGGTTTCTTAAATTGCTCCTCGGCGTCCGGTTCAGTTTTAGTCGAGTCTTTTTCAGGTTTCTCTCCATTTTCTGATGTGGACTCTGTTTCCTCCGTGGAGCTCATTTCTTCATCTGTAGTCTCCACTCTCACGTCTAACGGCGGGGGGGCGGCCATGTTTTTTTTGGTGCTACTGTAAGAAATGTCCGTCTCCTCTGTGCCTCCACAAAAGTCAGAAAACCCGTTAATAAAGAAAACAAATCCCGGAGAGAATATATTAAGAAAATGATTAAAAATAAAACTAAGTGTCACATTGATATAATTCGTTTAATTACATCTAAGTCAAAATGAACGGGTAGTTAAGGAACCAAAATTCCCATTCAGGTTTTTACTCGAGCTTTTTCCAACAAGGACAACAAGGATCTTTATTTCCTGTGCAACATCCGTGAAGGAAACAAGCGCTGCAGCTGAGGTCTCATCATCTGTGTGATGTGAGTTACATCAGTGGTCTTAACTTCAGGGTTTGACAGGTTAACAGGCTAAACATGGATGTGTGGTACTTGTTGTTGGATAACTGGTTTGTTGTTGTCGGTCCATTACGAGTCAGAGTTGATACGTTTTCTGTTGTGAAGCGCATCCGGTACAAAACTCCCTTCAGATTTTTGACATTTAGTGTTGTCCCGCTGTTTGAAAAACACACATTCATGGTGAACCTAAACTTCAGAGCTGACACTTTTTTAGGTTTATAGACTAATGTTTGCTCCTGAGTGAAGGTTGTGGTTTTAATCTCTAAAATTACAAACATTTCACTAATCTGAGGTGGATCAATTATGTGTTGTACAGTGAGGACGCATAAGCATTAAAATCAATATATATTGAACCATTGTTTTATTGCTATTGATGAACATCATATTGCGATAATCGTTGTTATTTTATGGCCCAGCCCTATTGAAACTTAACTATGTAAACAATTTTGAAAAAGACTTAATCAAAAGATCATAATCAATGCTACAATGAAAATACTGCATGTTGTTTGATATCCGATGTTTGTGCTGCCCCAGTCACTCGCACATCATCCATCTTTGTATGTACGCTCCTCATCCTCAGTTTCAGTTGTATTTACTTTTCCTCCCTCTCCCTCTTCACAGTTCCAGACTTGATGCTAGTTTGAATCCAGTGTCTTCGATCTATCATCATGATGCGTTACTGGGGGGAGATCCCCGGACCTGCGGGCGCACCTCCCAGCCGCAGCTCCTTTGACCTGCTCCAGCGCGAGTTCCGCTCCGTGGAGATGCAGGACCCCCCCCTGCACCAGCCCTCGGCCCAGCGTCCGCGGCCCACCACGATGCTGGACATCCCCTCAGAGCCCTGCAGCCTCACCATCCACACAGTGCAGTTGTGTCAGCATGCCCGCAGACTCCGTGGCCTATTGACAGCGGCCCAGGGTCAAGGTCAGAGCTCAGCGTCTAATGAAGGCGGCAGCAGGATGGAGGAAGCTGATACCAACCTTCCGCCACGTCCTCCCACCCCACCTATCATGCCAGATGATCTGCTGCCTGTTGACAGCAAAGCACCACGGCAACCCTTCCAGCTTCGCCACAGTGACCCTGAAAGTGACTTTTATAAGTAAGTTAATCTAGCTTTGCTGCATAGATAAGATTGGATTAAATACCCTATTGAGGCATCTTATTGAAGTTTAGATATTGTAATTTATTTAAGAATTGACATTTGACAAATTTATCCCTCTCCATCTCCTTTGCGTCTTCTAATCTTAAGGGGTAAAGGCGAACCTGTCACAGAGCTGAGCTGGCCCTCCTGCAGGCAGCTCCTCTACCAATCAGTGGCCACTGTGCTGGCACACGCTGGCTTTGAGTCGGCTCAGGAGAGCGTGCTGGAGACGCTGACCGACCTGGTCCATGAGCATTACCTGCGCCTCACCCGCCTGCTGCGGGTGGCGGTGGACCGGGAAGCGCGGCTTGGGGCGAGTCCCTTCCCAGACGTGGTGGAGCAAGTGTTCCATGAGGTGGGCATCGGCAGCGTGCTGGCCCTGCAGCGCTTCTGGCAAGTGAGGATCAAAGATTATCACAGCTACATGCTTCAGGTGAGGTTGGACATGGGTCAGTACTGTTCATAGGATTGTGTTTTTTGATATTGTATATAGATATAAATTTGTCAACCATACAAGATTTTTCTGTACTTTTACACTGTTTTTCTATCCCTTTTAATATATCTGTTTGTACTGAGTTGTTGTAGATGTTGCGTTATCAATGAGTGAGTTGCATTTAACTTTATATTAATATAAGTTGTTTCAAATTAGATTTTCAGGAATGTTAGTATTCTATTATTATTACTACCAGTAAATATAGATATGACATAAAATAATATTAATGATAAAGAATTGTATCCATATGACCCATTCCTTGATTGTTTGTGGCACTCGACATGGTTGTCAGCAATATTTCATGAAGTTCATCAGTCAAAAACATTCTCTAGTTCAAACTGCTCCAATATGAGGATTTGCTTGTTATCCGTCTCTGTATTTTGAAATGATATATACTGAACAGTCATTAAAGCAATCTGCAAAATGTATTAATCAATCAATTAATCAGTAATTGAAAATAGTCAGTTTGTCTCTTGAAAAGTACTATTGATTCTACATAACTCGTTGCACCTTCTCAAAGAGCATAAAGCACTTTGTCTGACTGAGAGTAATAGCGCGTATGGCAATTTGTGAGATAGCTGACAGACAGTGACTGTCCTCAGTGACTGGAACTGTGAAGAGGAGAAAGTGAAGGAACTGATGATGGCAAAATGAGCTTTACTTTTATTATTTAGACTAAAGAAACATGTTTAGTTGTTCTTTAGAAAATATGATCATTATCGAAGACTAAATCATCCAGGTTCTCACATCGTCTTACACCAGAAAAACAGGACTAACAAATGTTTTTTCCTCTCTCAGGTCAGTAAGGATCTGTCAGAGGAATACGAGCGGCTTGTGAACCCAGAGAAAGCTCTGGAGGATTCCAAGCCACTGAGGATTAAGGAGGAGCCCATGAGTGACATCTCCTTCCCAGTCAGTGAGGAGCCCGAAGCCGACCTGGCCTCTGGAGACCAGGCTCTGCCCATCGGGGTCCTCGGGGCCCACGGTGAAAGGCTGGCTTCAGGTCTGGATGCCGACCATTCTCCTCACACGTCGGGTGAGAGCTGCATTTATATTAATATCCTGCATTCATGAAAACATTTTCTCCAGAGTCCACAGTCAGTGTTGGCACTCGGCTGTGACCACATGGAGCAGTAACAGCTGCTGCTGGTTGCATTACGGTTGTATTTTAGTTAGTGAATGGCCTCCTACCTCCTTGATGCCTAACTAGGACACTTCCTAATAAGATTTCTCCTCAGAAGGTGTTTTCAATAAGCTTGTTAACACAGTTTATCAGGTCACTCTTCTGACAAAGATGAAATTATATCGCAAGTCACTTTAATTAAATTTGTGTGTATTTGTTTACTATTAAGACATGTTGTATATCCTGTTAACAGATACAGTCAGTCCATCATCTGCTGACCGTTAAACTGAGTTTGACAAAGTTCTTTCTACCACAGTGACTGTATCACTGCACCATAATACTGTTTCTGAAAACAGCCAGTATGATCAAACTACTTTAAAAACACATTAAATATAACTAGAATGGGACTCGGTTGAGCGCATTCCTCTGCCAAGGCCCAACAGTCTCCTTAAATTCAATCAAGCGGCACCAAATTACACAGACTCATAGATATCCGCCCACTATGTGTATCACATTTTTTTCATCCAGATCCATTAATTATCCCCTGCTGTGAAAATGTCAAAAAATAGCCCCATCTCACAAAGTATGTGAGAAAGCATTCCTGGATCCGCTCCTTCGTCTGGTTCTGCAGCAAAAAATAGTGTTTCTTAGTTACTTCTGTGCATGTTGCGTAATTTAACCGACAAACAAAGTGACAGGGACAATGCTTATAGTTAGTTATATTATTTCCTCCTTGACAGAGGTATTACAACAATTTGTGGATTACTGCTGGTTTCTCTACTGCTATAGAAACCACTAAATTCAGGTGTTTTATTTTTGCACTGTAAATTATTGCTCAGCTATGTTGCTGCTGCAGCAGTGGCCAACTTGCTTGCCAGCTAAGCCACACAGAGAGTGACGATGTGTCATTAAAAATTATCTTATTAAAAAAAATAATCGTATTAATACTTCACACACTGGAAAACCATTAATTTAGAACATGTTAAGACATTTGATAGATCTTTTTCACAGTCTTGCAATCTAATGTATGTTTGTTTACCAGAATCTGTCAATACAGCACATCTTTGAAGGAGGCCTCTTACAACCTGGAAGTTTTGACTTTCTATCAACACATATTACCGACATCAGGATGTTTTTTTGTGTTTACAATTAAAAATCAATTTTCTAAGTGGATCACTTTGAGTGACGGTGTTTTCACACCTCCACATCTTAGTGCAGAAAAATTGGGTTGGTTCATTTCCCACTTTGGTGCAATTCATTTGAGTCTGAACACAGTAACCCATCTCTGGAGCAAAACAATTTGCACCAAAACCCTTTGAGTTGTCTCGGTCTCAAATGAACTCATGGAGCTATTTCTTTATGTTGGGATTTTGATCTGATCCTGATCTGACCCGAATACCAGGTGTTGTCTGCAAGTTTGGGCTAAATGTCTCCTGTAGCCAGATGAGCTTTACACGCTGGGATGTGGCTGAGCATGCAAACTGTAGAAGCCAGTCAGATAATGAACAGAGGTCTCACTGAGGCACCTTCTTTCTGTATTTACTTTCTTGCTCCAGCCCTAAAAACGTCAGAATAAAGTTGGAATTTCAAAAACCAGACAATACTGCAGGGGCATCTTTAAACATCCCCAAGCATATACATTTAGATCACCCGTTTACTAAAGAGGAATCAATTTTGTAGTAGAAAATCACCTTTGCTATCTTTTGCTTATCTTATAAGGTGGGGGCGGGGCCAACAACTCCCCCCTGTGGCCGCAGGTTAAAATGGAGCCGCAGGATGGCGAGGACGGCCACACTTCAGGCCACCACCATCACCACGGTGTCCTGGGTGGGGATGTGTTCGAGGAGGGAGGCCCCATGTCCACCATGAGCGAATCGGGAGGAACCATGGCGCCCTCGCCTGGTGGTGCGACCTCAGAAGCCAGCTATGCCTCGCATTCACCTGACTCCTTGATGGGCTCTTCACCCGTCTTCAACCAGAGGCCCAAGAAACGGGCAAAGAAGATGTGAAGTGTTGGAGGAGTCAGTGGACATGTTACTAAACTGCTCCAGCTGCTGAGATCATGGCCTCTGGATAAACTGACTGAGACGTTCATGTCATGAAAGAACTGAACTAATGGGAGTGGGGGGGTAGTTTGTAGTTTTTCTTGTAGTTCCTCTCAAAAAGCTTAATATGTTGGCACTAAATATATCAATGCGGTTTATTGTCAAATTAAAATGTTCTAAAGCTTTTGAATTCTCTTAATTTGACTTAATTGTTTAAAAAAACCCTCAAGAGATGAAAAAAACAATCTTTCAGTTAACCTAATAAATTATAGAACACGAAAAACAAGAGGTCTAGAAGTAAATCATTTAGTTAAACATCTTAATAATTCAGCAGAATGGTTTGTTTTCCCAAGCTATTAACTCACTTTCTCCTAACATACCAATTACTGTCTGCGCCATTCATTACGATACAAGACGCTCCACCAAAGACAAAATACAAAAGAATATTTTGTTTTCCTCATGTATTTTCATCCCCTTGTTTCCACTCTGCAGTTCACTTTACACGCAGCTCGACACAGCAGAGTAAGCCACACATACACACACCTACACACCTGTCAACCTGAAGCGGCTCCGCAAAATTAGCATCTGTTTCGGTAATGAGGCAGAGCTGTGAATGCAACACCAGAGGCAATTATGGTTTGATTGTCTGCATCATGACGGCGACATCAATCCAGCCTTAATGGCAAATTAATTACGGCATGCATACGTTTGCATTCTGAATGAGTGGCTCTGTCTGAATACCTATGTGTGACTTTTTTCCCCCTCTTTTCTTTTCACAACTGGGCAGGTAATGTTCTTCCTATGGGAAGTGCTGATGGGGTCATATGTATTGATTTTCAATTAGCTGCAACGAAAGTTGATGCGTGTTTTTATTTATTTTTTGTGGCACGACTTAAAAAATGTGTCTCTGCAGTGCCGTGGGAGCTGGAGCAGCTGGAAAACATTATCAGTATTCCAGACTCGTAGCGAGAGAGGCTCCCCTCGTCCATGCTAATAACTGTAAGCTGTGTCGCCTGCTTCTAATGGGAGTCCTGAATTATTTTCTGCTCTGATATTCTGTTGGAAAAACTCCAGTGTCCAGCCGAAAAACGGCATCAACATTGACCTTGTCACTTCCAGTCTGTGTTGACTACGCAAAACGGAATCTTTGCCAGATGTGGCGTCCAAAGCTGTGGCCCTCATGAAACAAAGGACTGGCTTAACCCTTTTTAAATCCAAAGTTATCTCAGAAATCGAACTGTGACCAATGGTAACAAACAATGTTCTGAACTTTACAGTCTATGGCAGAGGCTCTCAATTTTTTTCTCAGCCTAGGACCTCCGAAAGATTAAAAAAACAGAGGGCATTCTCAAATTAGGTTTAATTTGATGAAAAACACTGACCATAAAATCTTCACTGCAGATAAACCAGGTAGGATGTACACAAAGTTTTCCAACTTCACTCTGCACAATAGACTGTTTATAAAAAGCTCTGCACACAACGTCCAGCACGCAAACAACAAAGGTGACAGTATTTTGTAGAACTGTTTGAGGAGGACTCACTAATGACAAGATCTAATTCTGAAGCTCTGGAGCATTAACACAGAACAAGAGAAGAGAACATTCCAAAAAGGAAGGTTTACAACGGACAGTATATGTAATGAATCGCATAAAATACTGATGTCCATCATCCTCATCACAGTGCACCATGGGAACACAAGCTGTGGTCATGTGACTGTGTGATGCTGCTTGAATCTCTTCGAGAAAGTAAATCTACAGCCTGAAAAACAAACGTCCTGAGTGGTCACTAACCGCCTTGATTAAATGTGCTAACACGCAGTCTTATTATATTGGTGCTGTGGCAATGTGACCCCTCAGTTTGTCAACAGCTGCTCAGTTGCTTTGCGCCGCAGAGAAAAGGTGTAATTACAAAAATGTCAAGATGTTTTTTGAGCAGGGGTCTGCGAGCGGGGCCAAAACGTGCTGAGAGCCAAAGAAAAGACCCAACAAATGATTAATTACCTTCCTGTGTGCAAACTCATTAATTTAGAATGAAATTTAATCTCTCCGACCGTGTTGTGAGCGGAATGAGGAATATGTCTACTTTTGACTCCCGGAGCTGGGATGGTCCTTCAGGCTGCTCATCTGTCTGTTTTTAGACAAATCCCACTCAGGATTTCTCTGACTTCTATATATTGCAATCACGTAAGAGATACTGTACAACTGCGGTGGAGCCAAATAATGAATTATGAGATGAGATGATGGTATCAAGAGAAAGATGAATTGCCAGACATACGGGATATGACAGGAACAAAGGGTCCCATGCTGCACATTGCCACTGTTGCAGCCATTTCACTGCAGGCAACAGATGAGAGAATTGATTGCAAAGCATCAGAGTCTCAGTCTGAATCAATTGATGGATATTTTCTCTTGGGTGATCGGACTGAAAATGTAAAATGAAGCGAGGATTGATGCAGGCTCGTCAGACGCGGGAATGCATTCGTCCCCTGGTTGAATTTTTTTTTGTTTTCGTTTGGAGAAAAATGGTTCAAAAGTATAATTCAGAGTAACAAATGAGAAATGAAGATCTGATCAGAAAATGTGATTGAAATGTAAAACACGCTGAAAAATGAGGCGCCGAGAAAATCAACTTTGTCACATTGGTGATGCATGAATATTATACATAAGTTACTCAAGTTTTTTGCTTGAGCACAACTTTGAGGTACTTGTACTATACTAAGTATATTGTATGCTACTTTAATCTCCTGCCTCACTATAATTGTTATGGCTTCTGTCATCTTAGGTAGTTCTTATCACACTGTTGTAGAGTGTTCATTTCCCCAGTACATTTGGTTTTAATTAGTTATTTGATGCTTTAAAAATTGGGGTGAAACATCACGATTGACAGCTGGGACTGACTCTTGATTGGTCGAGCTTGTGTATCGGCAGTGAGTTTCCTTCTAAACTTCTCAGGTGGTTTTCTTTAAATAACTCTTCAATGATCCAAAGCTCTCCATTATTTCTGAGATTAGAGAAAAGTTCATCATTGAACATAAACGTGTAGCTCCTCAGAAGTCTGACTCTTGGATGGTAGAACAGCTTCAGAGACTATTTTAAAGCTGCTTCCAACTATTTCTGTAGCTTTTGAAGCAAAGTGTTGAAAAGACGTCCACGCCGACTTTAATCATGATTGATCAAGTGTGGAGGTGAATGTATGCAGGGTTTAAATTTGTCTCTCTCACTTCATTTTTTCCCACTTCTTATGTAACTATTTCAGTCCCTTTCCCTGTGAACAACCATGTGCAACACACTGAATACCTTCTGGGAGAGAAATCTCAACCCTCTCCACGATATCCAGCTTTTCACATGCACCCCCCCCCCTTTGAGTTGATGAGTTATACACAGAAATTTTAAATCTAGTTTCACCTTGACCTGCTACAACATTAAAATGCTACTTGACTTATGATTAGCAATCTAATGATGCAAAACATTATTAGATACATTTTCAGCATAATAAGTACTTTTACTACTTTATAGTACATTTTGCTGACAATACCTCTGTACTTAGGCTTATGTTAGAAACTGACCAAAAGTGGGAATGGTTGTTTGTCTCTGTATGTTGAAAACCGCCTGACCATCTATCCAGGTTTCCCCCCAACCTTTCGACCAATGACAGCTGCTCTCAAAAGGATAAGCAGTAAAGGTGATGGATGGATACCTCTGTACTCAACTGACTGTTACAGTGTTGTACTTGCACTTTTACTTAAATAGTGGATATTGCCTCCACATGGAATTCTGTAAATCTGAGGAAAAAGCAGAAGAAAGATATTTCTGCTCAACGAAATTCAATCTTCATTTTCAGAATTTATTCAAAACATATTTTCAGCGCCCTAAAAAATATTCACATTACACAGATATGAAGGAAGAAAAGAGTGACAAGCCTTACGATTTGAGAACTACTGCTTTTGTGGGTGAAAAAGCAGGAAGTCATAAGCACCACCCTGTCTGAGATGCAAGTAAACAGAAGAACAAACCTCCACCTGATTTAACCAAGCTTGCTCTTTGTAGCATTTAAAGAGGATTTGTCTCTTTAAAACACACCGGCAGCAAACCACAGTATTTCTTATGCAGACCGGTCAACCCACACGCCTTGTTCGCCCCAGGTTAAGCTGCCCGTGCAGACCTGGAACACGAGTCCCACCTCCTTCACATAAACTGGCAGAACATCACCCATAACCTCAGCTGTATGTGTGTGAGTGGTAGAGCTCACCGGGGGAGGCCGAGCTAAGTGTGGGTAGCCCGGGGGAGGAGGAAAAAAAACCCATATCCATGTAGCCCTGTGTAATGTGCTTTCATACGATAGCTTTCATCTTCATAGAATAAAGTCGACTCTGGAAATGGAGTCACTCTACAGCAAATCCATTTTACTGGAAACAATATTGGTCTTTTGAAAATCTGGTGCTATATTGTGTCAACTCACCATCCCACCATTGGAGGGCAGCCTTGTGCCACATCCAAGCGGTGGCTGGACCGAGGCCTCCTCTCTGTCACATTTAGCATTCTCCCGGTTACCACAGAGACCCGGGCGCTCCCGAGCCCTCGGAGCGAGCTGAGGTTTAATGGCATCAGAATGCTGCAGTGAAAACGTTACCAAATGAATATATTTCCTCACACAATCAGCTCCCTGCTTGCTGCGTTGCATTCTACGTCCCTGAATGTCTGGTTTGGGATGCATCTCAAATATAAACAAATCAAAGCTGTTATGTTATAGCAAATGACTGAGCACGATGAGTTGAATTTGTTCCTCTACAGACGAGTCACCTTTCAGGGTATTCCCACAATCCGATGCCAGTTTTCTCATCCGGACACGTTTATTGTGCCATAAAATCACAAATCCCTAATTGCTTGTCAGTGAAGGCAGCCAGTTGTTGAGTAGGTGTTTTCTCACATCTGCCTTCACAGCACCAGGGCCAGGGTAACCAATTAGAGTATTGTGTCTGCATATAGCTGCCAGCCAGCGTACAAAAATAGCACCAGCGTTTTTCTCAATCCATTGCACCACAATTGATATGACTGTGGGTAATGTATTCACATCAGGCGCTGAAAGCACTTTAGATGATGGTACTGATATCATGAAGAAGCCTTCAATCCCCTCCCGCACCATCATCTAGTGTACAATACAAGCTTTTAGTGTTCATATTCATTAAGTCGGCTTAAATATGGACGTGCCTGAAGCTGCCTGTGCATGGGTAACTGGGCTAAAATGATGCTGTGAGCTGTTATGGAAAAGGAGAAAGTGAAAGGTGACACATTCATTTTTATTTGTTGTATTACAATCACAACAGCCCTTTTTAAAGCCTGCATTTTGGCCAATTGGCACCTTTGATTTCGAGGGAGTATTAGGGCCATGTTTAAGGAATACGAAATTCAGAGATTTCGAAAATAAAGTTGTTATATCACCAGAATAAAGTTGTAATATTACGAGATAAACGTAAATAAGTCAGAATACTACGGGAATGAAGTCAAATTTGAGAAGCAAGTCATAATATTATGAGAAAAACATTTGCGAAAATATAATTCTAATATTACAAAACTAGTCAGAAAAAGAATCATGTTATTTATTTATTCTCGTAAAAGTTTAAAAAAATTCTTGTAATATTATAACTTTCCTCTTGGAATATGAGAAAAAGTTTTATGTTTAGAAGAAAGGTTATAATAAGATGAGAAAAAAAGTGTTGATTTTATGACAACAGAGTGATTTTTTTTTTTCTTTTATAATAGGTAGCAAAGAGAACCTGTGTTGGTCGTATAGTTTCACTCCTTCTGGATCCAAAACCATCAACCAATCTCATTGTGAAACTGACAACCAACTTAATTCTCGAAAATCTCTGAACGAAGTTTTCTTTAACATGGCCCTAATACTCCGTCATCATTAATTATGTTAAATGTAATGTACAGACAGATATCACAGGATTACTTTGATACTGGAGAAAACATCAACACAAAAACTGAAAGGTTCAGGAGTTATAAGGACAGAATTATTTACCTTTATCTACAATGCACATTGGAGATAATGATATTCCTGTGAAAGTATACTTCCCACTGAATGTAAAAATGTGTGTGTCATGTCAAAGTGTTCAGATGTGACTGAGTCATGACTCACAGAAATTATTTTTGAAGCAAATCGGACGTGGATGGTTTAAAGGAGCTGAAGTGCATGGGCTTAAACGGGGCCTGAACATGACATTAGCCATTCGCAAAACACATGTGCAGCATGAGTCCAATAAAAAGGCATTCATCAATTCTACTAAAGTATCATAGTGTCGGTTTTTACGTGCTGTGATGATGCAGTAAGATGTTTTTAAAGGCCTTGTGATGTTGATCTCAAACTACAGCTGTCCAGGAACTGACCTGAAAAAAAAAAAAAATTAGGTCACTGGTTCTTGTTTCACCTTACCCCTTGACACCTGTTCTTGGAAAGCACATGTGTAAAGCCTGAGCCCCCATCGGTTTGTCACAGCTCGGTTGTGAAGCTGTGACACTGTGATTAGTCTTCAGTGTCAGCGTGCTGATACCATGGCTATGACACCATCCCCTCCCCATGTGCTATCCGTCGGCAGTCCCTCAGAAACTGTCAAAACATTTTTCGAGAATGTGCAAAACCGAGCACAAGCGGTGACGGCTGGCGGAAGGATTTTTTTTGATGTACGTGACACCATTCAATCACGATTGTTTTGTTTATCCGTTGCTATTCCCTCCAAAACTACTGAATTTAGCTGTGCAGAAGGAACGCCTGGCAGAGAGGAGATTTGTTTACTCACTCGCGGTGATGTTGAAATGAGAATGATGCTGTGACCTAACCTTTCTGTAAAATCCTCTCAGAGCAACATTGGAGGGAAACAATCGGGTTTGTTTCTAATGCAGTTGGCAGAAAGGAAGCAGAGGGCAGACGCTGTAGAGGAAAGTTTCTATGATACCTTCTTTTGAACACGTATCATGTTTAACATGCTAAGTTTAACAGTGTAGCTGCAAAGCAACACTCTTCCTCCTCATACTCCTGCTTCTTATTATGTGTCTCCCACTCAAACTTAGTCATCAAATTACTTTCCACACTCCAAGCTATAAATTGCAGTCCAACCTCACAGATTGTCTGGAACATGGTTTATTTTCTTTATCACGTCTTTCCATGCTGTCTGAGATGGTTTCTTACACTGCTAATTATTGTTACACACACACACGGGAGGAATCACCTGGAGAGCTCAGTGCCGTTTGGAGTTCATCTTTTCGACTCTTGTATTTTGTTGTAAAAGATATAATATGTAACAGTACTTCATTAAAATGTCTAAAAACAATTGGACCTATATTATACATTTTGTTGACTTGAGTACTTACATTATCCAAAATGTTTCCAACAATGTTCAAACCCAGAGAAATACTACATTCTCTTTAAGGTTACAGGACATTGCATTTTGGTCGCCTTTTATTAGTGTTATATCTGCTTTGTCTCTGCTATAACTTCTGGGGTACATGATGTATGACAAAGGCAAAACACACTACAGCCAGTTCACGTTTTTTTTTCCTTTCCACTGCTTGTGATCATCACTCATATGATCACAATTACTATTATTATTAGATTTTCATTGGCAATGGTGGAGAGCGCAACAACTTTCATGATGCCATGCTGCTTCACGACATCATCAAGCTCACCCTTTCATCATTGTTTTGATTAAGAGACCCCTAGAGACCAAAGTTACATATTGTACATTGAAGTTGAATCAGAGTTTGCTTCCCCTCCCAATTAACTCAGTAGCCTTTTTGTGAGTTTTTCCTTTGATCTCACTAATCTATTAGACATTTAAAAAAGTGTCTTTATCTAGTTTACCTTCTTGTCTTTTGTTTCCTTTCATTGCCAAATCACACTAAAAGGAGACATATGATGCTCATATTCAGGTTTATAATTTTAACTTAAAAGGTTTACATGCTCAAATACACACACATTTCCTTATACTATCCACTGCTGCAGCTCCTCTTTTCAGCCTCTGTCTGAAACACAAGTTTTAGCTCCCGTCTCTTTAAGGCCACCCCGCCTTATAAAGCCCAGTCTGCTCCGATTGGCCAGCTAGCCCACTCTGTTCTGATTGGTCAACCCCTCCCAGCACAAGTAGGAAATATCAACCTCTGCCCTTGCTTTACCTGACCCGAGATGCAAACTAGATGCTAGCCGAGCATGATGCAAATGTGAGGAATTACGATTCCCCGGATGTATTGGCTGGACAACTGAAGAGGTGTTTCAGGAGCTTCTGTGTTTTTTGTGGAGGAAAAGAGCATTATCCCCCGCTCAAAAAAACCCCCAACACACTAGAGGAAAGGCAAACATTGAAAAATCATAATATGTCTCCTTTCAGCGCTTGTTTCACTGTTGCCTCATGTTGCTGGTGCAGAGACATGTTTGTTCGCTGTACGACGAGTGCTCTCGGGAAAGATACTGTTGCAGCTGCTTGATATTCTGAGAAACACAGGTGAAATAGCATATTTTGCACTGGCAGGAATAGTCTTTGAAATGAAAACTCCCTGAATAAATATTGGCTTCTTTTGTAAGTTTGCTGCATGACTATTGAGCAATGTAACAGTGGGACGGAGCCTGACAATGCTAAGTGTTTGGGGAATATGCTTATTTGCTGTGTTGCCTAGAAAGATAAGGAGACTGACACAATTTTTATGTCTGTACAATTAATTTTGTATGAGCCGTGTTGAGAAAAAACGAATCAGTTACCATTACATTTTACATATTGAAAGTTGATTGTTATATTACTCTATATCACTTTCATTACCTCCACACCCACGCCTTCCATATTCTGTATTTAAGACAGTGCATCAAGCTACATATGTTTCAGAGGTACTTACTGACTAACAGCGAGCACAACATGAGCTAGACACAGCACTTCAGGTGTCCCGTCCTCACGGTGCAGGGAGGTTCTTTAAAATCTCCAAACTCATTTATCAAAGCAGGTTTACTTGTGGCTAACATCAGCAACTAAGACACAACATTTAAATAAAGTGGAATTGTTAAATGTCCTCCTTTGACGCAATATAATTATTGAATGTTAAATTTAAATCCCTAAAACTACTTATTACCCAAAAAGTAATGAAAGGCATGATGTATGTGATGCATAGCTAAACTGCAAATTGTAAATCATTAACTTTTCTACATAAAAACTGTATTTAACTTTAATAGTTGTGAAAGTATGGTTGTTATTTTTTTTGTGTGTGTGTGTGTGTGTGTGTGTGTGTGTGTGTGTGTGTGTGTGTGTGTGTGTGTGTGTGTGTGTGTGTGTGTGTGTGTGTGTGTGTGTGTCATGGAAAATGTGTTCCTGAAGACACCTCAGTTTGTAATACTGATAAAGTAGTGATCCTGCGCTGTTTGAATTCATTCAAGTGAAGGTAACTACTGCTTGTCCCTTCATACTTACCATGCAGACATAACAGTGGTATTGATCTTCTCATCTTACTGTCATGAAATTTCCCAAAACAACACCCTGTAAGTTTGTTTCAAAACTGAATAAACTTTTCTCGTCTTTTATTTTCCAGGGGCCAACGTAAACGTGACACAACACCTTTAAGGTTTCAAATAAGCACATAAAGTCCGGTGAGATAAGGGCGAGCTAGGAAATACAAGGGAAGGGAAATTATCTCTGTTCAGTTATCAGAGACTCTCAGAAAAGATGACCAGCAGCAAGAGCAGAATGAGAAGCTCTCAACTTTACTGCAGAGCCATTTGGGTACAATTTGGTCCTGACTGCAAAAAGGCCCAGAGAGACTATTTTTCGATGTCCTCTGAGATGGTCTCAGATAAGCCGTTTCATTGTACCTATTTAACCGCAGAATAATCTTTGTGTTATCACAGTAACTCACTCTGGACCAGTGGAGATTAGGAGACATGATATGATTCGGTCACCTGTAACTGCTTTTGTAATGACTGTGGCCGTACGCTATACTTGCTGAATGCAGACCTGCATCACCTTTGGAAAAAAAATCTAATCATAGTTATTTGAGCTCAATTAACTCCAGTCATCCTCTTAAAATGCAACGTATTGAAGCCATATGTTGCTGCGGAGCTCCTACTGTACGCTCTCTCTGCTTTTAAAATATGTGGCCTTCAAATGCCTTTGCTATACAAATGATTCAATTACTCCTCCTTTTAAATGTGCGAGTACAGATAACGGTTTGCTGCCAGAGAGGGAAGAGAGAATGAAATTAACCTCGGCCCTCTCCCTATAGCCTCGACACTCATATTGTGATTTTCTATTAAAACCCTGTCTTTCCTTTAATGAATTCGCTCCTTCTACAAGAGAGGAGTCCCCGTGTTTGCACAAACTAATTGTTATTTGTGTTCAGGTAAAAACTCGCAAATGAGCGGCCCGGTGACAGTGCGGCACCGAATATCATGAAAGACTTATTCGAATATTTAGAGAATAAAACAAAGGTTTCCACACCAATCGTAGGAGCCAGTGACATGGCAACGGCTGTTACATTAAAATGCTTAGGAGGATAAATAAACGTAGATAATTATGAGCTACTGATGATGAAATCTCCACTTAGAGAGCACTTTATTTGGAACACCTGTACACCAGCAGGCAGCATGGTGGTTCAGTTGTCGCCGAACAACAAAAAGCTTCCTCTTCCAAATCCCAGGGTCTTTCTGTGTGGAGTTTGCATGTTCTATCTATGTCTGTGTGGGTTTTCTCCAGGTGCTAGCTTCCTCCCACAGTCCTAAGACATGCAGGTTGGGTTAATTGTAGGCTGTCTAAATTGTCCATATGTGTAAATGTGAGTGTGAATGGTTGTTTGTCTCTATACGTCGGCCCTGTGATGCGCTCCAGACCTGTCCAGGTTGTAACCCATCTCTCACACGTTGTCCGCTGGGATTGACTCCCCGCGACCCTCAAAAGTGAAGTGGTACAGATATTGGATGGACGGATGTACACCTTCTTATTTGTGAGATCATCCAATCAGCCAATCAAGTTGCAGCATGCAGGTCGGAAGGTCCCATTCCCAGAGTTGTTGTTCCGACTTTAGTGTGTTCATGTGTTATGAAAATAACATGGACACTGTCAACAAAATGGGTTGTATTTAAGTATTTACAGTGTTTAAACAACATCTTTCCAATATTTGCATAATAACAAAGAGCAAAGAAAAATAAATCTGGTGTGAAAGGCACATTAATGATTTAAAAGGAATGCACGTATATATATCGTGAATATTGCTTTATTGGCTGAAAATCACAAAAGTGTAATAGTTTAAAAAAGTTCACATTAGAAGTTGTTATTTAAAGCTGATTTTAAAATGATGTTGGTTCGTTTTAAGCGATGACATCAGCAACTGTTTGCAGACTTTCTGAATTGTTGTCCCGACTTGAGATGGTGTTCAGCATTTTCCCAGTCGGGAAGTAATTTTTCCGATTATTCTGACAACACGTGGATGCACAATGAGATCATATCAAACATGTGACATGTCAGATGAGCTGGTTTGATCACTTCTGAAACTGCTGATCCCCTCGGATTTTCATTCACAACAGTCTCTAACGTCTTCTACCGCGAATGATGTGGGAAATAAAACATGCAGTGAGCAGCGGTTCTGCAGGCAGCGGGCGGAAACGTCTGGTTGATGAGAGAGGTCAGAGGAGAATGGCCCGACTGGTTGGAGCTGACAGACAGGCTACAGTACCTGACTCTGTACAGCCATGCTGAGCAGAGAGGCATCTCAGAATGCACAACACATTGAACCTCAAGGTGAATGGGCCACAACAGCAGACGAGCGTGTCAGCTTCCACTCCTGTCAGTCAAGAATGGAAATGTGAGGCTGCACAGTAACACGCACTCACCAATGCTGGACAAATGAACACTGGAGAAACGTAGCCCGGTCTGAATTTGGAATCAACGGCATGAATCTATGGACCCCAACCTGCCTCGAAACAACACTATGCTGCTTGTGGTGGTGTGATAGTTTGTTCTTGGCACACTTTGGGCCCTTTAATACCAATCAGTCATGGTTAGAGTGCCACAGCCGTCCATGTGCATCACTTGAGGGTCTGATGTCTAATGTCCGAGTCAGTTTCTCGCGGAAATGTATCCTGAACTTTTTCTGCCAGCTCCCCAGGAAAATATCCGGAAAATGTCTGAGTGAGCCCATGTAAAAATACGTCAGGGAAATTCACAGCGAGCAAGTGGTTGTACTGGTGATCGTCTCTGGAAGAAAAACAGGTGCTATACATGTAGAAGATGCATTGTGAAATTGTCAACATGGAAAGACAACATCGTTCGAGAAGTTTCGGTGATACTTTTTGGAAGTGTTTTAGATCCAGACAACATTTTGGCTAACTTGTATTAACAGCTATCTGTATATGAACGCAGATAAATTAGAAAGCTGATAGCTGATGCATGTTGGTCAATGTGTTAAGCCTCTTTTGCTCTCCACACACACTGTTTACCCGCGGGCAACCAAAGCCTGCTCAAATGTGACTGGAAAGCTTCCAGATCCATAATCATGTCCCTCTCCTATAGATTGTACATACTCATATGTTTATAGAGATAATCCCTCACCTGAATGTTTCAGACATTTTCCTCATGTTCCTGTTGCGAACGTGTCCGACCAAGACAATCTGCTGCTACGTTCCACAATGGCCGGACCCAATTATCCAGACATTCTCCAGAGTTTAAGTCTGAAAATGGTTTATGTGTGACAGGGAAGCACTATGTATAGAAGTGCTGAATGAATGTCTGTGTGAATTGGTGTCTGTGATGTAAAGCGCATTGAGTGGTGGTTAAGACCAGACAAGCTCTAAATGCTGCACGTACTTCAGTGTCCTCCCCAGCCACCAGCTGGGAATCCAACAGAGCACCTTGGGGATGTGGTAGAACTGGAGAATGGCAGCGTGAATGAGCGGCGGACAAATCTGCAGAAATTATCTGATGCAATTATGTCGACATGGAGCAGAATCTCAGAGGAATGTTTTCAAGCTCTTGTGGAATCCACGTTACGAAGAAGCTTTTTTGAGCAAGATGAGGCTCTACCCGGTGTTTTTAATGACGTGTTAGATGAGTGTGTACTAAATTCAATTTGTGTCATTATACCCTCACAGTTATTAAATTAAATATCAGTTGTGGACATAGGTTGATGGGTGTTTGTGGGTGAAACGGTCAAAGCATGGACTGATATCCCCTGATATATATGAGCCCCCAGTTGGTCAGTAATTGAATCCCTCGAGCCTCCCCTCTTCTCCTTTAAATCTCCACAAACTGAGTATTGTAAGGATGAAGGAGTGCATGATTAAAAACATTCAAGATGCAATATATTGATCCACCCCCCCCCCCCCCTGTTTTCTGGAGCGTAGGGTTGTGAGTGTACGGAACCCTCCAGCATTGACTAGTGATGGATGATACAAAATAAAGATTGTATATAATTCTGCCCCAGGGCCATTTTTTTTATTTTGGCCTTACCCCTTAGATCCAGTGAAGGGATATCTGGAATTAAAATATGCTAATTGATCTCTTTTTCAAAGTTAGAAAAAAAGATTGATACCACTTTCTTATCTGTGTGCAGTGTTTAGCAGGAGCCAGGAGGTGATTAGCATAGCTTAGCATTAAGTGAGACCACAACTTTTTGTTTTGAATTGCTACACACCAAGTGAAATTCAATGGGCCAATTACTGAGTGTTAGAGGTGCTGATAGGCTAAGCCAATAAAGAAAACATTAATCTAAGCTAATGGCCTTCTGGCTCCACGTAGAGATGAGACTCGTATTGTAACTTTCTTTTGGCCACTTGGAAGAAGTAGAAACAAGTTGTATGTTTACAAAGCAGTGGCATCATTTCAAAGAAAACCACAGGTTTTAAAAAATAAAGTTCTTCAGCAGGAGTTACATGTGTGTGCGTGTATACAAGACAACTCAAAGATGCAAAGACAGATTTTCACCAAACTTACAAAAATAATATGGGAGGGTATCTCCATTTGGAGCTGATTGGTCAGTGTCAACAAAAACATGCTCTGAAAAATTAAATCTCCAAAATAGCTCCACAAATAACAGGACTAGAGATATCATATGATAAGTGACATAATGAAGAAGACGTGCAAAAGTCAAAAAATTACATTATCCATAGTTAAATAATTCCGTTTAGGGGTATCTCTGAATACCTATAGTGCTATAGACACAACCTAATGCCTATATAGATTGCAAAATGTGGTTGGAATTATGCCATAATGGCGTCACTATGAAGTAGTGTAGTAATTTTGATACTAAATTGTCTGATTGTGTAGGGTATGCATCGCCCCCCTGATGCTTTTCATTATCTCTGTTATTGGTGTCCACCAACTCCTGACGGAAATATGTGGCTTTTTAGCTGCTAAATGAACCACACTGTTCCCCAGCTAGTGGTTAACTGTCTTTCTCCTGTTTGATGCTGAGTGGGTGGTCTACAACTTCTTATATTGTCCTATGTATATGTTGTTCTCACCAAATGTCAGCTGGGATTGCTATCCTTAAAGAACAAGCAGTACAATGGATGTATGTATGGATATGAATATATGTATATATTCTTGTCCAAAATGCCGCAGCACGTGTCCTGACAAGAACCAAGAAAAGAGAGCACATTTCTCCAGTATTAGCTTCGCTACACTGGCTTCCGGTTAAATCTAGAATAGAATTTAAAATTCTCCTCCTCACCTTCAAGGCCCTTAACAATATGGCACCATTATATCTTAAAGAGCTGTTAGTACCTTATCAACCCACTAGAGCACTGCGCTCCCAGAATTCAGGCTTACTTGTCGTCCCTAAAGTCTCTAAAAGTAGAGTAGGAGCCAGAGCTTTCAGCTATCAAGCTCCTCTCCTGTGGAATCATCTCCCGCTTTCAGTTCGGGAGGCAGACACCATCTGTACGTTTAAGAGTAGGCTTAAAACCTTCCTTTTTGATAAAGCTTATAGTTAGAGCTGGTCCAGGCTTGTCCTAGACCTGCTCTTAGTTAGGCTGCTATAGGTTTAGAAGGTCGGGGGACACATGACACACGGAGCTTCTCTTTCCAGCTTCTCCTTCCTCTTCTCAATCTTTATCACATCAAAGTAATTCATATCCCATCAATACATGTTACTGACTTGACTTCTTCCCCGGAGTCCCTTTGCCTTATCGTCCGCAGATCCAGGGCCGCAGCTGTGGCCACATCATGGATTAGGATCTGGGGATCACGTATCAGAGATCGTAATGGTGGATCCAGTATGGCGGATTCTGCATCGTGCTGGCTGATCGTGATAACAAAGGCAGATCCTTTATCGTGTTGGCATCAGATACTGGTAGTGGACCACGACCGAGGTGGCAGCTGATGATGGATCCTAATGGCGGCAGTGGACAATAACTGTGGACTATAGTGGCATCCGATCTTGATGGTGGATCATGATCTTGCTGGCTGCTGACCATGGACTATGATTGCAGCAGGACTGCTCGATACATAGTATTTCTCCTCAGACACTTGACCATTAATGACATTAATCCACCAATTCACTGACCTTCAGTTATACTTCAAAATGTTTACCCTAATCAATGCTGCTAAAACCTTTATCTTGTTGATGTTCTACTTTACACTTGACATCCATTGCACTTCTGTCCGTCCTGGGAGAGGGATCCCTCACATGTGGCTCTCTCTGAGGTTTCTACGTTCTTTTTTTTCCCTGTTAAAAGGGTTTTTAAGTAGTTTTTCCTTACTCTTGTTGAGGGTTAAGGGCAGAGGATGTCACACCATGTTAAAGCCCTATGAGACAAATTGTGATTTGTGAATATGGGCTATACAAATAAAATTTGATTGATTGATTGATATATACACACACATTTATATCCAGAGGAGGAGCTGGCTATGAACAGGTGGGTAAATGGTACTTGGCTACATAATTACTTGGCACTTATCTTCTTTAACCGCCATGAATATCTGCATGTGAAAGTCTGTGTGGTCCCACAATAGACATGGGCCACACAGCCTCTACAAATGAATGGCTGATTAACACTCCGGCCGCAGTTTCTTAGGGATCCTTAAGAAGCCGCAATTTTATTCCTTTTGTTATAATTTTCTATTCAGATACGGAGCTGTTTCTTTGGCTGTGAGGTACCAGGGGTTGTTCCCGTGCAGCTGCTCTGACGAGAAGAAGAACTCGATAAACAAGATCAGATTGCACAGACAGACAGGGAATGAGCTGTTACTATGGCAACCCCACTACACCACTTCCCCCCAGAATCAAGATCCCTCACTCTAGATGCAGGTGATACAGGGGGGAGTCTGATCCAGCAACAAGGTGACAGACAGACACTTGGGTAATCCAGAGTGGATGTCACGACCTGATGGTATCTATACTGTACATTCCTACCCTTTGAGAAGTGTGATGGCTGTCAAAAGAAGCATCTAATGGTGAGAAAAGTGGAAGAAAACATGATCAGAGGAAGACGTGCAAGTATATTTTATGCATTGAAAGGCAAATGATGTGCAGACTCTAGGCAATGCTACGCATGTTTGAAAGCACAGCAACGCAGGGACAGACATCTCAGATCTCTGTCGCCACGAGTACATCCATACATTATATCTGCCTGCATTAGCTACTGGAACAGAGACACTCAACATGCCTTCCTTGGATGTGAGCCGTCCAATCAATTTTTTTGCCAATGCAATTTCTGTACTTATGACCCTGTGCCTCTTCATTTCATTATTGCGTGAACATTTTCCCCCTCTCATTCAGTTTCACTCCAAAAACCTCCCCTTGTTGCCTGTCCTGTCACAAACCAGTCTTTCAAACATTATCGGAGACAGCTCAGAATCAATAAATGAGGTGTGCACCATGTTGATGTCACTGGTGCTGGCTGCAGACACAACTAAGTGTCAGTAATGCACTGATAGGCATGGAGGCCCATATAGACGATGGGATTATATGTCGTCTGTAATGAGAACCTGAGTTAATGATGTGTTCCGATGCTTGCAAGCTTCCTATGGCTTGATTTGTCGATGGTCATGGCAGTCAAATGGTGCTTGAATGTAAAAAATATCGGCTTTTATTTGTCACAGCCTTAAAAGAATGTAAGAGAACATTTCACAAAGCGGTAGGTATGTAGCTGCAGCATTATGGGTAACACTGGATGATCAAAGTCATATTTACGTCAAAGCACAGAATGGGGAATAGAATATAGGCTCAATATTGCCCAGTGGAGGCGACGGGAAACATGCATCATGCTTTCTGTCGACATACTTGGGTTCTATTGAAATCAGGCATGTGCAACTGTGTGGCATTAAGAGCTGGAGCGAGCTCCCGCCTGCTCGCCATAGTTTAGAGTGAATAGATGTGACGCTGAGGCCGTCTTTACACTGACGACCAACTGTGTAGCACGGACGGATCATCAGTCAACCCCCCCTCCCTCCTACAGGGCGCCATTGCTTTCCCTTACTCCCTCCTCGCCTCTAGAAGAATGCACAAATGGGAATAAAAAGAACTGGGAGCCCAAATAAATGCGGATCCTGGTGCCAGATCATTTCTAATGCAGGATGTTTGATCGACGAGAAGGAAAAACACACGCACAAGGTGAAAGAGAAGAGTTTAGACTATATCACATTTAATACCCGGGGGATGGCTACCTGAGGAAACCACTGCTTACAGAATATCAAGAGGTACAATGTGAGAAAGCTGGTGGGAAGGCAAGTGATACAAGCCATTTTCAATAAAGTCCCTTTGAATATTAAAAATATATACATTAAAAGGATATATAAATATATAATATCGCCACAAGCTTTCCGTTTTTACGCATTCAGAGGAGTCTTCAGTGCAAGTAGGGGATGACTGGAAATATGTAGTTTTGTTTAAACAACAAGACCTTGATTTCAAACAGCGGTAGACAACATCGGGCTCCTCATTTCTGAAAATTCCATTATGTCGGCTGAAATTTGTCCCTGGTAGATTTTAGCAGCTGCAGTCAGCTAGCTAATTGTGCTAGCTTTAGCATTGTGAGCTCATTAAAATGCAGACCTTTTAGCTCTTGTATTTCAATATAGACCGAGTTAGTCCAGTTGTTATATAGGAAGAATATAATTATAACTGATTCTTGTTGTTCTGGGTTTGTACCCTCATGGTTGAATGCACTTATTGTAAGTCGCTTTGGATAAAAGCGTCAGCTAAATGAAATGTAATGTAATGTGGAATAAATGGGTGTATTCTATGCTTTATTGTATGTATTTCTATGTTTTACTTTTACAAAAGAAACATTTACTTAATTTCTTTAAAGATTTCCATTGGTGAATGTAACCATCTCTGAAAACCAGTCTTATTGGAATTGCAGGAGTGTGAACTTCCCCACATCCATCCTCTTGGTCTTTCTTGGAGGTAACAAGTCTCAATTCAGCAGCTACATTCTTCAAAGGCTGCATTTGAAGATGTATTCCTTCACAGCGGCGTGACGCTGTCCAATTTTCAAGGCTCCATCAAATGTGTCCTTCCATTGCCAAGAAACGATGGATCCTTCCCTGCCCAACCTATCCCAGGATTCAGTGGGCGTTGGTGATGAAGAGGTAATGGCCCCAGCAAGTGACGAGATGTCCGATGATTGAGTGTTGAAAAAACCAAGGGCATTAAAACTTTCTCGTCGTGTCACACTTCAGCTCTGTTGCGAGGCAGCAATAAGGGCGGGTCGAGCTGGTGACACCAATCACTGAAGGCAAGACCATCCCATTTTGCTTCCGCCTTTGAGACACAGATACAATGCTGGAGGTCGGTAGTTAGCCAGATATGCTAACATTGGAACCACACATTAGAATGGGCATGCACACAGTTTAATTCAACCCTCAGATTAAGGCTCTTCAATGTTTTGGTAAAAAAGGAACCGTCATCTGAACACTTTAAAGGGAAAGTTGAAATCGTACATGGACTCCATGGATGTATTAGCCCATAGGAACTGCACTCCAAATTGGAGCCCATTCACTTGAATGAAAATTGCTCACACATCAGCCAAAAAACTTTTCTTACCTCCAGATTTACTTCTGTGTTGTGCAGCCTGTGCTCATCAGTGGGAAATTGCAGTTTAGGGAGAGAACTTCACAGAAAAGTCGAAGCAGTTTTAAACTTTGGTGAGATTCATTTTTCACCATCCAACTGCTAAAGGGGCTACTCCAGAACTGTATTATTGACTTCCATACAGTTGGGCAAGATTTCAATATGGAAATAAAAAATCTAAGCAACAGATATCCTGATTTATAGTCTCTAGTGTGGGTCAAGCTGCAATACCACTGGATCCTACACTTCATAAATGGGACTAATACATATATGTCATTGGAGCCTCCCTGCATGGTACGTCTTTCAAAGACCACATTTCTTGGTTGCAAAATAGGTTTGCATAAATTTGTAATCTCAAACCTAAACTGAGATCAGCTTGATTTAACAAATGTCCTTGAGCCTTCACATGCTAAGTTGCTATATAGTTGCTAAGTAAAACTGGTACAATGTCCTTTTAAATGTGTGAGTTGTTGTTGACTCATTTACCTTATACAGTATATGATCAAACTCTCCCTAAAGGGCATTTCTGATTATTTGTTTCTGGCAGATCTACTGAGATGAGCAGCAACACTGAGGAAATGAACCATGAAGCCAAAAGAAACAGTAGAACAATCATTTGGCTGATTATTTAAACCCTGGATGAATACTGTGATTGTGTAGAAACATGTAGTACAAATGTAGTTTCATGGTAAGGAAATAAAAAATAAACATGAACTGAACTTTGCCCTTTTAGTTTGTAATCAGGCAGCTGTCACATATTTTACTGTAACATAGAGAAAATTACAAATAATGAAAGATCTGTCGGTTTCCTTTGCTGCTTTACATTGTTAATGTTCATTTTCATGACCATTATGGATTTATAGGATTTTATTTAAAACTAGGAGTCCTAAAACAGGCCAGTTAATGTATGTATGTAGCCTACTCAAGCTTGAAAGGATCATTCCTTTGCATCCAGATTCATATTTATACTGACTATACTACTAAATATTTATCATCTTCAAGGTGGGAAAACTATTTTGAAAACCTAATACATCAAACTGTACAAAATTGCAGCCCACTTTTTTCCTCCTGACATTTGCAATAAAAATAATCACATCTTGGCATTTGGAAATGTGAATCTTAACTCCCCCTTTAGATCTACTGTGGGAGAACTGCTCGGCGAATGCTTTTCTATCCTCTTTTGGCTCAGGCAGTCTGACACTGAATGTCTGAGCCACTAAACGGAAGCAGCCAACACTGCGTGCACACTGAGTTCGGTGCTGAGGCCTCTGGAAACAACATTCACTTCCTCTGCTGGAGAAGACCAGATTACTGGCTTGTAAACTTAATTTATATGTAATTTCCCAGTTGTCTCCAGGAAAATATTAGCACCAGTAGAGGCTGCCTTTGTATTATCCCACTTTAAATTAAAATCAATAGGTCCTGCCCATATGGAATCTATAAATAAAGAAATGTAAGGTTAAAGTCAATATAACTCACATCAAATAAGTCACAATATTAAAGGCCTTTTATACTCGATACAAAGCTGTGTGCAAACAAACAGAAAGATCCACACACACACACACACACACACACACACACACACACACACACACACACACACACACACACACACACACACACACACACACACACACACACACACACACACACACACACACACACAAGTTTATTCAAAAATTAAAAAAATTCTAATTCAAAGTTGAAACTTTATTTATTTTAATTGAGGTAAATTAAGAAAAATATACATTATGAGCACTGATCATCACAAGCTGGCTAAACTCAAAATCCTAGACTTCAGCGAAGGAACCCAGGACACAGACAGAGTTAGAATGAATAACAAAAAGGTTTGGAAGTGACGGTGGATGGAGGTGAGGAATACAGGCTGAAGGCTGAGGGAAACTAGTGGCTGGGAAAAACCTGGGCCGAGCAGGGATGAAGGCAGCGTTGTGACTGATCGGCATGAGCAGGGTGATGAGCAGGAAAAACATGCTGGCGTGAGATGATGCTGTGGCACAGAGAGACGAGGACTCGTTCAATGATAAAAAAAACACGAGTCAAAGCTCAGAGAGTGGCGTGAGAGCGTGATTGAGCACGCTGGCTTAAACACCGGTCCGGTGCCAAATGGATGAAGAAGCAGGTTTGATGTGCTGCGAGTGAGACGCCCCACAACACATACACTCACCTCCATATACATAGAGGGATCAGTGGTGGTTCTAGTGAGCAGCTGGTTGAATATTCTCACACTCAGTCCGTTGTTTGTGATCAGAAACAATAAATATTTGATTGCCTCTCTTCGGACACTGCAACACTTTGGGTCGTTTCAATATATACCACAAAGGTTGGGCACACTCCAAATGTAGGAGTGGCTGGTTTGACCACAGAGGAATAACGGCTGGGCTGACTGCCTACCACCATCCCCCCTTCCCCTTCCCCTGACTGTGAGTCTCCAGCCATCTTGCCTTGCCTTTCACATATGAAGAGCCCAGCAGGAGATTGTTTGGATCAGACATGTTCACAAAAGGAACATTTCTGGAACAATCAGACGAGGGGTGGCGTCTGGGTGAGTAATCCAGGAGGCACGACATAAAGTATAAATTCTGCTGCGGAGATCAGGTTTTTTTTTGTCTACAGCATATCATCACCGCCATCTGGCCTCATCATCAAAAGCTCTTGAATCTTGTTGCTTTTCCAAGTCTCTGACATCTATGGTTCCTCTTTTTTCATCCTAAGATATTTTTATTCTCTTAGTTTCTTCAGTTTTGCCTCCATGTAAGAAACGTCATTAACGTGGCGACCTGCTCGTGGTGAATCTGCTCACTCGGACATTGAAGGCTCATTCGGACATTATCCAGAGATGTTTACTAGGGGGTTGGCAGGAGAAACTCTGAAGATTTTCAAGAGCCTGTGACTTGGACTTTGTGTTCTCACATTCAGGCCCTCCAGAGAATGTAAGGAGATTATCCGGAGTTCAGTGCGTTTCTGAAAGCAGCTTTTTTCAGCAGGTATCTGTCATGCTCACAAACTAGAACTAGGGCGCCCACTTCGACAAGGTTCATTGAACTCCACATGCAAAACATGATTTTTGTAAAGTTCCAATGAGTGGTAGAAAATCGATTGTGAGAATGCAGCTTTCTGCTGTGGCTAGATTCCACTGGGTGGTTGCCCATGTTGCTCATATTTAAATCTGCTACTGTGACAAAGAGGTTAAACCTAAATAGCTGGACTCAAAAGGGCATAAGAAAAAGCCATAGGTGCAATATTGAAATATCCATATAAACTGGTTATGTAGTAAATGTAAATTACCCTCTTTAGCTGCCAACTGTTCCCTTGTGTTCATTTTTTTTTTTATTGTTGACAGGAGGCGTGTCACTTTTACTAGTACTTTTTTCTCTGAAAACAGCTGCCTCCTGCATCTGGATCCTACTACACATATAAAGACATTGAATATTGCAGCTATAATCTCTCTTTTTAAATGATCTTTTTGGGGAAAACATGAAAAAAAAAAGACTGTTTGAATGAAATCAAACAGTAAAAAGGACTATAAAAAGGAATACGTTTGTGTTTATGAGAGAAGAAATAATGAACTGGTTGGTAAAAGATAATATCATGGCTGGGCGATAAAACAATTACATAATATAGCATATTATATACGGGTATAATATAATATAGATACAGTTATACTGTATTCAGTTGGCATAAAATAATGGTGTACCCACAAGCAGACAATAAAACCTAGTAATGAGGCATTAGACTCTCCAGTGTGTTTGAATAGAATTTTGCATAAACTGTGTATTTGAAACACAATGTCAAGAGGCACCGATCCCCACATTTTACCCTCCAGAAAAAGCTGCTCTTCATTGCGTTGAGTTCAGTTCATTTTTGTCACTTGAGTTCAAAACAATGGCCCTTGAAAATGCCTTGAGTATTCTTTTATTTTAGAGTTAAACAGTTTCAATAGCTCCCATGAGCAGATTCCTGACATCATAACTCCAAGGAAAGAGTCCTTCAGAGAGCGGGGGAGGGGGGACCACCCACGAGCCGTCATAATAGGTTATGTTCTGTTTTACAAATGTAGAAAAGATGCTGAACGAGGGGCCGCACTATAAAAACCGCACTCAGCAGAGTTGTTTCTCCTCCCTGAAGCTGTTTCCCTGTATCATTTAGCAAGCTGCACTGAGATTTGCTTTTCTAAACTTAGAGAAGTGCGTGCTCTGCAGCTAAAGGCACCGACCTGACCTGAACCCCCTACATGTCGTCTTTTTTTTTTTTTTTTACATGGATTTAAAGCGTCGGTCCAAGTGCCGCAGCATTTTCACTTACTGCACACTGTTCTCAGGAGTCTCTCCCAGGAGCTCCAGCTTCCATTCTGCTCCTTTCTGCGACTTCAGTGACAGAGTTGTGATCCATGTGAGTGCAACAGCAGCCAGACTCTTCATGAAAGACAGAGTGAGATATGTCTAACAGTGAAGAGGAGCTGTAAATGCAGCTCCATCTACCAATAACAAAAGGTGCAACACACACGCCGTCTCCGAATCTGCGTTTGGTGTTTGAAGCGATCATTTGAAGGAAAGAAAACAACCCACAGCCTGTAAACCTCCCTGGTTTGTATTTGCTGGAATTTCACAGTGAAATTTTGTTGCTCAGGTAAAGTTTTTGCTCCTTTTTTCTGTCTCGGAGGCAGAGTTAACTTTTCATGACTTTTCTTACAGCCTGTTGGTGCAGGAAATACTTTTAAGGACCATCTGAAATAGTGAGGGCCTTGGAAAAAGCATACTATCAAGCTATTATACTTTGTGTATGTACTATTTTTTTCTGAATACAAAAAGACATGTTCTCCAGAGGAAAGAAAATCTGAGGAAAGGCAGTAAAAGTGCAGACATCGTTTTTCTACTGTTTTTAAAAAGGTCAAGGCTCTTTTCAGTAAGGTTGAAAGGATCAGGTTAGGGAAGTAAAATGAAGCCGGCGCATTTCAATTTGAGCCCAATTTCTGACTCAAATGAATTTCTGACTTGTCACAAACCTTGGCTCTCGTACAGTTGAAGCATAGTCACAAGTCGATTTCCCCCAAATCAGCACATTTTCCCTTATCGGTCTGCACAAAATGGCAAGACACAATATACTTGGAAATGTAGTTTATGGCTAGAAGCAGTTGCACATCAAGAAAGAGGGAGATGAAAAGGTTTTTAATCAGAGTGTAGATAATAATCAGTTAACAATATAATAGCCTCACAGGTTGCCAAACAAAATTCCGACGTCTTCCAAGCCACCTGCGTATCCATATGCCGACGCCTCTTTTTGTGGACGTTCCCACACAGATTGGCTCATATAATCAAGGCAGCAGGTTTCTCCCTTGTTTGCATTGATAGCAAACAAACTTAAACTTCTTCTCCTTTGACAAAATCACTGAGCAACCACAGACACACAAAAAAAACTAAAAAACATGCAACATGCATCGAAAATGTTTTCAGAAAAGCTGACAACAAAATGATTCCCCAAAAAACCTGCAAAAATTCTGCAGGAACTGGATAATGAAGTCAGTAAGTGTTATCTGAAACACAGCAACGCGGGTAATGGAAGTGTGTGTGTGGCATCTTTAAACATTTGTCAGTGAGTATTCCACAGAGCTTGAAAAAAATAACAGGCACTGACCACGCTAAGGTCACAGCCCTGAAGGAGACGGCCCCTCGCTCTCCTCGGTCACAGCTGGTGTGGCTCCACCGCCGTTCACACACCGATGATCATCCACTCTGGGTCATTGTGCGGAGCCACATCTCTCCCCGGGTCCAGCAGCCCGTCACGGTCGCAGCTGGTCACACCTAGGTGAGTCAGTGCTCTGCGGTGTTGATAAGCGCGCGGCGGCGGCGGCGGCAGGGGTGCTGACGGGGTGAGGTTTCACCGGTGAATTTCACATGGGCTCTAAATTAAGTGGTCGGTGTGATGTGCACAATCATGTCACGCAAGCAGTAAATGCATAATTTACTGCGTTTTGTACGGTGGCCCTGAGAGCTCAAAACTCACTGCAACCTGAGAAAACACAGAAACGACACCGAACAAAACAAAAACAAACGAACTATGAGAACATCGATACGAAACACACGTGCAGCAATGTAAAGTAAAGTGAGACGACACAACCACATATAGAAACACAACAAAAATATAGAAAACCCTCCAGAACTACTGAGGCTACAGCAATGCTGCAGGTAACAAGAAATGTTCTAGGGGACGCAAAACTGTGATGAGCGCGGCGGGGACATGCTTGCTGTTGCCATGGTGACTCATGGAGCGCCTGCAGTTGAATTTCTGTCAGTGGTGATGCTAGAAAAGAACATTACCTTTGATCGTTACTTTGCTATATACGATGTAGAATCCCAAACACTTGCATCCTTGATTTCCGTAGCAAAACAATGTAACATTACTGCCTTACTTAACTGAGGTCAAGATCAACAGGTCAAGTTGACAAACTGCTCCAGAAGGTCTGATACGCCTCTACACTGTATATTTCAAACAGGCCTATTTCAACAGTTTAAATAGAAACTTTTCGCCCTTGTTTGAACGAATGTGTGAATTTCCGATAAAAACCTACCCCCTCTGCTTTACTGCAAGATATGTATCAATTCATTGACGTAAAGGTAGGTGCTCTCTCAGCTGGGTGTGGTGTCAGCCTCCCTGCTCCCTCCATCTTAATCTCTAAATTGATTTCATTACTGGTATAATTGGATGGCTCCGATGACTCTCTGAAGGGATTCATGACAGCTGAAGGGCCGGTGATGATGGCTGATAGTCCATCTTTCTGCAGACTGTTGGAAGATAATTGTTTCCATATAATGTTGGTTCATTTAGGAGAAGAAGCACTACCCTCCATGGAAATAGGAAAAGGTCAAGGTCAAGATAAGGAAGTAGGATCATTTATATAAAGTAAGCAGGTCTTTTAAGCTTTTGAGCACAGGCCAAGGACATTTCAGAGATAGCAACAATGCAAACTGACACAAATGCTGGAGTTAAATCCAAAACTGAATTTCATAGAGTAAAGTAACTGTTTTTTTTTATTGTTGTTCCATTAGCACTGTATTGCATTCTACATGTAACTTTTTGTTTTAACTAGTAAGATTAGAAGTCACACTGAACTGTACAGCTGTACATACAGCAGCAACATCAATGTACTTTAACCCTTAGGGGCACCTTGGTGCCATTTTGGGGCTTTTTCAGTGTAAATCTTTTTGATAACTTTGGCTGTGTTAATTCATATGGCATGACATTTTCCGAAGATGTGTTTTTTGTGGAATTTTAAAATGTCAACCCCTTTGTCCCCATTGAAACTCTTTGAAACTGCTTTTTCTGATCCCACTGCCATAAGAACATAAAATCAAGCATTTCAGATTTTTAATGCTTTCATTTTTTTCACCCATTTTCCCATATTTGGCATTTATGTAAAATAGATACTATTTTGTGGTCTCATTAAAATCAAGTCATTGAAATGGTGAAATAATATCAATTTATATATATATATATATTATCTTATAATAGTTTTAGGGCATAGACATTTTTGTACACAAGGTGCCGAAAGGACTTTTTTTAATGCAGCCCTAACAGTAACTTTACTTCTGGGATGAAGAACTATGAGCTCAATAAAATTATTATAACTTTTGGTGAACTTGGAATAGAAAGAGAGCAAAATAACATCACCCCATAAACTTGAAAATGTAGCTCTGTTACATTTTACCTTTGTGTAAAGCAAGTTGATATGTCAGTGTTTACTGAGACTTCTACAGAAGCAGTGGTGGGAGGGAGACAGGTTGGGCTGTCCCATCTGTGTGTGTCTGAGGAAGCGAGAGTGAGTGAGGGACATTTTTTCCATTGCATCATCATCCCCTGCTACTCCTGATTTCCATGCACCTTTGGGTGTTCTGTACAGTAACTGCACCTGCATTAAAAAAAAAGTTTTATTTTGTGAACTTACTACCTGAAGTAACAAGGAGACCTTTGTGTACTTGTGTGTGTTCTAATATGACAAATGTATTTTTGGGGTATTAATCATATTATTGCTATACTGATGCAGATTTTTACCATTATTAAATTATATAAGATATCTGCATTATATTTGATATTAAAATTTAAGGTGTCAAGCTCTACACTCCTGTGACTAACCCTCTCCAGTGCTCTTGTATGCAGTGTAGATTGTATATGATAAGTCGTGATATTGAGATGCCAGCTGCCTTCATGAAAACTATAGCGGTGTCTGAATTTGCGTATACTTCCACATTCACACTTTCTATTTTCAGTGCATGGGTGTGTTCATGCTGTAACATATAAGCGCAGTGTAAGTACCCAGTGGTGCACAGAGAGGGAGAAGCCTCTGACGTATTTTCAAATGAGAGACAACGCCAGGAGAGGAAGACACGTTGTTAGCGCTAATGGGAACTTCACTGTCAAAAGATGAAATAGGGGACAACAGGTTGAAGTAAGGTGAGCAAAGCATCCAGCTGATACAAGTTATGGAAGTTTTCTGGAAGCTGGTGAAAGGAGAACTCAGGCAGCAGCTGATGTCTTATGATGAAGGTTTGAATGTGGACTTGATGCATCAAGGAGACCAGAAGGTGGAACAATATACAAACGCTAACAGAGTAACATGAGCAATTAACACCCCCAAGTCTAAAGATGTCTCCCACAGCTTCCCATTATATCTTCCTCTACTTGCGTCACCCATTCCAACAGCACATCCATGACTGGCTAGAATTGCTGTCACTCTCTATGTTACATGTAGGTGTTCACATCCTATTGGATAGTTAAGTCTAAAGTGTGCATTCATAAATCACATGTGTCCTTACGTCTTGCCACTGGTGAAATACGCAAAAGTGTTGAAGTTGGTGCCTCTTTGTCTATGGCATCTGAGTTAGATATGAAGGTCGCGAAGCGTAGACACTACAATGCACTGTTAGTTGGTCCTTTATCTATAACCTGAGCTTGGGTACTGCTTAGAGAGAGAAGGGAGTATCTGTGGTATAAGACAGGCACTATTCTCCTGTACAGATATAATATACAATTTATACATAATATAAAGTGGCATATACAGTAATGTGTGAGGATGGTCAAAGATTCCTCATCAATACATATGCAAGTAACCCATCACACACTACCCTGTCAAAATTCATGCACTGTACCGAGTACATGGGAGTGGGAGAGCATTGGACTGGACCACATGACCTGTGTATGTTGTGGTCTGTCTATTTGATCTTTGTAACATTCTATATTGAAATGAAGCTCAGCGTAAGATCAGTCAGGAAGACATAACCTGCTTATTGATCAGCTGATTGTGGGCGTTCCTAAATGGCCAATCGGATCTGCCACGGTCTCTTTCAGCCAATCATTCAGCACCTGTCAAACTTTAAATCCCCTCTCCTCTCGTCCACGTTCAGCCTTCATTCATTGACCTGCATAACCCACCTCCCCCCCAGTCTCCTCCAGTCTTCAGCAGAATCATCATCACCTCATCCGGATCCCCGACCTCAACTGATTGGGATCATATGTAAAATCCTGTATCGTCTTGGTAGCCGATCATGACGATGGATTGTGGATCATGGTGGCAGCTGATCGCAGACTAAATTCAACAAGACTGCCTGACACAATATACCTATTATACGCGGCATCTATTGCTAGAGGCCAAAGACTAAAACATTCATATTACTGTGTGCACTTGTCAAATAAACATTGTTAAATCGTGAATCAAGTCTCTCCTGATTGAACTAGACCGTGTGCATTTTTAAAAGGCACTTAATAAACTGTCTGGGGACTTGGCCAGTTGTGTGATCCACACACACACACACACACACACACACACACACACACACACACACACACACACACACACACACACACACACACACACACACACACACACACACACACACACACACACACACACACACACACACACACACACACACACACACACACACACACACACCACTGGGAGCAGGGGCATTGCTCTAAATGTGTTTTATTTGAATAATAAGTGAGAAGAGGGTCGAGGTTTTATTTTCCTTTTTGTTTAGAGCTGGACAGGTAAGACCTTTTTAAAATGGGAGTTTTCTTTGTGTTTTATTTCTTTTTTGATTTAACAACCCCCGGGGGCCTTTTCCCCGTCGCCTCTCCTGCTGTAATTTGTAAGACTAAATGATCAGTCCTGCGATAAATAAAGTTTATTCACCATAACCAATCTGCTTTTGTCTTCCTTCTCTTACCCCCAGAGAACTGGGTTGTAACACCCCTATCAATCCATGCTTTATCGATTCCTCCGATTTGAGGGTCACTCGGTTGCTTTGGCTTCCCACAGTGGTTGAAGAAAAAAATACCTCATACTGTTGCGTAGCAGCCATGCAGCAAAGTGCATATATTCATTTGTTTCTGAAAAAAAATTTGTGAGATGTATCATTTAGGTGCTATTAAGTCAAAACCTGCCCCTTCTTTTAGTTTAGCGTAATTTTTGCTGTTTCATAGCACACTATAAAAAATGGTTTGCACCTTAGGTGTATGTCTCCTGTACTGAATCACTATGTTTTTTCCCCTCTGCCTGTTTGTTGGTTTAAGTGTTTGCATTCCACAGTTTTTCTCACCAAACAATAAATGGATCTTGATGAAAAAAACAAAAATCAGGCATATTTAACAAACTTCTATCACTGTGGGGTGCAGCTCAATTTAAGGGGACATTGTAGTTGTCTTATCCGTTCCTTACTGGTTGAAACTGAACAAATGGAACTTTATATTGATTCAGCGTGGAAGTGATATCATATGGAAGTGAATAAGCAAATGTATTAGCAATAGAGAGTTTCTGGTAATTAGACCCTAACCCATTCATGAAGCATAGACCCCTATGAACACAGCAGATAGGGGAGGATCACATGGAGTCTATAGATGCTGGTAGCGGCTGTGGAGTGGAGCAGGCAGGACCCTGATGGGAACCTTTGGGCAAGTGTCCCTCATGGACTTCCTCAGAATATCAATGATACTTAAAGAACAACATCCACTGATTAATTGGTTGGATGAACACAGGCTGAAAGATGAGACAACAATCAATTTCTTTTTGCATGCGTGAAATTACTTGTATTGCTAGACCAATTATCTGCATTGTAAACATTAAACAAGGTGATGAGATCGAACTTGTGTCACACTGTTCACGTCACAGGGAGTGTCGTGGCTGTAGAGCAGCAACATAGGGTACAATCATAAAGGTACGCCTCAAGTATCCATTACTTGGTTCCTGTCATTGAAAAGAATGGGATTGTTTACAAAAGTCACATCACTAGTAAACAGTGAACGTTAGGGAGCCAGGCGGAACGTGAGGCAAGAGATCTTCCTCATTGAACTGTCACTAAATTCTCATTAGATTCTTTCACATTGTTAAAACGGTTTTGTTCCACGGCACTAAACACAAAAACACCAGACTCACAGCAGCTCTGAAATAAACACAGGAGCTTTCATGTCGAAACGATGACTGTCACATGTCTCAAAGTTTCCACAGAGGCTGTTAGTCCGAATGACACAGTTGTTCATTTTCCCAAAAGAGCAGTGAGAGGATTTTGTGTTTTCTGACTATTGGACCACGGCAGAAAGTCACTTTCATGAGCTGAGTGTTGTTAGTCGGGACAATTTAAAGAGAAAATACATGAACATATTGAAATAAGCAAATGTGCCGTTTACAGTTTTAAAAGCTTGTCCAACACAGTGGGACTTTGTGTTCCTTAAGATGTTCTTATAGACACCAGAGCTCTCACATATCACCTCTTCCATTTCTTCCTTCCAACAAGAGCTGGTGATTATTCACAGCACGTTGTCCTTCTGTGACGCAGAATATCAACTCTCCTGAACTCACAGATGGAACTCACCTCTGCCTACAGTGGAAGTGGTTCAATTAAATGACTGAATAATCACAATGTACAATTTGTTCCTTCATATTGCATATCGTAAATTGTATTCAATTCATCTTTGATATTTCCAAGGGTGGTTTATTCTGTCAGATGGCTTACTTTCAAAAACCTTTGTATTACCTTTAATCTGGCAGCTTCTGTCCAGAGCAACTTATTTATACCATCAGGGAAAAAAAGAAACAAGAGATGTCATGTTTTTTTCTTGAGTTTGAGAAAGGTCTGGCAAAATGATAAACGACTTGCACGCCCGCGCAAATGTTTTAGAACACTTTCATTCCAGTTATATCAACTTTCAACATTTCTACAGCAACATTAATCGGCAGCTTTTGTCTGAAGCAGTTTATATCCTATGTACCATCAGGAAAGAAGGAACAAGAGTTACATGTCATCAAAAATGTGAAATGCACCCATGCAATAAAGGTGCGTTTTAAAGATCTATGGTGCATTTAAGAAAAAGATATTAAGTGAGATCTATATAGGGAGTCAGGGTGCAGTCAGAAAAAGCATGAATTCAGTGCCATTCGTTAACTAAAAGGGCCTCCACTGAAATGAATGAATGTGACGTCCTCTGTGAGTGTAATGGTGAATATTTCTCTCGTACAACAACCCTGTGTAAAGATCAAGGTCTAGTTTCTCCAGAGGAGGTGCATTTCTGGACAGTGGGTGGAAGTGGATTGTCCATCATTATATTCAGTCTATGTTCTTGACACAGGGGAACGAGGATGAGGGGCGTAACGACAATTTCTTGACCCTAGACTTTCTCGACTGTATCATGGCTCTTAAGTTGTGCTTGAAGTTGAAAATACGGACCTTTTCTTCCATATGAACTTTTGTATTTTCTTCATAATCAGTTAAGGGGGTTCAACTGCTTTCCACAAATTCCTGCCACAACAGAGCAACATTAACGCTCCCCACAGATATTGTACAAAACACAGCTGCGTTATATAAAATGACCAAAAAAAAAATCTATTTTTAGAGGAGCAGATCAGCTATAGTTCACTTGATTATTGGATTTTTGACAGAATTGAGGACAAGTGTAAAATTGAGAGAGCTATTTTTTCAAACTGTACCAGGGTAATTTTAACCATCTGCTCACAGTCTGTGTCTTGATTGTCATAAATGAAATTAGGGGAACAGAACAACAGAGAGGCTTATCATCAGTCTGAAAGACATTTATCCCACAGCGTTTCCATTATGTGAAGGCAGTGTGTCCCTGGTACATATCAAGTGCTATATTCAAAACATGGCAGCGCTGATCGAGGGCTTTATCTCACACAACAGACTGAGAACGAAAATGGAATCTAACCAAACAAATAATCCACTTCAGCAGGGTTCTGTCACCCCTTTAAAACTGCCTAATATCACATTGCATGTCACTTTATACTTACAATTATTTATATTGGATTACATATTAATATCATTAGGGGGAAGTGCTCATTAAAGTTGATGTTAATGCATTTATTGTGCATTAGCCAGCTCGCTGTGGGAGGAAATTTAAATGGCTGTGAAGGAAGACAAACAGTGGATTCAAATTCAGAAAGTAACAATTAGATTGTGAGGGTCTTTGCTGACTGAGCTCACAAATCAAGTCTTTGACTTTTCTTTGTCTCGTCAGAGGTGATTTAAAAAAAAAAAAACTGTAATCTGTGCATGGCGTCTGTAAACAGCTGCTGCTGGGAGACTGTAGAGCACAGGTGTTCAATTAAAATACACAGAGGTCCAGATAGAGAAGGTTCACTCAAGCAAAAGGTCCTGAACATCATCATGTTTAACTGATTCACTGCCATATAGACTGAAGTAATAACATCTGTGTGTAGTCAACACCTGACTGTCTAATCAAAGAAAGTTTGATGAAATAATCCCTTAATAATATTTATTGTCACTTTTTACTTTTCACATTGAACTAGAGGGACTATAAATAAGTACTCAATAAAAATATGAATGCACAAAGCTTTTTCGAGAATCTACATCTTTTCCTCTTTATGTTAACTCACAAGTACTATATACAAAATGTACACTACATTTGCGATTACAATGTGAATCCCTTTCACCAGGTAAGGAGCTTAATGTGCAGGAACAAGACCACAAACACAAAGTTTAAAGCAAGATGCAAGAGACGCAACAGCACCAGCAAGGATGTGGTGATCAGACCGGTGCTTATATACTCCAGGTCATTGACAAGATGATTAGAGGATGAGGAACAGGCGAGTGGGCGAGAAGGTGGGAGGAGCAGGAACCAGAGGTGACGCCCAGTAAGCACAGACAGAGACACACACACACACACACACACACTTCTCGATCAATTAAACTACAGGCCTGTATAACAAAAGATTGACCTCTACCAGGTATTATCACAAATGTATCTCTTCTACATAAAAATTATTAATTTAATATGATAATCTTTTGTTTAGGTTTTTTATTTTGTTTTCACTTGAGACTATTAGAGAAAAGTCTGGCAAGTTTACTTGACAATTTCTTCAACTTACACAAAAGTGTTGGAACAACTTTACTTTTTATTTTCCAGCTTTTATTGAAATTTAAACAAGTCAAGCCCAGCTTTCAAGTTACACCTTTCCAGCAGTAATTGAAATAAATGAAGCCCTGAATGTTAATGCAAACAATTCATACAGGTACCCCAACTTTGGGCGATGACCCTCTGTACAAAGGTAATGTTGGAACACTACAACCCCTCTGACGCATTATCAGGACAAGTCTGTACTGCACAAAGTATTACTGTATGTTGAAGTTTAGCAGTTTACTGAGGAAAAAGACAAGTAGGAGAGGACGACAGTCTGGTTGGTCAGTGGCTCATCCTACAGCAAAAATAATGAGCCAAAACATGAGAAGAAAAGAGGCAGATGGCAGATTCACATGTTGAAGAGCAGCTCAGTCTCCAGATCCTCCTGGAGCCGAACTGGACAGAAGGTGAAAGCAAACTACGACATTTGTGGGAATTTCTTCAGCAGTGTTGGCACAGAAAACTTTTCGAACAACATTTGGTTTCCATCATAGAAAAATAACCCACGGGACTGTTCATCTGCTGGACATTAAATATTGTGTAAATGTTCCCCAGTAATTTATATGTCAGATATTACGGAACTGGAGGCTCTAGTTTAGAAATGTTGCATACAACAAAGAAATGAGGGGGCGGCACGGTGGGGCAGCGGGTAGCGCTGTTGCCTGACAGAAAGATTTGTCAAGATCCACAGTCCAAAGACATGCAGATTGGGGGATACATATACGGGAGAATCTAAATTGGCCATAGGCCTGAATGTGAATGGTTGTTTGTCTCTGTATTGGTCCCTGTGATACGGTGACTACCTGCAGGTTGTACCCCGCCTCTCGCCCATTGTCAGCTGGGATTGCTCCCTCCGTGAACCTTACAGGAAATAGATAATGGATGGACAGTGAAATAATATGCTTCTAAGTTTAAAGGAAGATTCTGACAGATATGTTCTTTACAAACACTGAGCCACCAGCTGCTTGCCTGACATTGATATGATGCCATCACTTAGACTGTTTATGTAAAAATAACCACGAGATTTGTGGTCTACGTGACATCTCTCAAAAAATGAAATTATGTAAATTCCGTCCTCTGTCATTTACACACAACATCCAATGAGCTACCAGCTTGCTATTAAGATTGAATTTAAATAATATCCCTCATTATAAAATACAGCTGAAGCCATGGTTCCCTCCTGGTTAATCCCAGGGATAGGGTTTCTGAAAAGGCAAATGAGGTGTCATTAACAAGGCAACAAATGGAAGCACAAAGCCCAATGCACGGCTCGCTGAAACACCGACACCTCCTCTCCGAGGGAAAATACCTCAACAACACTAAACCGCCGCGTGGATTATGGATATCAGTTTTTCCTGTGAACTCCACCGGATCTCTAATGCAAGATTTCCTTTGGGAAATGCACGCCTTTGTGTCTGTGGTTGTTGATGAGTAGCGTACAGCTGCTGGAAATGTGCCTTGCACAAAAAGGGCTGTCATAGTTAATACGGTGCTGCACGTCAGCAGGTTGGGGGCTTTGGGGGATAAGCCTCCGCAGAAGCATGTGTTTTTACCGTGCCTATTTATCCTAATGGCTCGAACCCCCGGGGGGGGAGGGGGAATTGAAAGGGTTTCCCCCACAGCAGCTACAGCTCCGGGGAGGATGTCAGCCGTGACACCAATGGGTGAGGAATTTAGTGCTTAGAACAGGATAGACAGGCAGTTAACACCAGGTCAGGTACGGTGCCAGTGTGGTAAACAGTTTGAAATAAATGATCCCCAGGGTGTGATGGTGGCAAAGTGTTGTATTCACAGGATGTGTGCAGCCACATACCAATTATCACATATGACTAGATACATCAGTATTTATGGGCTAATATGTGCATGTTTGGATTTTCTTATCACGCTCACATTGTGTGACATGTCAGGGGTTCAGTCAGATGAGGCAGACTCATCTCCGTGCTGATTTTACTATTACAGCTGCAGGAGGCGGCCTTGTACCTTCCCGTCTCCACGCAGCAGAGGTAACTGTCTGAAAAATGTGAACTGTAATGGCCGTGTATCCTGTGAAGTGACGTCTGTAAACTGCACACAGCGGAGCCATCACATATCAAGGCCAGTCTGTGACGCATCTCAGAGGACTCGAGAAGGACAACACAGAGCTGTAGTTGCTTTGTCTTTACTTCTTAGGGACGTTGGTAAAAATTGACAGGAAATAGGAAGAGAGAGAGAGAGAGAGAGAGAGAGAAAGCAGAGGACATTGTGACTGCCACGTCGAACACCTAGAGGACACATGGATGACCACTCAGTGATTCTTAAACTTGAATTCCAACTCTTATGTGAGGAAAGATTGGAGCCTTGATGACTCCTAAATTTGCGTCTCCACTGCAGCCTCCAGTAACATTATCGTTATGCATAATGTCACATTGCACAAGTGGATTTTCTTGTTTTAGCCCAATAACTGATATTTGAGACCAGGGATTTTCTGACTCATTTGGTTATTTCCCAGATTAGTTTCCGATTAGATGATTATGGCTAATTGTCATACTTAATGTTTTGCCACCTGCATCTGTTCTGTTAAAACAGAACAGTTCTGTTAAAGCTGTTACCATTATTAAAGCTGTTTTTGGTTTATTCAAGGACTCCAAAAGATTGCCCATTGTTTCATAGGCTGTATATAAAGGTGGGTGACATGAATGCTACCCAAGGGTGAAGCCAAATCACAGAGATCGCCCTCTGGTGGCTGGCCGCAGTATAGGTCATAAGCCCCACCTCGTCCATGTTAGTGAGTTACATTTAGTCAAGTGCGTGTATTGGTGGGCCTTCGATAACGTGGCCCCATCCCCGACTACAACTCTGCGTTGTCCATCTTATAAGTCTGTGATGCACATTTGCAAGTCCATTAATTCCTATGAGAACATCTCTGATCACTGATGTGTTTGCAAATAGTATATTGCAGGTATAGAAGAATCTTCTCTAGACCCGTTTCAAGTGCTGGCAGCACATCAACCCGACCCTCATCCATCTTAACTGGATCAGAGTAAAGTCTGAGATCACCTACAAACTCCTCCTCCTCAGGTACAAATCCCTCCATGGCCTCGCTCTGCAGTACATATCCGACCTGCATCGACATTACACCCCGTCCAGGAACCTGAAATCCTCTGACCGCAGTCTGCTCACCAACCCCAACACCAGATTGCTGACTTTTGGGGACAGATCTTTCAGCGTGGCAGCCCCCACCCCCTGGAAGGCTTTGCCATCGGAGATTCACAATGCCACATCCATCTGGACATTCATAAAACTACCCAAAACTCATCTTTTTAAAAATGCATATGACCTGACTTAATGCAGTCTGTCCAAAATCACTTTCACTTCTGGGCATTACCTTGTCTTCTTCTTTGTTGCCTTAAATATGTCCTTGTCTCTGTAAATGTAAAGCGTCAATTAAAGGCAATATACAAATTTAAATAAATTTTACTATTATTATCTTGAAACCAAGGGAAGATTCTCTTCAAACTAAATTTCCTTGGAGACAAAGAAGTTGGACATTACTGGCTCCGTTCACCCCCAAAAATACAATCTTGACTTGCGTTGTGCACACTCTATATCACACAATGTCAAATTCTGAGTCCTCAACAACATGCTAAACATACAAAACTATATTTTCATGGTTTTAGTTCAATAAAACCTTCATTTATAAAGCAAACCTGATAGGTAATTTTAGTTAAAAAAGAATCAGGGGAGAATGACAATTTAATTAGAATAAGGAGAGATTAAGTATCAAATGGAAGAGATTAAAGATAACATACAAAATGCTGACGTGTTTGGCCTTCTGTAAAGACCCTCAGGGTTCCCCATTATCATGTGTACTCATCCTAAAGAGATGTGCAGCTTCTGAAGAAGCTCTGGAAAGCATTAGCATGATGTTACCCACAATCCACTGCACCCGTGCAGCAAAGGCAGAGGGTTTGTTCTAAAAGCACACAATCACAAAAAATGAATGAATGATAAAAATAACGAATAAATGCTAAGAATTCAATAAGATTCCGAATTTACTCCAAAAAAAAAGACTCATTGCCTTTCATTCAATCTGCCATGAGCTGGACAGCTGGAGGCTGCAGAGGCTAAACTTACTGCGTGTATCTGTATTTTCCTGCTTGGAAAGAGTCTCTTTTGCCCACTCCCCTCCCACACATACACACACACACACACACACTTATACACAAACCTTGAAGTGAGCATAATTCAGAAAAACATCCGCCACCGAACTTTAATTCCTAACACAACAAAACAAAGCTTTTCTTTAAGTGTGATATGTCGGGTCGATGATGATAGACAAAGCACAGTGTCTGCTTTGACATAAAGATCTGTCAACAGGCAGTACACTTAGATAACATTAGAAGACAACTTTGGGTAATTACCTTCTCACCACTGTGCCAGGGATACGAATGTTTTGCCAAAGTCAATATGATTATGGTGATGAAAACACATTTTGCCCGCAGCAGGAAGAATGGATCTGTGAAGAGTATACTGTATTTCTCTTATTTTCCATGCAGCGCAGGAACAAACCAACAAAACAGAATGTCAATAAGGAATTTACGATACTTTAAATTGTGCTCCGAGAGCAACACAACTGCTAAGAAGTCCATGCATCACATGGAGCTAGAAAAAACACGGCCTGAGGCTGGAAAACATATTAACCCATAATAGATCCCAAATAAAGAATGATAACCCGCTTAATGGTGCACACTTTCCTGTGCGTGAGCGGTGGCTGCAGTCTCAGACATCATTTTTAAAACAGGCTTTGTCTTGTGTGTGAGAGCTATGTTGTTTACTGCTGGGCAAAACCAACTATTAAAAAGTTTATGTCATGCTCATGTGTGAGTGGTCTGGTCCTCGTTTTTTTCCTGCTGACATGGAATAAATGGCCATTTCACTTCTGTGTAACTGACATTTAGGTGAACATATAAAAACTTGAACCTGGTTTTACCACCATGACCTTGGCAGGGGCAGATTCAAGGCATTTACACACTACACGCATATTTTTTTATATAACTTTTAATATTTGTTTAACCTCTGTACAATCAATGCGTGATTTTACATCATTGACAGAATTTCTCTCAGTGGCTTTAATTTTTTTGTTTTGATTCTCATAATTTATTTTCACAATAGTGTCACCTTTTAATGTAAATACTACGGCGTGTCAAAATTCACCTCAGAATTATTCACATAGTCTAAGTGACGTTTATTTGCGTTGATGTGCAGAGGCCCTGAGTGATTCTGGGAATAAAAGGGTGATTTATTACTTAAGGATGAAACTATTCTGATTGAGAAAAATATTATTGTAGCTTCTGTGAACACTGAATAATACAACCTTCAAAAGTCAATACAATCAGTCCCTCATTCACTTCGGTATAAGTTTTGATTACATGTGTGGGAGATTCATTAAGCGAGAACTCTACTGTTGCTTTAATTACTAAAACAAATTATAGTGCTGTTTAAGCAAACAAGTGTGAAGTCTATGTTGAATATACAGTGTGTTACTATAGCTGCTTTCAAACATGCACTGAACCCCTTTCCAGACATTTTCCAAAGGATACAGTCCCTTTGGAAAATTGAGAACACAAATGTCCGGGTCAGTTGCTCTGAACATTTTCTGTAAATTTTCCATGTCGGCAAAGATGTCAACTTGGAAAGACAACAAGATTTTTCTCCTCCATTCTCTCACCATGCACCTCCCCTCGCCTGAATGTCCCAGACACTGCCTTTCGTTTTGAACTCGTCTGTATTGGACAATCTGCTCCTTTATTTTTACCAAAATATTTTCTGAAGTTCATGTCTGTAAAGGGCAAATAATAATTTCAATCCACAAAACACCTTGCAGTGTTTGTGGCTGCATTCAAGTGTACACGGGGTAAATCTGATAAATTTCTGGATGGTAAATAAACAGATTTAAAGAAGAGCATAAATTATATAATGTTGTTGATATTGTAGAACCGTAGTGGCCCGGCTTCGATTCCTGTGGCCCTGTGCTGCATGTCTCCCCCACTCTCTGTCTGCCCCCCTTCACAGCTTGCTCTCTGTCTTCTCCGAAAAAATTATATAAAGCCCCAAAAAATAAATAAGTGAAAAATACCACTGCTGATTACAGCTTGTAATCTTAGATAACGGTGATGAAAACCCTGCAGCCCTTTGTGCCACTGCTCATTCCCTGTGTTCTGAAATACCTCAATTCGATGTCTCCATTGTCCACAATGGATGAAAGAAAATGTCACCGCTCTCTCTCAGTCCACCCCAGGTAAAGTAAACTGTGATGCATCCTTCTTTATAAATTTATGTGTTGAACAAAAGGTGATGTGAAAATGGTTTCGGGCTCAGATAGATTTTCAGAACATGGATTCTGAAAAGGTGACACATTTTCAGACGTACAAGTGGCGCCCTGTTTTTCCAACCAATCTGTGAGTGTCAGAGAAATGTGTCTCAACAGATTGAACCGTCTTCAAAGTCTTCACCAGTTGACAGGGATTGATCTTTGTGAATGCGTGGACTTCTTCTCTGGCCTTTATCTTCTAAAGCCCAACAATCTCTCCGAGCTTTGAACACCACAAAGCCGCCTCTGGAGTGTCTATTGCTTCCGGTGAGGTTTTGAAAAAACCCTTTTTCAACTTTTAGTCGCCCGCTGCATCATGAGTCTGTAGTGGCAGCTTTGGGGGAAATCGAAAGTGTCACCGCGTGTTCCTGCAGATTTATTGAGAATGTGTAAAATGCTGCCATGTTGTCCACTACTGGGGTGAAAAATAGGAAGGTGGAAGCGTCCTGGAGAAGATGAATCAGTTTTTGAAAACTGCTGATGTTGGTGATGGTGGTGGAGTAGATTCGGGACAAGACAAATGTGCTGAGGGCACACTGGGAATGATTAGTTACTCCAGAATGTGGATTATATGCCTTATGGGAGCCGTCCCTGTGGATGGTGTGTCAAATTAACTGCCTACTTAGGTTTTAGCACTGTAATGCATTTTGTGAGTCCACTGACCAGTCACTCTTTAATGGATGCTAAGTTTAAAGAACCTGTAATGTTCATTAAACAATCAAATTGTTGCCCAAGTGTAAAAGGAGAGACCTTTTTGTTCAATCTTAAATCATAAATATGTCCTGAGGGTGGTGCCACAGCAGAGGCCACGTTTTTTACATAAATCTTAAAGGTTTGTTTCTTGTTAAGTTGTGGTTTATACTTAATGGTTTATCCCTTTTTCAGCCAGCAGCAGGAAGAGGAGTTTGCCTTGAGTCATGTTCAACGTCACAAATGCACTGACAACTGATGCTCTCTCTCTCACCTCGCTGTCTGTCAAATTAGAGCATCCACCCGGGTGTCATGTTTACATCACCTCTGATCTGAGCTGGAGCCGATAAAAATCTGAAAGTGTAGAGACATTTGACCCAGGAGTGAACACCAATTGACTCCATTCCAATCGCAGACAAAAGCCAGATGTGAGTAGGTGTTAGTGGGTTTTCTGAACCATGGAAATAGGTCTGTGGTAGACACTATGGAGCAGATAGAGTCAGATATCTTCCTCCAGAGGACCCGCAGAGGCCCCGGGTTAGATTCCGACCCACGGCCATTTATGCATGTCCTCCCCCACTATCTCTCTATCCCCCCTTTCACAAGCTTACACTGTCCTATTCATTTAAGGCGATAAAAAGCCACAAAAATACATTTAAAATAAGTTAGTGTGAAGAGCAAAACAGGTGGAACGCATTGGCCAAACTGAAACAGCTATCATCTTAATTTATCTGCATTCAGATAGCTGCACAATACGTCAGTAATAGCTGACAATAGCTATCACCGAAAAAAACTATCACTGTTTGTGTTTTGTGTGGCGAAACGTTTGACTGATGTAATAAAAGAAACTATTCTGTAACAGTGCACAGCGAACGGAAGATGGAGTCTTGACCCTGATATCCGCTGTCTACACCTGAAGCACCAAAATATTGTCTTTTGCCCCAAAGGCTAATTCATTGTCAGCTGATAGCCAATGGGCTTTCAGATCGTATATACACCAGTGACACATTACTTACATTTTTATATTGTAATAATACCATTTCATAATGATGTCATCATTAGTAATGATGTAGATTGTGTCTTTATTAATCCATCAATCAAATATTATTTGTATAGCCCATTTTCACAAATTACAATTTGTCTCATAAGGCTTAACAAGGTGCGACATCCTCTGCGTCTGGAAAACTAGGAAACGAACCCTATTAACAGGGGTAAAAAAGATAGAAGCCTCAGGGAGAGTCACATGTGAAGGATCCCATCCCCAGGACGGACAGAAGTGCAATAGATTCCGCGTGTAACTGAACAGATCAACAGAATAACAATGTTATTTTTTAATGTTATAATTTGTATTATTTATTCTTATAATCAAGGCATTACTACATTGTGTTTGATGTAATTTTCTGACTTTATAGTGATAAAGTCACTCCTACCATTTGATCATTAATTATTTTTTAACTAAATAAGCTTCAGGTCGTGTCTGCACTTTTTATAGGTGTGATAGAGATACATGGCAAAATGTTCAGTGTATTCCGGATGTGTAAACAGAACTGTTCACATGTAGAATGTAAAGAAATGTAAAAACAATCAGCTGGGCCTCTTTCATCATTTTATTCAAGCTGCTTGGGAGGTTGCGCCTGTTGTTACTAAGCAACCAGAACTTCTTGTCCAATTACTTGACTAAGAAAGGTCTCCAGCGCTGTGTCAGCAGTCACATGACCTGCAGTCAAGATTTTACCATCTCTGTGGACGCGCTGGAGAAACATGCGCATCACAATGAATACGTGCTGTGATTGCATCACTTTAGATCGTGTGTGCTCTTCATGTGCGTCTCCATTGAAATGTTTTAATGCAATAGATGCAATCTGAACAGTGCCTGAAAGTCAGTGTTGTTTTTGCAGCTTGTTCTGCTGACCCCATGTGACAGAAAAATGTATTAATGTAGGTAGTAATTATTGTCGTCATTAATTTGAGAGGTTTGAATGTTAATATATTGAACAGAAGGTTCAGTTAGTCAGGCCAGGGCCAAGAGCATTCATACCCTGGGGACCCTGAATTTGTTGATGCAAGTTATTCCCATTGACTCGGGTTCTGGACAGACAAAATAAGCCGATTGACTGAATCGCCTCCGATGCCACAGGTTTGATTCAGACCATGATTTGAACCAAAGCTGCCGCATGAGGTTTATCTTGATTACGTATTCTTTGCAACAGAACCATCAGAAGTTTGAATAGTTCATTCTGGGTCATGTACGGCTCTGTCCTTTTGAAAAGAGGTCAACTCAAACATTATCTCCCTGCGACGTTCTACAAACAGCAAACATGACCCAACCTCAGGGGCACAACACTTGATATGAACGAGCCTGCAAGGTTGCTCAAAAAGCCTCTGCCACTTCTAATCACTGACGTATTGTGCAGGCAAGGAGGAAATTTGTGAGATTTTATGCACAGTCAGTTCCGATGATCATCCTCCCCATTGTCACTGTCCGTGGTGCTGAAATGACAGCATCATTATTGTGTCTTCGAGCCCAGTGGACATGGACTTGTTCCCCGCGGCCTGATGAAATGGGAGCTATAAGAAAGGGCCGACAGTTGCTTGCTCTCTCTCTCTCTCTCTCTCTCTCTCTCTCTCTCTCTCTCTCTCTCTCTCTCTCTCTCTGAAGTGAGAACATGCCACCCACAGAAGCTTTAACTTCATCAACTGGAATTCAGGGACAACCATTTTGCGGAAACATCACAAAAAAGTGGAGTTCCTTACATAAATGCCGACATAACCACAAAGATGATCTCACAGGATCTCTGAATCATAGGGATATATTTTTTTTCTTCTGGGTGTTATTTTGTAATACTTGAAATTACCATGCTGCAGTGTGACTTGCTCGCTGCAGCTGGTGGCAACTCTGCCCTGACAGATTGCTCATCTGCAAATGCCATTTAGATGAAAACCAGACAGTAAGATTCCCTAATTATTTCAGTTTCAAGATCATCAACATCCTTTGCTGGTTGAGCACACTGTTCTGTCATTCCAAATATTTCAATGTCATGATCAAGGTTTGGCTTAGAAATCGCACCTGAGCTGCAACAATCAGTGGATGTAGGTGAAAATAATTGTAGGATTAATTAAAAAAGATGGACTTGCATGCCCCCAACAAGGCACCTTTTCTCATCATAACAGCAAAACACATATATCACCAACAACAACATGAAAATATCTGACTCTTTAGCTCTGGTGCAAATGCAAATTATAACCAGGATAGGGTCTAACCAGTGGTCAAAGACCCAACAGGGCGCCTGTAACCCCTTCTGCACACGTTTCGGGTCCTATTCAAGCCTTGCGTCGGTCACGAAGGTTTTGCTGATTTAAGGCGGATTCTGTGGTGTGACCTGTTTTGTGTTTGTCATAATCTAAATGTTACTGACTGAATTTTGAGCCACCCAATTCTGAATCATAAATATGTTTGTCATGTGCAATTCAAAATTGGGGAGGCTCAGAATCAGTGAGTGACATAAAGATTCAGAAATCAGGGGGAAATTAAATGTTTTCCATGCATCATTTCCTGTCAGTCTGTAGTCCATTTAAAAGAGGCTGACTTCACCTGGAACAATAAAACTGACCCTAAAGGAAAACATGGTAACAGTGGTATAATGTAATAAAGTGACATTTAGAATAAGGTTAAATTGTCTTTGCTCTTTCATATCTATATTTTGCAGTGCTGCTTTTATAAATGTGACCTGCGACTTGTTAATGAGATCTATGGGATTCACTCGAGTGACTACGGCAGTAATTGCTTCTACACCGGTGCAGATCCTGTTGCTTTGCTTTTTTGTCCGGGGGCAGGCGTCAGTGGTGCCACCCACGTACACCTGAAGAAATCCGACGATCGTCATTAAAATGAGGAGAGGGCTCCAGTTTCTTACATCACTGCCTCCCACCCTCCCGCCGTCTCTCGCTCCCCATCACTTGCAACAGGTTTGTGTGAATACATCCATTAAATTGGATTCCTGGCCTGCAGGGAGTGGCAAGCGGAAAGACGTGTTTGAACCAGGAAAGAGGGATGATGTGCATTTTCGGGGTGACGGGGAAAACAGTCCCTGTCGTAATGACATGGCTATTTGCTGTGCTTAAGCCCCAATTTCCACAGTCCAGGCCACTGATGTGTTTCAGACACAGTCAATTTGGGGGATGGCTGATCACAATGAAATGGCTGTGAGAGCTGTCCAGTGCCGGGTACAACATTTTCCCACTCTTAGTTTGTTTGCAGAGTACAAAACAATTATTTGCAGAAATGTATTTTAGCATGAGTCGCTCCCTTGTGTCCTCGCAGCTTTTTAACTGGTTTCATTATCATTCTGTCGCTGCATTCTCAACGTCCGTATCTGTCTTTGTGCTTATGCCTTTTCCCATGAAGCAGCCGCTGAATGGAAACCAGCCCCGATGGAGCAGTATGGCAGTGACTAAGTCAATCCAAGACTCACTCATCTCCCCATGCTGTTCTTCCCATGCCAATGTCACACTGGTCTGGAGTTTAGTCTGTGATTTGTCTTAACCAGTCATATTATTCACCCCATGCTTCCCTGGACCTGAGCAGATGAGGTCCCTCCAGTCCATTAGCTCCCAATTAAAACAGATCATAGAATGGTTTGAATGCTCATTTAACAAGGGCTTTGGCAGGAGGCCATGAAGTTATTGGCTCCGTGAGGGAAAGAATACACTGCCACAAGACAAATCTGCCTCATGCTTCCTTAATTGGACTCAAGCATTAAACAAATCCATCTGTTTCAGGAGGTTTATGCTGCTCTGATGTGTGGATACCAGCTTCTGGGTCAAGTGTCAACCATGGATTTATGTTTACATGTCTGGATAACTTTGTGGCCAAATAGTCTGGTTTATTAGCAGCAGTAAAAACAAAGAAAGACCTCTCAGTGTTCTGCATGTAAACTATGGCATTAAATCACAGACCATGAAACTCAGTTTTAATTTGAGCACCTTTCCAAGGCCCACAATGAGCTCAGTTTCTCCCCGAGACAAGTGATGGCAAGTCTGCTTGATGGACTGACACCAGCAAGCTCCCACACAGTGTCACACTATCGACTTTACACATCCTGATGCAATTTCCCCTGGTCACCACAAAGCCTCGGGCTAGCATCCACTCTGCTATGTTTGTATCTTATGGTACAGCTTGGCCCTTGCGGGATTTACAGGCACTGCGTGGCTGCAGATATCAGAGAAGTGCCGCTGCCCTGTTGCCTTGCACTCACACAGAGGTATGACATGAGTCAGTGTGCAAGCTGTCATTTTTACAATCTTCCCCCTCACTGGGATTCATGATGGACAATAACAGCTGGACGTTAAAATAAGTGCAAATGCTCTTGTGTTTACAGCACAGACCGTATACAAAGATGAATGACCAGACTGACTCCCAAAAAAGAGGCCAAAGAGTGTCCATCTCCACCTGGTGGTTGGTTTCAGTGTAGGTCATAAATCCCACCTCCTCCATGTTAGTGGATGGAATATGGGCCAAAGTAAAAAGTTAAAGTACAGATAAAATAAAATGTTTTCATGGATGGTTTCTGTGGTTTTTGGTTTAAATAAGGTATTTGATGCTATAAGAATGAGGTAAAACTTCATGATTGACAGCTGTGACAGAGTCATGATTGGTCGAGCCTCTGTATCAGTGTGACTAAATCAGTGTGGCCAAATACCTTGATTGGCTGGAAATGTGGAAGATGGTGGCTTTTGTATCAAAGATATTTTGGCTTTATCCCGGATAGTGGGATGAAGTGGAAACAAAATGTCCATCTTCATCCAGTCTGTGGTTTACAGTTCTTTCAGGTGCCCTGAATGAACTCTAAGAAAATAAATGAAATAATACTGTTTTAACATCTTGATGTGCTTATGATTAGATTTTTGGCAGGTTGAATTTTGCTAATTGACAATTAGCACTCAGAGATGCACACAGAGATGATCTTGTTGGGAATACCATTAAATGTTGAATGTGTTCTACTCGTTAAAATTCTGTATGGATTATTCACTAGGTCACAAATAATTACGGTTTAATCTTGTTTGGCACATGAATGTGTTGATAAAATTTAACAGCTGCCGATTTAACACTAAAAATGAAACATTGTGGTGTTTAATAAAAGGTTTGTTCTAAATCTGGTGCCAACACATCTAAAACAATGGTTCGCAAACAGGGGGCTTAGGACCCCCTGGAGAGTCACAATATAAATCTGAGTGACCACAAGACTTTTAACATGAGCATGCAAAGATTTGTTTTCCCCCTAACCTTTTCATGACTTTACAAATGATTAAAGTAGAACATAGAGAAACGATAAATACAGGGTGTGGCAACACAAACAGGCTGGGAACTAAGAATGATCAATACGATGAATAAATACCATGGTCAGGACAATATTGCAAATGAATCCTGTTCGTGTTGACTGGATTCCACATCAGGGGCCTTTGATGCATGTGATACATGTCTTTCACATCATGTCTCCTGTCCGTATCTGCACCGCTGCTATCTTATCAATACAAAGTGTCAAAAATGTTTAAGAATATCGAGTTATCCACGGTCCTGACTGTATTCAAAAGGGCTTACGTAGAGTGGGGTAACCTTTCTGTTTTGGATTATCAGGCAGTTTTGGATTATCAGGCAGGGGGGTTTGTTAAGTGTGTAAAAAAATCATACAAACAAACCACTATAATCATTATATATCTTTTCAAATGCATACGCAAGCAGTGCTGTTTGTGTTTTTCACCACACAAATGCGAAGAAAGGCCAGAACCTTTCCTTCACACTTGTTTAACACAGTTTGGTCTTATTATAGCTGAAAAATACCGGCACAGACACAGAGTGTATAATGTGGAAATTACCATACAGTATAGTATCACAGTGTTATCATGGGAGGAGGTGATTACATCGTTTGAGGGCTTTGTTTCATTATGATTTATGGAGAGCATCTACAGAGGAATGAATGGGCTGTGGCAAAGGAATCTGCCGTGTCACTTTGCTCATACTCTTGCTGCCCCGGTGGACGAGATGACAACAGTGTGAAATGGTAGCCAATTTAAAGGTTCACTGGTCAGGACATGTAATGTAAGAAGGAAAAAAAAACACCCGTATTACCGAGTAAATCATGAAGCGAGGCTGCGAGAGAAAAAAGTGCATCCCATCACGGGTGGGTTGTCCTCTTTGACCAAATCAGTGATCCTTTGATAAACATGAGCAAGCTGTCGGCGATTTACTGACACGGGGCTGCAGCTGGTAGGGGTCCGGTGTCTTGCTCATAAGCATCTCAGCAGGGCAGATGTTTATCCCCCCCCAGAAAAAAAACGATGCTCCTGAGCCTGAGTCTCCTTCTTGGTGGAGAACTGTGATCCAATTATACAGAATTAAAGCGTCACAGCTATCTCATTTAACACTTGTGTGAAGTTTTTTCCCCCTTTCTTTCTGGAGCTGCTATTGTGTGATATGAAACCATCTGTGTTTGTTTACATATGTATCCATACCTGCCTTATTTACACTAAGATTAAGTCAGGTCAATTTGTATCTACATGGCTCGAGGTCAGAAATCACAACTTTCCCTCTAGGGGCTTAAATGATCAGAGATTGATTAAGATTTAAAAGACAGCAGCCAGAACTAAAGCTGTAAACCTGGACAAGTAACAGATGCTGATGAGAGTTTAATGTCTTATCGGTGCAAACAGCTTGACTCGATGGCTGCTCCCCGGAGACTGCTTTAACAGGTGAGTCTGTGAGAGAACACAAAGATGCTGAGGCTCAGGATGTGTATCACTTACCTGTGGGAAATACCAGCGACCCACTAAAGGGTATAATGGAGTTAATTACTGCAGCTTTATGGGGCAAAATGCACTGGAAGCCTCATAAATTGTCTAATTCATTCGCATGTTATTATGTTAGCGTAATTAGCATGAACGAATAACAACATTAGAGTATTGGCAACGACTGTACTCCGCTTCCACTAATCTAACTACGGAGTGTGAACCTAATTCTAAATTATGTGAGAGTCAGTCTGTTGTTATGGATTTTATTTTATTTTTTTGCTCTCCAGAGCAAACACAGAGCGAGAGAGAGAGCGAGAGAGCGAGAGCGAGAGAGAGAGAATGGTGACCTCACAGCACGAAGGTCCTTGGTTTGAATCCTCCTGCTAAGTGTGCTGAGTTCAGAGACAAGCTGTAAGGTTAAGTGGTGACACTATTAACGGCCTGTCAACGTTACAGTAAGGGCACTTTCACACCTCTTGTGAATTTCCTTTGGACCAAAGGACAAGATTATACACTGTTGCCATGATGGTGTTTAACCAGTAAGACTAGTTAAGCTTATTTCAGTCAGTGAAATGAACCAGTGGCTGTTAAACATTCCAAACATGCCAGTGGGCTGCATTGGTGGAATCACAGGTCTTCAGAAACGGAGCAACGCCCTGAGACAGAAATTCACAACTGTGCAACACCAGCATTCATTTCATCTTTTAACATGACAATCCCCATGTTACCAGGAAACTCGTGTATTTGATTGGCAAACACAGTGTGTTACTAGCTACTGTTGCTTTGAGTTGCAGAAAAAAGTTGAGCCAGGTTCACCTTTTGTCATTCTTTTCTGGACGAGCCGGAGTGTTTTGTTGAAGCCCTCACTCCCACCACAGCAACTCTGCGGCCTCATTGAAATGGATGAGGGGGCTGCTGTGCACAGTGATGCTTACTGATGTGCTTTTGAAAAGTGATAAGATTTGTTGAACCTAAAAAAAAAAAAGAAACAAAAGTAACTACATAGTCAGTGATTTGAATCTCCTGTGCAAATCCGGATTAAATGATTCAAATCACACAACTCATTTACATTTCCTCTATTGTTTGTTTTTTGTTACGATTTAGACATAGAGTCTGGATGGTTGAGGTCAGGAACACATATTTATACCTCATGGTTCAACAGTCCCCATATGAAACCACATTCAAATTCAATAGAGTCCAGGGACGGATCCAATTATAGGTACAGGGGGCACTGGCCCCAGATAAAATCTGATTGGCCCCTGGCCCTGCCCTGTCAGTAGTTTAATAAAATACAGATAGTTACAATAGTTACTATACTGATAGTTACAACGTTTTTTTTTAAGTACACAATTTACTTGAAAATGGACACATTTTTACAATACATTCAATGATGTGGTGCTATTGAGCTAACAGTAAACAGATTACTTAATTTGCACCTTAATGAATCATTAATTATCCATAATTATTTGACATGTAATTGGCCACTTTATGTAAGTAGTGGCCCCTTTAAGGACCCTGAGTTAGAAAAATCATAGATAGAGGATAGATCTGGGTTTTTATTTGGATCTGCACTAAATTGCACACACTTGTTTTCATCAAGATCCATGAAATTATCTAACAAATCAACAAACATGTTGCAAAACATCCTATCTTTCAAAAGAAAGTTTGAAAAAATTGGAATTACCCCTTGATCCCAAACCAGACCAACATTTTATGGGACCTCTCCTGACCAGTGGTCAATTTATCAGACAGACAAACAAATGTCAACGATTAAAGCTTTCAATATGAAGCAGCGACTAACATTGACAAAAAGGGATCTCTTCATCACATTAAGAACTCATCCCTTCTCATCGGTTTTATAGATATAGATATAGTTCATGCAACGTACCAAACTGTAAAGGAGCCAAACCAGAGACAGGCATACTGCTGTCTACCACATTTTGAAATATAAAAGATTACAGGCCACAGCCCAAGGCTGTAGCTCCGGCTTGCCTTTGAGTTAAGCCACGGAGGAGTGAATCATGGCTTTATCCTCTGCTGCAGAATATCAGCTGCCCTCATCAGTGGATGTCCTCAGTGGCCGCTCGCAGACAGGCCAGCCCAGCTATCTCCTTTCCCTGGGCAGAGAGGGAGCATGCTGCAAAACGCTTAGCAGGAATTAGGGTGCGACTCGCAAACAGAGAAGCATGTGGCAGGGATATGAACACTAAATAAAGCTTATGAAAACAGCCTACAAGTCCGTTTTACAAGATACAGGGAATCTGGCTTTTCCGTGTTTCACTAATGGGGAGTGTATACCAGGACTCACCAACAGGGGCAAATAACTAAGCTACAACCTCAAAGGAGATGCATTATATTAAAAAACAGTGTGATCAATGAGACAGCATCCCCAGCTCTAAAAGGAAAGGTCAGATTGATGTGATGTTCTCACTCCCAGTGAGCAGCTGCCACCAGGGTCAACACATGTTATTCATCCAGCGGGACTTAATTAAAAGGCGCTCAACTCAGTGCACGGGCTAGTGGTGATTTCTCGAAGGAGGCGCCGGCACTGCTCACATTAATGCATTATCCAATAGATAATCCTCAGGTGCGCTGCGTCACCATTTGCTAAGATCACAGCAAATAAAGACCATCTGCTGTTTTTTTATCCATCCTTGATTGAAATGACAGCCCTCTAATGAAAGGATATTAAAATGAGTGTTCTCTGCCAATAGGGACCCGTGTTAACATGTGAGTAAAACAGATTAGGATGACGCAGAGGAGGGCATGGGGCTGGATTTCCAGGTTTGGGTGCAGGAAAGAGATCAAACCCCAGGGTAATTACGTCTTCACTGACGATTCTAACTTATCGAAATTTCACAGGGCACGGATGTTGCCTCTCTGCTCCCTCCAAACTCTGCATGGGGGCTCGCCATGACTCCTTTGTGCTCTTTTTCTTCTGTGTGTTTTCCAGCTTTTTCCCTCTCTGCACTACACAGTCATGCGTAGTGGATTCTAGGGATGCTCATGCTGTACTTTCTTTCTGGACCGGAGGATCTTGCTTTAATGACAGTAAGGTTTATCTCAGTATTACATATTGAGAGTTGAAGAACATTTAAAAGGTGTATGCGGTAAACATGTTGGCATATTTACAAAGATGACATGCAATCAACTTCATTAATCATACACAGAACTAGGAGGAGAGGAATTATTTCCCAAAGGAATAATAGAAAAGAATATCCATAAGTTAATGTCACTGATACGTGTATGATATGATTTATGTGTTATTGATAGATTAATTAAAAAAGTTGTATTTCCAGTTTTATTATAACATCACGAAAGAGTTAGCCAGTAGCTCTGTTTTGGTCTCCACCATAGCTCCCCATAAGTGAAAGCAAAGCATCTCAATCACCACCTAGTGGCTGGCTGCAGTATCGATCAGATATATCACCACCTCCTCCTCCATGTTAACAAAAGGGACATAAACCAAACTGAAAAGCATGATTTTTAGTTTGGTTTAGCACTTTTTTTGCTAAGATGGTTTCTGTCATTTAAGGTAGGTCCTATCACACTGATGTATATATATATATTTTTCAATTTCCCTGAGAGAATGGGGTCAACACAGCCAATGAGGGAGGCTGTCCTGTGTTCTGTGATGGACAAACCGAAAGGAGGCGGTCTCATTGACAGAGGATTTCTGTGATCGGCATCACCGGCTTGTCCTGCCCTTACTGCTGTTACCTAGCAGCACAGCTGCATTTGGACGATGAGAAAGTTTAATGCCTCTTGTTTTTTTTAAATATGTGTACGGCTGTTTGACTGTGTTGAAGACAGATATTTTAGCTTTGATCGCCTCGTTGCTCGCTGGCGCCATTAACCCTTTGAAAATTGGTTTGTTACCGAAGCGCAATGAATCCTGGGATAGGTTGGCCTGAGATGGAACCACCTGTTGGGACCTTAATTTCTCTGAGATGAAAGGGTGCAGTGGAAGGAGCCTTCACAATGGGACAGATTAGTCCCACCACTGTGACACAAAGCAGCCTCCAAAGGCCCCTTAATGAGCCACAGCTTTTGGCTCGAAATGCGCAAGATGGCAGCGTTGGTATTCAGGATATTTTAGCTTTTCTTGATGGCTGGAGGAAGTGGAGGCCCGTCGTCCATCTTTATTTACAGTCTATGATAAATACATACAGCCATGACATTAAAACCAGTATCTGTTTTTAATGTGGTGGCTGCTCTGTGTATATCGGCCAGGATGGAAAAGATCAACAAGTCACTATTGGTTAAGAATGAGCTACACTTTCACTGCACAGCCTCCAGAGCAGAAGGGTTGTAATGGGATGTGGAAAAGGTCAGGCCTCTCTGACATGTACAATGGGAACAGACCTTGATATTACAGCCCCCCTCAGATGGCCTGCCCGCGCCCTCTGATAGTATCAAGCCCATGGACCTGTGTGGCTCCCGGTCTCCAACTAGCCATGAAGAAATGATGAGGTCCCCGTGTGCCCTGGCTGCTGTCGCAACCAATAAATCTTCTCTGGTGAGAGTCAGGGGCTGGGATGTACTAATTGCTTTATTGATTTGTAGTTTTGCTCCACGACAGCACCTGATAAACACATCAGGGAGACAGGGGAGAAAGCATATGGGCCCGCAGCGCTTTAGCATTCACCCTTATCATTTCTAAAGGCAGGGACTAGAAGCTTTAGGGTGGCGACTGGCCCTGCGAGGGTTTTCTTCTTTGTCGCCTGAACGCACATCACCGGCTATACATTTTTACAAAGAGAGAACATGTCAGAGCACCTGCTGATTTGTTTCTCCAGGTGACGCTGCGAGGCGGGAGAAAACAGTAGAGAACCAGTAAACAATATCACAGAGATGTTTGTCTTGAAGGCCTCCCTCCACTCTCCTTGTGTTGTAACAATAGAGCCGAGATACAGCACTGTGATTTAATTAAAAAGGCTTCGGCATCATTTGTCTGCCTTGTTTTAGTTATGCATGGCTGAATGTGTTAACGGAAAGGTAGGACAACTAAAGCGGAGCGGTCTGTCAAGCACGGCCTCTAACTTCATTATATCACAGCCTCTAATAGACTTCATTTTTAATGAGAACCAATGGAGATTAGTCACCGCCTTCAGGACAACAATCAAACAGCTGAAGTACAGCACCTGCTTAATATCAATTATGTCTAATGTCACTGAAAACTGGAGATCTTTGCACGGAAAGGCTTATTATATCAGAGAAGGTCTCTTATGAATATTAATAATCAACACAAAACACAACCTACTATGCCTAATTCAAACCAGGCGCATAAATCAGTCATTTTGCTTGTTAGACTTGTGATTTTCCACATTTACATGACTTGTGTTGACAGATAACAACAGAGGGGCTGTTCTGGTGTAACTAATGTTTAGGCAAAATGTAACCAAAGTGCATTGGGTTGTGGTTTTAAAAGGTTAACAAGTGTTTTAATTTATTTTTGTCCTTTTGAAAAACATTGAAAGTTGCTGTTGTCAAGGAAACAACTAACTTTTAAAGTCTGTTGAAAGATATATATATATTATTATAATATATAGAACATGTGACATTTATGTATTTCATTTCTCTAAAGTGAATTAAATCTGACATAATTGTGGAAACACTGTCTGAATCTCAAGCCTGTGGATGGATGTTTCCAATGGCAGACTGACATTTGAGAGCCGGTGTTGCTAGGAGACCAACTGCAGATTGCAGCCTATGAATGCATTTTCAGGTATTCCTTTTTCCTCCTTTTTCACAAACATATACACAATTTGTCGAGTACACTTGATTTAAACCCACTCTTCTTTTATAAAAGTCAACATACGGAATACCAATATTCCACTGAGAAAGTTGAGGATGGTTAGGCCAACTTGTGGAGCTAATGGTTCCTTTTACTTTTCATTCATAATTGATGCATTCATTATTTGAAAACCTGCTGAATCCCCATCAGCTCCCACACACTCGGTGCGGTGTTCACACTGGAGAGAAAGAGGTCGAGTTGGTGTTCGTTATCTTTCTTTCATGGGTAGAGTTGTAGTGGCAGTAAATTGCTCGAGTGGTGAAACTCCATGTACTATTCAAGGGCGTAATTCCAGACTCCTTCACTGTTTTTGTTTCAGGTCAATTTCCTTTAAAAAGTGTCTCTGAACATTGTTCTCTTAAAGCTCAGCCACCACAGTGCAGATGAGAGAAGATCTGGGGCCTGTAGACAAGTTATTTGCGGTTATCAAGGTAACTTCGGGTTTATCTCTAGTTGGGTTTACTTGTTACTGGGGTAAATCACCACATTAACTTATACTGAGCCGCTAACCTGCACCAGTTAGATAAAAAATCAAAACCTGGTCAGATCACTGGAAAACCAGAGTCATCATTCTACAGGATCCTGACAGGGACAAAATAGTTTACTGTAAAGTGACAAATAATAAATGTCAACAGATACTTTTATGGAATCATTTTGCTGGTCCAGACTTTTCATGTGTCCACTCTTGTTTTAAAATAGAGCTTTAAATAACCACAGCAAGAGTTTATCAAATGAAACACATACATAACCCATATCATCACCATATTTGAAATCACCAACGATTTGTGGATTCTGACAGTATTGATGGTTTTATTCTCATTCTATTCTCTGCAGCTTAGAATGTGAGGAGACTGTGATGGATAAATAGGAGTTACAGTTAAACCTTTTTATTATCTGTTCAATATATAATTATGATTAAACAATCTCAGGCTCTTCAGCAGCAGAAACAGTCTGACATTTCCACAGCTTGCATTCATAATATTCTTTTTTAATGAGACCAAAAGGTATCAGCCTTTGTTTTCAAACGATATTAAATATTTTAAATCATTGCTCTCGCCATGTTGCTTGTAAATAACGAGCTGGATGTAAACCCAGGGTTTACTGGGACAGCTGACAATGAGCTTTTTAGTGCAGGTCATCAAGATAGTCAGTGTAAGTGAAGCCAGATAAAGAAAGCGGAGGCCCCTGATTTATCTGTCTGAGACTGATTGTTTTCTTTTTCACTCCATTGTAAAAATCCTCTGCCTTGGTCCTATCACATCAGCACCCTACATGTAACCCAGTAATTCTCATCATGAAAGAATCATTCACATACGGAGTCATGCAGTGACATGAATGCTGAAAATACAATCGGTCCGGAGTCAGGTTAACCGCCCAAGTTGCCGTTGGAAACAGAAAAATCTGCAGTTAGCAGGGTTTCATTTTCTTAAAAGTGAACAATTTGCGTTAAACCCTTTCTCGACCTGCGGTCACCGGTTTTTCTTTGCAGCCTACAATTGTTCCTGATTTAGAGAAAAACAATATAAAAGGCCCAGTGGTCAGGGGAGGTGGCAGAAGGTGAATCTCCGGAGGCTGCAGCAACTGAAATTGTGCCGTGACGTCCGCCTTTCCTTCTTTTCTCTCCTCTCTCTTAATTAATACTGTTGTGAAAAAAATTCAGCACAATTCTATTTTATTTGTATAGCACAAGATCATAACATACATTATCACAAGCTACTTCACATGTTAAGGTGGAGACCTTTAAAATTATAGAGAGAGACCAGTTCTCACAATGAGCAAACACTTTAGTGACGGTGGAGAGAAAAAACTCCCTTAGTTAGAGGCCTGATGGACATGTAAAGGTTTATCCCAGACTGGTTAACAAAGTAAGTAAGTAAGCCAACATTCAGACTGAAAATAGTACAGAGAGAGGGCTGTGATAGTTTATGACACACAATTAATTTAATCCAGTTTGATAGATGATTTTTAAGATTAACCATGGCTCAAATAAATGTATCTGTCATCAATTCATTGACTAGGATAGTGGGATTCATCCTCTGGGGACCATGGAACCAATTTAGTGTCTTTGTCACTATCAACACAGTCGTCATTTTCCCATCTTTGCACTCATGGGTGCGTTGACTTAAAATGAGGTGGGGTCAGGCTCATTGTTGCCACATAATTATCTTGACTTATTGAAAAGTAACAGCACGATTGTCTATCAAACACCTGATCTGAAGTCAGTGGTGCAGCAATTCACCCCTTATTTCAAGGCCAGATGATAGTGAAAGTGATACATGTGCACAACAGACCTACACACACAGATGAAACATACACAACAGTTTTCTCTGCAGAGGAATATTATTATTATTTTTCTATTGCAACCTGTCAAATCTGACACAATAAGAGCAATTCAGATCCACAAAGGTTATTGTGCCCATGGCTTTAAAAGGGAATGAGATATGGCACTCTGGTTTATTCCCTAACCCTAACCCCTCCACCCAAATCACACCTATGATTAAGTAGGAGACAAAGTACAACCCTCTTGAACCGTATACGCCGGGAGTAGTGACCTGCTGTTAAACTATAGCCAACGTTTATTTGGGCACACCCTGAATGCTCTCGCAGTCTGCTTCCATCAGTAAAACAGAACATCTCCACTGTCTGTACAGTTTAATGGGGATACAGCTTGGTCAGTTGACCAAAACAGATGCATACCAGTCCCATTTCAGTTGAGCTTTACTTTGATATTGATTCAATGAGACAGTAGGTACCGCGACCTTTGTGTGGCGAGCATGAAAAGGTTCTTTCAACTGTGAGACATTCAAAACCTGGACCTGAAAACTTAAAATGTAACTTTTCTCTCAACAAAGCCTGAGCTTCAGCTGCCAACTGGTGCAGAGATAACACACACTGCACTGAGCCAACACAGTGTGAGAATTATTTCAACAATTTCATTTCAACTTTCTTATTATTATTCGTGATAGGTAAGGTCACATAGACAATGACTGGATTCAAGTATCAACTGTATGAGGTTGAAAGGGAAACATATAACATGGCATTCTGTAATTCACGGCCACTGCTTATCCATGCACCGTTACTTATAGAGTGAAATATGAGCAGGAAACATAGTGCTGCCAGCGCTAACTCAACACTTCCCAGCACAAGAAGCCAATTGGCATTTGTATAAAGAGAGGACGGCGTAACATTACTCTTTCTGTCGCAGGACTTCCAGGTATTATCGTTTTGAAATCTGACCTTTATGCAGAACTTGTTATCCTGAGATCCTTATGAAGCAGAAAGAATGTCAGGGAAAAGGCTGATGCAGTGCAATATGTTTTCGACTGGAATAACTTGCTAGTGGAGTGAGCCACATGATCACCTTCCAGAAGGTTTGTTTATTAACCCCACCCCTCCAACACACACACACACGACCAACCAACACAACCACTGCTAAAAGTTAAATATATTTACGTTGGCAGGGTATTTTCATGTTTCTCACAATACTAGAAGCAGTCTTTAACCTTTATTTATACGCTTCTCAGTGTCCATACGCTGGTTGATTTTTAAATCTTTCTTCATTCATTCAGTCAATCTAGACTCCTTTCGCTATCTCTCTCATGCTGACAAACCGACACACACACAATTTCATCAGCCACATCTGGAACCTCAAACTGAATAAAAACATCACATGTGGTCTTCACAAACACAAATGACTTATATTTGCAAATGTGGATAGAGGAACTTAACGCTGTGCACTTGTGATCAGAACCTTCAGAAAGCCATGTTTCAGCCGGGCCTTTAACTTGTAGAACATATGAATTCTGTCATAATGACCGTTAGAAAGATAATATATAACCTTTTCATTTTTTGCCATTGTAAAAGGATGTCCAGTCTATAGATTACTGCTCTATAGACATTGTTGATTCTAAATGTTTTTTATTTGTGCGTCATGACCCTGCATGCAAGAGCACATTGCTTTCACGCCTGCCTATTTGTGTGTGTGCGTGCATATTCGTGAATGCGTGAATATTATTTGGGTGAGTATCTCCAGATGATTAACTTTTGAAGATCATCAGCTGGGGGGGGGGGGGGGGGGGCGCACGAATGCACCACTGAGTTTATATAGAATCCTGCCTGCTGAGGACAGTAAAATCTTTACGGATGTTAAAATGGCTACCAACGAATTAGGATTTCAAGATTCAAGGTTTCTTTATTAGTACCTGAAGGTAAATTTGTTATGCAGACTGAATCTTAGGGTGCTGCTGATGGTCATTCTGACTGTGACAGACGGTCAGTGTGTTTGTGTTGGTGAAAACTTTTATTAAATAAACTGTGGATCCTGGGATTTAGTTAGCAGCTCTAACTATAATCAACTACTTCTTTCAACAATGTGGCACTCACTGTATACACGTATATACACTGCCTGGCAATGAATGTTTCCCTCAGTTCTAAGTATCTTTAGCCTCACTGATGACCCAAACAGTGTCAAAGTAGAGTCAATATTTGACCAACAAGTGTCAGGTTTTCACAGACATAATTGCCCTCCTAGCACGTTAGCCACAACATTTCTAGGTGATAAGATAATCAATTTTACTGTCCCCTAATAGCAAAAAAGCTAATGCAGCTTTCTTTAATTTGCTAAAAAGAAAAAAGAAATAATTACCAACACTCCTCATGTTAATAGTGATAATAACAGACACAATGTTCCTTTAATTTGCTCTAACATTTATGTGAGAGATTATTACCAAATGTTCCACTGCCATTAAAAAGGTCGATCACACTTCTTACCTTGATGTTGTAAATGTAAACCTCAGCAAAAAAGAGCTCATGTATCTCGACAGGTGCACACACGCACACACGCACACACACACACACACACACAAAATAAGCCGACATCTCTCCCCTGCTCGACTTCCAATCATCACTAAAGAAAGTGATAATGGAACTTGACAGATCAGTGGATGCGTCTTTTGATTCTGATTCAAACAAACTCACCATGGATATACAAAGAGTGGTCAGGCTGCCATCAAAGACAGAGGAGCGAATCACATGCCAGATTTGTGTTGAATCATCCATATTGATACAGTGCGAGCATGTCATGCCTGTTGCACTTGAAAAGGACAGGTTCCTATCTGCTTGCAGCACATTGCTGTGACTGTCCTGCTGCATGTTACATCCAGTGAGATAAGAAACAACTCCCACAGAAGTTCGGAGCTGCCATATCGACGTATCTTAGTCTGGAATTTTTTAAACGTCTTAAATATTTTCAAACTGGGTTGTCGTCATTATTTAAGTAGAGCAGATGGTCATGCATACCAGTGCAGCTGAAAGAAGGTAATTGCACAGCCACAAGTCAGAGGTATGATGTCAGCATAAAGTACCATATGGAACGAGGGAGCAGAGAACGTCCCTGAGCTGCAGAAATAAATGAGAAAAAATAAGCTAATTAATGAGGTAAATAAAGTCTCAGGTGACAGAGGTTAATGTAATTTTATTATGCTAATGAAGGGCTCTTGAGTTCTACATGAAATATCGGCGATAATGTCTCACCGGATAAGATTTACGAATTGGAATGCAAAGTGATATTGACATCTCCTCCTCTTTGCTCCGGGAGCCTTGGAGACTTATACTCATCTGTATGGATTCTCTGTGCAGCCTTCCTCTAAATAGCAAATGACTGTAATGTGGTGGGATTTCATGAGTTTCATTGTGTCTGGTAATAGTGAAGCACGATCAATAGCGTGGGCCAAAGAGGGCTGATTTATGACAGGAAAGTAGGATCATATTGAATTTCAGGGGAGTAGAGTGTTTTAACTTTCACAGTTTTATGCAGGATTGTTTGCTCCTGTTAAATCTGCACATACACATGCACGAATGATAAACACAACTTTTACAAAACAATAAATTAGCTACAGTGTGTTTATTTAGTGTACAAGACAATGAAAGGGAATAGTAGGTGTGCATGTGAACATGCATCACAAATGCATGATGTCTTTTCTATGTTGTGATTCATTCTCTTAAATGTGTGTTAGGAAAATTGTGTGTGAGATCAATGCTGGTCATTTTCTCCTGTGAGAGATTCATGCACAGAACATGATGGTACTACACATGGATTTGTGATGTGTTTTTATTTGTTCTGACTATATTGATTTTCAGTCATGCTAGTCTGATAGAAATGTTGGTTGAGCAATTTGGTCCGAACTGAAAGACCCCAACAATGACTGAAAGCACGACTGTGAACTTTTGTAGACCTTAATCATAAGGACGAATCCTTATGAGTGTGTGGATCCTCTGATATTTCCTCTAGTGTCAACATGAGTTTCCTATTGGAGGTTTTTAGTGATACATCTTATCCCTTCACCCAATCTACAGTTGAATTGGTTGAGTCCCAATGACGAAATCGACTAGTTTTGACAAAATATTTGAAATGAATAGCAGTGTCATTACATTTATAATATTTTTTCCGCAGCTCAGTAGTGCAAACATCAATTCCAGGCAAACTTCCATCTTGTCTCTTCCAGATGTAGAAACAGAGATTGAAACAGAAACAATTTCTTCAGTTCAGTCAAATTCGTGACTGTTCCAATTCTGTGATTAATTTTCTCTTTTTTTGATTTAATCTTTATTTATTCAGGCAGTCACATTGAGATCAAGATCCCTTATCCAAGAGACGCCTGACAACAAGAAACAAACAATTAAACATGAACAACAAATCGACACAATCAAAATAAATTAATAAAAACACTCACAAGATTCATAAAAATCATCACATAGTAAAGATTATACAATCTCCAAGGGGAACACAAGACTATAGTTTGAAGTTTGTAAATCATTCCATTCAGAAGTTTCATAGTAACTGAATCCAGTTCTGCCAATACTGGTGCTGGATCTTGTGCTGTATGTACTGGTTTTAAATGAGAGAAGAGAGATTAGGTCAATTGGAGGTTTTAACAACAGAGTTTTATAGATGAATAATATAAGATGACTGTCTCTTCTCGTTTTTAATTGTTCTAATTTCTTAGCCTTTAGACATATGTTCATAAATTAAATTCTTAATGTGTGATTTTTGTATTGTTTCATCCATTATTTAAATTTGTATCGTTTAGCCTTCAACCATTTAAGCAGCGGCCAGACCACAAAGTCACATTCAATTTGAAAATAGACATTTTCTGCACCACTGTACTCCATTTCATTCATAAAAAGCGATCACATAGGGAAAATAGAGCTTTCTGAGCTAACGAGTCTGCTAACAATGTATTAACAGCTTATTAGCAAACTCATTAGCTGGGCTCTGTCGCTAATGGGACAAAAAGTTCAGTTGAAAGATGCTTCTGTCTTTTCCATCTGCGAAGCCCTCCTCTGGTGTCAAACAGTTTTTACTGTGATGCAGGGCAGCTCTCTGGCTCTCCATCCTCTCAAAGGTCGGTGCTGTCAAGCCAGCTTGCTATTGGTCACTGGTGCAGATGTTCCTGTCAGTGTTCATGAGAGTTGAACTCTGCGTCCAACATTTGTCTGAATCATTTGGCCTCCTCGAGTGGATTCGTGATCATTGAGGGTTCCTTTAACCCTCTGTGAACCATCGCTTTGACCAAAGCAGGAATAAGTTTACAGACCTCAGAATCTGGACGTAGGGCACAACTGTCATTCACTGCAGTGGCAAAAATGTCGTGTCTGCTTCGCCGTTGAAAACATTTCAAAAAAGGTTGGTCGTCAAGGTCTGAAGAAAATCGAGGGTGAAGCTGAGAGGGATTGCATCAAAGAAGTAAACTGTCCTTTGCCACAGATGCAGCTAAACACTGCAACACAAACAACAACAGGGACCAGAGGCCTGTAGTAAAATGCAGGATTTTAGGTTATCGGGGTAACCTCAGGTTTACTTCAGGGTTTTCTTATGAAGCTCGTTCACTTTGTATGGGGGTTAATCATCATGGTAACTTATGCAGAATGGCTTACCTGTTCTGGAGGAGGTTAAGTTGTAGATAAGAGATTAACCCGTATAAAAGCACCGCCCACATCCCTGTTCTTAGAGGATCCCGTGGAGCAAAAGAAAAAAGAAGAGAGGATTCGGAGGAGCTCGTTGCACAGACTGTTAGAGGGACTCTGAGGAGGACAAGGGTCTTCAGAGACCGACAAAATCCTTTTACCCACTCTGATGAGTAGATATAGATCCTCATCAGAGGGAATGACAAACCTTTGTCAGCTGCGGGAGCCGAACATAACCAACCTGACGGAGCAATGTGCTCACAGTAACGCAGACTGTCTGCATTGATCTTGATACTTGTGTGAGTTACTGATATTGATGACATGGTGTGTTAGCGGCGGGATAACCAGATATAGTTTTATACTGTTATCCTTCCCGTTAAGTAGGTTTATCCTATGAAATTAACACTACACTGTTGCACAGTGCGCACTGTAAAGGGAAGGATAAGGGAAATATAAAACAATGTCTGGTTGGTGTTATTGGAGGTGTTTCATCTCTCCGTTTTTTTTTTTTCTTCAGTTCAGTTCCACAGGTCCTTTTAGTAAAGAACAGATTCACATCTCGTGGCCTTGAGTTACTTATCTCATTCCCACGCGTTATTATGTCGTGGTCACGTAATGTATTTTTTCCCAAATGTCACCAGGGGCAGTGTAACTTACACATTCACACAATCTGAGATTTTTCTCAATCTACAGTGTTATTTTCAGTTTCAGTAAATGTGTCTGTGAGGTTCTGATAAAAAAAAAAAAAAAGCTCTATTACAAAGAGATAGTCATTTTAACATTAAAGCTGCCTCAGTACCTCTCTGTCTTTTTGAAACCTAATAGAATATCTATTTCATATGTCCTGCATGGTTTTGAGGGTTCTCACCACAAACTGTACTTACACATTGCTCCACTTCCTCCCAATATTTAAACACGAAACCTTGGACACAAACACTGCCATCTTGTGCTGAAGAAATAATGTGGAGCCATAGTCTGCGCAGCATTGTCCCACCAATGCACACGCTTGACTTCAGTTTATAAGTCAATCATGATATATCATCCCACTGTGTCTCAAGTGTCAAATTATTAATTAAAACCAAATTTACAAAAACGTACCAGTGTGATAAGAACTACCTCAAATAACCAAAAAACATCTTCAGAAAAATTAATATTGACATGACCAAGTTGGTCCACATCCCAACAACTAACATGGAGGAGGGGTCTTTATGACCGATACTGCAGACAGCCACCAGACCGATTCTTCTAGCGGTGTGGTGGTATGTGTGAACAGGTTGGCCTGGGATGGAGTCTCCAGCTAAATTATTAATTCAGTCGCCCCTGGACATCCCCTGATGTTGTTCAGTGCAGATAGTGCTGCACTGAATGTTGTGTTTTACTGTGCGTTATTTGTTTTATATCAAACCAAGACTATAGCTGTGTGCAAAGAAACAGTCATTCATATCCCCGTATAACACACACTTTAGATAGCTCTATCTGTAGAGCAAGTTCAGATTGGTCACAACGTGAATGTGTTGTTCACACGACTGCACATACTGATACTGATACAATCCTCCTTGTTTGTGATGGTCCACTTTTGATTTGGTCGTCATATGAGTCACGTTTTCACCAGGACCTGATAAAGAAGGTACGGCTGCAGAATAAAAGCTGTTTCTATGCACAATGTCACATATGAGTCTTTCCACGTATGTTTATCTTCTGCTTGTAGGAGTAACATCTTCGTCACTGTGCTTAGTCCTTCCACAAGCTTTAATGCGATAAAAAGGCAGAGCAGAGCAAGTGGTGCTGCTCACAACAGCCTCATGAAATGCACACCATGAAGGGGACGAGTGCAAACCAGTGCATGTTAATCATGAAACGTTCACAATGTAATGCAGGCATATTTGCACATGTAAAATGCTTAGACTGAGAAAATGGCAACACAATGTTTGTGCATCAGTCCTGCAGTAAATACAGTAGATGCACACTGGATGTTGATGAATCCCTGTTTCCTCCCAAACGCCAAATGCGTGCACAGAACTTTAATTAACATGAATTAACATAATGGAATTGCCTCAGAAACTCACTAATCCTCCGGAACAAAGTGGAAGTAAAAAAAAAGGGAAACCGGGGGAACTTTAGCGATGCAGAAACTGAGACCATACTCAGAGTGGCTGCATAGGGACAAAAAACAATGCTGTGCTATTATGGCCCCATGAAAACACGAAGGAGATCATGAGGCAGTTCAACGTCATTACATCCTCCCAGAGCACAGTGAAAGAAAGTTAAAAGAAAGATGTTTGAATTGACCCTGCTCTCTAAATGGTGCAATGCAGCCAGCCCAGAGCTTGTTGCGGTCTGAGGAAAGCTCTGTGGGTGTGTGCCCCCCCGAAACTGCATGCCTCATTGGGGGATATCAGTTTCTGGCAGTGATCCAGACGAGGACAGTGGCATCACGCCTTGTGCTGAGGCTACACAACAGCTGAATGGTGCAAAGGAACAGACCCAACTAGACTGTGGGCTAACTACACCCATTTCTCATTTTCCTCTTTGACTTCTAATATTTCAAGAGAAAGAACATCAGTCATTCATTTAAATGACATTTAAAATAACTTCTACAGAAATTGCCATTTAATCTATGGTATTGCCATACAATTTGAACTGAAAAGACATTTTAAATTCCATCAGAAATGGAGGCAAAAGATGACTTATAAAAGACTTATAACAGTCAATTTATGTAAGTCGATTTCAGTATCTCCTTAGACTAATGCACAAATACAATATAAATCCTTGTGTAATCATGCTGTGCCACTGCACTTAACTCAAGTACATTTCAATTTGACTCCATTTTTTTTAGATTTTGTTGCTATTTTATACTTTCACGTGTTCTCTTGTCTACCTCATCCTCTATCTGCTGCTGTAAACAAGTTAATTTCCCCTGTGTGGGATCAATAAAGTTTACCTTATATTATGGATATATACATCTTCTACATCATAGATTTATTTTACATTAGCAGGTGTACATGGGTAAACCCACTAAAAAAGGCCATCGCAAAATAGAAGAGTTTGCTTTTCTGTTTTTTTCCCTCCCGGTGCGCCGTGTTCACCATCACTAATGCACCGAGAACTGAGGCCCTCGCTCACCTCGCTTGTCTTGTCAAATTAGCACGTTCACCCTGATGTCACGTTTCCATCACTGCCAATTGATGCCAGAGTCCATTAAAACCTCTGTGTAGTGCAGAGTCGTTTGACTTGGGAGTGAATGCAGATTGTATCCATTCACATTACAGACAAAAGCCTGATGTTAATGGGTTTTTTGACCAGTGGAAAAGGGGTTTTAAAGATCTTCTGATAATTAGATGAATTATAACATTTCTGAGCAGCAGTGGAGCGACAAGGACGGCTGGACGATGGTAAATAATATGTCTGCTCACTTTTAATGAATATAAAAGGTCTTTACACACTGGGGGCAGTTTTTTCCCCCAATATGTTTTTATTCCAAATTGTTTTTGTCGTTTGGAGTACTTTCACTCGGAGGGCTGAGATTACACAGCAAATATGTAATTTTTATGCAGATGGTTAATGTGTGAGCTTTCACACTGGGTACAAAGGCATCAACTAATCACTGGACACTATCATGGTTCAGCCTATTCAACGACTTTCCTGAGACATATTGCCAGACACTGCTCTGGGTCAATAGGGGAATAATTAACAAAAGAACATCCTCCTGAAGTGCTCATGGTTTTCAGAAAGGGTAAACATCTGCTGCATTTTGCTGTTTTAGATTTTAAAAGCAAGCAAAAAGAAAAAAAAAGAAAACCGAGATGCTTTGCCAACGTTTTAGTTTCCCGCTAAATCATAGAAGTCACCTTTTCGTAACACTTACCAGTTCCAAATACTCCATTACTTGTCTAAGGAATGGTACGGGTCCGGAAATTGGATCAAAGACATCATTCCCAATTTTGGCAGCAGAACCTACTCATCATCTTTATTGGATCCCTTGTTCTTCGGTTCGGAGTGTTGTCAGTAAAGGTGTAACAGCGGCTTGTTTTACTTGTGCTGTGTGGTGAGACGTGGAGACACTGACTGACCACCGCTCAGTGTTTCATGATGTACAGCTACTCGTCAGTGGGAGCCAAGCTGTCAGACTCTCTCTGCTGGAAAGACAATGAAGCCGGTGGGAATTTCAGAGTCAAGCACATTTACGATTCTTTAGACGTCACTATGTGTACCTGTGTTGTGGTGGAGCGAGCGGCTCTGCTACCAGAGGCTCTCTGGTGTGTCTGAAGGGGAGTGTTTGTATAGAGCCATGCTGTTACATACGTCATGCATCTTCTATGTAAGCAGCAACAACTCAGTAAAACTCTATTAATGACCCAGTGGATGTGTCATGTGTGGCGTTAAACAATCCCGGGGTTGATGATTATTAACATCAGCGCTCAGGGGACAGAGATAATTTCATCACATTTTCACAGAAATAAAACTGCATTAAAGTAGAAATAACAGCAATGTTCCCCTCAATGTTCTGTAGTTATGCCAAAGATTGTCCCAGATGTGTCAGTGTGTGGTCTAGCTTTTTTAACACCACACGCATAATGTCTGCCAGAACACACATTATGACTAACACTCATAATGTCTGCCATTAAAACAGAGAACATGTCTTTTTATAACAATGTATCACTTAAAGATTGCATGTCAGCTTCAGAGCCCTTGTTTTTTTCTTCTTTTTTGTAAATATCTCAGTATTCTATCATCAAATTGATATTTCTTTGGACCCCAAAAAATGAAATCAACAATCAAACCAACAACCATTCACGAAGTTACGTATGACTCATTATTATTATTTGAATATTATCTATATTAGAATTCATTGTAATTTTATTCTAGGAAATTTAATTAATTACATAATGTCACATTGAACCATCTTCATTAAATGATAGATTGAAAACGTTCTCGTTGGCTCTAACCGCAGCTCTGTTGCTAGGCAGCAGCAATATGGGCGGGAGATGCTGTTGACGCCGATCTCGGAAATCCTCTGCAGACCAGACCGTCTCATTTCGGTTCGGCCAGTCTTTGCAGCCCCCGAATTGAGACACAGCTAAAGTGAACCAGCACCGACAGTTAGCAGTAGCTGTTAAGAGTAAACATCGGGGCTAAGACCAGTGAGTTTATATTGCAAATGGTAATAATGGATTGCAGGCGTGCATCATTTCCCACCGCACTTCAAAGCTATTTGAATCCTATATAGCTTCATTGTGAGGTCATTATCTTCTTATAACTGTCAAACTCTTTCTAACCACGTTTTTTAAAAATCTGTCAAGGATATTCATAACAAATTTGGTATTTAAATATTTGGTAGTTAAATGTTTAAAGTGCAGCATTGCTAGCATCGTAAAGCATAACCTTGTGTAGCCCATAGACTGCATGGAAATAAGGTGTCAGTGTGTCTGATTTAACATCCCCATGGTGGGCAGGTGACAAGTGTGTTTACTGTGTTGGTCTGTGTTTGTGTGTGTGTGTGTGTGTGTGTGTGTGTGTGTGTGTGTGGGGGGGGGGGGGGTGTCATGTGTACATCACTTCTGTTCAGAGCTGGATCTCACTTTGTAAACATGGGGAGCTCAGACTCTTCTAAAGGGAGAGACTCACATGCACCAACATGAACGTGCACATCAAAGTGTGACTTCATTCTCTGCACAGGACACCATTACTTCAATATATATTTTTGCGTAAAATTGTTTGCTGCTATATTTACATGTTAAAAAAAAAAGATGTGTTTATATAACTTTGAATCAGACCCGGTGTTGTTTTCAAGTCAAAGGGAGGTCACTGGAGATATTGATGTGATTCTGTTTACTACTTTCTGCATGAAGTTAACTGATACATAAAAACTATAATGAAAGCGTTCTTACTTTACTTTGAGTGCCTACAACATTTGCACAGGACTGTATATGAAGACATGCAACATTCCTATCCACAGTTATAGTTTCTTGATAAATACATCCATTATTCATGGCGGTTTAAATTGGGGCACAGAAGAAAGCTTTTTCTTTCTTGAAAGCTGAAGCTTTCCACGTTGCTCTTAACTAACTAGGTGCATTCCCTTAGGTCTTAAAGGAAGACTTTGGTGCGATAACAAAAAGCACAGAAGAGACACTTCTTCGGCAAAAGTTGGAACAATAAACTTTTTCCACCGAGAGATACAGGTTTTCATAAATGAGAGCACAATGGAAACGCTACGAACACCTTCTGAAAAGACTCGCCTGTGGGATAAGAGAGGTGTGGGAGCAGGTTTTTTGTTTCCTCGTCTCTGACAGAAAGCTCACAACGACTACACTAACAAGTTGTTTTGTTTACAAAGCCTATGGAGGGGCCCTCAGAACACAGGAAGGACAGTTTTGGCCTGTGAACGCACGGTCGACTGCAGAGCTTCTGATGTAGCATATCAAATACAGGCGAGGCCCAGGGGGACTGGATTCGGCATGCTGCCACTTTAGGCGCTTGTCCAAATGCCTGGCACGCGCTCAGTTTAGAGAGTTTAGAGGTGCTCCTCATACGCACGGCGAAGACAAGCGGTGCCAAGAAAGAAGCTGCAGCAGCGATGAGAAAAAAATAAATACCGCCAGCAACCCTCGGTGAAATTCAACCTATATGTGATATGAAGCAGAGGAGAGGGGCCGCAGCTCTCAGCCATACATCACTAACGGAGCAGGGGTGAGTTTAAGGTTCCATCAATTACTCAGAGTGTTTGCTTTGAACCAGTAAGTCTAACATCAAGTTCCTCCACTGCAGCTCTCATTTTCAAAGTCTGAAATAAACACTAGGTCCACTTTGGATGTAGAGTTGTGTGAGAAAATTGTAAAAAAGCAAACATGCAGCAAAAATAAACATAGAAGCATTGAACATAAACTAATATATATATATATATATGCATATATATGCATATATATATATATATATATATATATGCATATATATATATATATATATTGTCATTGAAAGAGTTTTGCAGAATATATCAATATGGATTCAGTAAATCAACATTCTCGTCTGGTGTCCATCAAACATACACTACTACAGACTACATGTCCAAAACCAGATGCATTATGGGAGATTTAGAGGCCCTATGGAACTGAGGGACAGTGTGTGTTTGACAGTGGTTTGAATTGATTGCATATTGCATTTGGGTAAGATATTATAACTGCATGGACATTTTTCTAGTGTGGTGAACACAACTGACGGTGTCATTTTCATTTGGTTTCTTCTCACTCATGGTTTTATTTGCAGTTTTTTAAAGTTTGTCTCAGGGTTTGAATTTGACTTCTGCCTTTATTTTCCTGTGCACGCGGCTCATGCGAAAGAGAGGGACTGCTGTTATTGGACAATTACGGCGGACGAGACGTCTCACACAAGCGCATCAACACAAGTTGTCAACACAACTACAAAAGCCACACAACGGAAACATGGAAGTGATTAATTGATATTCATTTCAAAGCCCTCTGTGATGAATCTGCTGCTCACAGACAGACTGATCAATCAATGCAGATGTGGCAAACACAGCTGGATATTTGTGTGATTTCAAGAGCTACAGTATGTGCAGATGACGACCTGCCATGAATCAGCCTTAATATCGCTGTCTCCTTACACGGCTACAACGTACGTTAAATTCATCTGGTTGACTAAAGTTAGTGAAATGATCTCCCATCAATGCTAATGTCACTGCACAGCTAGTTTCATAATATCCCAACGTTAGCTGGCAGAAGAACATAAATATGACATTATTCGTATATATGTGTTTCCTTGTCAACATCAGTTGTCACTCACTTCTGTTGGTCTTGTGATTTTGTTGTGTGGCTTTTATTGTTGTGTTGTGGCTTTTGCATTCATGTTTGCTGTTCATGTCTTGGCTGCCGTAGAAAATCCTCTATAAAATCTTTCTCCAGGTGCTCCGGCTTCCTCCCACAGTCCAAAGACATGCAGATTGGGGTTAAGTTAACTGGAGACTCTAATTTGCCCGTATGTGTGAAGGTGAGTGTGTGAATGGTGATTTGTTTCTATATGTCAGCCCTGTAATACGCTGGCATCTTGCCCAGGGTGTTCCCCAACTCTCGCCCAATGTCAGCTGGGATTGGCTCCAGTCCCCTGCGACCCTCATAGGATAAGCAGTGAGGATAACGGATGAGTAGTTAAACGAAACATAAGTCAGTGACGGCTTTAACTCTTTTGTAGATTTAGTTTAAACTTCAACATTTGTCTTGGATAGCAGTTATTCTTTGGATAATTGCAATATCCATATCATATATACATTATGTATTTAAAGAAATAAAGAGAACTTCATATTTCCTTTTATATCATGTCTCCCTTTGCACCCAATAGACATTTTTCCCTCTATCAATATTAAAAAGTTATATAATACTGTATTTGATATATTCATTTAACTATTTACAGCCTATTTGAGATGAATGAACAACAGGGGCTGGGTTGGGGAATCAGGATTGTGTTTTATGGAGCGGTTGAGGATGGTTCATTTATTTCGCTGCTCATTTTCTGAATTCTCTCGTTATTCTCCTCCTCTTGCTGCTTTTTTAAAACTTTTTCTGCAGCCGCTCCTTGAAGGCGAGCCCCTGAAATGGAAAAAAAAGGCTGCATATATTTATATTTCACTTCCAAATGCCAATTCGGAGTTTGAAAACAAACTGCTATAATCCAACGTGGCTTCAGAAACGCCGAGGCGGTGCAGCTGGTGTTCTCACGGACCACTTTGATCTCCCGAACTCTTGGGCTCGCTTTCTTCAGCCATCCCTCCTCCTCTCTGAGTCACAGAGCAGATCCTTGTCTCTTTACATTTCCCGCACTGTCTTCCTTCAGCTCTCCTCTCTGTGAGCCGACCCCTCTCTAAGGCTCATCTCCAAAGCCTCACATGTGCTCCTCCACTGTTCTTTCAGAGCCAGCAGGTCCAGGTCTCCACATGGGCTTTTTATTCTCTGTGACCTGTCTGAGGAGGTGGACTTTTCCTTTGAGCTCCTCTTGGAGGTGCCCTCACATTTGCCTGTTTTCCTGCAGCTTTATTTTCCACTTTCAGTGATTTGATTCCATTGATAACAGAGACAGGGTTTCTCTGAGCCCCTGCACAACTGAGCTGTCTTTCTGTTTGGGGTGCCCCAGCTGATTTGGGACACAACCACCACCACCACCTGAACCACCACCATACTGCAGAGAGAGTCCCATCCTTCCATTGGATACATTGTCAAAAAAACAAGCTCTTTTATTCAGCTATTCACTCAGATGAATCCATTGTAGTCTTATGAAATTCATACACACACACACACACACACACACACACACACACACACACACACACACACACACACACACACACACACACACACACACACACACACACACAAATACAAATGTACATATCTAAATGATAAAAGGTTCCTATTAAATTTCGAAATGGTGCCACATCTTACGCCCTGTCCACACTAATGCAGAAATACAAACAAATGTTTTCCTCTCGGTTTGAGTCTCTCGTCAACACACTAAAGACAATTTTAGTCACTGAAACAGAAATCTTTACAAATGCCTTCCAAACTGCAGATTTTCAAAAACTCTGGATTCCGTGTATTTGAGTGTTTACTGCATACATGCCCACTGTTGCTTTGTGTAATGAGCGTGTGCCAGAAACAACCACAATGGCGGATATGTTGGTTTCCCTACGTTTGGTTTGCACTTCTCAGTCTAATTACAATTTTGTAGTTAAATGTTGCATCACTGCACCACATTACCGGCCTTGACCAATATTACCACAGTGTTCTTCTCTGCTAATTGACGGATTATTGATTTAGACTGTGAATTTCAAGGTTTCTCAGTTTATAAACCATGATTAGACAGGAAGGGTGAGATCAGATATGGCAACATTACCTCTTTTATTCCTCAGTAGAAACTGGTCATACATTAACACAGTAGCATCATTATCATCATCATCATCATCAGCAGCAGCACCTGAGTTTTTTTCTTCATATGAAAGCATGCAATTTATAAAATATCCCTTGAGCAATGAGGCAGGGCATTGCATCATGTGAAACCCATGAATTACATCTCCAGTCTAATTGTGCAATACAGAATATTGTCAGGGTTTAATATTTTCCAGTGCTTAGTTTCCACCATTTCCAAGGTGTTTTCAGTTATTTAGTATCTCCTCCTGTTTCATGTTTTCACACTCCGTGTTCTGTTTCGTGTTTTATTTTGTAGTCTCTGTTGCTTGTGTGTTCTTTCTTCACTTCCTGTCTGTGATTGTCTGCACCAGTCCTCATGTGTTACACCTGTGTCAAATTGCCCCTGCCTTTCCTGTGTGTCTGTATTTAAGCCTCGGTTCTTCCCTTTGTCCTGGTCGGATCGTCGTCGTATGTCTCTGGTCGTATGTGTTCTCGTGTATACCCGTCCTTATCTCCTGTCCGGATCTCCTGCCCTGCTATCCCTGTACTTCTGTATCCCGTGTCTCCTGAGCCTCTGCACCTCTGCACCCCCCCCCCCCCCCGTGTAAGCTTCCTGTATTTTCTCCCTTTGTGCTCCCAGTTTGGTTTGTTAAAGATTCGTTTTGATTAAAATTATACCTTTTTTAAGTTTAAACTCTGCGTCTGGGTCCAACTGCCCCCCCACACAGTGACAGAACGATCCGACCAGGACAAAGGGAAGAACCGAGGCTTAAATACAGACACACAGGAAAGGCAGGGGCAATTTGACACAGGTGTAACACATGAGGACTGGTGCAGACAATCACAGACAGGAAGTGAAGAAAGAACACACAAGCAACAGAGACTACAAAATAAAACACGAAACAGAACACGGAGTGTGAAAACATGAAACAGGAGGAGATACTAAATAACTGAAAACACCTTGGAAATGGTGGAAACTAAGCACTGGAAAATATTAAACCCTGACAAATATACATTTGCACATGTTGCCACCTCCAGCTTTAGCTGCTATAACCCTGTAACCTTCTGAAGGGGAAAACAATGCCTACACTGAGACAAACTCTCATATGAATCAAGTAATCAATTCGTAAATAATTGTGTCATTGAATACAGACTAGGGCATTGACCTTGTCGATTCGAGAGATGTATAGGGACACAGTCCTATGAATAGCAGTCGGGCTCAGACCCCCCCTGGGGAGTGTTAGATGGGGTCCTGACACCAGTGGTGGTGGTTGAGCGGTGTAGTTGCATACAGCCGCCGATCAGAGAGAAGCAGCACAGGTATAATGTTGTTTTGTTTTGTTTTTTTCGATCCAGAGATCCTTTCCTAAAGCCTGCACACAGAAACACAGTAATATTATGGATGTGATGTGGAGAACAAGCAGCCTGTCAGCTGCTCAAAAAAAACATATTTAAAATATACAGTTACATTTAAACTGTGCCACAGATTCTAATGAAACTAATCTAATGCTGATTGTTTAGGCATATATGTGTAAAATTACAGAAAAGATAAATATAAAAATAACAGAAGGTTTCTATATTTAAATCCTTGTTACTATACCTGCAAAGATAAACTGTAGCAAGCTCATAAAGCAAAGATCCTGTCATACAATGTATAAATACTGTAAATATTGAAACATTACATTGCTCCTCATAGGATATAGAAATCAAACAGCCTGTGGATGCTTTAAACTCAAAATACTGAAAGAAACTTTTAGTGTCAGTGTCACCATTGGACATGACTTGGTTTCCTTTGCTGCTTGAATTCAGTGCTGTGAGCAATCAAAACAAATTCAGAATAAAAAAAATAACTTAGGTTTATCAACATTTAACAGCATCAATCAACAGTTTGCTAATCTTCACTGTATTTGGCTTTAATCATCAAAGCAATTAAATGCCATTTTCAGATATATGAAGAATGCAGCAGGAAAATGTCAGGATCTCAAGGTGAGGGGTGGCACTTGGGTCGAGCATACCAGAGGCAGCACATCCATACCGTCTGTCCAAGTTGACACCTTCATTGGAGTCTTTTACATGTATGACACCTAATTTTCATCCTGAAATATTTGTATTCTTTTGGTTTTGGAATTTTTGGACTCAGTTGCGTGTTAGAAACGTGTCCACTCGCTCGCTGTGAATTTTCCGGAACTTTTCCTGCTGTATTCTCACTAGGTTTCAGTTGTCATTTTACCAGGGGGCTGGTGGGGAAAGTTCTTAAAAACATCTGGAGCAAGTGACCTGGACATTTGCTTTCCCACATACAGCCCCTGCAGAGTTCAGTGCATATCTGAAAGCAGCTATAGTTGTCCGAGCCCCAGAAATATTAAGGGAAATAGAAGGGTGCTCTGAGAGGTGCTCCACTTATCTTGCTATGTTAAAGAAAGTGAAAAAAAAAATACTCCTGGGATACGCCCATTTATCTTGATCTACTCCAATTGTATTGAGTTCCTGCCCAGGTCATGCCCCACACCTCCACAGTCTCATGGAAATGGGCTCAGTAGTTTGAGAAATCCTGCTGAAGACAAACAAATAAACAGCACGGACATATATCCTCCTTGGTGGAGGTAAAAATATATGAATGTAGATATATTCACTAGTAAACATCAGTTGGAAATTAATAATGGTGTGTTGTAGGAGGGTGTATGTCAGGTTTATGATATGGACCTAAATAGCTGGGATAAGTGAGTTTAATAAAAAAAAAAAGAGAGAGAAACAAGGCAGGCTCACAATCTTAGAAGAACACTTGTGGATGAAAGATCCCAACACACGGTGCAAACTAGTAAGAACACTGGGAGAAACACCAGGAACACAGAACCCAACCAGGGGAGACGGACCGAACTGGACTAAGGGACCTTCTAAGCAAAATGGACAATTTAAACTCACCCCAAAATAGTACAGACAGTTTTGAGGATGAAGCCTCATTTACATGTGACTTCTCTCTAAAAATGCAGATCAGGAAGAACTGCCTCCATGAGATTTTTTCTAAATAAATAGTTCTGGTCTGTATTTGCTTTGAACATTTAAAACAATTAGTTCAAATTCACCTGAACCCTCTGTTTCGCCATGGCACAGTTTCTCTCTTCAGACGTCAGCAGTTCCAGTGAAAAAGGACGTGGTGGAGTTCATTATAAATACAGATCGACTCACAATCAGATGCTCTGCTTTCCGACCAAACAGAGATTAATTGGAAAATTGCCTCCTGGAGTGTAATCACTGTAAGCAGGCACCTGACAGACAGGCACATTAACAGGCACATTAGCATTGTCTGCATTTCTTAGCCACTGACGTCCCCAGTGCACCTGCCTTTAATCAAGTTCTTATTAAGACCGTTATTCTGATTAGCATCTGAGAGCACGCCAATTCAGTGTGTGTGTGCAAAGCCACGATCACTGTGAGCCCTTTACAGAAAACACTTTTTTTTTGTTTTTTATTGAACACGTGGAAACAAGTGTGAGCTGCTCTTATAAATACACGCTGCAGTGGAACCAAGACAAATGTTTTGCATGTAGCATGTTTCGTAGCACGCGGCTAATGAAGGTAATTAAGATAAAGGTTGTTTATCTGTGCAGCTCTGAGAGGCCGTGGTGCTCGTTATGCACTCGGAGGCTTTATCAGTACTGATGGGTTTAAAAGAAGAGACGTATCAACACATGTATACACAGAAACAAATGGTATTACACAAATGAGTTTGTTCAACATAAAGTTCAAAAGTTATATTAAAGCATTAGCTAACTTAATTCATCAGTTTGAAATATAATCTTTCCTCCAAACAGTTCTACAGCTGTCACTTTTTATTGGTCGTTTGCTGGACAGGGCTTTTTATAAACAGTCTACGGGGAGTTAGAAAAGTTAGAAAAATGTGTTCATCCCACCTGCTTTATCTGCAATGAAGATTTTATTGTCAATGTTTTTCATAAATTGAAACTGAATTTGCTTCATATGTTCAAAAATGGCTTTAATTAGTTACACACAAATTAATACAGTCTGTTCAAAATGACAGTTAAAATAGTTACTATAACACAATTGCTAACTTAAATTTAAATAAAAAACTTTGTAAAGTATTATTTTATAATATATTTATAAAATATTTATATTAAATAATACCCAAGGACCTCAATTAATGCTTTAGAGTCCTGGGGCTGGATAGCCGTTTTTAAGGATTTTGAAATTGCCCTTATATGCCACATGTTTTTACTATGCCATGGTTCACGCTATTTTTGTCAGCACAACATTGCCTATATGACCACACAATTATCTTTTTTCACTTTGTCATAGTGAAGTGACGTCTTGATCAATTCCTGTGATTTGATCACACCAGCATTATCTGCAACTCCTTAATACAAAAATGATTGATGGATTCTACATCCCTAGAAGTCCACAACGAGCCACCAACCATTTTCGGCAGGCTTAGCATTGCTCAGCAGCTCGATGGCTCCAGGATTGGCACATTGTGTGTTATGTTGTTTTGTTGAGTTTGGCTCCGGTCCCCCCCCCCCCAACACTGCGCCCTCTAAATACATTATATCACCAGCCGCCACTGACATGGACCAAACTAAAAAGTCGAAATACCCATCAAATAAAGTTTTCTAAAAGATGGTTCCTGTCATTTCTTATCACGCTGATGTTGAGATAAGTGTTCTATTGTCCGATAACATTGGTTATAAAATAGGTGAGTTAATTGATGCTTTAAAAATAGGGTAAAACATCACGATTGACTCATGATTGGTCGTGCATGTGTATCGCTGGTCTCAAGCTACTGTGGCTCCATCCCCCAATCACTAGCGCGCAGACACTGGCAGCAAATGTCCAAGATGGCAGCATTCATATCTGGAATATTTTGGGTTCATTTCTGGATAGTGGGATGAGGTGGAAACGCACTGTCCATTTACACATTCAATTTATGATGTGCACATGTTGTTCATCCCCAAAAATATATCACTACGCAATTGGCCCCCCCCGTCTTTTCTGTGCATTTTATTTTCATACCAACACAGACTCCACTTTCCACTCACGCCCTACAATAAGAGTGCTTTCAGTGGATTACAGTTTAAGACAGATAAGCGAGAGCGAGCCTGACCTCGGCCAAACACGAAGCGTCTCAAATGGTTACGTGCCCAGGTGCACGAGTGGCTTTGATGATTTCCTCTACGTCAGGCTGTGCTCTTCACACAGCCACTCCAATCAGTGCGCTTTCACTGTGAAGGACCAGTGGGACGGTCTCGGAGCCAACTGGTGGGCTGCAGAAAACCCCTCCGCTGGCTGTTAAGTGCTCTTTCCAGAGAAGGAGTGAGGATAGATCTCAACTGCAGGGTGCTGATGTGCCTGAAGCCCTGCCGGTTTCAGCCTTGAATATGAGCCACGTGGGACCTGGACGGTAATTGGTATGCAGGAGATGCATGAGCTTAACATTACAGGGAATAAGCTGGGCTGGTGTGTGTGTGTGTGTGTGTGTGTGTGTGTGTGTGTGTGTGTGTGTGTGTGTGTGTGTGTGTGTGTGTGTGTGGGTGAGGGGGTGATACAGAGCAGAGAACATTGCTCAATCATGCCCCACCAAATGTGTCAAGACAGCTACAGGGAGTCGGAAGGACAGTGAAAATCAAAGAGTAAGAGAAATAGCAGAAAGTCTGAAAAGGTGAATAAACGAGGGGGGCAGGGCACATCAACTTTTCCACTGTGTAAAGATTTTAGTTTAAAAAAATAAATCAGACAAGGCCAGCTCCACACAGTTTAACATTTCAACCTTTCAAGACAAATAGTTGTGATGTCTTTGAGAGGCAATGTAACAAGTGATTTCAGTATTCCACATACATCTCAACATACATCTTGAACTCACATTACTGCCTGTTTTCTAAATGCACCGTGGCTCCACATTAATTCTTAATTCACAGACATGAGAGGGGAACTCATCTAAAGGTGCATTCAGACATGATGCGATGTGAATTCCAGTGTGAGTTCATTAGAATTCAAATTCAAAAAAGGGAAAAACATCAGTGAGCGCAGTTAAAAGTGAATACAGCTGGGGCAGCGGCGGCTAGAGCTGAAACTAGAGTGATTTAACTTGAGCTGAAAATATTTAAATCTACTTTTATATGTAGCTGAAAGGAAAACAAGCATTAACTCTGGTCGAGGCAAACTGTGACTTTGAACCCTTCCGCTAGTGGTCAAATGAATTTTCTGATCCAAGCTGTATGATAATTATCTCGGCCACGGAGGTTATTTTTTTCATTGCTGTTTGTTTGTTTGTTTGTCTATCAGCGGAATAACACAAAACTAGTTTTTAGCATATTAAACAAATGTAATTGAAACTTGGTGGAAGGATGATGTGTTGGCCAAGACGGAACCCAATCAATTTTGGTTAAATGCAGACTTCGCACCTTAGTGGTCCGATTTATTTTCTTATTCAAGCTGTACATAATTACCTTTTGCCAAGGAGGTTATTTTTTTTCATTGCTGTTCGCCTGTTTGTTTAGTATCTGGTGATATGTTTTCATACATAGCATGTTGGTTAATTTCAGAGTTCTGTTAAGCAGTTGAAACAATCTTCAACCCCAATGTTCAAAACTTTCCAAAAATAATAGTTGTTATTCAGCTAGATATAAAGCATTGCTGCAACAAAACACACAGTGTGCATTTACTTTGTAGTGAAATTGCTAAAGAGGGACTTGTTTTATGAATGTCTGTGTCAATCGGATACAGTAAAATAAAAAAAAAACTAATTCTGAAAATGATTTGGAAGCAATTTTGACCCCGTAGCAGATCACTGCTGTAGATTGTCCAAGGACGTAGACGACTTCAACTTGTCCGCAGACTGACGGCACACTACACCGCCCCCCCCCCCACTGACTGTGACAGAGCAGCGGCCGCTTGTTTATTCAATTTGTATTAATATGGAACATATCGCGTGTCCAAATTGCACCAAATTTGACATCAAGCAGATAAAAATGAATGCTTTTCCACATACAGACAGAAAAATGTTTGTGGAATTAGAAGGTCGATGGAGCTAAAACTAATGTAGTCCAATACAACCGTGCTGCAATACAACTGCTTTCATTTGGTCTCATTGATGTAAATGGGTGGGGTTAAGATATAAGAAACACGCCTCACAATTCACAACAGAAACCACAAAACACATCCTCCAAAATCGCCACACAGCTGCATCGACAACGCTGGGAAACAGTTTCAACACAAACCGAACATTGTCACCCCATTGGAGGGAGGATTTATTGCAGCACTGTTGTATTAGGTGTTCATAGTAAACTGGCAGTTGATTGTAAATTGCATGATTGTGAATCCCGTTCGTCCTGTCGTCAGTTTCTGTCCCAGCGCTCTGGCTTTCCTGTTGTTGACGACGCACCTTTAAATTTATAGCTGTAATTGGAGTTTGATCGCAGAGAGCGGTATAAGATGATTGCAGCCCTAATTACCTCAATGTGTCGGAATGACCATGTTAATGAGCGCACTAAAAAGTGAATGTGGCAAACAAATGTGGGACTACCGTCATCATACGACATCAAACTGAACATGCTGCTGCTCTTCAGGCACTGAAGCAACAGCTGGCCTCTCGTATTTGTGAGTGGAAAGGGAAAGAAGTGGGAGGAAATGTGTGCAATATTGGCACAATGCTAAGTTATTCCTCTTTCCCTTTCACTTGTTTTTCCTTACATATGCTCCACAGGTAGTGATGGCTACCTGATGTAAGCTGGTCATGTGAATTGTGTGTGCCTGCCTCCTGGTTTTGTTATTTTTACTTTGTGCACACGGTGGCACAGAGCAAGGCATCCACCTGTCAACTTCAGCTGTTCCGGTTTGGACAGCAATGAAGGGAAAGAATAAAACAGAGCGGCTGAATGATGCACCTGGCCCACTGGTCTATGCAGAGACACATGTGCCCCAAATACCTAATGCAGACCAGTCCAGCGTCACATTATCCAGAGGAACTGTCCACGGCTCAGGATCCCTGTCAAACTTTTTTTTCTTCTATTCCTCTCCCTGTTTCACTTTCACCCCCATTTCTCCCACTGCGACAAAACTAAAACACACACGTAACTGACACTCACACAAGGACAGATTATGACCAACTGTCACACACATACAGACCGCACTTCTAAAATCCAATGCAATTACAGCATCTGCCATAAGGAGCTGGGAGCTGGTCCGAGAGCAGAGCCGGACCTTCAGGAAGTGAGCTCTGTCTGAGATGCACAACCACGGTTTTCTGAGCTGGGAGCCCACTCTGCGTCCAACATGTTGTTAACCCCTGGGTTTGAAAAAGGCCTACTGGTGAGTTGGGCCTTTCCCTACCTGCAGGCTCACTGTTTGATTTTCCAATGTAGTTGAATGTATAGAGCAGCACCACACTGACGCTGGAAACCAACTGTGGCCTGAACGAAGCTCCTCACTAAGGATGTTATACGTTCTGTATATATTGTTGTTTTATGTCCGATTGTTGTTTTTATGTCCAAATGCACCAACCACACCAAGGCAATTTCCTGTATGTGTAAATATACTTGGCAATTAAAAGAATTCAGATTCTGATCTGATTCTGATACTTTATATGATGTTATCATCTAAGTCTTTATTTTTCAACCACTAAAATAATCCTCAGGTCCAGAGAGTTACATTGTGCCAAACAACTAACCATCACACTGCCCTCATCAAAGATTGGTTGTTGCGCTATCGATGGTTGGCAGCTTACATCCAGGGAAAGACTCTCCCACCCATGACCTGACTATTAACTTTGACAACTCCGTGTTAACCCCCACTCAGACTGCTAGGAACCTGGGTGTGACACTCGACAGCCAACTCTCCCTTACCGCCAACATTACTGTAACAACACGTTCCTGTAGATTCATGCTGCACAACATCAGGAGAATACGTCCCCTTCTCACTCAGAAGGCGGTGCAGGTTCTGGTCCAGGCTCTGGTCATCTCACGCCTGGACTATTGTAACTCGCTCCTGGCAGGTCTACCTGCTAGTGCCATCCGACCTCTGCAGCTCATCCAGAATGCAGCAGCTCGACTGGTCTTTAACCTACCTAAATTCACTCACACTACTCCGCTCCTCCGCTCCCTTCACTGGTTACCGGTGGCTGCCTGCATCCGTTTCAAAACATTGGTACTTGCGTACCGTGCTACGAACGGATCGGGTCCAGTCTACATCCAGGACATGGTCAAACGTTACACCCCAGCCCGTTCACTCCGCTCTGCTTCTGCCAATCGGCTTGTTGCTCCCTCACTGCGAGCTAAACACTCATCAAAATCACGACTGTTTGCTGTCCTGGCTCCTAAATGGTGGAATGAGCTCCTCATGGACATCCGGACATCAGAAAGCTTACACATCTTCCGCTGCAAACTAAAAACACACCTCTTCCGACTATACCTTGAACATTTTTTTAAAACTAACAATTTGGTAGCACTTATATGGCACTTACATCTAGCACTTTGTAGTTTGCTTTCTTGAAGAAATTGTACTTTCTTGATTCTTGTTGTTCTGGGTTTGTACCCTCATGGTTGAATGCACTTATTGTAAGACGCTTTGGATAAAAGCGTCAGCTAAATGAAATGTAATGTAATGTAATGTAAAATAGTCGTCTATGCCTGTGGGTGGCGGTAGATAGCACAATCAGTAATTAGCCTGTTCAATTGTTTATTTACGGATGAAAAACATAAAAGTGACCACCCACTTTTAGAACTGCATAATTATCTTGAGTGAAATAACTACTCATCCCTACTCACTATGGATTTTCACCCCCTTCGACTCTTTTCCTCATCTTCAAAGGGAAATCATGGTTGCTCCACCAATCAGAGACATCCCTATTACACCTGAGGTTTGTGGGTAGTGAAGTACTTCTCTTTGACGTTGCAGTTGATGTCATACAGACTTGAGGCAGGAACCTATAACGTTTTTTTTTCACAATCTGGTAGCTTGAGGTAAGTCTACCATGTGTGGTTACAATATTATGGCTGATCCTCAAAATGTCTATTCAGAAAACGAATGGGATTTCGACTTCTGGAACCACACTGTTGAGCTCCGTAGAATTAGAGGTGGTAGATTGTCAGAACAGAACTCAAACGTAGAGGGATATATACTTCAAGAGGAAAGCTACAGAACCTGAATTTGATCCTGATCAAGTCCCTGCAGGCCAAACCCAGATGAAGAGCCCGGTACTGGAGGAGGTGAAAAGAAAAGCAAAAGCGATGAGTTCAATGCAACACATGTACATATGTCCGTCATTCGGATTGGGGCTCCCTGTGTGCTTTCCATCAATTCCTGTCACGATACCAGCTTTGTGTTCGTCTAAACAGGCCCAGGTTTTGCACAGTATAACTCCTTATCATATAATGTACTATGATAAGATGCTTTGTTTCATTTTGTAACATTTCAACGTCGGTGTGCTGTGATTTTCAGTGTCAGAATGTGCCGTGACACAAAAAAAGGCTGATCCAAACAACAGTAATAATTATTACTTATGTTTACTCAGCTGATAAATAGATTATTCACCCAGGAGCTCACAGAAATCAGGTCCTAGAGGAAACCAAAAATCTCTCTCTTCTGGCTTTTTAAAGATTCCATCGACTCAAACAGTGTGTTCACCTGGGCGTTCGCCCTTCACTGAGCAAAATGATGCACAGTGTGTGCAGAGTGTGACACGAGAAGGCTGGTTTAACATTTATCCACTGAAGTGTTTATCTGGGCTCGAAATGGACCATGCACAAAACAACTGGAAGACAACCACGGCCTTTTCTGTGCAACATAGACCATTTAGTACTGTAATTAAGGGAAAAGCATATATTTAACATGCATGAAACATTGCATTGTTAAAAGATGCAAAATACAGAAAGAATAAAGTGAAGAAGAAAAAAATACTCTATTTTCTATTTATATTATTTTAATTTTGTTTATTAATATACAAAGGAAAGGCTTTGAAAGCATCTAGCTACTAATCCCACAGACTTCTATCCATCTGTATGTGGAACGCATATCTTGTGAATCGCTCATCTTATTAAATTCACACTTTAAGAAAGTTTGGTGCGATTTGGACAAGCGATATTTTCAATATGCCGACATGCAATGTATCGGTACAGTAAATCATTTAAACTTATATATGACCCACACATGTTAGCAGTAATAAAGCAAATTTCAGAAAGAAATGGTGCAACCAGCAAAACCACCGGCCAAGCAAGCAGCCAAGGCACTGCACTGGTTTGTATATTAATCTCAAAATGTCCCAAAGTCAAAAAATTGAAAAACAACATAAAATAAATGAGGGTGAAACCCCCCCCCCCCCCCCAGTGATTTGACCAACTGGTTATATAGACATATAGAGTGCTGCTTTAATATAAGTAGAGGAGAACATATTAAGGCTCCAGACAATGGAATGGCTCAGATTTTCTCCATGCATGCAACCGTTTTCTGTGACAAGTAGGTCAAAGTGTATAACAGATGACATCAGCATCAGCGTTTTGTGTTTTAGCAGTAAGTGAAAAAAGAAATGGCTGACAGCACATTGTGGTAATAATTCTTCACACTTCACTGTTTCCTCACCGGGTCTATGCAGTGTTTCCCTGTGTCCCCCCAGTAAACCCCGGCTGATTTGGATGATAACGACCAGCAACACTTTTATTTATCTTCTGACCGCCCTCCTCCCATTCACACTGTCACCAGCCTGCAGCGGTACACGTGTGGCATTTCCCCCCGTAACCAATGACAATGATTTGTCACCCGTGCGCAGGCCAGTAAAGCCTAATCTGCCGTATCTGACAGCTGACAACAGTGACTAAGTGCTCAAACATTTGGTATTGAGTGTTTCCCCAGGGCGGCTGCAGCTGATGGTCTGACAAAGGTAACAATGTTGTCCTCCAGGGAGAACAACCAAGGCCCGAACCCGCACTCCAACCCACCCACTGCCTTCGGTCACACAGTGTGAGTCAGCGCGGGGCTCGCACAAAGTGGGCGTCACGTCAGTTGCCATGTTGCCCACTTGATCTTTTCAGGATACTTAATTAGCATTGTAGCAAAATCCCTGAAGGGGAATTCCGCTGATTGCATGTGTGTGTGTGTGTGTGTGTGACAGTATTTGTGTGCCAGTGTTTGTGTGCCTCTGTCAAATACAGAGCAACGGAAGCCAATTTTAAAGGGAAAACATCAGAGAGATTCTATTCTTCATCTTCAGCAGTTAGTGTTTTTGTTTCTACATTTTAAATTCACACATTTTTCCATTAAGAGCACAATTGCCTGCAATAACCAGAAAAATCCTTTTCACAGGTTCTCTGTGTGTGTGAGGTCTCAATTATACTCATGTTGTGGGGACCTATATCGGTTAATAGTCACATTATGGGGGCTGCCATAGTCCCTGCAATCATTACATTTTAAGGTGAGAACAACACGTTTTAAATTTGGGTTTAGGTAAGTAATAGAGTATAATTAAGGGGTAGAGTAAGTCCCAGGAAATGAATGGAGGCCTAATTCAAAGTACTGTGTGTGTGTGTGTGTGTGTGTGTGTGTGTGTGTGTGTGTGTGTGTGTGTGTGTGTGTGTGTGCGCGCAACCTTTTCATCTGAGATGACACTGCTCTCCCTGGCTAGCAAAACCGGATTAGGGGGATAATCCTGAGTTTACAGGCCTTATTATCTTTTATTAAAGGAGTATCCATGTCCACTGGGTTCATGTCTCATGAGACTGATCCATGCACACCCAAAATTTGAGTAGCCCATCTTAAAATCGCATTGCTTTTGGGAACTTTGCTAGAGGTAAAGCTCCCCCTCCACCTAAGGAAACACTCATAACTGTGTGTTATTTAAGCAGCCGAGCCATATTTGTCAGAATAAATGAATGACTATAATCCAGTTCTCTCTGGTCATCACACTGTTGGAGGAAGAAAGGGGCTGGATGCTGTGATGGTGCTGATTGCATTGTAATTTAGATCCTATTGATTTTCCTCACCTTACATTACACTGCATTGATTGACCACAATTGTGCTGCAGGTTTAAAGGAAATCAAAGTGGCTGGTTGGTAACCCGGAGTGAGCTCACACTGTTGATCCTTATTTTAACATGGAGCCTTAACACCGCTATAGCTTGAGCACATGAAATGATCATACTGAAGTCATCAGGAGCCAGCTCACTCCAGATGACATTTTCGCTTGGCATATGTGCATTTTTGCATCAGGTAAAACAGATTGTAGTGTCTCATCTTATTCTCGGCAGCTCAAATATGTTCCTTAATTTCAAAGAGAGGTTCTTCCAAAGAGGTGTGACGTGAAATTGCATCATTTTTACAAGGCTTTGCTAATGCAAAATAAATTGCCAATGTACCTCGCAAGTAAATATGCATTCCACATTTGCTTGTCATCGTATCCAATCTTCTTGACAAGTGGTTCAAATTTGACCACCCAATCCACTACAGCCAGGAATAAATCTGCCCCCATCTCCATCTGTCTTCAAACAGGGGGCTTCCTCCATCTTCATGGTCAGCTCTGGCTGTTTATGGTCACTAACCCATTTCTACTACATGCTGTGGTATAGCCGGTGGAGGACTTCATTGACAAGTGTGCTCATAACTCAGGCTGTGCTTCACAGACCGTCATCTGTTACCACTTCATCCATCTCGTCTATGGAGCCCTGCAGGTGACCTGCAGATAAATCGCCTGTGAGGCCTTGCGAATGTCTCCAAGGACAAAATTAGATCGGTATGTACCTGTCATCCTCATGAAATATGGAATTGGCCAATACTTACTCGCACTGGGCTAAGCCAGTGGCTTACCATATCCTAAAGCCTTGTGGACAGTTTTGTTAAGAAGCACACCAGTCGAAAGAATTGTCTTTCTGGTTTCCAGTACTTTTCAGATAACATACCATACGTATATATTCTCTATCTCTATCAGCTGCATTTGACATCATTATTATTACTATTACTAGTACTATTGCAGTACAAACAACACAGGCAGCTGGACAACAAATGATATCTGCATGTCAATGCATTCTCAGGAGTACATTACCTCAGACATTTGAATATGGTGGCAGGAAACTGTGGATATAATGCTGCAAGCACACATCCCAGGTGTACATAGCCGCCGGCAGTCTCTGCTAGAGGCGAGTGGTGTTTCTTTACTTTAAAACGCTCCACACTGAGGCCTGCATGCTGGTTCGCTGCAGTCTTATCTGGCGTGCTGTTGTGCACACCGCGATCAGCAAACACTGCGGTGAGATGGGCTCCTTTTGATGCCTGTCTCCCCACATGTCTCCCTCCCTCTCTCTCTCTCTCTCTCTCTGCTGAGAGCTGCAGAGCTCAGGAGGAGTGACGAGGAGAAGGAGGCAAGCGTTCCTGGTTGAAGTCAATGCATCTGTTCCTCCATCCACATGTCAGGGAGGTCATTACCATTGCAAGCCAGTGAAGCAGCCACGCTTTGGGGAGAAGCCTCCCACCCTCTATCCACGTCCTTCGAGAGGCACATCGGCTGGGATTTGGTGGACGCCTGTGAACCTCGAAGGAGCAGCTCAGCAGAGACCGTGGCTTGCTCTCATCCTGAAGACAGGAATTTAATGAGAGGATTTACTGTGCCTACGCATGACTGCCATTAGCACAGAGTTGAAAAAGTGTCACATAAACATCGGGTTAGAGTCCATTCACTGATGAAGAAAGATGGAAATTCCTCGGAGCAGCTATGAACCTGGAATAAATGTTAAAATATGCACTTACAGCACCGACCAATGATCCTGTGGGCTGCTACCAGAAGGGCAAAACAACACGAATGAATAAATTAAAAACATTATTTAAATTTCCAACAGTAACAACATCTAATTGTATTTCTGCAGTAGTGTTTTTTAGTTACACATGCACAATTATTTACAATTGACAAAATCATTTTTTGTATAAACAATCCATGTTTTTTTTTTACTGTGACCAGTACCCACATACACACGACCCATGAGATTTTAAAAACGAAGCTCTTATTTGCAATCTTTTAAAATGAAAAAATAATTTTTCTTTGGGTAAAAATAGCATCGAGAGGATCCCAGTAGAGGACTCCGAAAAGAAAGGACATGCAAATACTATAAAGAGACAAATCAATAACAAGCTAGCTGCTGAAATTCGTGAGCAATATCCGGGCTGGGAGCACATTTTTCAAAAGAAGGCAGCCGTAGTGTTAGTTTTTCCAATACAATCTAATGCAGCCCAACTTTACAACTCAACTCCAGTCCCAGAGAAGGAAGTACTGAAGGTATTGAGCGGTTCTTGGTTGGATGCAATAAAGCCCCACACATTCTCCTCTGACTCCAGTCACCTCGGTGTGTAAAGGCTTTAAAAGTTAATTGTTTCTTCTGCTATTTTACAGACATTCATTTTTTTTAATGAGAGCATTTGTTATCAGTTGCTGTTACCAGACCTTTTTTATTTGGGCTGCCAGACTGATGTTTGATGCCCTTGCGTTGGTCTGACCTTTGGCTGCATATTAATGACTGTGCTCTTTCATGTCTTTCTTTTCTTTATCCTTTTCTTAAAACAAAAGAAGCAAGCGTGAGCTGAGACAAATTAAATTGCCATATGTACCAGGGATGAATGCTCTGTGTTTTTTTTTTTCTCCCTCTCCGCATTGAAAATGCTTTCATAATAGAATTGTACAACAATTTCCAGAACGCAGGCAGTCAGAGGGAATTGCTTTCCCCGGAACTGGTTTTGATTCCCTGAAATGTGTCCCCAACCAGGAATGAAGTGGCAAATTGATGTTCTTGGACAAAAACAAGCCATTAATGGAACTACTCACTCCTGAGACATCGACAGTCACAACAGAGGAGGACAATGAGTTATTATTCTCTTCTGGATGGTGGTAACAGATGCATGTGGAAGTGAGTGCACTGGCACACTCATAGGCCAATATGATGTGGGGCCAGTAGCATGGAAAAAGAGTTGGATGTAGATGGATCCACCAGGGTTGTTACCTAGAAAATAATATGACTGAATGAAAGCAATAACAGCAAATTGCGATGATTCCTACTAAGGAAAATGCCAGTGATGAAAACCCAAGCCATGCCTCATGCTTTGACGCTTGATGCTGTTCTCTCAGTCATCAATGCTAATCGCTGGATCATCGATGGCTATTTTAGAATTTGCTGACACCGGATATATGTTCCATTTTCCATAAAGCCATTCAGCAAAAGGTTTCTTGGAAAGTATGCGGTGTGTCCGAAGCACTTAGATCACAGAAAACGTCTGTTTTTTTCTGTCTCTCCAAAGTGCACTGTGTTATGGCATCACTTCGAGAGGTGTGATGCCGTTGATGCGATCGAGGGGAAATCTGTGAAAAGCTGGTGGGCTAGCTCTTCCACTGCTCCACTGCACAAGCCTTGGCCCCACAGTGTGCCTAATGCATGCTACAGGGAATTGCTCTTGACATCTGAACTAGGTTTAGAGCCATTAAGAGAGCTATGACCTTAGGAAAACGAAATGTCACTGGGGAATGCTAAGTGCTCCAAGAACAGCAGAGGTCACCAGAGGCGATATGGCCAAATGAAATTATCTGTAACGCTCAAAAGCACTTTGCTGTGTCTTAGCCAGTCTGTGGGCTTAACAATTTACCCTGACCTTGACTTTGATTTCCACCCCAATGAAACTTCCAAAGCATGGTCTCTAAAACAAGAAAAAACAATCCATGCTTTCTTTCAGAGTTGTCAAAATCAAACGCAATGCTATCCGCAATATTGTGGTTGTATTGGAGTTACTTGCGGATCTTAGAAAAAATATTCTATCACCAAAAAAGCACCTGAGGAAACTAGGAAAGTTGATTGGTTACATAATGAAGACGACCAGGGATGAGGACCTTGCAAAGCATGCTCACAAATTCTTAAGAAAGCGGCCAACAAAAGACATTCGCTTGTTAAGAACTAATATCTTTTGTGTTAAATGTATTTTAGCCTGCTGCTTTGGAGCCTTAGCCTGCAAAATTCAGGAGCAACACTGTCTACTTCTCTGATGTCATTAACCATACGGATCAATCTGGTGTTCCTCTTTCTACCAGTGGGTTGCTAATTATTATTGCGGGGGAGTGCAACACCAATCCTGAAAAAGAAAACCACACATTATATATTCATGGATACATTACTAGCTAAGTAACTTGACTTGATACCATTGTTTCATCAGAGGGTATTTTCAAAGTGAGCTGACTCTTCTTTGCCTGCTAGGCCATCAGTCCGTCTGCCCTGCACTCCAGTCACTATAGTTTCCAGTTATATCTCTCATTTCCTGAAGCCACCCACCCGTGGGGCTTATCCTGTAGGATCTACTGAGTTCCTGCTGCCAGTCGCCAGCTTCACACTCTGGCCTTGTCCTGCAAGGAGGCTATTGTCTCGATTTCCTTCTCAGCCCTGTTTATTTTTTGCCATTCTGCCCCCGTCTCTTGTCACTCTTCATCTGCCCACCAGATATCCTCGGACCTTCCTCCATGTCTCAGACACCTCGCTCCAAGCTTCCTCGTGTTCGCCTGTTTCAGAATTCCTCATTATCACCCCGTCTTCCCACAGCCATTTGCCAGATTGCTGTTTCATTGACCTGTCCTGTCATGACCTGTTGTTCCTGTTCTTGCCTGCCTGTCTGCCACCATCTCTTCCATTGAAATCACTGCCTGGCTGCTCCGTGTCTGCATTTGGCTCCTCCTTCCTGTTGCCTCGTACAAATCTTGACAAGTGAATTTGAAATTTGTTATAAAGTATGTGTCACTGCAGGGGATGGTACAGATATCTATGTAATCACGTAGAGCTGTGTTATAGTTTTATGGTTTTAAAAAGAGTCTTTAATCTAGTTTGTTTAGATTCTGTCTCGTGTAAAATTGCTAAATATGAGTTTAAAAAGACAGCTAAGCCTGATTCCCTGGTTGTATGACTCAGCAATAGTGAGGATTTGTATTTAAATAAATAGCTGAGGTGCCTTTTTATTGCTGAACAAGGTAATTCGATGGTGGTTGAACCACTGATGAATGTATTGCATTATTAATATATTTACAGTAAGTCTGTGTCAGTGGCTATGCTATTTGAAAATATGCTGCATTAAATTGCTGCTAATGCAATCTCTATAAACCGATATCAGTATATCAATGCCAATGTAAAATCCTCTTCCGACGATAGCCGATGGGTTTGGCAGTTACTACTAATGCAAACCAAACATTTGATCATCTGCCGGACCTACAAATAAAAAGCGTTTGACTGGTGAAACATAAGCCAAATCTGATTGTGAAGTAATCGCTGGAAATGCAAAGTGTTTGCTGCTATTTTCAGCGTTTCCCGACAGTACATGAGTTTGAAATGCTGCAGGAAGTAATAAAACAAGAGGGAGCAGCTCCACCGAGCTGTTTGATAAAGATGAAGAGCTGCAGACGACAGGTTGCACACATTCAACAACCCAGTGAGAAAACCAACTCTTTTTGACTGTGCCCTTGCCCTGCTGATTGCAGAGGTGATGTGCAGTATAAAATCAGATCAGAATCTGTATTTTAAAAAAGCCTGAGTTCTTTATGAAGAGGACAACAGTTCACGATTAGATACTCATTTCAGTGAATATTAAAATATCCCCATCTCATCCTCGTGGAAATGAATGGCAGTGCTTTGCATGGCAATGGCAGATTTATACTTCTATCTGTGCTGGAAGACACTGATATGCAATCCACTTCAAAAACCAAAATCAATGTTCGACAAATACACAATTTTATTGACTTGTGGGTCTGCCGGTGCCAGTGAGAGTCTCCTCATGTTTACAATGGAGGATTCATGCATCGAGAACACACTGATAAAATCATCTCACTCTCTGCTCCGATAAGCTTCTGAGATCATGCTTTGAGAACATGACTCTGGCGGTAAAGTCAGGAGTTACTTGACCGGAGGGTTCAAAAACAGGATCACTCAGCTCCACTCAGCTGCACTGTTACGAGGAGGTGGAGAAGGATGAACGGGGCGGACATGGTGTTATCACGGGCATCGGACCATTAGTTCAGCTCTTCGGCTGATGTTGCTGACACACTAAAGAAAATCTGATTCATGTTCCCTCTGCTGTGTAGAGATCCCAACACCGAAATGTTAAACTGTGTCAAGCAAATCAACCTTTCTGGACAAGCTCGCATTATTTATGGTTAATTGTGGTTGCTGCGTCATTAGCGATGTAAAAGAAGCTGACCTGCTTCTGAACCGTTGGGCAGCAGCGTTTAGCACATGCTATGTGAATATTAAATTTGGAAGTAGATTCAGGCAGTGACTATTTGTTTAAGAGACAAATCTTTGAAGTCATTCCAGAGACACAACAGGGAGCTGGAACACATGGCTCCTGCAACAAAGAGAGAAGTGGGGGACGACAATATTTCTTCTGCTTTGTAAGCTGTTCACATCTGTAGTCATTTCTTCATCCTAGTTGGATGAACTTGAAAGGAATCTTAAGTCAACATGAATTCGGTCGTTTATTCGCTCTCCTCCTGGGAGACGAGAGGAGAGGAGTGAACGAGTCGGATGCCTGCATTAACATTGCAAATGTCCCAGCGAGGATTCGCTCATGATCTGCATGCACGTCTCGCCCCACACTCTAAACACACACACGGATGAGGCTTAAGCTGCCTGGGGGACAGTCATGAATATTTGATCCGATCACCTTTGAAAATGCAGATTGGCGTCACCTTTGACCTTGACTTTGTGTTGATGAGCGAGGCAGTGATTTACTTTCGCCTGCCGTGCCGCTGCCGTATGATGTGACTACGTACATTAGTTCACAGATCTTCGGGGGGGCCAATAGGTACACAGGGCTTACATAGCAAGGTCACATGCACATGCCTCTACTCTGACCTCAGCCAGACAGAGTGCTGTTATTGCTAAGGCAGCTCATCATACACTACTTCACATGACCTGATAGAAACAACCACAAAGAGAGTGGCTTCATATTCTGCTTTGTAATGCCGCCCTGCTTGGCTTCTTTCCCTCAGCTGGCTGCAAACCACTGCTGAGCGCACTCACTGGATGTTTTTGCTTAAGTCTACTGCAAATCCTCATTCAGTATTCATCAAAACTGTTTAGATTGTACAAGCAGACTGCTCTATACCTGCAGGATACATCCTCAGTAAAGTCTACCGTTCATTTTGTTTCACAGACAACTGTATTAAAAGTATAAGACACCATGTGAACTTCTCATTCATATTTTACACAGCATAAAACTTTTGGCTGTAGCTTTGATCTAAACACACCTGGGGATGAGGAGACTTTAAAAAAAATATATATATATCTCAGCAAAAAAAAGGTGTGGTTTCTGGTTTTGAAGGGAACCTTCACTGATCTCCAGCAGCACAGCAGGGCACTCCAATACCATTTTGCGGCTTAAAATGGGCAGTAAATACAACAGTGCTAATAATGTTAGCAGGATGACTTTTAACTTTGAAATTTCACTGATGAGTCGTTTGTTTGGGGCATGTGAGAGATAGACATTTTTCAAATGGAAAAGTGAAACATTTCACATTATAAAATTTGAATATTCTATTTAGAGCTGATTTAAAAAAACAACAACATTTTGATTGGTTTATAACCGATAACTTAAACTCTCCGCATGAAATTCAGCTTCTTTACTTCAATAAAGAATTATAATTTGGGGGTGTTTTGAATATACTTTGTTCATTTTCCAGCATTGACCCAATTTACTAAACTGTAAACAAGTAGATAAGCAGCAGCACCATTTGAATCTCTTCCATCTTTTCTGTTGTTGTAGTGTTGCTCAATTTACATTTGTAAAATGTCATCATTGTTGTAAAGTCCTCTGCATTACTGTCGCCTGGTGGACTGGAGTGTAATAGCTTGTTGGAGCCATCGGTTGTTATTATGTTAGCAGGCAAATCAGCCAAATCTCTGGTCTGTAGACCATGGGGGAAAAGCAGACACACAACAGTCTGCTGGAACCTTTTTTTCCTTGAAAAAAGTTTCTGTTACTAAAAGTTCCAGGTAATTTCAGTCCAGATGTGGCTGTTGTTGCACTTTTCCATCTTTTCTTACTTTGTGTGATTTATAAAGTAGCAGAAGGTGATTCCAATTCTTTCACTTTGCTTCCTGTTCATTTTCATACCACCATATTAACACCTCATTGTTAACAGCTGTATATTTGACAAAGCACATTGTGCAGAACAGTGTTGCAGAAATGTGTGTGGGACTTTGTGTAAATCATCCACATGCCTTGGATTCCTTTCTTTTTCCTGACAGTGTGGTGTGACAACACAAACTGCAACTTAATCAGAACTCAAACATACGAACCAAAGTACTCATTCTTCCTCTTTTAGCCTCACAACTCAGCACAACAGCAGAGAGAAAAAAAAACAGCAACCTCCACAACCTCCATCTACAATCTCCATGCAGATGGCGAGGAGAGGAAGAACAGAATCATTATTACCTTGCCGTCATCTTCTCGTGTTTTTGCCGTATTCCTTTCATTGCTTATGCATGAAACCTGAATAGAAGAAATATTTCGGGGAGGTGTCAGTTTTTCTATGACATTAGTTAGTACTATTATGGAACATGCTGAGTGGGAGCAAAACAACACTGAATAATTGATTGGCACTAAAAGACGTGGGCATGGCTATGCATTATTCAAATTGATACTTATTACGGTCTCTGCTTTCCTATGGTAAATACAACAGGAGAAGGGGAGATTAGGAGGGAAAAAAAAAAATGCTTCTGTTTCCCTTTGTTGTTCAGCGATTTTGGTTTGGAGGATGGAGCTCCTGTTTCCTACGGGTATTTCTCTCTTCCCTCCGCCTTTTTTTCCGTCCTTTGCAATGACAGAGCTGGATTCAATGACACACCGAGAACTCCTGAGAGCTGAATTGATGGGTGCAGCACAGGCCTGGCATCTGCTGCTGTTTCAGGAATATATCCAGGATTTAAGTTAGTAAATGCGCGCTGCATGAAATGACAAAGGGGGGAAACAAAACAATAGAACGGACATAAGGAGAAGACACACCGACAGATGCTTTACTTAAAAGGGAGGATTTAAAAGCTGCTTTAACAAAACGGAATAAACATCTGTTATGTCAGGAGGCTTAATGTCAATGTCAAAGCATTTCATTCCTGTCGACAGGCTTTAATGTAATGATCGGCCTAATCTTCCCTTATTCTCATTTCCTTTCTTTTCCATCCTCTTATTATAATTATGGTTGGTATCTCAGAGGCGCACTTGTAAAAATCAAAAAAGGCGTCGCACAGAATAACACTGTTTTATCGCTCTGAGCCATATTTTGCTTCGAAATCAGAGGTGAACGACGAAGTGAGTCGTCAGAAAAAAGCATGTGAGCAAATCTTGAGAACAAATTGAGGTGTTAGATTTCTGACAGGAGGGCAGATCCCAGAGCAGCTCATGGGCCCTTTATGGTTGAATGGCTGCATCTATTACCTCTATCCATCCTCAAGTGCTTTTCAACAATGCATTTTTTTTTAAGGGGGAGGCATGAAAAAGGCTGGCGGAATACCGGGCGGCCACATAACCACGGCGCCGTTCTGAGGCATGTTCCCACTTGCCGCTGAGAGTGTGCGACATGGATTAAAATTCATGCCGGTGCCAGATGAGTGAAGGCGCAGAGGGAAGAGAGAGGTCAGGGGTGTGACTTTAGATTTGTCTCTGTCTGGTTTTTTTTCTGGCTCTCAGATGTCATAACAGTGTGAGGGATGTAATTTCTTCTGCTCGCAACTTATTCACGTCCCTGAAGATGTTGTTCTTTTTCGTCCCTGGAAAGACGACAGCGGTGAAATCTGTACGATCCATGTGAGATGTGACATTTCTATCAACAGCTCCTCGTCCTATACACTCTGATAACTCTCCATCACAGCTCCACTTTTTTACGAGCTGATGTGCGTAGGACTCATACATTTTGGACGCACACTTGTGTATACATGAATTCCATTAATCAGTAAAACCAATGGTCGTACTGCACTGGGACACTTTGTTGGGGGCTGACACTGGCTGTCATATCATTAATCAGACAGACATGGATAACAATATTATGATAATCACAAGTGTTCCAATCAAACATCATCTTCTGAATATGTTAAGACTCATAACTGGAATTCCTTGCATGAACGGGAGAGCCCTCAACTCTCGTTCAGGGGTTAATCGGTTGAACAAAGGATACAGATGATAACAACAGTCGTATTGATCTTGATCTCTGGTTTCACTCTGATAAGACACTGCATGGTGCTGTGAAGAAGTGAACCTCACAGGCAGGAAATGAATCCACTGTAGCCTGATTTAAATGAATGATATGTCAGCGAGCAACAGTTTAAATAAAAGAACAACTGATGTTAAAGTGTTGCTGCAGCTGGAACACAGAGTATTTTGTTGACGCTCAGGTACTGGTAATGAATCTGCTGAGTCCCGACTAGAACCCTCCTTCCACAACAGAGCCCCCATCAGGATACTACAGGGGAGGCTTTCACGAAAAGGCTGTGAGGCAGTGGCTGTGTTTTTTCACTGCAGAAATAATCAGCTGTCAAATATTTCAAATAGCTTTATTCATGTTTATTCAGGTAGAATGTGGGAGAGGTGTTGTACTAATGAGTCCATCTGCAGATGCTGGATTAAATTTACAGAAAGGAGTGTTTGACTTTGTGCTTGATTCACAGAAATTGCCACCACAGTGTGTAATGTAAACACACATGTGGGTAGTGATACTGCCTGCAGCTCATATATCAATTACAGATGCATAAACACAAGTATCAAGGTTATATATTACATTCCTCAAGTGATTTTATTTGGGATAGTCTAATCAAATGTGTGCATTTAGATCAAGGCTGTAGTCATGAAGTGAACATTTTAATGTATTTTGTTATTTAAAAAAATGTTTAATACTTAATTGTAAGTAAAATGTGTGCTTGTTAATATAAACATGTTTATGTGTATTTTATATAACTTTATATATACATTTGTTTGATTTTTTTAAATAAAATTACATAAATATATCAAATTATATAAAATATACACAAATATCTTTGAATTAGCATGTATACATTAGACTAAAGACATAAGACATCAAACACGAGAGGGCTCGCAATATTTAATATTTTATTGTATTCTTTTTTAGTATTTTTTAAAACGGGTCCAGCAAAAATATGCTGGACCAGTTGTGTTTGGATGTCTGTGTATGCTCGGAAACAGAAAAGCAAAGCAAAGAGCCATATAGAGACAGTATAGTATACAGGGACATCATGACGTGGCTCTTCGAACGGCACTGGCCTGTGGAAAAGCAACTGCGAACCAGCACTAGCACCAGTCGGGCACTGGTACTGGGTTCGCGTTGGTGGAAAAGGGATATTGGACAAACCTCATGCAGAGCTGCCAGAAACAGTATATGAGCTGCGCTACACCATAATTCCTTAATCGTTCAAACTCTTCATTGTGACTATTTCGGATGGGTGCGTTTTGGCTTGTCGTCATAGCATAACAGTTTTATCATTATTATTCATCGGCCAGTTTACAATTCAGTTTATTGGGGGGGACAATTTGACCATATATAAACATTGGGAGGGACTATGTTTGTGGAAAATGCCTATTATGACTACCGCTCTGATTTATATGTATTTATCATAGACTCTATATAAACATGGACGACATGACACCTCCGCAAAAGTGAAGCCAAGGAGTCTCAATCTACCCCTGGTGGCCGGCTGCAGTATAGGTCATAAACCCCACCATGTATCAGCAGGACCTTGATACTAGGACTTTATCCCCAATTACTACGGCACAGATTTTTGCTCCATATTACGACTTAGGTATTATTTGTATCAGGAATATTTTGGTTTTATGTCGTGGGAGGGAGTGGATAATCTTTATATAATCTTTATTCATCGTCAATGTTATTTATTGGCCACAGACTAGACTGTGATGTTTATGACCAGTTGCTGACAGAAGCTGAATAAAACTAAAATGTCAAATTATTTGGGTATGAAATGATCAATACACTCATTGACAGTACATGTCTGGAACCAAATGGACAATAACAGCTCAGGATGTTCTTTGATATTTGAAATAGAGAGAAGAAGCAAAGCTGTCTAAAGTGATTATTTTCTTGAATATAAATGATCAGGGAGAGCAGATATGAAGCTTCCTATGGGGTTACCTGGATATAAATTGAAAATGAAAATATTTTGTACATAACATTTTGTATGAATGTTACTTGAAGCAATGAAGAAATTCCACACGCGTTCAGTCCCAGTGATGAGTTAACCTACTGTATATTTAAGATAAGACACTGGAGAATCATTATTCTCTTGTCTGTGGGCTGTGTCCCCATTACATATAAAGTGTGCACTGTAAATTCAGTTTTTGCCATGAGCTTAAGCTTTTAAATGCCCCCTGGATCATATTTCAGTCATTTGCAGCAGACAACTCAGCAAAATCTCAAAACCACTTTTCCCAATCCACTGCATCGAGTAGCGTACAGCCCATATTGTGCTCCAGGTAAGTGAAGAGGCTTCCTGAGCATCACTAATCCTCCGATCAATCCAGTATGGGGATAGAGTGGAAGAGAGTGAAAGAGAGAGAGAGAGAGAGAGAGAGTGTAGGATGATGCCATGGAATATAGACGCAAGAGAAAGCGTCTCAAAAATGTCATGGGATTAACATTCATTAGTCTGCAGCTCTCCAATAGGAAACACCCCAACTGCATTTTAAACAGATTCTTGCCTAAAGCCACCGCCGCCCCTCGTTGTAATAGGGGGATATGCTTTCAATATTCTCCCCAATAGCTCAGGATTAGTCCCAGCAAAGGATACTGTTGCCTCCCTGCAATTATGGTCTCATTACGCAGCAGCTTCCATGACCTGTGCTGATGAACCAGATTAAGCAGCCTCACTCAGGTCAGCACTACCAGGTGCTTGTGCTTCTCTTATAATGATGCTGACCTTCCTTGCCTGAGGGTCACCCTGCCAGCTAAAACAGTGCCCATTCCTATGTAGACAGCGGCCTCGCTTCACACGGAGTCACTGCACTGAGCGTGCTGCTCTTTGAATTAACATTTTGCCTCTTTATGGGCTTTAATCACCATTTGAGCCTTAGATCCTAAAATCTATGACGTGCCCTTCAAGAATCAAAGTTAATTACTTCCTTAAAATAACCCGTTCCACAGTGAAAACTTTCTCAAACTATTAATTAATATTGACAAAATGCATCAGCTATCGTCTTTTCAATCTGTATTCTGCATTCAAATGCAGAATACACATTGGCTAGTGGCCAGTTGTAATCAAATCTGGTCGTAGTTGTCCTCTCTCAATTCCGATTCCATTCTTGTTTCTCATTATACTACTTGGATTGCAAATACTGTACAGTGAACGGGAGACAGAGTTTTGTCCGGATATCCACGATCTACATCAGAAACCCCAAAATAATGGTGAGGCAAATTTATTGTCAGACGATAACCAATGGGCTCCAAGATTGATCATTTGCTGATCATGGTGATATACATGGCTAATTAAAGAGACAAGCATTCTCTGTAACTACGTTGCAAGTCTCCGAGAGAGAAAATAACCAGCTAACAAGAGACACAACAACTAGCATTAACGATCGTGACGCAGGAGCATCAAGACAAGTTAGTGGAAAAATCTTTGAGTTAAAATTTGACTCTGTGGCGGAATATCGATGCTCCAATATGATTTGGTTAATCTTTGTCACCCCTGCTTATTATGGTTAGGTACTGAAATCCTACACTGCTGGTACCAACACATCACAACGCATGTTCTAGTGCTTTACTTCGGTGCCTGAGCTCTGTACTGAAATAGTTGCCCTGCTTACAGGCAACATAAACATCACTGTCTCATTAACATTACACTTAACTCTGGTGGGAACACACTCTCTACATGGCTCTGGCAGCACGTAACGTTAGCCTTCTGCTAGCTAGAAGCTACCTCTAACTCTGCTAAAGCCAAACGGTGTGGCTGTATCTCAGGCAAAAGGATTTCCACACCAGGGCATGCAGCAAATGTTTGAGAACAGCTCTCTGTAAAGGGAGGACCATGACATTCTTAATAAAGCACCTGGATACGCACAGGTTACATCTGAAAGTAGATGCTCAGTGTTTGACTGTTTATTGTATTATTGTAGATGGTTTAGGTTTTATTTATTATGTGATTTTGTTAAGGGTCTTGCACTTACTTATATTTGTAAAGTATACAGATCATGTGTTAAATTTCAACTTCCAATTTGCCTTGGTAATGAAAAAGCAGTTTTTTTATATATATATATATAGACTATTTATATATAGAGTCTATAGATTATCACATAGTTGACACTAGTAAACACCTAGTACAGAATGTACAGCACATCACAGGTAAAACTGCCTTCACTGCTCTGAATCATCTAAGACAGGACATTGCATGTCAGCTTCGTATTTATTATCGTCTCTCTGTGTTTACGTCTTGTAAATGTCCCCTGCAGAGCATCCCTGATGCCAGTCAACCAGCGAGACAACTTGAAACATGGTCAGTACTTTTATGAGGAGAAAAGGCCAATGACCTTCACGCCTGGTGGGGAAAGCCGAGTTGGTGAAGACCATCAAAGCATGTTTGCAGAAAAGCACGATTGCCGGGGTATGTGTGTGTGTGTGTGTGTGTGTCGGGTTTCCACCAGGTCTCGGCTAAAATGGTCCCTGATTGTGTTTCTCTACTATCTCTTTGTCAAAAAAATCAATTCTGGCCTGTCACTCAAGCCGAGACCCATTTCTAGGGTGCCTCTCTTTGGCAGATCCTAATGTCAACATTTGCCTTGCATTCTGTGTGAGAGGCATGAAATTTTAATGCTGGGCGTCAACATCAATCTACACACTGGCAACAAAAAAATAAATGTGAAACCTCTGCTTTCCAATTTTTTTTCTCCATCTACTCGAAGTGAAAAATAATATTTGAGTCACTGCAGCTCATATCCTGCAGATTGCACCTCGGCTAATTGTTTCTCTGTTGATTTGGGGCCATTCACTTATTTTAGCATCTTGTTTTTGTAAAGTGCCTGATTGAAGGGTACACAACTCATCTCTAAAGACCTGTTTGTTGCATAACGTCAAAATATAGAGACGAATGATCACAGCCTCTAAATGAATTCAAGCAGTATTACAGGGTGCATCACTTCTCCTTATCAGTCTCTGTGGTATGATCTTCAACTGACATATTATGAATTAACATTTATTTTAGTCATAAAGGATTCGTTTAAGCAACCTTCCTTGAGTCAACTATCTTCGTAGATTGAGGTTTGATGCATGAGATTTAACGCGTCAAATGATTTGTTCAAGGCTGATCGTATTTGTAGAGCAATAAGCAAAAAGAGCCTTTTCAAAGGTGAGAACGTTCAAAACATACGATCTATAACATCTTATAATGAAAGGAGAAGGATTTTGATTAAAGCACAATAAGGTCAGAACATTCAAAATATAATCAAGAAATAGAAAAACTTGCGATGAAAGAAAATAGCTCAAGGCAACAGTGATGTATTCTATCAGCTGTTGAGTAGGTTTTAAGACCAGATTCAAGGGCAGACATGGACTCAGCTGAACTGGCGCTCAGTGGAGGGTTATTCCAGAGCCAGACAGCTGCACCACAAAGGCTCGGTCACGCTTTGATTTGAACCTGGAATAGTTTGAAGACCTCAAGTAGGAGGCGTGAGGGGTCAGTTTGGACGGTAGGGTGCTTAGCTGACATCTGACAAAGCAGCCAGTGCAGAGAGGAGTATTAAATCATTTGGACAGGCTTTAATCGCAAGGTGGCAGGCATGAAGACACTCAGGACTTCAGGCAGGCAGAATCTAAACACAGGCAAAACTCAGGAATAGTTTAGGCATTGATGTGGCACTGCTGGCCTTCCTCTGGACCACTCTAAAGGAACACAAGTGTCCCAAAGTTCCTTTTTGGCCGATGTGTGATGCTCTCTCCAAGATTTGGGCCAGTTTGGTTTATTTTGTTATTGGCTCACACGCAGCATATTGCTCTGGGAAACAGAGACTGCCTAACATCCTTCCGTGTGGTATGTGGGCGAAATGAAAGTAATGGGCGTGTGCCAGATTTTGGCAAATTTTTCTAAACTGGGTCCCTTTAGCAGCAATTCAATACACATACTTTCAAACCAACAATATATCAATTTTACTGAAAAACAGCGCCCTCTACATTCACACATGGTGATTATTTAAATTAAATCTCCATGTCGGATTGTTTGTGGGGTTTTTTGTGTTTTTTTTATGAAGAGTAAAAAACAAAGCCCATGACTCTGTTGACTGAGCTCTGACTGCATAGTCCCTTTACTGTCTGAAAGTCTTTTCAACTAATTACTGTTGAACTTGAAACTTAAACTGTGACTGTCAGTCAGTTACCATAAAAAACTAACTTTGAAGCTGCTATTCCAAGGTAAAAAAGTTGCATCGTGTTACTTTAAAACAATCTGGTAAAACTCCAGAGGCCAGAGAGCTGCTAGCAGTTTTGTAGGGATGACATCAACGTGGCTTCTTGAGGATTCCATGTGTGACACTGAACATCCTGCAGTGACATTGGCCTATAACAATTTAACACATCCAAGGAGGAGCAGAGGAGGTGCACTGCAGAGGTGTGAGAACTGATGCTTGACCCTAAAAAGTTCGATTGCGCCTTGTGAAGGTAAGAATTTTGTCACATTACACAAGAGAGGACTTGTCTGAAATCCATAATGAAGAGTGTATCAGCACTTGGGCTAAATATTGTTTCAGCGGCTCTTACACACTGCCAAGATAAGTGTCTGTAGGAAACACTGGCGTACATAAACACAATGGGGCTGTATTGCCGGGAGTGGGAGGACTGTGTCAGTAATGACATAAAACAGCCAAAACACTTCCCGGTGCGGCCTGAGTGATAAAGCCTCTTCAAAACGCCAGATTGCTCATTGTGCCCACACCAATCCCCATCCTATAATCACTCAATATTAACCACCAGAGTGAGGGACTGTGTGCCTCCATAATCATGTAAAAAAATGTTAAATGTGCTTTGACAATGTGACATCGTTTCCTTATTTTGTAGATGTAACGACCAAAGGTTTTGTTTTTTTTAAGCACTGCGTCGTGTTGTACTCCCGCAATATGAGGTATCTGATTTACAGGGAACCTTCTGTTGGCTCACAGTACTGAGGCAGCATATGGTGCAACACTGAATATGTCCTGTCAATGCAATTATTTTCTGAAACTGAAAAATGTTTACATCCACACACATACACTCACTTAGCACTTTATTAGGAACACTGCTTATATAAGGAAAGGCCTCCCTTTGCTCTCACAGCAGCCTCAGTTTCTTTGTGGTATGGATTCCACAAAATATTTTCATGCTTCATGTTCATGATTGCATCAATTATTAACAATGCTGTCTTTATGTTCTAGTAAAATAGTGTGTGCGTGTGCAAAATAATTCAACAGCGCATCGATAGATCTTCACCAAACTTTGAACCCTGCAGTAGGGAACGGCCTGCTTGTTGCGTAAATGTGCACAGTGAAAACAGTAACTAGAGAGTTTATACTGAATCCAAGCTTCCTGCAGAAGACAGTAACATCTTTATGGATACATTTATGGTCATTTTGGTGTAAAGGTGATGGTACCTCCCCTCATCCCCCCTGTTGCATTTTGGGTTTGGGAGACATTGGGAGAGGCTTGCGTCTTCAAGTAATATAGATGGCATTGTTATTACTGTGTTGGCTCAGGGTTCCCATGGCTCCTTAAAAAGTCTTCAATTAAATTAGCTGAATGTTAAGTGTTCATCCGCGCCACACAATTCCCAGTCTTGCAAATCGGCAGTCAGCTATGGAACTGCAGTGAGCCCTGTGATACCTGACAGTAATGTCTATCCACGTCAGTTGTAGTGTGGGAACCATTCAACAGCGTACTCACAATCAAACGACTTCAAATTCAAGAAAGAAGCAGTGTGAAGCAGTAAGACGCAGTGATGTATCATTTATATTCCTTTAGGCTGTTGTGTAGCTTTAGAGAAAACACCATTATTACACGGGAGACAAAGATATCTGCCTGTTGCAGGCAGCGCACACTTAGTTATCTCACGATTGCAGCTGGCTAGCCTTTATGGACACTAACGTTATCTTGGTACCACTGGTAGATAGCCTGTGTTTATCCCTACTGCCCACCGTGGTAAATCCGAACTTTCTTGTGTGGTTGTGAGGTCAATGTAAGGGATAGGTGAGCATGTTTAGCTCAACATAATAGTCACGTGATCGAAAACAGGTTTTATGTCAATGAAGCTTTATTGGCAGACAGGACCATAACATTGTTCCACAAAGAAACTAATAAACAAACACAAGTATAGTAACAAATAAATTCAGCGTGAACTGGGATAAATGGTGTTCCATGTGCTACACATTCACGCTCTGCATGTCAATATATTTAGCCAATCAGATGGAGCCCTACTGCCCTAGATAATAAATTAAACACATTCAGATCATTGACTGGGCCTGTCCAGAGTTTTTTCTTGCATTGTGAGAGGCCTCCGTCAAATTTCATGCCGCCACCGCCTACCGACATAGTTCTAGTACAGTGGAAACTGCAAGTGATTGTTGTCACAGGCCAAATTGATGTCTATAAGCGGCTGATTACTGTAAAACAATTGCGTTGCTTTTTTATTATAGTCCCACCACCTGAGGGAAAGGTAACGGCACACACACATACTGACTCCGCTGCTCACTTTTCAATCTCTCTCTCTCTCTCTCTTACAGACTAAGCTGACGTCTCTGACTCGCTACAGTTTATGCGTTGATTTGTTAGAAATTACGCCACAATATCAACACTGATCATCACATAATGATCAATACTTTTCTTAATGAGTTAAATCTTTCTTCAGAGCATTTATCAGCCCCCCGCCCCCCTCCTCTTCCTCTCTCACTGACATGCAAACGCACACTGACACGCACAATATTTGTGTCATCGGACATATGTGTAGACTCAGACTGAGGAAAAAGTACAGAATTTAGAGAATGTATGGAGAGCTGGAGGAGATCGTGGGCTCGGCCTGGCTCGACCCGGTTGGCGCAGTGCGTAGTGTAAATGATAGACTGACACAGAGAGAAGCAGTAAATAATTGACAGAGCTGATAAAAAACTGAAAAACAGAACCTTTTTATGGCCCAAACATGTATGAAAAGGCCCGGCACTGTGGCGGGCCTGTGCGCCCTCTCCCTCGGGCTGTGGAGCTGTCCGCGGTTCCTGCGTCCATTGCATATTGGAATTTCTTCAATAATATGTTGTTGGAATGGAAATAATCGTTTCCTTTTTTAAGTGTCTGCATAGGCCACTCACTGGATGGGGTCTACGTTAGCAGCGAACCCAAAGCAGAACGACTTTAACACCCTTAAGCATTTGTTTATATATCGCTGGTCATATATCGTCATCGCCACATTCAACAACGTTAACGCATATTGCATGTTTTCCTAATATCTTGCAGCCCTACTCCATAGCACACTATGCCATTCAAAACATGATTAATTGGGATTAAGGGCCGAAGAAAAGCTTCCCACACCATTACACCCCCATTATTAGCAGCCTGCACTGTTGACACAAGGCAGGTCGGGTCCATGGATTTTTTTCCACCAGGCAGAAATTCAGTTTTCCATTTTGAAGGACAAAAACAAATAAACTTAGATAGCATCTGTAAAGGTAACATTCTAAATCTAAAGTTTGTGTGAGGCCAGGTGTTCATGATATCACCAGCTAAACAGACGGAGGTCATTTAAGAACACATGAAAGTTATTATGTTAAAGTTATTGTTTATGTGGCATCCATTGTTGAGCTTTAAGTCATGAAGTCAGAGGCGTTGATCATCAGTCACCACCGTGCATCCGTGTGTTCGAAGGTGCTGGAGGAGTTCGAGTTCGCTTTCCAGCGGTGTTAAAAATAGATGCTCTCTGACAATAGATGCTCTTTTAGGAGCAGTGAAGGCGTGTGTTTTTTTTTTTTGTCATTTGAAAAAGCTGCAGACGCCGTGACATTTGAAACTCCGCACACAGACACGTTATGATGCTGTGTTTATGCCTCGCGCCGCCATTCTTGCAACCTCAGGTCTCAGCTCAGTAAGCTGACTGACAGCACAACACGGCGAAGCAAGACTTTCACTCTCATGTCGCAGCCGCCGATGCAAAAAAACCCTCTCCGACCGCTCCTGTGCGTCTCCCTCGTACTCAAACCAAAAATGAAACGCCATCAGTCATGTCTAAGCGTTGTGATTACTCTGCCGCTGTTGCTGTTTCAGCCTTAGACTCAGTGCTGACGTAAATATTGTGCAACGATTTTACACCTCATAGCTGCAGATTAGTTACCGTGCATTAATTCTCATGGTGATTTCTGAATGATAATTACTTAGCGTATCAGGCTCAGAAAGGCATGCAAATGAGCAGAGTTCATTAGAGGTATTTTGTTACCCAATCAAGGCATTCTGCTCGGCTATGCCAATGACATGGACACAGAATTTGGATGCACTACCCTGCCTACTTTTAAACTGGTTTGGACTGGGACTAAATTATATAATGGGTATATAATGAGAAAAAAAGAAACCCACATCAGATGTAACACAATCAGTGGGAAAAAGAGTTGGTTCCCAAAGCAAAGAGTGATGGATATAAAATACACTCTGTAAGGACCTCATGATAAGATGAGAGCATCTTAAGCAACATTCATATACATTAATATATCTGCTGAAGTATGGAAAATGACATCCGGCTGTGTGCTTCACAGTTCATCTATCACTGAGCTGCATGACAACCTGTAACACTGGGAAACATTTTAGAAGATAAATGACTAGATGGTAAATATACACACCGTTCAGCACCAACATTAAAAAACTGTTTGTGTATTTTTGACTCAATCAAGACATAGAGCCATGGAAAATAAGGTAAACTACAAAATAAACTGGGTACAGATACACATCAATCAGCCACGGCATTCTAACCAGGTACTTGTTTTTTGTATAAATATATATTTATATGTGTTTTAAAGTGCCTTTTTTCACATAGGATATTTTGCCATATCACAAGTCAGATTTCCATCCAAAAATGCTGAACTGACATTTCCAGAAAGATGAATTGAAATGTATTTGCTTCTTCAAAATCAATTCTCCAAAGGGGGTTGTGTTATCCACTGCAGAAGAGGATAACACAAAAAGAAGACATACTACGGAGAGTATCCGTCAAACCTCAAACGTTAGAAAGAAATGCAGGAAATGTGTTGGAGATATAACGTCCTCATTGCTGCAGAGAGGTTTAATGTTTTCTCTGTTTCTCCAATGTTAGTGGCCATGGTACAATTATACATTTCATGTATGTGGTGATTCATTTGCTTAGTGTGTTTCTGTCAAAAGTTTGTCGCATTTTGTTTTCGGGGACTCAAAGATTTTCCTGACATGTGCTTCCACTGAGTTTTGGACAATGCAGTTAAACAGGTGGATGGAAACACGTGTTTGTCGGAAAATGTGTAAACTCCTTTCAGCAGCCTCACTTTCAGTGTTCTTGTATTGTACATGCTGTCTCACTGTCACACCCACAGCTCGCTGGGACACTTGAACAGAGTGGAGCCACTGTTAATGTTGTTGGTAACACCTGTAGTTTTCCCACTCTCACAAATCAAAACGTCTGCTGCTGCGGAAAAAGGTCTTTTTAGATGGAAGCTGTGGGACTCATGCAAAAACCACCCATCAGAACAGATTTGGTCTTAAATGGCAGACATGAGTGATTTAAGAAAAATCGGCGAGGTTGCACTGTTAGGTCTGTATGTTTCTGCTTTTCCCCTGTCTGCTCTCTCAGTCATTAGTCATCTTAAAGGCTCCTGTGCCAGGATAAGGGGGGAAGGCTTCCATGGGGGGGGACTGCTGTTTTTTCTGCACCTCAGCCTGGGACTTTTATATTGCATTTATTTTGTCTTCTAATGTCAATAAATCTCATGGTTCAGGTTGTTTTAAAGGTTTTCTGTCATTGATTCATTGCAGTGGTGGTCAGTGATTTTTAAGTGTTGTATATCCCATATAAGAACTACAATACAATACGCTTTAAGCATCGAACCTGATGATCTGTCTGTCACAGTATGGCAGCGTTTTGACGTTTACAATTTTTTTTACAAACACACTTTCTCGTAAACAAGTGCCATTTATCAAGTTCAGAACAAGGGATTCATGCCCCATCTTTACAGCAAGTTTTTAAAGTTCAGACTTCAGAGAGCGTCACAGAACAAGTGAGGGGAGGTTTCTTTTTAGGAAAACAAAATGAAAATGCTCTTCGAGGTGGCCCAATGTGTCACAATCCATGTGATCAATATGTAATCTTACAAAAATAAAAAACTTAAAAACTGGTCATCCCATCTACTTGGTGCTGCTGGGTGCCCATGGAAGTACAATTTTAAAGCATTTTCAACTTGGATGGTTCTCAGTAGAGCACATTCCTCCACCTAAGCCCAACAGTCTCTTTAAACTTAATAAAGATGCACCAATTTTCACATACTCATAGTTACTTAAACATGCATGATTCCCTCAAGCATCCTTCCACCAAGTTTTGGCAGAATGTAACTATGCAGATGACATTATAACCTCTGTTGTAGTGGGGCTTGGCTTCAACGTAATAGCAATCATCGATCACAACAGCACTGCATGTATGACAGTGGCGACAACTGATTCTCCAGTTCAGGCGGTTGAGCCTCACCAAACTTTAAAAGAGCAGGTAAACAGCTTGTTGTGCAGCAGTGCTGCAGCAGCAGGGCTCTGTGGACTGAGTCCATCCTCACCAAGTCTGGAGATGCTCTTTACTTGCAATTATTGCAGGTCATTTTTGCTTTTCAAGAAATTTGCAACCGGCATTACAACAGGCAAGCAAACAGCCCATCCCAAACAGGCACTGGACTACACGAACAAATCTCAGTGAATGATTGATAATGTAAATCTGTAACCTGATTATCCTCTTCACATCTTGTTATGCCCGACCTGTCATCACATTCACTGTATATGTAAGCAAACAAGCTTTATTTAAACATACCCTAATTGCTTGTTAAATGCTCATGTGTTGAAGTGCACCTCAAGTGATTACTGCCTTGACGCAGTGAAAAACCCTCATTATGAACGTGATTTAGTGGATACTCGAAAAGAGAGATCCACTTAATTGCATGTTTTAATCCTTTTTTGTTTTCTCAGATCGTGTTTTTATTTACAATTAATGAATTCAATACAGCCCCAATGCAGACAGCACAAATACACACCAGAACTATGCATTGTAGCTTTGCATCTTGCACAAAGCAATGTTTTGTAATAAACTAAATGTCTATTTTTTTTATATATCGTGTTCATGGTCCATAAAAAACATTATCTCTAAAATCCCTGAAGGTGTGAGGCTGCATGTTCCATCATTATCAGATCCTGCGTATAAAAACCCTTAAACCATTGAGTCAAGCAAAAAACAATTACATTTTCTTTCCAGTTCGTAGAAGAAGGACTCTTTCCAAGTATTGCCCACGCTATTAGACCTTGTGTTACTAAACAAAACTGAACAGTATATTCCTTTGGACTCCACCCAACAACAGATGCTCCATGATCCACAGCCATGTTCACAGAGGTCCCTCAAACTAATGCTCATTTTATTCCACTTCTGAGGAGCAAATATTTGGTACAAAATCTCCATCTGGAAAACTTCACATCCAACAACAGTGACGGTAGCTATGGTAAAGCTGCTGCGCTGCAGGTCTGAGGGGATCTGTAAAATGATCATTATTATTCTCTCCTGAATAAAAACTGTAACCCACTTGCTCTTTATAAGAGAGAGAACCTGACTAATATTTTAATATGATGACAAAAGGCATTTTGTCGGCATGTGGCCACAGTACAAGTGTGATTTTATTGGTACCAAGGGAGTAGTTATCCAATGCACAACTATTATGCAGAGGAAATTAAACATCAGCAGTATGACATAATGTGTTTTATTAAGATATAAATATATTGAATTACAAGAAGTGTGGCTTGATTAACACACAAATACATGAAACACAGTGCAAGAGTATCCCTTTATATAATATTGGGGTGTGTGTCTCTCCCTTATAGGATGTTCCAATACGAATCTACATGGCCCATAGCCTCTATTTAAAATAAATGTTGACTGCCTTGTCTTCACTTCCTCCTGCTATATCCAAAAATAAGAACTCCCTAAAATTACAGAAACCATTATTTGAAATGCACTTTTTAGTTTGGTCCATGTCCCATCAACTAACATGGAGGAGGTGCAGTTTATGACCTATACCGCAGCCAGCAACCAGGGGGCAATCAAGGAGGTTTCACTTTTGGGGATGCAGTAATTGTCACAAAATCTCATATACAGTCTACGCATCAGCCGCAACATGATGGAGGAAATATTTTATACAATACAATGTTGTCTAAATTATTACTTTATTATGAAAACCTTCACTTAGCATAATACATTCGAATATTCCAATTCTACAAAGACATTGTTTATGTTCAAATAGATATTCCATAAAAGACCAGGGAATCTGAAGTATTTTACTGACACAGGTAAAATCAATGATTACAGAACTACACGTTATTGTGTAGACAAAAATACTTAATTTTCATATTCTGAATATAAAGTGAAGCCTGTCTGGCACACCCACCTTCCTTTGGAAACACAAATATGAAAAATAAGACAAAGAAAGGAGTCTTCCACAATGTAATTCATTCATTTGTAAAGTCTCATTTTCACTAATGGCACAGATTGCAATAGAAATGCTGATGCAGAGACAGCAATATATTGCAAATATGAAATGGGAGCAATTTAGCCACACGTTGACTCTACACAGCTGCTCCTCTGAGCAGAAAATCATGTTGTTAAAGTCAATACACTTACAATCCAGTGGGGATTTTCAAACAGAGCTGATTGCATGGTTGATGTAAACACGAAGAAAGAAAAGAGCTGGCTGTAACTGACTGAGATCAAGCTTTGGATTGATTTGAATAAAACACCAGCAACCATAGTTTCTTTTAACCTTGATTTAGCCACAGTCTGGGGTTAAAGTGAAGTGATTTACGATACTAGCTAGGCAGATAGCGAAGTTGCATGCTTGAGTGTTGGGTGATATTTGTTGAGCTCAGATTAACACACAGCATTTAGAATTACCTGCCACTTCAGAAAAACAACTCCATTTCACGCTCACTCCCCTTCTTCAGCCAGCGAGATGCTGACGATGCGTAGCCTACTACGACTACAAGGGCTCATTTCTGCTCACTGTTAGAAACACACATGGAAACTGAGCCTTCTGTCCCTACTCTGCGTTCATTTCTTCCATATTTGCCCACGTCTTCAGAAAGCTTCGGATACAGACAAAACTGAGCAGTACCACTGAAAATCGTGGGGGGGGGGGGGGCAGTGTACCCCACAGTTCAAGCAAGATGTCCACAGGCCACGAGCAAGAAACTCCAACAGTGGAGTTGGTAAAAAAAAACCTACAGGCATTTATATGTTGTTACTTTCCATCGTGCATCTTTTACTTTAACACTATGCCATGCTTGTTGTTGTCACAAACTCTTGACTCCTCACTGCCCTCTAGTGCATTGCTTTACACCCATGCCATTGGAAAGGACGCATGGGCAGCGGTGCTTAAATCTTTTGAAACAGACACATCTCTTTTCATAAGCAACGGCAGCATAAATGAGCCTTGAATCAATGTCTTCACGCTTGAGTTCAGACAGAAGGCAGCGGTGTCAGTTTTCACGTGAGCAGTTGCTGTGTCTCTTCATGCAGAAACAACACAGGGAAAGGACCCAAATGCTGATGTGATGGACACTTTTTTTAATAAAGGAACAAGCAATGAGCTTACACGGAGGTGATGCAGGTCCATAACCAGAGAGGGCAGTGCAATCAAACAAACAACTCCACATGGAGCAGGCAACGGATCAGAGTCCAGAGAAACAGTCCACAGCACAAAACACAAACATCAGTCTGAATTCGGGAAATGATACAACAGTCAAAGAGTGGGCTGGTTTCCAAAAGGGAAAGCAAGGTTCAAACAAAAAGAGACTAAATAAAGCAAGACAGCACGTGTACATGGAGGCAACGGACATTCTGGCCACGATAGGAAAGAACAAAGCAGAGTATTAATGGGGTTTCTAAGCATAGCAACAGGGACAGAACTAATCAGATGTAGGTGAGTATAGCTTTGTCTCAATTCTGTACAGCGTCGGCCGAACCGAAATGAGACGGTCCGGTCTTACTATGGCATCACCAGCTTTTCCCCCCTTACAGCTGTCGCCTAGCAACAAAGTTTGTCACTGAAGCGCAATGAATCCTGGGATAAGTTGGGCCTGGACGTGTCCACACGGTGCTTGGGGGTGGAAGGACACATTTGTCGGCTGCATTTGGAGGTGCCTTTGAATTGGGAGAGTCTAGTCGCACTGCACGCACGCTCAGTCTACAAATGCGGCCGGCAAAGGGTGCCGCCCCTAAATTGAGACACAGGAAGAGAAATGACAGGAAGTTTTGTGACATAACAAGAAAAACATTGTCCAAAGTCCAATGAAGAAGAATTCCGAGTAAAGGTTGATAGGAGGCAGTTGCATGGCTACTCCCACCAGAAGTGCATTTCTCCCTGCTGGTCAACTCCTTTGCTCTTTTCTATTAAACCACAGAGCTGATCTTTACAATAACATCATGAAATTATAATGGACAACTTTTTACATGATGGATTAGCTGTGCATAAGTGAGGAGTTTCTCTCCTATCCGGGTGTGTGTGCTCATCATCTCTCTCTGTCTGTGCGGACACAACTGACAAAATCAAAGAATAAATATGCAATTAAAACAAACACTATAGTAACAGCAGGGATACTGTTTTTATTAAATTTTTATTCCTGGTCATTACTGAGTCCTCCTCAAACAGGCCTTTTGTGTGCAGGACGTTGTGTCACATGGTCTCCAGTGAAATTAGGACAACTTTGTGTTCATCCTACCAGGTTTCTCCGCACTGAAGTTTTTATAGTCAATGTTTTTTCATAAAATGAGACTGAACTTACTTCATTACTGTTCACGTGTTTGGTTAATATATAAGTTTGAATGATTTACTAAGCTGCTGTTCATATTGTCATTTGCAAGCGACACATTCTTCAGACCCATGATCAGGACTTTTGATAAATAAAACCTCTGCAATTCAAAGCATTACGGCAACAAAACAGATGTGTGCTTGTACTTTGCAGACAACTTGCTACAGAGGAAGTGATTCTATGAAAGTTGCTTGCATGACAGCGACCAGCAGCCGTAGATCTCTGTGTAAGTCTGATATTGGGACTTGGCAGCAATTTTGCCCCGAGGTTTGACCCAGTTTTCCGACCACTGGTGTTGTTTACCCGAGGATATAGAAGAAAAGTGTTTGACTTGGTCCACAGGAGGAAGGCACTCTGCCCCTCCCCCACTGTCTGCTACAAAGCGCTATTTGCCTGTTTATTCACATTTTATTAATATCGGACAACCACGTCTGATGCTAAGCAATACACATGGCAAGCGTTAAGCAGTCAGAATGAACAGTTTTTGAGGTTTGCACTCCACATACAGACAGACAGACGTCTGGAGAATTATTAGGTTGATATAGTGGATGGACAGATTTTATAATTCAATCATGTGGGGCGGAAAGAGTCTGGGGAATTGAAACTCCAGGAGAGCAGCAGGCAGAGGAGCTGGACAATCATCCACTGGAGGGAAGGGGATGAGAGCTGAAAAAGGATTTGGGCTGAGAGTCGAGGGGTGAGGACGTGATACTACTGAGCATCTTTAACCCCTGCCCATGATGGTTAGACAGAGCAGTGCTGTTATTTTCTGAAACACTCCGCTCAGCCTCACACCCTCACACCTTGAAGCTGCCCAGTATTAACACACTGCCTCAGAGCAGCTGCACTCCAGTGGTCAAAGGCCTCGCTCAAAAGCACCACGAACACTTCTGAGACTGAACAAATGGTCTTCCAGTCTCAAACCTGCTCTTTTTTCTGAGCTTTTCTGATACAAAATTGAACTTGATGTGCTGCTGAGAGCAATGTCCTGGTCCGAGCCTGAGATAGTCCGTATCTCAGATCCAGTGAATAAGCCGAGCCAATCAGAGCTTTGTATTTAGATTTATTGGCAACAGCAATGGCAGCAAATGTGGATGAGATTGAAAGAGACTATAACAGATTGTTGTAAATTAAATTACAGAAATGATTAAAACAGCAGTCACTCAAAGTAATGGCCGAGGTCTTGAGATCTGTGGTTGTCATTTTATCATAAAAAGATCATATATATTACAGCCACTCTACACAGCCATGGTAAATGGATGTTCACAGTTTGAATTCTGATTACATTGATAAATTAGCTTCGGCTTGATTAACCTAAGAGTTTGTTATCTACGATGGAGTATAAGGGTCACATTGAAGGAAAAGATATCTGAGATTTCCAGATTAAAGTCGTGATATTATGTGAATACAACTTACCTACCTACCTACCTCACAGTCGACCACTACCAGACATTTCCCCCTCCACAAAAGAGGCAGCGTCTGCACTGCTACAATCCCCCTGGATCACATTCTCACATGGGGATAGGGATGTGCAGTTTTGTCGAGCACAATGCTTGTAGTACTCTCCTCTATCTGAAGACCAGACTCCATAACCCTTAACGTATATTGTAGTTTGATATTGTTTAAGTGATGGACTTTGTCAACTGATTGTGTCAACCATGTCAGATTTGCTGCATCAGTGGAAGTGAATTGTGCGATAACACAAATCGAGGCACAAACTCCCCTCATTGGTTCTTGCTATAAACAGCTTACACTGGTATAAGAAGGAAAAGCACTGTAATCTGACACATGCGGCTGTATTTCAGGTGTCAATTGTTGTATTAGCACTTAGTCTGCAAATGTCAGAGTAATTGCAACAGTCTCCACCTGTGACAAATTATTCACCATTTTAGTTTAATTGTTTGACAAAAAGGTCCAGGCTTTCTCCAGAGTTGTATTGTACACATGAACAACGCAGCAGATTGTCTGTGCTGAGGCTTTCACAACAACACAGAAATCTCCTGAGTGTTCAGCATGCAGAGGCAGGACAAAACATTTCCGCTGCGGGGATCACATGTTTTTGTTAACAGCAAATAGACACCGGCTTCAGCCTTTGTCACGAAAAGCTCTTTTGACATCTTTGTTTGTGTACGCCAACGCTTTTCCCTCCTGAGATGATTGTTTTCTTTTCTCAGCTTTGCGTCCGTTGCGTGACGAGAACGTCATCAAAACACCACTCACTCATGGTGACTTCTGCAGAGGACTTCCTGTTGTGTTCTTGCTGTTCTCATTTAAAAAATATATATATTCAGAGGTTTTACAAGTGGGCTGGCAGGAGAAACTCGGGAGAATATCTGGAGCCTCTCACTCAGACATCTGCGTTTTCACATACAGCCCCTCCGGAGTGTCAGGGGGTTGCAGAGTGCAGTGCATGTCTGATAGCAGCTGGGCTGAGGTGCCAGCTCCCAACTCTCAGGTGCTGGTGCCCCATGAAAAGTGTGAGTCAGCTTCCACCATCCTACAAATGAAGTCCTCCCTCATGTCACCCTGTGACAAAATCATCTCATTTATCCAGAGTTATTGCTCTCATTATTGAGGAGAGTCACTTTTCCTGTTCATCTGCCCGACTGCTGACCGCAGGTTAATGACTAATAATAAATAATTATACTAATGATTACGCTTGGAGGGTTTAGCATGACAGCCGTTCGCTCATAGAAGAAAACAGAAACCAAGGAGCGGTGGCGATGGGGGAGAACCGGAACGGCATTATCCTCCTTTATCTTCAGGTTCATCAAGGGTCCTTGAGCCAGTTGGATTATCCACACAATTGATTGGTGTGCTGTGGAGTGAGTGCAGCTTCATGGAAGTGTGTGTATGACAAGACAATTACCTGTCAGATCGCTGGGCGAGTGAGCAGTGTTTCTGAGGATGATCACAAATGCATTGAGGCCGTCTTTCTCTTTCAAGGCCTCACTGATGAGTTGGTATCGTGTTCAAGGTATGAGAGAAAGTGTGCTCAGTTTGTGTGTCTGTGTGTGTGTGTGTGTGTGTGTGTGTGTGTGTGTGTGTGTGTGTGTGTGTGTGTGTGTGTGTGTGTGTGTGTGTGTGTGTGTGGACCTCACATGTCTGCTGACAATTTTTCACACTTAATTGTAATTTACTTTTAATTTAATTTAATGTTTGCCCTTGAGTCTTTGACATAGTGAACACTACACTAACTCACAACGTTAACACAACATTTCCATTTCCTTGCCCACAGATGACTTCATGAATCTGATGCCAATGGAATGATAAAGGGATGAATGACGAGCAAAGAGGAGGCCGACATCTGTAGTGTCATTCAGAGCTGCCACTGATTTGTGTTTTATCACACAAGGATGCCTTGTTGCTACACGCACACACGCACACACAGACACAGCTGTTGCTATTGACAATGGACACAGACTCAGTTGATCAATGCAACAGTGTCTGGCACTCAGTCCATATTAGCGCTCGACTCTGTCTCTGCTGTGGCTAATTTTCCAAAGATTGTTTCACCCACTGTTTCCAGCAGACGTGGACATATAGTGAGGACAATTACCACTCACTGTGGCAAACAATACATGTATTAAAGCTCGATCCACTGAGTAATTGAACCAGTTATCCAGAGAGGTGTGTGGATAACAGGGAGTGTCACTTAATCAAAAAGTATAATACATTTTCTCCGCTTTTTGTACATGTTGTATGTGAGATTCTTGAGCAGTTAAAAAGGTTGGAGGTTCCTTTCCAAACTGCAAAAACCAAAGATCAAACGTTCAAGGAATTAAATAAATAACGTGTTAGTCATTTGCATGTGTTAACAATTGGTAGGATGTCTGGCCAACTAGCTTACCCATGGCAGTGATTTTTTTACTGGGTTACACATCATGTAAAAAAGCAAAAAAATAAATAAACTACTATCCCTAAAAAAAAAAGACATTGGTAGTTTTTATCTCAAACATCATTGCAATTAGCTTCTCCCTCCGACATATTACAACTAAAACAATCTCTGACCACACAAGTGTTTTGGCTCCGTATCAGTTTTAATCCCCTGTCCATTCTAACACACCTGAAAACATATATCACATGGCCACTCCAGACCGGGGGGGGGGGGGGGGGGGGGGGGTATTTGAAAGGAACCTGATGAACCAGCAAAGGCTACGTCGTGACTGAAAAAAACTAATCAACAAGCGGTTGTGAGCGTCTACCTCATCGTTCCCAAACATCCGGTTCTGCCCGTCCAGATGAAAATGCCACCCAGCCGTTTTCAAACTAAAACAGGGCCAGCAGCATTTTACAAACTTCTCCATTTTAACGCTTCTGAAACTAGTGTGGACAACAGGCATATCCGTAGCAGAGCTGATGCAGTTTCACACGTAAATGTAGTCGTCTGGATGTAGCCTTAGATTTCCTTCAACTTTTCAGCGTCAACTTTTCAGGAGGTTATTACAAGGAGCTGAATAATTCACTGAGGTCTTCTCTCCACAACAAAACGACCTTGTGATATGAAAGAGTAAAACACTGAACAAAGCAGCTCCGTTGATAAAAAAACAACAGTGTTTCTATAAAGTTTAGTGAATGCAGGAGATTGTGTAGCTAACGTGTTCAGCACGTTTCTCTGATAACCCCATTCAAATCCTTAGTCGTATTAAATTATACAGTTAAAATCAAGTGCATTGTAAACATTTGGTTTGAAGCTTGATAACAAGTACATCTAGGAGCAGAAGGGATATGTTGCCATTGACAGGCGAACAAAAGAAAGGGACAGTTACTTTGATACAATGTTAAACATTTGGGATAATGTAAGTACACAACTACACAGTATATATCATAGGTGTAGTCAGAGGACCCATTTAAAAAGAGATTTACTTCATTGTTTACTTCATTATATATAAAATGGTACTACCAGTTATACAGTATTTTCCCTCTCAGGCTGTCCACAGATAAAAGGAGCTTTAACTTACTATAGCCTATTTACTGTGGCCCCAGCAGCTTAAATGTAAATATCAGTCAGTCACTAAATAAATAAAAAATCTGACAATGATATTACATCAACATTGATTTGCTTCCAAGTGAACACAGAAATGTCTGGTATGCTACAGAGATAAGGAGAGAAGGATTCCCACACCACGCATGTAGCAGTGGGAATTTTCTGCTGTATTGTTCAGAGGGGACTTGAGTACATTATACAGCTGCCTGCATGTTCACATCTACCAGTGACTAACATCACCAGCCGAGCGCCAAGCACCCACATGACAGGAGAAGCCACTGCATTTTTAGCTGTTGGTACAAAGTCAGATTTTCTTCCCACCACTGAGCTCAGGTTCATTTCAGGTTGTCATGGAAAACACTGCTCCTGTAGACAGGTGCCTTTATATCATGAGTTTGACAAAACTGCAGAAATCCCAGAATAAAATAGGCTGTAGAATCATTTTGAATAGTTCTTTTTTTTACTTCTTATAATGGGAATAATTAGACTAGAATGGACTAGAATCACTCAACCAAGGCCAAACGGTTCCCTTCAATTTAATCAAGCTACACCAAATTGCACACCTCCATGAATTTTTCCCTGGGACATTGGTGAAGATGTCAAAAGTTCAAATGCCAATATTATCAATGTTAAAGAAAGGGATAGAAGAGGATAATACAATTATTGGATTCATCCCTAGATCTGCACCAAAATGTATAGATACGGTTGGTAATCCTGGAAAAGCTAGCAAGAGAAGGCTTTCTGGAAAAATGGAAATGATACATCCCACCCCCTCCCATCAGCGCTCTAGGCAAAGCTAACTTCTAGTTTAAATAAACGGATTGGTCATGTTTATTACAGTTCTGCGAGGGCAACGGACACAGAACCTTTCACTTTTTTGATGTCTATATTTAGTGATGGCGGTCGAGGAGTTCAATGAATAAGATAAAAAAAGTGTCTCAGAACCAACCCCTACCTTTAATGGCTTCGTTCTTATCCCATGTTCTGTCCTTCAACCAATTTTCAAGAAGCTTGTTCCTAGTCTTTGTGTAATCCTGCTGACAAACAAGCCAACCGACAAACAAATTGGACACGGGCGAAAACCATCTTGGCTTGAGATAATAAAGTAGGACTATTCGAGGTTGTGGACGACAATGGAATGTTCTCAACCTTGGGGGGCTGCTGGATTTCTTGCATGTGAGGATCCATCTTTCCAGGGTCCAAGCTGTTCTCTTGTGGCTGATCAGCGTCCTGTGAGGGAGCAGGTCTGCAGGTGTAAATTAGATGTGATGACAGTGAGAAGCAGATGTTTGTTAACAGAGGCCTGGTCTTCAAGAGCTTGGCATAGGTGCCATCAGAAATGGTATTACCACTTTGAAAGAAGGGCAAAGAGCAAACTGACGGCTTTAATTCAATAAAAAAGATGTTTTTGTGCTCTTCTCCCAAATGGCTTCGGCAAAGCGTGATAGACTGTGATAGACAGATGGTTCATCCAATCACCTGCCAAGTATTTGTTGTAAGAGCCTGCCCTTTTCCAAACTATTTCCAATGAAGCCTTCCCTGAGGCTCTTGTGCAACAAACCATCTGGTGTGTTAGGTTAGAAAGTTCCCTCCAGTGTATATGCACAAGGACAAAAATGTTGGTACATTTTTCAAATGGGAGTAAATCTTCAAAGAAAATAACAAATTAGAATTCACCAGGGTGTTGTTTGTAGTTGTTTTTACTTTTGCTGCAAAGGAATCAGTACAATGAAGTAGCAGCTTATTCCATGATGCATTTAAAGTTTGCTGCGACATCCTGTTGACTATTTCTGACACCGTCTACCTCGGTGTCTGTGTGAAGGTTGTGTGACTCACAGCATGTTCACAGTGGGTATAATCCTGCCATCGGCCACATTTTCCTCCCCCTCCTCCTCTGGCCTGTTGCCATGTTTCAATGTCTCCCTCGCTTTGGTAAACAACAGCAAAAACATCATAAAAACCTACATGAAGAAAAATGGTAAGATTTGGATTGAGCAATTCAATTAAATTGTATTTGTATAGTACTGAGCTCCCTAGTGACATTTGTGGAAAAAAAATAACTAGTGGCCATGAAATAATGAGATAACTAGCTCATTGCCTCAAGATACAAATCTGCTCTTTACTGACAAGTCTGAATGAACTGAACTGAAGAATATAAAGCCCTGTAGTGACATTTGGGCAATCGCCCTCAACAAGTGACAAAACACTGGTGTGCATCTCCTTAAAGGGAAGTATAAAAGTAAGGCTGGTTGGTTCAGTAAATCCTATCCAGTAAAACCCAGTTCATCAAAATCTTTCCCTGTCCCAGATGGGGCATCTTCACCAAATTAAAGGTTTCATCACAGAACAAGTTGGCTTCTAGCAGTTGTGATTAGGTGAAACATTTCCCGTCTCCATCCATCCAAGTTGCTTCTTAAGTTCAGTTCCAGGTCTTGTTCGTAAAGGCTGCTGCACATTAGAGGGTAATCAGGCCGATTTGAGACCCGATTTGCCCCTTCTGACAATCGCCAGGCGTTCTGGACTGAAGGTCAGTCTGTACTGATTATCTGCCCAAATAATCCTGAAGTGGGGAGGGGTTTTACAAAATATTCTTAAAGCTACCAATTGAGTTGAAACCTCCCTGATCTCAACTCGGTTCAGACAGAAACCCAAACAGCTGCGACTAAAAACAACAGCTCACTAAAAACAACAGCTCACCTACAGCTCACACTGCAAAATGTATAAGCAAATTCCGCCTTCTCAGTCATGACTGTGGTGTCATGTTGTCAATGTTCAATCACGCGAGTGCTCCACACTCCAGTTCAGAAGGTGGTGGTAATGCACCTAAAAGCTGTTTGCAAACCACCATAAGAAAAAACTGATGAAGAAGAAGAATATCACAAGTTTCTGTGAGACTCCAAGTCTCTGAAATCACCACTGGGAAATCGTGTTCTACAAAGCGAGTGTGTGGTTTTACGTTTTGGCCAAATCATCTAGTGTGTGGATTCTGAAGATTATAAGATAAAAAATCTGGTAAATCAGTTATTGTCTGTGATCTCCCACATTTCTAAAATCGGTAAAGATAGTGTGTACAAGGCTTAAAGGGCAAATACGTATCTTATGGCTGGGACCAATTTTTTCCCAAAAGGTCCCCTAGCGGGCTCCGTAGTTTAGCGCAAAATCACAATATATAGGCGCTTTACATAGTTAAACCTTACAATAGTATAGAGCAGAGGTCTTCAACAAGGGGTCCGCGACCCCTAGGGGGTCCGTGGAGGTACTGCAGGGGGGTCGCAAAATCTTTTTATATTTTTTTCCCACAAATTTAAATGTCTTTAAATACACATTAACATGAATTCAACATATTGTAGCGAACAGATAAATGGAGGCAGACGACGTTATCTTTCAGTCAGCAATGCACACATATATATAGTAGGGGGTCCCTGCTCCATCTCTCAGTTTGGGGGTCCTTGGCCTGAAAAACGTTGAAGACCCCTGGTATAGAGAAACCCAACAGTTTACACAACGGGCAAGCACTTGGCAACTGTGGAGAGAAAAAAATCCCTTTTAACCGGAAGAAAACTCCAACAGAACCAGAGTCGTGGGCGGCCATCTGCCTTGACTGGGTTGGGTGAGCGGAGAATACTGGGGAAGAGGAAAAAGAGAGGAGTCTTTGTGGCATTTTCTTTTTAAGGCCTGAGGCAATTTAACAACAGTGATCGCCTCCTCTAATAGCAATGTTCCATTACACTAATTTGCAGGGGCACCGTTGCTGCATCCTGGGCTTAGTGCTGCCCAAGACAAGTGATTGGTTTAAAGAGATACAAACAAACCGGAGCCTTTTTCCCTCATAGAAGGATAACGGGTGCAGCCAGACTCTAATGTTTGACACAGCACTGTGAAGACAGAGAAAGAAAAACATTCTGATCCCACATCTTGTTAAGCACTGAGGTGGCGTTTGACAGGGGTCAGCAAGGTGATTGGTCAGCCGAGGAACTTCCAGTTGCTGCTATTGTGCTGCCACATAAGAAGATTATATCCATCTATCCATGTCCAGCCTTACTTACTCTGTCATTTCAGCGGAGGATTATCCTCGGCTACTTAGGGAATATGGGATTTCAGTGACTGTACACTTAAAGTTGTCGGAACATGCAAAATGTCATTTTTGCTACAGCGTCATAATGAATTCTGTGGTGATGCAGACTCATGAAATGTATAGAACATCCTCCTCTGATTTTGAGGAGGTGTTTTTTAAACCGTCAGCGAGGATGAGTCTTGTTTCTGGCAAACACCGACTGTGTTCCTTGCAATCTCAAACCTTCCTTCCAGAAATGAGATACATTTAAAAATGACAGCTTGACATTTGGCACTTTAAACTGGCAAACTACGCCGAGCCTCCCTGATATTTTCATCCCCCACCTGCTTCACCGAGGAGGGAAAGAGAAAAGCATGTATAAGGAGAATTAGCCTAGGGACTACATCTGTATTCATTTTCCTCTTACCTGGTGGTTCGCAATGCCCCCAACATCTGCTTTACCCAGCTCCCTATAGCCCGAGCCGTGTCTCCAACTAATTACAACATCTTGAGGAACTGCAGCCAATGATGAGAAAAGCAGGTGTGCGAGCTGGAGGGCCCTGCTAACCAGGTTCTCCGGCACAACACAAGCAAATTAATTCACCTTGTAATTGGGCGACCAGCAGAGAACACAGAGGAGATTTGGGCAGAGAATAAGAGTCAATATAGAATTCGCCTGAGCATATATACCAAACCTTATAGGATAAGAGGCTTATTCTTTAATAGATGAAAATAACTTGCCAGTTTTTTTCTTTTAAGGGACGTCAGTATTCATTTTTATTTTAGCTTTCAGTTTTAAAGATCAGTTTGAAAATGTTTTACCTTTTATGCTGCATTTAATTACATTGAACAACGAATATTAATAAAATAAAAATAATAACCTTTATATATATATTTTTTTTCATTAACCCCTGTGCTGCTGTAACATGTCAAATTTCCCCATAGAGGAACTAATACAATATTATCTTATCTTGTATCTTAACTCATGTCTTATCTTATATCTTATCAGCTTCTTCTATACATTTCTCTAAGAATCACAAATATCAGCCTCATGATTGGGTTCACTGGGTCAGATGCATTAGAATCCATCTTCTGGGTAGTACATGGATAGGTGCACTAAATTTCATAGCACTCCTTCCAGTAGTTTATGATCCATTTTATGATGAAACACAAATGTCAAGCTAATAGTGACACTTTAGAAAAGTCAGAGGAGGTCACCACAGTCATTAGGATTCTCTGGGAAGCAGGAATGTCTGTTGAAAATATTTTGACGATCAATAAAGAGATGATGAAATATTTAAGTCTAGACCAAAGTGGTTGGAGTGGCAGACGGTACCATCCCTGGAGCCGGCAGCAAACGGGACTGAAAAAAATACATTCAACAAAAATAAATCCAATGATGGAGCGAACGTAAAAAAGGTCCAGTCATAATGACCCATCATTAAATCAGCCATAGACTGTATATCAAGATGGGTGATATGTTAGCTCCCAAAAGTGAAGCCAAAATGTTCTGATCGCCCCCTGGTGGCTGGCTGCAATACAGGTCAAAAACCCTGCCTCCTCCGAGATAGTTGACTGGACATGGACCTCACTAGAAAGTCAATCGAATACATTTTTCTCAAGGAGGAATTCATTAATTTTATGTAGCTCTTATCACACAAATGTATGTCCGAGGGTTTTTATTTTTAAGTTAACCAGTTATTTGATGCAATAGAATTGGGGTGATACATTATGATTGACAGTTAGACTGACTTGTGATTGGTTTAGCACATGTATGAGCGATCGCTATTGGCGTAAGATGGTGGCATTCATAGTCGGGATATTTTGGCTGCACATCTGGACTGTGGAAAAACAAGGTGATGTGCTTAAAATATTCCCTCAGTTGTTTTGGGAAATATTATTCTATCACCTTATATGTGATTTGTTTACTCCATGTGTTTTTACCAAACATTTAAGGCTTTAAAGAATTCTCTCAAAATGTCTCCCCAAATAGAATTGGCCTAGATATATATATATTTTCTAAATCCCCAGTTCGGATGGATCCACTCTTGGTCCAAATGGTGTCTCTGAGTAGTATTTTAGATAGAAATAGAAGTGAAAGCAAACCATAACAGCAGTGGTTAGGACAAGCTATGTTTACTTCAGGTGGTGAGCAGTCGAGTTCCTCACTGAAACAGGACTCTGCTCGGTTTGCTTTTCAAACATTTATATATTTTGAGGCCGAGTTGTAGACTTACAGCCTTCCTCCCTCTCCTTAAATACACACCAAAGACTTCTCATCTCTGCACCTCACATAAAGATTTGTGTTGTGATTTGTTTGTGCAGTCTCAGTGATAAAGCTCAAGGGTTCGATGAGGGTTACAGATTGTGGATGGATGGATGGGATCTAGCAAAACTCAGAGCCCCCCGAGGGCCCCTCTGACCAGCTTTAATGTCGTTGTTGGTGAAGGTAACTCCCAACAAATGTCCCTTTTCTCTGCAGCTGCAGGTTAGCCTCAAGCTAGGTACACTGAGACACGGCTCACACTCTGCTAGATCAAGTCCATGGACATAAAGTATCTTCATGTAGGGTGACAATTTGAAAGCTGATATAACAGCTGGGAATGGATAGGTTTGGTCTTGGATTCAAATAAAAAGAATGGATTTTTTGTGTCTTTGTATTATCTCTCGTGAATTGCCAAATGTGTTTTTAATTTGAGTAAAGATGCATGTGCAAATACATCTCTTGTCTCTTCCAACAAAACCCCAAATGCTCCTGATGACTCATCAGAGGCAGGTTGTGGATTCCAAGTGCTACACAAGAGTAAAAACCATAAATGTGGTTAAGGCCTAATTTGTTATTTAAACCTTATTGCTCCTCCACCTGGTTAAACAAGGTATTTAAGATCACAGCAATTGTTGAGATTATGACTCTTGGTGCTATTTCCCTCCAGTATATGCTGCTGGCTTGACTTGGCCTCCGGTCCCTGTTCCTTTCAGCAATTCACCAGCTGATCTCTATTCACTATTCAACCTCCTCACCTGCACCTGTATTAAAGCATGTGCTCAAACACCATTTTCTTGCGAAGGAACATCCACTTACCTGATGTTACTTTCGCTTTGGATGAACTCTGCTCCTTGCTCTCCTTGTATTTTTGAAGAACCTGCCTTTTTGCCTGCCTGTCTGTCTTTGTTCTGCTCAGGATAACCTGCTCACCTCCAGTTTTCCTCCACGCTCAGTCAGGCCCTAAGCCACACTTCACCTGGACTCTGAAAGATCATTCCTCCAAACCCTGGATTTTTTGTGGAACCCATAAGGCTCATTTATGCTGCCTTTACATATAGAAAAAAGATACATCTGTTTGGAATAGCCATCACTGCCCAAATATCCAGAGGGCAGTGCAAAATCAAGTAGTCCAGTTATTTGACAAATCTTATAATGTTAGATACAGTGTTGTCATTTGGGTAATTGGTCACCTTTGCTTTGTGATTAGGGGCAGCGTCCCCACTCAGGTTGCTAATGGACTTGTGGACTCAAACAAAGTGGTCTTGCTCTGTCCTCGCCTTTCCCTTTGAGACCGTCCAACTCACATCTAATTCCCGTTCCAGTCTCACTGTTTGTCCCTGTGCCCCATACGAATAGTGTCTCACCAACGCGCAAAATTTCTCCTTAAAAACTTCCACAATCATTGAGATTCCTGTGTTGTGTCCTATGATCGTCTCCCTTTCACTATTGGCTACAGTGCCCCCCGTGATTTCTGGTAGTACTGCTCCGTTTGGCCTTTTTAGAGATGAACGCCGAGTACAGACACAAGTCTTTAGTTGTTTGTTGTTATTGTTCAGCAGTCTCCTGACTCATCGTTTTGTACAGCACTTTTGGTTGTTTGTTTATTCAATCTTTGTTCCCCTTTACTCTGTGTCTGCCTTTGTGTACCATGCACATATCACAACAGCAAAGAGGAGCCTGAAGGTCTGCGACAGGGTTCACGATCACTTCATAGGTTGACAAGTTTACTGCAGTGAGATCCGACAGCTAATGTAACCGAACCAAACAGGATGTGAGATAACAAACTGACAGCTTGACCTCAAACGACAGTAACAAAGAGATTATAAAATGATGATGATGATAGTGATGATGATGATGATGATGATGGTGATGATGGTGATGTGAGTGGCTGTTCAACAAGCTGACAGCAGAGGTTTGATATGTATCACTGATGGCAGATCCAGGGTCATTTTCCCACATTACATTAATGACGTGCCTATGATGAGTAATGCAGCTGTAGAAACAACTCTGAGCCATTTTAGTCTAATGGAAGACACCATGATGGAGTTTTCTTTGTAGCAAGTGTTAGAATTATAAAAGGATAAATCATCTCACAGATGCATTCATTGTTTCACACCTGGAAACTGCTGCGTATCACATCACCTTGTGGCTATGCTGCACCCCCTTTCAGCAGGTTTGATTTAATTCTCTGAGCCTCTATTTTACGTTTTTGTGTGTTTTTGTACAGTTAAATCATTTTTGTATTATTCAGTTTTACTGATTTCATGCCAATATTTATTCCTGCTTTTTTTTAAGTCCTGATTTAATAAAGAAAAATCCATCACCCTGATTCATGACGCTCATGATGATTGCAGTGACAGGACACTGAGCCCTGGCTGTTTATGGGGCACTGCAGTAAACCGTGCACTCTGATCACCCTCTGGAAGGGCGAGGCACACAACGACACTTTCCACAATACGGCTGCGGCACCCGGTGTGAAAGGTGAAGAACAGTAATAAACATTAATACATTCTGGGCGGCTGAATCCACCGCTGAGATGTATCACCGGTTGAATATTAGAATTGAAACACAGCTTACTCAGGTGTAACTGAGGTGCTCCTTTTTCTAGGTAGCACATGACAGATACAGTTCATGGTTACAAACCTGAGGGCCTGTCCAACGCCTTATAGCATGAATCAAATTAAATCTATAATGTCAGCACTTGTTCATTCTTAAACAGCGTTTGCCTTCAATTACATCTTATATGGGGAGCTCATGCATTTAATAATTTACCACCCAGCCACTGTGTCTCGTGAAGAGTGTTGCACATTTCTGTGCGAGGCCGATGCAGAGACGTTAATACGTGCTTTTATCTCTTCTGTCTGCTGTGTCTGAGAACACAGAATTCATTTAAAGTTTTTTAATCACTGAAGGGTTTTGCCTCATCTTATCTGTCTGATATAGTTTAGAAATATAGGCCTGCTGTGTCCCTCAGATCCTCCGGCTGAATCGTTTTTTCCCTCAAGTGTTTTTTTTCCCCAGAGATTGTTTTATTTTTGTCCGTATAATTTTATTTAAATGTAGGATTCTTTGGTTTTAATGTAACATGCTGTGTGGCACTTCATGCATAAATTTTGCATGAATAAAAATAAACTGTATTATTCATATACCAAAAATATTTTTTTACAAACCAATATTTCTTTGTTGCATTTTCTACATTTGATCCAGTTAGTTTTTGTTTCAGGTTGTAACTAAAGCACACTTAAGACTTTCATATGTAATACTTCATCATCATCCATATGTAATACTTCATCATCATCTATGTGGGTTTACCAAGTCTATACATTGATTTGTTTTTAGACAGGCATGCATCTGGTGTCGATGGGCTATATAGTATTTGCTAACTAAATAAAGTGCTCAGGAGTGAGTTTGTCACCAAGAGCCATTCCTTTCACTTAACTTATAGTGATTTGATCCAGAATTTGAATAAAGCTTTAAGATTGTTTTGAAAATGTATTTTCCATAAGAACAAACCAAAATCTACTACATCCAAGAAGTCAATATTAGTTTTGTAAGGGGATTTTATTTATGCAAGAGAAGTCAGCTTCACCATGAACTGAAATTATAGTGCATAGTTATTAAATAACAATGTGTCCCCGGGTCATTTTCTCATCACGAAAATGGAACTTTGCTTTTCCCAAATGACAGTGACTATACTATTATTATCTCCCTGAGAAGAGATGAACTGGGGCCAAATGGAGCAATGCTCCCGGTGAGAGAGAGGCTGTGAGGAGGTCAGGTGAAACCATTCAGTGGGGACATTGATGGCCGCTTTGTGCCTTGCCCTGACAAAGACAGTGATTATAATGAGTAGGCCCTCGAGCTGCTTGAATTCCCAGAGAAGTCGTAGATGTCACTTGGCTCGGGCCTCGAATGGCTCAGAGGTGACAAACACAAAACATGATAAACGTCCTGCTCACCATTCACAGGAGGTGTAGAAGACATACACACTCGCCAAGGTTGGTATCCAATGCATGTGTATATGTTTTGTTGTATCCATCGGAAATAAAAATCACATACAGATACAGGTCTGTGCAAGCCTATTGCCCCACAGGAGTAATAGTTAAAGATGACCAAAACATTATAATTACCACTGAATATACCATAACTGTGATTAAGTGAGACAAATTTGTAAACTTTAGCAACCTCAAGCTTCTCAAATGCTTGGGCTTTAGGCGTCTGTTCGGTGGCCCACACGCATCCTAATGATCAAAGCACCGACAGTGGGACCTATATGGCATTATCCGAACCTTCAGAGCCTTCAGGGATTGAGGCAGGGAAAAGGGGAGGAATGATCTCCCTTCTATCAGACTAACATCCACTCTCCCACAGAGGAGAAGACGTGGATTGCTCTGGTGGACACATGAGACGTGGAATGCTCTGGTGGACACATGGACCTTGGCTCGGCTTCTAGGGACAGCAGCTGAGCTACCCACCTGCACATAAACTACCTATGGAGACCCCATAGGTAGTTATAGCTGCTGCAGGTTCAGGCTCCAGCCCATGTCCTCTTGGTCTTCGCGAGTGTGTGGCCAAACGCATCCCAATGATCGGAGCAATGACAGAAGGGGACTGACGTGATCCAGACCCTCAGAGCTTCCAGGGATTGAGGAGGGAAAAAGGATAAAAGGCTTTGATTGTTTTAATCGTTGTACATAAGACACTTAATTTTAAGTTTTTAAATAAAGACAGTTTTTGTCATGAGTTCAGAGTTACTGCATTGGATGACACTATTGACCATTCTGTCTGTATGATACACAATTTGTTTTTCTAATGAAGGATGCAAAGTTTGCCCTGCCCCCATTGGTTAATACAGGTAATTTGAAACAGACCTGTCAGTATTTTAGCTCAGTTTTTGGGCTCCACTCAAGGGCAATTCGAGGATTAGACCTTAGGGGGGGGGCCTCAGCTTCTAATATTCAACCCCCCTTTTTAATCAATCCTATCACTGGATAATAATTAATGTATCTGACATTTTAATTTAAAATAGTAATATTTTAAGTTAATTACTAGTGAGTAAAAAGACTTTAACAGAACAAAATATTTTTAGGAAAATGAATAATGTTCAGTTTGGTACACTACGTTGCCTCCAGCAGCAATCCAATTAGTGTGGCGGCTATATTGTATTCAACTAGGAAATGGCACAATCTCGTAATACATACAGCAAACAAACTGTTTTTGTAATGTAAATGAATGTGGGACAAGGTTATGGAGAATCCACATTCAATAACAATATATCAATACATTTCCATTATGTGAATCCTTGAGGAGTCCGCTACAATGAATGTGGGCAAACAGAAGCTGCCTCTGCATTATGTAACTGTGTGGCCTTGACACACTCTCTCTCTCTCTCTCTCTCTCTCTCTCTCTCTCTCTCTCTCTCTCTCTCTCTCTCTCTCTCTCTCCAACCAAAATACCAAACAACTAAACAGATAATATTCTAAGATATAAATTGATCCATGTCATTATTTGAATAGAATAATAGACTGTGGGCAATGCAGTCAGTCACTTTGTGTTCAGCCTACCTGGTTCATCTGCAAGAAAAATGTTATAGTCAATGTTTTTCAGAAAATGAAACTGAATTTCTGAACTGTTCACGTGTGGGGTTCATATGTAAGTTTGTATAATTTCACTAACTGACGTTATTTTTCAAACATTGTATGTTGGCTATTTCATAGGTCTGTTAAGCAATCAATATAAGGTTCCAGACCCAAGTTCAGAACTTGTAATTCAGCTCAATGTAGAGCATTACAGCAACAAAGCTAACATCGTGCTTTCACACAAATGGCTACATAGAAAGTATGAATGTTGCTGCCATGACGATGAGCAATATCCATGACTTTCATTAATGTCTCTCTCAGTCCGATATGGTGAAATAAAAATGATCTGGCAGTTACTTGGACCTGTGGTTTGACCCAGTTGCTGTAGACAAAGACATGTTCAACTCCATCCATTAACTGAAGGCCCTGCTCTAACTGACAGTTACAGAGCACTGGTCTGTTTATTCAAGTTTTGCACTTCCAAATTGCACCAAATTCAACACTGCACTACCTCTGGCTGTTAACAATTCACATGCCAAGTGTGAGGGTGATAAGATAAAGGATTCTCGAGGTATCCGTTCCACATACAAACAGACAGGTAGGTATTAGGTCATAATTATCAGATCTAAAGCTTAATGGGTTTTCTATGAAGTTAAATAATACATTGAATCATAGCCTTTGTCCAATTTATAGAATACTCATTCTAACATCTTTTTTGTATTCATCTATTGTCATATAGGCCCATTGTAGTCATTGGCTTTCTTGTTTTTCATCATGGAAAGAGAAATTACACAAAATGAAAGTTATTCACTGCGTGCTTTGAACCCAGGTACCTCCGTCATCTCAGCAACATTAGTAGCCAGGACAAGAGACGAGTGTCTTACATATCTGTGGACACTATGTGGGTTATGCATGAATCATGCATTGTTGTAATGAGTCTGTTGTTGCCCTTGTTGGTACTGCACAGCAGTATCTAAGAGCAGGCCGCTTCCCCCGGCTCCATTGTTGCTCCTCGATGGCATGATGCGACGCATTGTGTGGAAAATTGCCTGAGCTGTGGCTGAGGGGGATGTATTGTTGTGACGCCTGCTCCTACAAAAGATTGAAAATGGGATTCAGCATTGTTGACGATGTAGAATGTTTGTACAGTGATGTGTGGCGTGCACGGGCCACTGTGCGCGTGGGAGGAACTTATCTGACAGGTATCTGAGTGCTGCAGCCGAAAATGTCTCACGTGAAATTTCCTCCCGAGTTGAGAAGTTGAGCAGGATTCTTGTGGAATAAATCCCAGCTCATACCTTCCTGGTAAACACAGTCAGGGGTGATATCACTTCTGCTTCCGAAGCTTTGCCTCTTCACTTTGAGACATCTGTATGACTGCACGTATTCTAACTGACTATTCAAATCATGGTTATTCATGAGAGCAGAAACAATATAAATCCTGTTGCTAAGTATTAGTCACCGAGTTATATTTCACTCAAGGACTTTAATTTTGTTAGTCGAGCTTCCCAAAGCTTATCAGTCACTTTTTTTCAACCTCAAAACAAGAGCAATTATGTAAATCTGGAAAATAATAACCATAAAAGTGTTGTTGTTTCTTTGCCTGGGTGATTAGTGTAAGCAGGTTTTCCTTATGCATGCAGGGAAATTAATCATCAGTCTCACTTCTCATTTCTCACCACTTCACAGGCTGTTGACAGCAATGATAGCTAAATATGTCAGCATTGACAGCCTGTCTGCACAGTCACACATAGGTGTTGATTTTGCTGGAAATGAATGCATGGGAGACAATTTATCAGGTGAGATGTTGACGTCCTTGCAGTGTACAGTAGGTTTCATTCATCTACCACTCATGTCTGGATTCATTCTGATAGTGATGACAACAGTGGGAGGCGACTGTCAGTAAATAGAGCAGGATGTCTCCCAATCGGAAGGTTGGTGGTTTGATTCCTGGCTCCTCCAGTCTGCGTGTCACAGTGTCCTTGGGGAAGACAGTGAACCCGTTCACGCCCTGATAGCGCAGTGTGTGAGGTGTGAGTGACAGATAAAGCGCTTGGCCTAGAAAGAGCTGTGTGGATGTTTTTGTGAATAATTGAATGTAAACTATGATGTATGTGGTTAAGACTAAAGCACAATGTAAATGCAGTCCATTTATGATTTATCATAACACTATACACTGTATCTCATTTACTCCACCAAGGAAGTTATGTTTTTATTGCTTGTGAGCTGCCTCATGGGAAAGCATATGGCCTTCAAAACAAAAGCACAGCAGCAGAGCTTGACTTTTTCCTTTCACACACATTTGTGACCCAGTTAAAGTGGCTCTGCAACCCACTTTCTGAGAACCACTGTCCTAGGCCATGCTGAGAAAGGATGTTAGTCTTAGCGGAGGTATGCACTCTCTTGAGTGGCCTTTTAGCCTTTTTATTGCTGTTTGCTTGTCTGTTTATTACCATAATTACAGAAAAACTACTAAACTGATTTCTTGATACTTGATGGAAAGGTGGAGTATGGGCCACGGAGGAACTCATTAACTGTTGGAGCGGATTCGATTAAGGGGGCGGAACCAAGCATTTTGTATTCACTTATATTTCCATTGCAAAATAGGGTGTTTTTTTGATAGGCAGGACCAAATGCAGACACACGGAGGTAGATGAAAGAGAATATGGCTTCAAATTGATACAGGAAATAAACTGAAAAACAAGGTCAGTCCAAACAAAGAATTCCAGAAGTCCACAAAAGATACCAAAATTTGTATTTTAAGTAAAAATTATGGATTCAAAGTCCACAAAGAAATAACAAAAGTCTAAGAAAAATACTGAGTACACAAGAACTCTTATTTGGGGCTAGAATTGTCACCATTTTAAAAAGATTTTCTTTCTCAAGAAATATTGCATAGACGAAAACCAGGCACGTGTAGAGTGCTATATTCAATAAACAGGTGGAATTTTGTCCAGATCCAGATAATTTCTCAAATGTATCTGATCCTGATACATGTATGTAACAATAACAATTACACAGCAATATTATGTGTCACAGAAAGAAATATGTATTTAAATACATTTTATTTTATTCTAAATATAGACAATACTATTGTAAGTCGCTTTGAATAAAAGCGTCAGCTAAATGAAATGTAATGTAATGTAATGTACCTATGGGTGCAATGTCATTGTGTAAAGTTTGGTAAAGTCCTGTGTCCTAATGTCCACTTTCTATTGTTGCACTCCATGGGAGAGGTACGTGTGATTAACCTTTTTGTATGTTAGCTTCTCTGTTATTGTTTTTTTAAAGTTAGTTATAGTATAATATGCTGACTTCTGATGTTTAATTTGTGTAGGGGCACCACCAATAAATGGTGACCACCACCGAAGACATACATGGTCAGGCCTTTCCATCAAATAAATCACAACGCAGAATTCACGAGACTACTTCTGTTACATATGCACTATTTGGTGATTAAGTGGCCAATCCTGCCTTGGCGGAGGGATGCGCTCTGCAAGTGCCCTTCTAGTTAACTTTCTGAATGGTAAATTGAAATCTGTACCGTGTTGTTGGCTGCAGAACAAACTCAGTTTTGAAGGTCTCTATCATGGCAGGATGATAATATATTCAGTTGTTAATTAATAATTCAGTCAGTCAGTTAAATGATGAGTCCTGCTGTTTAACTATTGAACTGTTTTATAAAATATGTCACTTTTAATGGATTCTAAATATCAATTGATATTAAATAAATCATTTTATAATTTCTTATAGATAAGTTATAATTAAGCCAACAGTTAGATCAACTTTTGAGTTTGCAGCTTTCTGGCTGTTGGGTCCAGAATTGTCACTTCATTATTATAGTCATGAAGACAAGTGTTTCACTTTCTAATAACTGTTGGGACCTGGTATTTGGGGAACCAAAGTTCAAAGTTCAAATGTGTAGTCAAAAGCCTAAAGCCGCATGTCCCTTTGTTCTGGAGAAAACCAGACCCTCCAGAACTCAGTCTCCCAGGGTGCCTCAACGTCACACAGAGGTGTGAAAGCCGACCGGAGACACAAGTGTCAACCACTATTGGTCACTCTGGGCCCCATGACCTGTGAGGTCACCGGGCCAATATAAGGCCTGTTCCCCCTCTCTTCACTCTCTTTCCATACACCTTGTCGAGAGGAGCACACCGCTCTTTCCACGAATCCTCTCAGAGGAGAAGGGTGGCGGTCCAGCTCACTCTTTCAAATCAAATCAACTTCATGGAGGAGAGTTGCAGCTTCCAGCTCATCTCACCAAGGAAACCTCCTCCAATCCAAGCTCTACCAACCTTCAAGCAGCGACGCGATGTCCTGCCGGAGAACTTCAAACAGCAACTGAGCTGCACAGCCCAACAGAACCACTAAGGCAGGAGCCACAAACCAGCAAGACGACTTCACAGAACTTCGAACAGCACAGCAACCTTTTTCCCCTTTCCACGGACGGGTAACACAACTGGGCTCAATAATTATACTAGGCTAAGCAAAGACTGTTTATTCGATTCTGTGTGATGTTTATAAGTTTGATTTGTGTTGTGATATTTTGGTTATAAGTTATTTGAAAGTTAATGTTAGTTTGTTATGCTCGTCACAGTCTTTCTTTGCATCTAGTAACTTTCTCTAACTTGGCACACACACAGACACACGCTTATCTCAGCACCTATCTCTCTGACCCCCGCTACATGTCGTAAACATTCCAAAGGTTCTACACTGTCAAGAACTCTATATCCTTCAACTTAGCTAACTATCTATATGGTAATTTTGGTTACTTAATCAATAAATTGGCTATCTTTTCCCTTCCTTTGAAGGGTGGTGCCCCGAGGTAACTTTAATCAATTAAAGTTATTATTTAATATTAATATTTTTAATATTAATATTCAATATTTTATTTTGATAACCAAATTTATTGAATGCCGAAAGGAACACCATTTTATGGTATCATGTTTAATGCATTATTGCACAACATAACTTCAGATTTTTTACAACCTGCTAGCCCAGAGTGTGATCTATTAATGCTGCATTACCAGGAGCGGATTCAGTTGCAGGGCCAGGGGGCACTGACCCCAGCTGGAATCCGATTGGCCCATGAATATACCGCTGTCCTGTCTTCTTTTTTTTTTTGTCTAAGAGTAAATATAACAATTTGTCACACATGTTTATTTTCAGGAACTGTGCATATATGTAGGACATATAATTGGCCCCTCTGTGTAAATGTTGGCCCCTTTATGGTCCCTGATTTAGAAAAAATCTTAGATCCACCACTGTTTATTACTGATCTATAAATACTTAGTAAATTCAGAATCTTGTACAATTGATTACAGAACACACAGATTGGTTCTTTTCAGTGCTGCAGCCAGTTTCTTTTGAGTGATATGACTTGAGCACTTTTAGATAAAAGTCTTGCCTGGTGAAGTGGAAGGAATAAAAGAGGTCAGCCAGGTCTTATTTGAAAAATGGGAACAAAGACAGAAAAAGAATGAGAGAGACACTGGATGTAATGGTCCTGCAGCATTTGGCAGCAAGGCCTGTAGAGATAGGAGCTTAAAGTATCCCCAACTCTATTACAGTAAATGCCATAATCCCTCCAATAATAATGATACATATTTTAACCTTAATGCAAATTCATGACGATAATTGCAATGGCAGTCTGCAAAGTTGCCTGTTTAATCATCATTGCTGTCCACACAATTTTATCACAGGTTTCAATCTCATTTATTTTTATAGAGACATATCATTCAACCTGGCGTGCTGCCATCTTGTCTTATTTTGACCGACCAACTGTGTTTCCCTATGATTAAGAACACTTTCATTTTCGATAAGATAAATTTCCATTTTCATTGAGAATTGGATGGCAGGGGCTCTGGGATTGAAACAAATCAAAATATGGAGGAACATGTTTTTTCCTTTGGACGATATTTGTGCATCTCATTTCTCCTGTTCACCCACCAATAAAATATGCACAAAAAAGAAAAATGTTTTCACATCTTTCAACATTGAGCAGATCGACACAAAAGGTTTGGTTTCATTTATTATTCTCTCTACATAAAAGAGGAGCGTTTGATGATCGCACAACAACGAGAGAATACTTGATGTATAATGAGAGTCCTCCATTCAGTGATTGGTTACTCGTATTGGTCGTCTTTATCGAAGGACGCGAGAAATCAATGAGCAAACCGACTTGTTGATGAAACACTACAGCTGAGATCATACGGAGAAGAGCTTTGACAAGATGCTGCAGAGCATTTTCACGAATCACTCGTCCTGTGATTGCCAGGTGGAAAATACTCCTCAATCAGAAGAGCAGACAGATGTTCATTGGCATGAAAGAGTGGCGCCGCAGTCTAATTGAAATGAGCTTTTACTTTGTTTAAATGAACTTAAACGCTGCATGGCTCGCAGCTGAGAAAACATTATATTAAATTGGTGAAAAGAAACAACTGCAAATGCAAATAAATGTCTTGCTGTTGACTCATTGTGTGTGTGTGTGTGTGTGTGTGTGTGTGTGTGTGTGTGTGTGTGTATTGATTTGCAAGCACCCTTGGGTCTCCTTTCTTCCTCCTTGGATTTTCATCCGAGGTGATGGAAGGCAGCCGAGGCCTCCTCCTGCATCGCCGCTCGCTCGCTGGTGGTTTTTTCGCAGCCCGCGGCGCTGCTTTAGCCACACAGGCTTCAGGCACCTGGATGGTCAAAATTGTCCCCAGTGGAGGGAGAGGAGGAGGAGGAGGAGGGGGTGGGGGGTAGGGATGGTGTGCAGGCAGGATATCTAGAGAGGTGTAGTGTTTCCCTCCAGCCGGAATAGCTTCGCCCAGCAGGGAGTTCTGATAGCCTGTCCAACATTAGCGACCTCATCTCCACCTCAAAGTAATGAAACGGTTGGATGTTGGATCCGCCCAGGGGAAAAAAGAAGGAGGAGGGACTTTTTTTTTTTTTTGAAGTGTGGTAAACAACCTCCATCTGTGTTCTCCTGCTCAGCCTGTGAAGGTATATATGATGGCCAAGTGTACCTGCTGTCTTCTCTGCCCTTGTCCTTTGATGACAGAAAACTCTCTGTCCACATACGTCTGTGGGAAAACACAGATGATGAAAGCAACATAAAAAAAAAAAAAAGAACATGTCGTACTTCCCTGTGCGGCTCCCCCCTAATGTCATCCTTTTTGCCTGCTGAGGTTACCCACATGTGCCACCTCAGGGTCTGCTCATGTTGTGTGAGACCCACGTCAGATGCATGTTGGGGGTTCTTCTTACAGTGAAGACACACTGATGGTGGCTTTACTGGAGAAGATATAGACAGTGGGTTTCTCTACTGTTGTTAGTTTTGGGTTAGCCTTTGAAGCATGTCATCAATTGACTTGTCAGTGCTGATGGTTTTTTCGAAGTTTGACCCTGTGGCGCCCCCTTAAACATAATTTAGACAACTGCACTCCTACTTGTAATGTGTTGATATACTGAGTTCACCATACGCCAGTCACTTACTCGCTCACCTCTCTACATCGGCCTAATAAAGTGTAAAATACATAATGTATGTTTAGCTACAGCATGTGTCACACAATCAAAGGTCCACTGGCTATCATTATAGAGATTTCAACTGACCTCTGTCTATTGGTAAATAAAATAAGATAAAATAAGCCTTTATTAATCCAACAATGTTCTGTAACATGAATGAAACGACAACAAAGAATTACTTTAGATATTAAATAAAAAGCCACAATTTGGTGATTATCTAACGTGATCTTATCGTATCATATCTTATCATGTTTATTATACTGTATATATGCACTCAATATTTGTATATGTGAGTTAGTTATGACAATGAGAAACTATGTTAGGACGATATATAGCTGTCCTCACATGGCCAGGATTGAGCATAATAATAACGCTCTGGTTTGAAAGCTGTATTCTGAGACAGGGCCACTCATCAACACAGGTTCTGTCTTCGAGCTCGGCTTTCATGTCGATCTTAACTACACATCAGTGTATTTTATGTGACAATGGAGATGAGAAAATGTGATCAGACAGACGTATAAACACCTGCCAGTTGTACTCGAATCTGCCCCTGTGGTATAGTTCCTCTGCAGTGTGTGTCTCTGAGAAAACATTCTACAGTGATGGCACACACAGACACAGACTCACAAAGTGAAACAATACACCGTATCGCGGCTGGCAACAGGGAACTCATTTATCTCCACTGTAATTTGAATCCTTCATTTGTTGCCTTCCTCTTCTGTCTGTACCAGCACTTTGTGTCTTTTGTTTTTCTGCTGATGAATCACATTTTCTTATTCTATCAAGCTACTGACTCCTGGTCCTCTCGTATTAACTGGAGTGGATATTGTAGCAATTTGTTATGCATATAATTATACTTTTATGTGTTTTATTGTTCCACTAAAGTTTTATGGTTTAATTATGACCCGACTGCAGGTCTCATTTGCAGCCCAGCCATCCCTACCCCACAGTAAAGCTTAGATTGAACTGCTCAGAATGACCTTTAATGCATATAACAGCATCTACGCATCAGTCTGAATACAAACATATTCAAACAGCCATTGTAAGTCAAATATAAACATGGATGCCATCTGAGGAAATGTGTCCTCCTTTGAGAGAACCATCCAGGCTTAATATTGTATTTTTAACAAAAGAATCAGCCTTTAAAAAATGCATTCTGGCAAAGCAGGGTCCACTGCTGCCTCAATAATTAATTACTTATTAGGCGGCGTTAAGAATGTTAATGCTTCTGTATAATTCAGAATTGGCAGAATAGGGGAATAACAAATACAAGGTCTGCCAGCACCCACCTTCTCCAACAAACAGTATTCATGTAAACCCACACCCTTGAGGCCTCCCAGCACACTGAAGAACCCTTTGCCTCCACTCATGTGCTCTTGTCCAGTGTCTGACAGCACTGAACAAGGTCGGGTCAGTCAAGGCGAGCACCTCGGCAGGAGAGAGCCTTGAGAATGTAAATGCACGTTCCATGTAGGGACTTTATGATTCGATGTAATTTGTAGAGCCATGACTGGTCTATGGCAAAGAGGAATTGATAGGCAGGCTACAAGTGGAATCGTGTCAGGGGGAACCGTAAAGCAGAACACTGCAGACTCCAGACTGAGCCGGTTGAGAAAAGCATTTATGTTACAAGTTGAGATGAGGGTTTGTCACCACTAGAGTCTCTATGAAAGTGGGGTGACAAGGAGTGCAGGTGGAGATGGTGTCAAATGAAGGATTAGAGGAGTGGGGGTTGAGGTGGGGCAGTGTGAGGGTCCAGGTTTAATCGAAGTTTTTATTGAAACATTGTAGCAAATATATAACATATATGTATTTCACATGTTCATGTTACTTGTCATACCCTTAATGTGTAGAGGCCATCAGAGGTGACACCCATTAAACTGAGTGAAAATCTCTTGCCCAGTGCGTCAGCCACATCGACGTATGTGGACGACACGTCTTCTCTTTCTCCCACTATCCAGAAATGAATCCCAAATATCCCAGTTACAAATTCTGCCATCTACCGATATCCTGGCGATACACGCGTGCAACCAATTATGAGTCAGTCTCAGCTGTCAATCATGACGTTTCACCCTGTTTTTATAATATCAAATTTTTAATTAAACTGCAATCAAACTGTCCAAACTAGGGTGTAATGATTGTCTAAATCCTTATTTTGGTTCACACTCCAATTTTTGAGCCATTGTTTTAAATTTTTTCTTACCAAAAATGTTTCCACACTTCTGGCATGAATGTGTCTGAGGCATCTGCAGTTTCCGAGTTGTTATCCAACTTGGGTTAGTACGAGTTGCAACAGCTGTCAATCAGGGACTTACTTCTTTTTTTTTGTCAAACAACTAATTTTTGAAAAATTACCTACCTACCTGAAAATGTATTTGAACAAAAATACACATGATAGAGTGACAGAAACGATTTTGGAAAAAAAAAAGATTTCACTTTTTAGTTTGGTTCATGTCCCATTCTTAACATGCTGGAGGTGGGTTTCACGATCAGCCACCAACCTTTGACCAAATGCGAACATCAGCATGTTAACACACCAATAATGTCAAAGTTAATTTGCTAATTTTTATCACGTTTCCTGCTTACTGTGTTCAACGTCTCATTTTGCCACAAACGTTTTCTAGCCTCCGTGTTTAGTTTTGCAGGAGAGTTTGTCTCTATAGCCTGCGTCTTGTGTGCCACTGCTCAGCTCACAGATTTGACATTATGATGAGACGATGCGTTATAGGCTCTCAGAATGTTGTATAAAAATTGAAAGAAATCATACTACAAATTGACCAATTGTTTGAATTTCAGGTGTCCTGGGTTTGGGTTAGGTCTCAGTTTTTTTGCTGGGACAATTTGGCAGAGGCAAAATTGTCAGCAAGGATGAGTGACAGCACCGTTTCCAGCTTTTTCATCACATCCATGGCTATATCTCGTTATTTGTACAGAAGGAAAATAATAAAAGAGCTGAAAGGAAATGTGGTGAGGAAAAGGAAAATTGAAAGAAAGAAAAATTGGGTAAATAGACAAAGGATTTAAAGTAGAAGTATAATGCTTAGTTTTCTTTCAAAATCTCTTACCGCTCTGTGTAGAGTACGTGCAGCTCCACCTGGGAACGATAACAAAAGATTGATTCCCTGTAGACCTGCGTTCATAGGGTTTAAATTGTTATAGCTTGTGGTTGTTTGACATGCCGGGGGTTTCAGTTTTACCCTGACTGACATGGTAACATCCAGGATTCCTCCCACAGCTCATCCCATACAACACTGCTCATGCTCATCCCTCTCAGACCCTGCAAACCTCCCCATGCAAAACAGAAGAGAAGAGAAGAATGCTCAGCCGCTGACAGACAGACACACACACAACTGGAAAAGGAAGAGAATACTTTTCTGGGTTTGAGGACTCTTTGGAACTCTTGAGAGGTACAGTCAAATGTGCACCGAGTTTCCCTTGTGTCAAAACATCTGTTTTAACTGTTCATGGAGGTGAAATGAGAAAGAGCGCTTGTGCTTTGTGGAGAATTAAATGGGAGTAAAAATGAGGATGACAGAAGGCAGACATTAGGCTTAGCGTCACAGTTGATGTTCAATTTTCTGATTTGATGTTGTAGAATTTTCTCATAAGTCAATAACAACTGAAGGAACGATTCATTACTTTATCAAGTCACCTCTTGAGACGGAAGAGGTTTTCTTTTCTCTTTTCAACGTCTCCACTTGTGCCGTTTGGTTTTCCATAAAGATTATATTGTGAAGGAGATTGCAATTTATTTCAAGGGAGCTTGAGTTATGGGACGATAAAGTTTAGCATTAACTCTTACTGACAGTGTCGGTGCTCCCCTTCAGCTTCTTCTGCAGAAAACATATTTCACACGTTGTGAGAGCCAGGAAAAGAAGGATGGTAAATACAACTGATGGCTCTATTTACAGCAAGTAATGGCTTATGGAGACTTTTGTACTTAAACTTATTAGCTGAGACGAATAAAGTACAAAGAAAATGAGAACCAGATACTACAAATGAAAAACGTAAAAACTGCTCTCTGCAGCCGGTGTGGCCCGGGTGTTAAAACCCACTGTTCTACAAAATGTGGACGGCTGTGAGACACAACCTGGGATTTGATCAATTCTGACGGGTGAATCGTGATAATGGCTGAAAAATATGATCCTGAGCTCCAGGACTGACAATGTGTCCTAAAATCTTGACAAAGACCTCCTTCCCTGGCCGAAAGCAGGTGTCACATGTTACTGCAGAAGCAAACATCAACAGTCTCTGCCTTTCTATGTAAAATGCCTTATGTATGTGTGTTGTGATTTGGTGCTATATAAATGAAATTGAAGAAAAGTAATTCCCAAAGGAACAGAATTACTAAATTTTCACAATGACTCATTTTTGCAACAGACTGCCTTTCATGCTGACACTGCACTCACTATTATACAATAAATATGGGCTTCATCAAAGGCAATACAGCCACACACGTAACTTCTGTTGAGAGCAGCTCAGATGCAATGTAGACTGAGAAATGTGATGATTAAACAAACATATCTTTCATGCAAATGTCTGTAATCCTTAGATAAGTAATGAAAATGTGCTTCTTTCATCAGTTTTGTCTCTAATCTTGATGGCTACGACTTACGACTCAATATTTTGATACAGAAGCCCTGACAAAGCTAATTGTGGATTTATAATTATTTCGCTCAATGCAGCTTTTTTGGGGCATCGCATCTCTCCTCTCTCTTTACATGCACACACGGATGCATCCAACTGTCAATTATCTAGACCTCTTATCCTTTAAGGGTCGCAGGACTGTAGGATGAGGCACTTGGAGATAACCACGCAGGCACAGGAAGAACATGCGGACACAGAAAGGCTGCAGGCAAACAGGGATCCTAATCATCTGGCTGAGAGGAAACATAACCACTGGACCACTGTGCCACCCTTACAATGGTTTATTAAAACATATACATGTTCTCCCGATGAATGTCAGTGCATTTACTGGGCTTTTAGCTTCGTTTTAGTCTCAACCATCCTTTCTAGCTTTGTTTGTCTACTGTTGGGTAGGTTGTATAAGGTGAGATTGTTAGAGCTGCCCGTTGCAGCTAGAACTTATGAGACAGATGGAAATGAACCAAGGCAGTTACATTACAACCTGAAAGACCAGACATCTGAAAGATGCTAAAACTGTCTGTAGAGCTGAGCTGCAGATTAACGTGATGATTCACACATTTCCTTGCACCTTCACTTGCTGGAGGAGCTACCGAACCAGCCCCATAAATCTCACACCGTATTTCAAAGCACTGCTAATCTCTCAGACTGTAGCTACCTGGACCTAAAAAAAATAATCAGCTTGATCGTTTTAGATGTTATGCTGGTAGAATGTCATCCAACATTAGCTTTCAAGCTACAGTTATTGGCACATGTTTGTTTACATCGAGCCTCAGTTTCCCTGCTGGCTCAGGTGTCCAACAAAGGTGTCTGCCTGCCTGAGGCCTAGAGGCTGAAGGAGTGGGCTATTTCTGGTCTATCTGCAGACACCTATCTTCTTCAATATAGAATAGAATAGAATAGAATTAGAGCTGCTGCTTCTTAAAATCCGACAAAAGACCCAATCAATGCATATTCAACCAATAAATACAAAACTGGTAAATACTTCAGAAGGGCCTATTTGTTATTGCACAGAATGGATATTGCACTTTAAATGATTTGAATATATGTCACTATATCATATTTATGAATTTGTAGCATATTGTTCAATTGGTAGTTGGAGTTTAGAGTTACATTAATAAAGAATAGTGAAAATGAAAGTGAAAATAAAAAGGACAGTAGGGGTGACAGTGGAAAACTTTCGTCTTCCAGTGGAGCTTGTGATGCTGAGCTACTAAGTATCTTACTGTGCAAGTAGATTATAGTCCAAATATCTCCCATGGTCATGAATGTGGTTCTACACAAGTACAGTTCATCTCTGAAATGATAAGTGACTTTAATATGGCCGATTACTTTGGGTTCACTGGATCCTAAGTGTATCCTCCATTTCAGTGAGTAAACAGACAGCTCGGTGGCCGTTCAGATGCAAAGAACAGTTTTTAACCCGCTCACTCACGTGGATTTTTCTGTCAACACTTGTAAACGTCACAGCTGACTGCCGTTCTCATGTGACTTTGAAACCTGCTGTGCAGCCGCAATACACAGATACGTGAAGCATGAAAAGTATCATAGTCAGGGGTATACTGTCAATTTGGTTATTTTACTAGTTTAAGATTGAACTATTAAATAAAAATATCCATATGGTGAATAGGCAGGTAATCACTGAGTGTTATCCTTTCCTTAGAAATGGAAATTGTACTGAGTCCAATTAAAATTCTTTAGTCCGTTAAGATGTGTTATTTTACCATCACGAGAAATATGAAATTATGTTTCAGACCATAGACTCGATCGCCACCTGGTGGCTGGCTGCAGGACAGGTCATAAGCCTCGCCTTCTCCATGTCAGAGGACGGGACATTAACCAAATTAAAAGTCAAAGTACAGATACATTTTTGGGAAAGATAGTTTCTATCATTTAAGGTAGTTATCACAGATGTTTGTTCAAGAGTAAATTTTGTCAGTACATTTGGTTTAAATTAGGAATTTAATACTATAGAAACAGGATGAAACATCATGAGGTTGACATTCAAATTCGACTCGAAACTGCGACATTTACACCATGTTTTCGGCCCAAATATCCTCCTTCTCTGGAGCCGCGTTCGTACGCACACACTGCGCACAAGCTCTCACCCAATGGCACACACAAGGTGCACGGTAGCATCGCTACTTCCGGTAGCGGACATTTAGGCTAATGCTGTGAATGATGCCGTTTCAAGTCGAATTTGAATGTCGGGGCTTGCGAAAACTTGGATGACACCAGTGGGATTTTTCTGTTGGTTTTTTTTTTACGTTTGAAGAAGAGATCACCAGTTACTTCAATTGTATTGGATTTTGCTGCAACGCTATTTACCCCTGAAACCCTGAAATGATCCAATTTCACAGTGAAATATGATATAAACTTGAGTGGCTGAAATATTGAAGCCTGAACCAAAACAAAGGATTGAGAGAACTGTTATACACCTACGTCAGACACCAGTCACTGATCATAAAAGATCAACAGAACAAAACTCTGTGCTTGTATATCTAGACGTTATGATCATTTGTAACTCCCCAGACACACTTCATTACTGTGACGAGTGATGGGTTCTGATACTATTGTGACTCTTTTCAAAGGCAAAATCATTCGATTTTTTAGTCTTTTAGGAAAGTGGCCCAACATCGTGCTGTCATTCAGAAATCTGGCTGGAAATAGCTGCAGATGGCGCTGCATGATATCCCCACTGTGGATAAGCACCTGCTCGCGCCTCCGCTTGAAGCGAACCACAATAAGGCCAAAAGGCAGTATTGAGATAAGGGCCTGCCTGCAGGTGATAAATGAAGTATCTGGTGTCTTTCTTTGTTCTTTATTTCCCTTGTTCCAGCTGCCAAAATCAAACAGAATCTGCTTCAAAATGTCCTCCAGTCAGTTGTTTGAGAAGGTGAGTGTTGCTGGACCCATCCACGCTGTCATGCAGGTTTTTCTTTCTTTTTTCTTTTTCAGGAGAAAAACAAGAATGTGGCATTTAAAAAATGCTGCACACGTGACTGATGCTGTCTCCTGAACACATGCATTGTCTCAGACTAATAAAGGCTCTGCTATCTGCTTATTTTTATCTGGTTATTTAAAGGCAACACAGGTGTCTGTGCTGGTACAGACTGTATCTAGGGACAGAGATGGAGAAAAGGCATTGAAATAAACCAAGTCAGGTTTTGTTGCACCCAGTGTTGTGACTCAGATGTTTCCAAAAGTAATTTTGCTATTTGCAAAAATCTATTTTTAAAGCTGGGGAGAACACCCAGCCCAGCCCCAAACAAACAAATCCATTAAAAGCCTGTGGTGAAGCAGAGTCCAGGACTGTGGGAGTTTTGGCTGCCCCTGAAATATGAGCGCTGGTATTAGATGACATGCGACAAACATTTTTCATAATAACATATGTACATATCAGATATTTGCCCTCATATCGTAATTCATCTTGTTGTGGGATTGATGTGAGATATTTTAGATTAGTTATTTATTTTTACAGCATGTAGAGCAACAACAAAGATGCTCATCCACCTACCAGCAGTGAGGGATTGTAGAGGATGAGCTCTTTAATCCAGTGGTGAGAACAAAAATGTGCTCATCTATCTGCAATTACTGTTTTGTGACACTAATTCTCAGACTTGTATGCTAGTGTAACTCGAAAAATTCCCCATGATGCTGTCTCAAAAGTGAGTACTGTCAGCCTAAAACACTCATTTCAAGCATCTGAGATCAGATAGCTGTCAAGATCTGGTTCCAAAATGCATAGAGTGACCAAATGGGATCAATGAGAGCAAGAGTAGAGGTGAAATGACCACAGCAGGGATCAAACCAGGGATGTTACATTTACAGTTTACTGACCTCTTGTCGGACTAACGTTAAGCATCAAAGTTATTTCTTGACCTTAGACTCAGAATCCAGCTATTGAAGAAGCTCCTGTTATTTGGTGGCAAACTGTGTTAAAAAAACTATAAGTACCACAATGCGGTTGTATGCCTCCTGCCAACTAGTGCAGTTTCAGTCATCATATTTTTCTTCGACACTCAATTTGAAGAAGTTCCCTAAAGGTAAACCTGAGACATAATGTTCAAGGGGCCAAACCAACATGTTTGTTGAGGCAACAATGACCTTAATCGTTGACCTAAAAATCCTTCTGGGCTTTCTTGAGATATTGTGTTCACAAGAATGGGACGGACAGACGGATGGACAATCTCTATATACATATATGTATATATGTACATATATAATCAGCCACTAGCTGTCGCCAGTGTGGGGGCATTAAAACAAGTAAGTAGATGTTGACCAGAAAGTGAGTGAGCTTACTTGTCAATAGATCAATCTCAATGGATCCTGAACAAGCTCATGGTTTGCCTTGAAAATGGCCATGAATATGATTGTATTTCCTTGTATAAAAGTAGTCATATATACTCAAATAAATACCAGTACTAAACAGTATGATGCCATGCATCTTTCACTTTTGCAAATAGTTTTGAAATAAAACCCTTTTAAACAAATGAATGGATTCATTCAAGAGAAATGCTGAAGTGCTTTTATTTTTAAACTGGTAGGCTTCAGGAAACATTTTTGTTAATGACATTTTCAACAAATGAGCATTGGAACTGTGTTGAAAGATAATTTTCACTGTCGATATTCCTGTGAATCGAATGCGATACGGGGAGGAAATAGGTGAGACCTTGAATCTCTCTAAGAGCAGCAAGATACAAAGAAAAACATGAAATCATGAACCTTTGCACAGTTTATACTAAATGTCTTCAAATTTGACATTGTTTGGTCTTGTCGAAGAAGAACTGAATGCTGACTGACAGCCTGTGATTTTCAGAGATTAATAGGAGAGACAGAAATACAAGAAAAGTCGTGCATCACTTAGAAATGCCAAAGGCAATTCAATTTCTGGTTTGATACAGAGGACTGATGAAACCCTTTGCAGTGGACTGTGCTTTATAATAAGTGAGGCCTTTACATGACTCAAGCACATAATGAAATATAATAAAATGTAATATAATGTTTCACTTATTGTCGCAGGCTTTATTTATTTAAATTACATTGAAATCTTTTATGTTGTTAATTCGTGATTTCCCCCACACTGTTCTTTTGATATCTAGGAGAACATGTCAGAGTGGATAGTAACATGTGCATAATGACATGTGCAAAGCAAGACTTTCTCCCCTGTGAGAGCCATGCGTGACCCGCAGAGACGATGCGTTGTGACAGGCACCTCGGTCCTGCGCAGGCCTTGATAAAATATTTATGGGGGGGGGGGTCACCTTGAGATCGCTGCTGTCTGCCTGCACAAACCGAACTCCTTGTGGGATTACATTAACATCACTTTTTCATCATGCGGGTTCATGAACCGCTACATGTCTTATTATGTGTGTGCGTGAACATATATATATATATATATGTATATATATATACATATATGCGGTCCAAAAGTTTCCATTGGTTAAGAGGTCTCAGATATGGAGTGTACTGTAAAAATATACTTATAACAACCTAACGGATAACAGACAGCCAGCATTTGAATGTTGATTTAGTCTTTTGCTGAAAGTGTATGTATGTTAGCTTAAGTCACATTAGTGCCTTCACCAATCAGGTTATGGTTTTATCTGCATTTGTTTGTCTGTTTGTTAGTCAGCAGGATAACACAAAAAAACGAATGAACCAATAACCATGGAATTATGTGGAGGGGTGGAGCATGAGGCAAGACAGAATATATTTAATTTTGGAACCGATCTGGATAGACAGTTCTACAGTCATTCCAACTCAGAGCAATACACTGTAAACAGATGCATCTCCGCTTCTTCCTCAGAAATAAATGCAAAATATCTATAATACAAATGCTGCCATCTTTCACAATTAGAGCCAGAGTCTGAACAGTAGCGATCTATGGATTGTAGCGGTTGCACCCGAGTGAGTCAGCTGTCAATCGTGACGTTTCAACTCATTTTATAGCCTCAAATAACTAATTTAATGTTTTCAACTAAGGTGTAACATACATCAGTGTTACAATAACTACATTAAATGAAGGAAACCATCTTTGAGAAAAAATTATTCAACATATGATTTGACTTTTTAATTTGGATCATGTCCCATTCACTAACATGGAGGAAAAGCGTGTTAAGATCAATACTGCACCCTGCAACCAAGGGGAAAATCACACTTTGGCTTCACTTTTAGGGAGCAGTCATGCCATCCATGTTTATAGTCTATGCTTATAAAGTTAGCCAACTCACAGATATTTGAATATCTGCAGCCCTTAATGTTATCGCTTGCTTTGTATAAATGCAGGAGCTCTGGCCTACCTGTAGTTTGCCTTAGCTGCTCTCTGCTGCTTTTTCAGTGGATTTTCACAAGAATTTAAAAGAATTAAGTTCATAAATCCTTCATTATGTTGTTTTTCTCTTTGAGGAACTGGATATGTTGGCTGATATCACTAGCAGAGACGCAGCATTACTGAAATGCCAGATGCTTGTGAGTGGGAGAGGACATTTTCAACAAGCTCCTTCATGGTTTCTTGACCTTTTTATCTCTTTATGAAAATGATTATCCTTTGGTATTTGTCTTTTTTCAAATCAACAAACATTTCCCCAGATTTTATTGACAATCTACACATAAATACGGTTCATTTTTGCATGCTTATTTTTCAAAATAGAATCCAGTTACAGTATAGACGCAAAAAATATGGGAGACTTAATCAAAATGGACTACACTATATAACCCTGCTGACAGCCCACTCGCTTTAAAAGCCTTGCAATCAGGCTTGTGAACCTTTAATAACATTTCAAATATTTATCAGCGCTCCTGATGAAAGGCTTAGTCACTTCTGTTTTATTCTGGCTTCTTTCTAAAATAAAAAAAACATATTGCATCCTTGTATCTTACCCCTGTTAGTGAGTGGCCAACAGAGCAACCCCCCTTGAACCATAACAAATTAGCAGACACCACAGCAAATGCCAGGTTCATCGTGCTGTGTAACACAGCTAATATCAATTTCATTCCAGGGCCACTTTCACTCTAACAGTGGTGAAATGGTTGGAGTGCCTTTCCAGATTGAATCTGAGCTGATATAATCAGCAATATTATAGACTAGCTCTTTATTTTTCCTCCTCACTGCTTTGTCCACAACTATTCACAATATTTTCAAGCATCAGTGGAAAATATACTCATACTTGTTTTTCTAACTGAACCAACAAACAAGTTAAATGTCCAAAATGAAAGCAAGAATGTGTGAAATGTACCAGTATATAAAATATTAGAGATTTGAATGTGCTGCGCTTCACATTAAAGGTTGAGTTTGTGATTCCTGGAAACGACTGTTGATTTGTATTTATATACAAGTTTACCCATACCTCACTGCTCCTTCAGAAGCTCCACCCCCACGTTCATACACTTGCACCTCCAAGGTGAACAACTGATGTTAACAGGTCCGAGTTAGCTTTTTAAAATACAAACAAAATACACCCACTGTATTTACACAAACTACACACGTAACGTGTACTATTAGCATAAACAGTTTATGACCGTCTGAATTGAAATCTCTGTTTACGGTTCAAAGATTTCCATCTCAATCCCACTGCGGCTTCACCCTCTCCTTTTTTTGTCAGTGCACACAGAAAACATGGAGATGATGAAATGAACCAACAATTCACAAAGGGTATTAATTGGAATATTATTGCTATCCCTCACCTTTTATTCATTAACTGTGGAGCTGCTGGTTTGCATATTTGTTACCTTAGTTCAATGTCGTGCAGGTAGAGTAAGCTTCCCCTTTTTCCCCAGTCTTTCAAATATGATAATCTAACCAATATTCCAAAAGCAAACAATTCCTTTAAAGCTGCATTATTAGATTTTTGGCCTCCGTTTGGCAGCATAACAAGCTGAAAACACAATGTTACCTTTTTATTTTGTTACAGCAAAACAAAGCAACATCAACATTCATTTGGGGTGGTGTTTTTCTCCACCCATTGAATGTAAATCCGTTAATAACTCTGCTTTTTGTGCTGTTTGGCTTTTCACCAGTTCCTGAGGGAAATATCTGCCTGTTTAGCTGCTAAATGCTCCATTATGTTCTCCAGCCACTCACTGATTTTGATGCTGGACAGGTTGGAGTTTTTCCCTGGAGACAACTGCCCTGAGTTTCACGGCCTAGAAAACATATGAATAATCCAAGAGAGACTAAAAACCTGGGTTCATACAAGCCACTTTTAAATTCTACATAGTCAGTCATTTGATCCATGGGTCATATAAAATATACTGATTAGCGCTCATGGTCTGTTTCATTATAAGAGTCATAGATGCTGCCTCGGTGTCGGTGGTGATCATGACAGAACTTTGACACTGCACTAAGGCTGTGCGTGTTACTCTGCAAATTATCACAATAATAAAATGTACAATTGATGATGAATATGTAAATATGCTATCAAACAGACAAACTAAACTCTAAATGCAAAAGTGCCTTAATCAGCAGGACTGCTAATCCTAACCGGGTCATATTTAAAACACTCACAGTGAAGATATTAAGACTACGTTTTAAAGCTGAGTAATAATAACTTCACTTTTAAATGAGCTTAGCAGAAACCACAGCTGCAAGCATTCTGCGTTCCACCCCGACCATACAGCAAAATGCACAAATGTGGAGAGTTTAGTAAGCTCAATAAACAGATAAAGACTCCTTTATCACTGTGTCTCTCCACAAGTGACAGTACTGCTTGACAAAAAAATGTGCAGCCTCAGTTTTCAAGCCGTGGAAATGTGTGATTGTGTGTGTGTGTGTTGGGGGGTGGGGGGAGATTTAAATTCTTGTGACTGCTGGCTGTATCTGAAATCTGATTATTTAGCTTCACTTTCGTCTTCTTTACACTTGTTTGATTTATCCAATTTTCCAAAGCCTTAAGCAGAAATCGACAGTCTGATGACACGTCTGTGAAGAGGTCTGATCGTGATAAAGTGAAAGCATCCCAGTAGCTGGACTGTGGGTGTGTAGGTCGACACCCTGGATTAGTCGACTGTGGAGGCCTGCACAGTGTTTTTAACAAGATTTTCAATTCAAGTTATTTTTCACGTCATACACCTATGTTCACCTTATTATGATTATTATGAATTGTCCAAAAGCCCAGGGCTAGTAGAAAATTGTCTGTACTATACAGTCGCAAACTATCTGCTACAAATTACAGCTATTTAACTAATTTGCATGTCATTTTAATTTTGCCCATGCACAACGTACTGTGAGGAGTTAAGGGTTCGGCCACTTTAAGCTGAGTGCCGCTACACTGTATGATTCTAGTAATGTTGTTCAACTTCAACTCATACTGTACAAGTAAACCATCTGCAATGAAGCAAAGCTCATGATTTGTTTTTCACAACCCGACCCCTCACACTTTGAATACTGTAAAATCGGTCAATCGGCCCCCAGTGGAAAGCTCCTCCAAAGGACAAGCTTATTCAAGTTATAGAAGCTTGTCGAGGTTTATTTAGGCTACTAAAGAAGTAGTGTGCCATCTTGAACTGTAATTTAAAAAAAACTACAAAGAGAGACTCGTATATGGACTTGAATGTTGCGTAAGACATGCAAATTCATACCGAGGAAAATCTGCTTTTTCCTACGGTATTCTAACAGAACTTCAAGCTGACTTCATTAATACCGTCGAGTCAATCCCGGAAAAAAATCATGATTGTAACTGTCCCTGCTTTTAACTTAACTACTAGTTTTATTTTATTTTAACATCACATTTACTTTTTAACATTGTAATTTTAAGTAATTTTCAAGTTATTTTGTCTGGTATAACGTGATATAATATGAATTCAAATTTATAGTTTTTCCTGTATTTTTGTAGTGCACTCAATGTGTCTCCCAAAGGTTTTAAATAAATAAATGATGATGAGTAGGAAAACTAGGTGCAACTTACTGTAGAGATTATCTTGACTCTCTGATTACTGCAGTGCAAGAACATTTTTCTCTCCGTCTTCTCCTTCTTGCTGCTCAGTTGTGTCCAGACATAAACTACACTGGAGAAAAAAAAAGACATTGAGTTTGGGGAATAAAGTCATGGCTCGGCTTCATCTATGCGAGAGGCTGATAATGGCCGACCAAGATCCCCAAAGTCAGAGATTCACCCGAATGTCCTCCTCACTCTCCTCTGTGTACTGCACAGCATACGATGCACGACAAAGCTGAAAATGAGGTCTGACTCTGAAATGGGTCACACAGCTGACAAACTCAGGTCAGGAACTGGCTCAGTTTGTACAGTGTGTGCCCAGCATTCGCTTCACATCAGTGAAATTGCCCCTTACATGTTCCTGGAATAGGATTTGATGCCAGGGTTCTAAAGTGGACAATAAATAAATATTGCTCCATGCAAGCACAAACTGTTTGATTAGGAGGAGAACACATCCACATGGAATACACACGTCTGTAAACAATGAAGTAAATAGAGACATTTTCAGCTGCGTTTTACAGTTGTTAAAATACACTCCCATCTTAAACAGCTCACTTTGTAGCCTAGTTGCACTATACGCACATGAAAGTGTATCTGAAAGTGTATTTTCACGCTACAAGTCTATATATCATCTTTTTTACATGCTAATAGAAATTGTATATTGGGCTCTGAGGCTCTAGCTTCGGGCTGCTTGTATTTGAAAGTTGGAGACTAGTCCTCCCTGTCTATGACATAATCAGTCTCTAGGATCTCTTTTGCTCATTGACTCCCCCTGTATGAAAAGCAGAACATTAACATTAACTGTGATAAACAACACGGCTACAGCTATATACTGACAGTCCCCCACAGACATTCACAGGAGAGCCTCTGGTAGAAGAGATGCTGGTTCAGCCACGGCACAGATTCTCACACGGAGTCTCTCAAAGGGACACAAGTGTTGCTGTCGAAGAAGATTCCCTGTATTTCCATCTCAGAAAAGATGAGTCCAACAGTTTCATGGCTGCTCAGCTCTGACTCTGCCTGTACCACACTGAGCGGTGGTCAGTCAGTCTCCCCGATGTCCAATGACCCTCCACGTCACACACTAACTGTAGCCACTAGGCCATGCCCCCTACAGTCATTTTCCTGCTCCTTTTTTCATTTTCAATATTATGCATGGGAGGTGTCGAGCACTATTTGAGGCTTTAGTCACTCTTGAAACTCTAATAGCACCCAGTAGAGCAAATACCTCCACCAAGGCCCAACAGTCTCCTTAAATTCAAATGTGCTGCACCAAATTTCACACACGTATAAATACCAGTTCGGTAAATATGCCAGATTTTTTCCATCAAGATACATGAATTATTCCCTGGGAAAACTGTGAAGGTGATCAGATGCAGCTTGCAATGTTAAAAAAGGTGAAAAAAGCAATTCCTGGATCTGCCCCCTGATTTGGACAGAAACTTACTGGGTTCTTCCCTGAGCAATACAGCAGCCCTCCACCAATTTTCCTGAAAATCAATTCAGTTATCTTGCTTACAAATAAACAATTCAAACATCAAAAGAATGGACAGGGGGAAAAACAACAGCTAACATTAGTCCACATCATTATGCAGTTCACCATTAAAAAAATACAAAGACATTTTAATTATATCATGGATCAAATAACCATTAAATAAATTGTCAATCATCTTAATAAACACCATGTAATCTATGAAATAAAGGTCATCCCCTTGCACCCTCGTAACAATACTATCCACTTGTAAAGTGTGATGTTGCACGTGAGGCAGTCCCCATATCCAAACCTCCAGTCAAACAATTGCCGAACCTGTGATTTTATTCACTATCATGTCTTTTTTTGTGAGGTATCATTTAAGGTAAAAAATAAACTAATTTAATTTAAGTTCATTTTTTCACGCGGAAAGGCTGACTCGACTCATTTAATCAACTTCTTTTTCTTTTTCACAGTTATTGCTTCTGTGCTGACCAGCTAAGTGTAGCTAGCTAGCGTTAGCATACACTGGTATAAGACAAACTTTGTTTTGCGTTATATTTATTCCATTAACACAATTACAGTGAATCAAATATGAGGTGAATCTGATAAATTCTGTCAAATGGCCTTGTTGAAATACATGACCGATGTTGGGTTAAGGCTTTGGTTCCTTGAGGTCTTTTGTCTCTACATGTTCTTACAGAGTTGTGTGAATGTAAGTGACACGCGGCACAGGGGCTGCTTTGTTGGAATTAGGTGGTAACATACTGACCAAAGTGCTGGAACACTGAACTCAAAGATGTTAAGACAAACTGACAAAACTAAAGAGAAACTCAGAGACATATGTGTTCCAGACAAAGAGGTTGACGGAATTTTCGACCTCCTACTAGATAAAGTGCACCGGAACACCACTCAAAGTCTGAGTTCTGACTTGTGAACTTGGGGGAAATTCATCTACCCCGACTTCACGGAGAAGCAGTTGTCTGACGTCACACAACAATGCCGGCACTCATGGGGACGTAGATACTGTAGCGCTGAGGCCCGTCTACCCTCTGTTGGACTCTTGTTTCCTCGTTTGTGAGAGTGAATGACATATGCATGTGCCCGTGTTCTCTCGCTCCTATGTATTGAAATGCGTTTCCAAGTATAAAAGTGCTGTAAATAAAAAATTATAGTGCCGTATGTTGCCCCATGTGTCGTTTCCCCTCCTCTGCTTTGTTTATGTATGAACGGAGGCTGTACTGTTGAATTGTCTCATCACAAGCGAAATATAGCAGCTTCTTACAGTCAGCCATGTTTGTTTGCATTTGACGTCGTGCCATCACTGCACTGGAACGCTTGGAAGTCGGAAGTCGGATATTTCAAGTCAGAATATCAGACATCCTAGTTGTCTGGAACACAGCATAAATACTGAAGGAGGAGGGGAGACTACGAGACACAGGTGAGACACAGGACAGGTGTGATTAGGAGGATCAGGAAGTGACTGAAACAAGACTACATGTGAGTTTCAAAATAAAACAGGAAACAAGGCAACATGTAGAATAAGAGATACCTTACCTAACGCTGAGATGTGACAAAAAGTGTTGCATATTTCAGTGAATGGGACAAATCCTCACACAACAAGCATTGATTTGTTGCTATGCAGGATAGGTCTTTACCACTTTATCTCTGTGCATTAAAAATATGGCCTGAGATACTTATGGCATCAAAAATACATTGAATGAGTTGTTCCTGTTGATGGAAAAAAGGACTGTTTGTCTTTATTAACTAATAATCCATGCATCCCCACTGACAGACTGCATCAATATGAAGTTAAACATGCCATCTTTAATTTAAGACTTAATTTAATATTGGAGTATTTCTCCTTTTCAAGACTACATGTATTGTGTAACTATTCTAATCCAAACCACATAAATTATTTTTCGGGGTTTATATAGGTTAAAGGCTACCTTACTAAAAACTATATGCTAACTGCCTATAAAAACTAGCTAAGCAGTATATCGAGTTTATAGTGTGAAAAACATCTAGCAGGGGGATCACAGGCAGATCTGAGTCAGTATGTTGCTATAAATTACTAATCTCATTTAGTTTGGAACACTGGTTCACAGATGAGAAGCTCATACTTAATACATACAGTTGCAGGTACCCATAGTAGGCACTGAGGGACAGACACCCTGAGCAGGAGAACCCAGATTCCTCGGTTAGCATGAATGTTGCTAAAGTGCATTTCATTTTTCTAGACTGCATACAGCACCAGCATAAACTGTTGTCAATGTGTATTCAAATTTGGCAATTATTGGACTTTATTTATATATTTGTGTATTATAATTTCAAATTTGGGGTTTAACAAGCTATACAAAACAAACACGGATGTCCCCTCCCCCACCCACAAAAAATAATAATAGATAAATGAATGGGTCCAACATTAATAAATAAACAAGAGGCAATGCAAGTAACCCTATCTCAATCTGACAAGCAATGCTCGTAACATTGTTATATCTAATATGATAAAGGCATTGTCACTGTGTCAATATCGGTCAACTTGGCTGCCACATTTTCAGAGGTTTTATAGTTATTTCTAAAGTATATGGTGTTTATTTTGAGTGGAATACAGCTATTAATTTGCAAAAACAACATTTAAATGTGATTTCCACGACACCACTATGCAATGCATGTCTTTAATTTGTTTCTTACGTTGTCACATGTGTAACATTACAATTCCAACACACTCTATGAAATCCCACTGTTTCCGCTGAGGCTTTGTACATGTTTCCCTTTTACATCAGTGTTGATTAAATCATAATATTGAACTTAGCAAGATTATGACATAAGCAAGGCTAGGAGGATGAGGCAAAGACAACCCTGCAACTCAGTAAACAATGCTATTCTCACAGAATCTTCATCTTTCCAGAGTGAAACTCATCCATAATTCATGAGTTTCACTCTGATGCCACATATTCATATCTTCAGACATATTCTATTGGAGCAATGAAACATTCAGACAGCTGGCAGCTCATTGGACACTCACAGATCATGTATCTTTGTTTTGTTGTCTGCATAATCAGTACACATGTGCACACAAAGTGTATGTGTATGTTTCTGTCTATTAAGAGCAGTAATTGTTTCATGTCATAGATGATAGGATCGTCCACCGTTCTCTCAGCCACAGACTGGGACGCTCAGCTAGCCACCTCTGTCACACTAACTCTCGGTCTCCTGTCTGCCTCTTAACAAAGGAGGTGACTCTGGACTCTGAGTATTGAAGTGTTAATGAGCTCTGTCTTGTAAGAACCAGAAATTCTGCACAACTGCTTTGTCAATTCATTCTCCAAGAACTTTTGTATAAAACCTTTTCAAAACTACTTGTGACCCAGCTCCTGTGGTCTGTATTTAGAGCCCAGCCACATCTCCCCCATGGCGTTGGAGGAGGTTTGCTCTCTACTGAGTGCCATTCCAGCGTTTCCATCGCTGTTTGTGAGTGTTTATATCTTTGAACAGGTGAAATGATCTGGATGGATATATTCAATATGGTAATAAAGTGGCCAATTAGCATTGGAGGAGATGTTTGCTCTCCATGTGCCCTTCTAGTAAAGCTTTTGTTACGTGTGATAGAAAAATAAATGTCAATAGAAAGTCATGCAAGACTAGTTGGTGACCACTCTTAGAGAAAAAAAACTTCCTGGCATCTCCAACTAAAACCATTCTCAATCCCATTAATTGGGACTCCCTCCATCTGGACCTTTTCTTTAACACATTCTATCAACTCACCCTGAGACAACTTTTTTAAAATTTTCAAGCTGACCATTATTAATAATTACTGCCATTAAATGCCAAACTGTTCAATGGCTGTGTCACCAAGTGTTACATGAACACTGAGAGATTTCCTGTCATTTTATGAGTGTCTGTGTCTTGGCTAAATTGGAGCCAGTGCCAATATGTGGCCCAGGAAACCACATCTCACTTTCTGAAATGTAATGTAGCTGCTAATGCCCTTTTAAGTGCTGAACTGTGGTGAGTGGAAATCAATAGGCCCTGCAATAAACTCTCCATGTCAGTCCAAACCAATTCAACTCGCTCCATCTTGCTAAGGTTACATTGAGAATCACTTTCTCTGTGTTCTCCGCAGGTGACATTTTACAGTAAAATAACTTCCCTGTCAGCTGGTATGATAAAGGTATTACTAGCAGCCGACAGCACCTCAAAATGTATTCATCTTAGGTTCTGCCTCACATAGTTGTCTATCTCTGTGCGTGTTATATTCAACAATATTCCATTTTAGTTTTTTTGGTTTCGGGATGTAGTAATTATATCACATAGCTAAACAGCAATGTTTATTTATAGATTTCATATGAATTGAATTGGTTTCCCGTATCCAATTATCTCAGCCCCTGCAGGATTATTGTGAAAGACTAAATGATTTTTAAATTGTGGTCTTTAGACAAGGGAGCATTTATCATATCCAAAAGATGCCTCACTTCAACACTTTGACTATAATGGATATTTTTTAATTGAGTTATTTTATAATATTGTCTATCTTTCCAGCTCCTCACCTGAGTGTGCTATGGGATTACTAACAAATGCCGGTGTCGTTGGTTCGCCTTCATTATCTGAGCAGCCGTAGCAGATGTCCAGCTGTATGTTCTTTAAGACCCCTCAGGGGGCCTTTGACACTTTCTTTGTCAATGTCTGTATTTCAGAATTCCTGGATTTTCTAAAGCAATGGACTTCTCACTTCTGCTTCCCAGCAAAGGTTATTCCATCTTTTATGTGGCCGATTCTGTGAGAGTCAGTGATTCAGCAGAAATGGTGAAATAAAAACGACATTAACTTACAACACCTTGAAGCTGTGGACAAAATACTTCCCTCTGTGCTGCAATATAAAAGGTTAACCTTGATCATTTGAAATCTAGAAAACCTTCCACAAGCCCTGGCACCACCAGAATCGCACCACACCCCCTGTTTTTATGAAGGTGTCAACAGTCATCCAAGTAATCATTTACTAGTGAGTGTCTGCACACCTCCTTGCTGGAAGACAAGGGGTTCAGAAATGGAGTCATAAGAAGATAAAGAGCTTACCTTTCCTGAGGTGACAGGACAGCCTATGAGGGGACGGAACCATCCGTCATTGTTCACGTCCAAAATATTGTAACCTCAAGGAGATGTCATGGACAGAAACAGCAGCAGTCTGCTGTGCAGAATATCTGCAGAGGGCAGTGCGTCCACTGACTCTGTGTATAGCTTTTTAAAAAGTTTTTAAAAAATAGTAAAAGAGTATTTAAGGCTTCAAAGGGGAATTCTTCTAATTACTTATACTTGAGACTTGATTTAAAACAATGGCAAATGATGTAAGAAGTAACTTGGACACATCTCGGATGACTCAAGACATGACTTGAACAAATCTCAACTGACTGTAGCCATTATCTTAGATAAGACTAGATCTTAGATATGACTTGAACCTAACTTGAACTATGTTAGAGTTCAGTTGGACAAATTGCTATAGACTCAACTTATCTTGAATGACATGAGACTTTGACTTGTCTAAGTTGAATCTAAATTGACTTGGACTTATCTACAATTGCTTGAGACTTTGACTCATCTAAGGGTGTTTTCACATCTACCTTGTTTGGTCCAGACCTTCGGATATTTCAGTTTAGTCCAAACCACAATACCAGATGCGAAAGGGGCCTCAGGCCACGGTCCTGACCAAGGGACCAAAATTTAGTCGGACGGAAATTTAGTCCGACCAAGAGTAGCCGTCTCGATACGGATCAAAGTACGGACTGTCAGACAATTTGCAGTTAGTTGTGACAGCATTAAACAATAGAAGAAGAAAAAAAAGCAGAGGTGGCTGACAGGATTGCTTGTGGTCTTTGGCTCCGATGATATAATGTTGTGACGTTCATTTGGCACATTCAAATTAGAGTCAAATACTGTGCCTGAAGTTGGTGATAATGATTGAAACAGTGGCAACACAATTAATTGAATTAACCGGTTCATTTATTTTCTCCATTCAAAGAGAAAGACTGCTTCTATTTAAGAAATGCACACCCAGTTCAGATGCTCGTCTACAAACAAATAAAGTATATGTTAACACAGCCCACAAAAGGTGATCACGACCGGACATAGGTCTGTCAAACAAAAGTCTTTAATCCGCTCCCTGAATTGCAAAGTGAAACCTAAACTAACCAGATCAAATGTAACAATGTCATAAACACTTGACTTAAACCTTATATCTCAGATGACTCTAGGCACAACTTTGATAAAAACCATAACCATTATCATTGCATTTCATTTAGCTGACGCTTTTATTCACAGCGACTAACAATAAGTGCATTTAAACTGAGAACAACAAGAATCAAGTAAGTACAATTTATTTAAAAAAGCCCAAACTACACATGTAAGTGCCATATAAGTGCAACTAAACTGAATATTATACATATCATACAACGTATCTTTTTCTTAGAATATCTGGCTCAGATATAAAATCAATCAATCAATCAATCAATCAATCAATCAATCAATCAATCAATCCTGCCAGTCCAACAACTGAAGCTGGCAGATGCTGCTCTGGATTTACACTCAATTAAAAGACTGAATATTTGCCAGCATTCCCTGTGAAGTGACTGCATATCCTAATGGCTATGCTTAAAAAGAGATACACTGAACAGAGAACTGCACCATTCATAATTTATGCAAACACGATTTAACTGAGGAACATGATGTCCATAAAGCAGAGAGCATTTACTGTTAATTTACTTTTTGTTTATCCATCCAGTTGGTTTTAAAGCTACCGATACAAATCGCTCCATCTACATTTAGGAAGAAAAAGTTTCCTCTGGTTCCTCTAAATAAACTGCAGTTAAACTCAGTCAAGCATGCCTTTATGAGAACATGCATCACGCCTGAATTACTCTTGCTCTAAAGGCATTACTGTCGCGTGGAAACATGTTCAGTTTACATAGCTCAGTATTCATTTATATGTTAACAAAACTGTGGTTCTGAGCGGCTTTCACTCTTACAAGTAGCCTTCAGTATGAGTCACATTTCTTCTGTGACCTGCATCTAACTTTACTGTAACAAGGAAAAGAAAAAATGATGATGCAGAGAGGACAAAAGTTCACCACGCATCTCTGGTGGCTCGTGTTTATCTCATAGAATTTGCATAGGTTAATGAAAATGGAAAATGGTGACATAATCTATGGCTGGTTGTATCTATTTTCATCGATCCATTATCTAAAATGCTTGTTCTTTTGAGGGTTTTTAAAAATGCTGAAGCCAATCCAAGCAAATAATGGGCGAGAGGCGGGGGGATACATCAGGTTGCCAGTCCATCACGGGGTCACATACAGAGACAAACATTCAAACTCACATTCACATCAATAGTCAATTGACCCGCATGCCTTTGGACTGAGGAAGACAGCTAGAGTACCTGTACATACAAAATCCACACAAAAAAGCACCAGTGGTACATCATCTTCAAACCAAGAACTTTCTTGCCTTCTTGCAAACCACAGCACCATCGTGCCACCCTGTTTTCATTAAACACTTTTTTGAGGCCGAAATAACCTCGTATCAGCCGGTTATAAGACATTGTTTACAGCCTTGAAAAGGACATTTCTGTTGCTGTCACATTTTCATGGTCAGCAATCAGAGACATGGGACAACTTGCAACTTGTTAACCAAGAATTGAGTCTTGTATGCAAATGTTTTAAAGTAGAAATGACTACTGACAAATTTGAAATTGAATTAATGTGTCCAATAATTTCAGAAATCTCTGTAAGTCTGTCTTTCTGTCCGTCTGTGTCTGCATATCTCGAAACCGCTCCTCTTTCTGGCTTTACATTTAGTATGAGTATTTTAAAGGCCCAAGGAAGTGGGGTGTCAAATTAATTGTGATTTGGAAATGCAAAACAAACAAGATGAATTAGCTTTGGGAAAACACATGGCCAGCGCTCTGTGACAACTGCAGCTAGGACTCATCAACATACCTTCACGATAACAGGCGCGCTAACGGTAATGGTAATGACAACTGATTCTCTACTTTGGGGTTCTTCTTACTGAGTCAAGCCTCACTGAACTTTGGTTCTGTGGACTGAGTCCCGACGCCGGTCTTTCCTTGCCACAGCTCAATTACTGCAGGTCACTTTAACGGTTTCAGAAAGAAAGCTTCAACCAGCATTAAGACAGGCTAAGCAAACAGCCCATTCCAGACAGGTAGGTTTAGAACGGGCACTGCACTAAAACACCCTTGCTTAGTTTGAATACAATCTTTTTTTTGGTGCTACATGCTTATCAGGTCTTTGACAAGCAGTCTAATGACATTACTGAGTCAGTCTCCTAAATTCTTGACTTCATCACATGTGACACTGTACACTGAGTTTTTGCATTTACTGTTATCATGTTGTCTATATGCTTGCTTTAGGTACTGAATGGAGCCATGAGCAGCTGTGTTGTACCCAAACTAAAGTTCTGTTTAGATCAAGTGTGACTCAACAAAATGCATTGTGTGTATCCTTGCTCTCTAACAAGTTGAATGTTGAATGTCATACATTTTTAAACAGTATTTCAAACCCAGCATTGTTTTCATTCGTGTTTACTCATCGTCTTTGCCCCCTCCTTTTTAGTACTTCTTCTTCTTCTTCTTTGTTTGGTTTATTGGCTGGTGGCAACCAACATCAAGGTGGATTACCGCCTTCACTGTGTCTTCTTCTTCTCTGCTCGGCCCGACAGCTGGTGGCAACCAATGCCAATGTGCAAACGGTCTCTTCCTTTTTCTCTCACTTTCAAAGTTTATTGCAGCAGTAGAACAGGTTTAGTGTTTGGCGTCTAGGCTCCAACTCAATCACTCCCCCATATGATTACACAGGAATGATGGGAGTGATGAGCAAATACTTGTAACCCCCCCCCGTCGGAGCCTACAGGTGGATGCTGGGGTGGTGGAGGGGCTGAAGCAACTGGTAGCAATACTGCAGCAACAGTGCGAGCAAAGGGGATGATGGGAAATTTCTCTCTGCTTAAATGGACCACCTGCTAAGGTGGTTGTGTATTATAGATGGTTGTGGAGAGTGAGGTATGTCACATGATGTCTGTCACATGATTGGAGCAGCGCAGCTCGAGTTGGCTGCCTGAACTAGCTCGCAGGCGTCGCTCCATTACTGCCACCTGTAGGTCAGTGCAATGTTGTTAAATCACAACAGGGAATGTTTCTTGCATGTTTTTTTAAACACCACTAAGACAACTTGTAATTAAAATCGATATCAGGTGTCATAAAACAGCTCAGCTGGTTCATGTTTTTTACATAAAAAATGTCCAGGCTCATTGGAAAATAGACACATTATGCGTGTCATTACCTTCTCTAATGTCTTTGAAGTCAAGTAAGGCTCTTAACTCTGCTTTCACAACTCACCCTTCAGTGGCTGTGTTAACTCATCTTTTAAGAAGCACTCAAGAAGTCTGCTTATGAGTTTGACTTATTCTGAAGCAACATTCTAAATATTTATGTCGTCTGTCCCCCTCCACCGGAGGTCTACATCGCAGCTCTGCTCATTTCTCAGTCATGACAAATACAACCCTGGAGTAAAGTGCAAGTACATAAAGAAACAATAAGAAAAAAAGGTTATATACGTATGATGCATAAAAGTCAGATTTGGGCTAATTTCCTCTGTGAACTTGGAGCCGAAGAGAGGAGCTGGCACTTCGTCTTACTGCACGTGTGGACTGGACGAGTACAGGGCAATTATACAGTATGAACTGTGACTTTCATTGACCTCTGTTAGAGACCGATGAGATGGAACACACTCAGCAGATCTGTGGCCCAGCGTGCAGCGGCCTGTCTTTGACAATCTCAGTAAAGTCACAGTTTATTATAGCAGAGGGCCAGATGGAGCATTTCGGCACCTAGCACAGTAACTGCTGAACCCCCACAGATGTGTTATGATTTGATTTTCACCATTTAGAATAGGGGGACATTATTCGGAATATGAACTGACTCGAACTGTTCAAACATCTAATGCAGCTCTGTGTAGCTTGGGGACATATTGATCACAATCATATGACAGTCACACAGGCGACATTCCCTCGGGCTTTGAGCTTCCAGCTAATTAGTGCGGCGCTACCCTGCACAGAACCTGTTGACAGCTTTTTAAAAATAGCTTCATCATGAAAGAGCCAGGGCAAGACCGTTCATTCCAGACATAACCGCTGTGCAGTGAGCAGGTGAGAGAGTACGGCTGTGTCAGGAAATCGCATACAGAGCTGTCAGAAAGTTTCAGAACCATTCACTTGACGCACAATTTTCTATATGCTTGTTTAACTTTATATTGATTAAATATAGACTGTATATAAAGATATGACATACGATATGACAGCTCGCCAAAATTGGAGCCACGGCATCTCGATCACCCCCTGGTGGTTGGCTGCAGTATGGGTCCTAAATTCCACCTCCTCCATGTTAGTGGATTAGACATGGACCAAACTAAAAAGTCAAATAGATTTCACAGTACTGTTATTTTAGGTCGTTTTTATAACTCTGATGTATGTTCAAATGCTCATCTTTCAGGTAAGTTTGCAATTAGTTATGTAATATAAAGACAGGGTGTAACATCATGGTTGACAGCTGAGACTGACTCACGATTTGTCGAGCGTGTGTATCGGTGGGACTTTGATAACCCAGTCTCACACCACAATCACCACTGCAAAAACACTGACTCCATCAAAAATGCAAGATGACAGATCCCGTATTTGGGATATCTTTTGAGGAAGTGGAGTCAGCCATCTTTGTATGCAGTCAATGGGAGGAAATAGACGTCTGTGCCCGTTAATCTACACTCAATAACAAAGGAAGTATTAGCAAATGCGTTAAAAATCAAATATAGATGAGTGACCAAAGTGATGTCTCACACAAACTCCAGGTGATGATAAACTATTGCACAGCATTGTAGATATACACACATATATATATTAATTTCCAAAACTTTATTTAAAATCCTAACTTTTGTAAACATCCAAATAAAATAACTAACAATTCGTCCTTCAAGTCACATTTTGATCATTGGGCAACATGTGTTGTGTATTTGTAGCAGACACAAACAATCAATGAAAGTGAACTTAACCCAGGGTGTTACTGTATTTTGTTAAAGCAGGTGTTACATTTTAAATATCTACTATACTCCACCACACCTTATTTCAGAGCTTTCGAACTCACTGTAGTTCCCCATGCAACTGACAATCAACAGTTTTCCATTTAATGAAGCAGGACGGAAAACCAGAGCAATTAAAAGAGTTTTGTGAAGTCATTTGGTATCTTGGCCAAAACCTATTCCATCATGCTGATAATGCTCAGAATAATGAAGACCATGAAACGTACAACGGATATTAACCCTCTTGTCCTATGTTCTCTATGGGGAATTTTTTCTAAGGCTGCGGCAAATTATCACTGGGTTGTAAAACTGTGTAAAACCAGGTACTGCAGTGCTGGTTTTCTAAGGCTCAGACTGTTCTTCATTAGGACGTCTCTGTGGGACTACCGGGCCTGCCAAACGAAAAGTGTTAATAAAGAAGAACAAGCTGTTGCATGGCTGTGCTGTTGCTTTGTTTTGTGTTGATGTGGTGCTGATCTGCAAGTTCCTGCAAAATAAGTTTGGAAGGCATCTTTAATTTTGTTGTAATTTTCTTTATTGCAGTCCCTGGAGGGTTTCATGGTATAACGGCCCAACCGTTTCTTGCTCTGTCACCGTTTCCTTCTGCGTGTGTTCAGTAGAAGAGCGCTGCAGATTTTACACCTGCTTTTTTCCCAGGCTTTCAGTGTCTGATGAGATTTCCCTTGCTGCACTGATCATTCAGCTGTGATAAATCAGATGTAGCTCTCTGTGCCTACAATATGCTGTACCACAACAACAGAAGGGCCTCAAAATAGCCTTCATGCTGTATTGCATGAGAACAAACCAACTTATATTTTATTCTCCATTTATCTTTTATCTTCTTGCCAGTACAAAACTGGAAATAAAAGAGTAAAAATTATGCAAAAAGTTTAGACTTGCCAAACGTGGACAAGTACGAGGTCGAGATAGACATAATGTCCTCAAAGTGCCAAACATCATAATGTCTAACCAGCGTTTTGATTCTGCGCAATTATTATTGAAATATTAGATGTATCACCATCTGTGTGTGTGTGTGTGTGTGTGTGTGTGTGTGTGTGTGTGTGTGTGTGTGTGTGTGTGTGTGTGCGCCAACAACCCATTATTAAATGCTATCTGTCCTTGTCTTTTTCTATGTCGCCTTAAATATGTCCTTCTCTTTCAAATATGTAAAGCGTCCTTTGGGTCCCTTGAAAGGCACTATAAAAATGTTATTATTATTAAGTTATTATTACAATTATTATTACTATTATTATTATTATTATTATTATTATTATTATTATTATTAAATAAAATAAAGTGTAATGGTCAGTTTTCACATTGAACTGGAGGGATTATAAATAAGTATTCTAATAATAAATTAATGCTCCTTTTATCATGTCAAGTAAAAAATTTTAATAAATTACTTGGTGTATCTCCCGATGATTAACCTGGTGCTGCTTGTTCAAAGGTTGAAGGTCAACAAAGTTGATCGAGGATTGTGGAAGAAGGAACATGTAAGAGTCTATATGCCGTAACCGACTGGTTGTTCTCGAAAGCCTTCACTGTTGATCCCCCTAATGCTCGGGACACACTGGCTGCAGTTGTGCTTTGAAACAGCTGCTGTTTCCTTGAATAAAAGATGGGTTATAAACTCAAATAAATGCCAGGACACTAGGGTATGAAGACGTGCATCTTCCGGTCTTGTGATAACAACCAAAGCCTTGTTAAACAAATGAATGGATTCAGTCAACAGAAACGCTGCAGTGCTTTTATTTTTAAACATGTAAAGGAAGTGTTGCAAGTATGTATGATGTTGACATATTCAACAGATTAACATTGGCTTCGGTTCACAGCTGAAGAGACAGTGAAAATTATCTTCACCAGAGTTTAAATGTTTATGCAGAACTGAGAAACTAATATTGTGCATTGGACAGATGCTGTAAATATGAATAGTTTTTATTGAACAGATATTAATGTGAATAGTGTGCGTTGAATAGATAAAGTTGCACAACTGACTTTGTTTGTGTGTGTGTGTGTGTGCTCGTACATTAATCCTGTTTAATAAATAATAAAGATCATCCCCCTAAGTGGGTTTTCTGGAAGATATTGAGGTGGTAAATCTTTACATTTGGAATTAAAAGTGATCTTGGGCTTGAAAAGGTTGGTTGCCGCTGCTCTATGCAGTAACTTTCCTTACTTTTCTCTCACTAACTCACTGTCGATTCTCCCCCCTCTTGTCTGTCTGGGTGGCGTCGCATGAGATTTACAAAGCACGCAATTGGTCTGTGAGTTTCCTGGGACGCATAACCAGTGACGTAAAGGCTGGAAAAGCAGCTCTGATTAAAATAGATACACTCTTTTACAATTCCCAAAGATGTATGGGATACAGGTCTGAGTCTGAACCTGGGCCACAGTCTGCACATAGGTGAGCTCGGCTGTAGAGCAAGGAGGAGACCGTGCGATTCCTCAAATAAATACATCACACAAATATTCTTTTTTGTTAGTCTGAGGTTTGACTGGCACTCTTTTAATTAGTTCATCTTGCACTGTCTGGAGAATTCGCGCCACCCACTGTTTATCTCAAAATAATAATCCTAATATTCACAGAACAGTAGTGGATGTAAATGAGCATTAATTTGCATTCTGTTTTGCCAGTTTGAAATTAGGTTTGAAATGATAATTCGTGTAGTTGGAAAATATGGAAATAATGCAATTTGCTCACCAAACCTATAACATCTGTCATCGTAAGTGACGTGTGACTTTGCTGTAACAACTTGGACCTGTGCATGTATAAGATGGAAAAGATGCAGCGTTTCAAACACCTCCTCGGTTGTTCAGAGAATATGAACTACATCTCGCTTTACAGGAACGTACACTTGACCTATAACTGAAGGTGAAATAAAATGTGTCGCAACTGAAACCAAGCTGTTAAAAATTGATCAGGATGGCCCTTTATAAAGCACACAACTTATTAATGAGCTGACACAGTTGAAATCCTAGAGGGAGCTCCTCGAGGAGACTCGAAAATGAGGATGTTAGTGCTGACATGCGCTGGTTGTTGCTCCTGCATTTTAACATGTCGCCTCGTCTGGATTCATATTTTAGCGAGATGAAAATACCCACAATAACTACAGGCTACAATAGGAAATACTTTATTTACAATGTACAGGACATACACTGCCAAAGAGGGCTCAGTGGGACACCTGCATATATGTTAGAAAGGCTGAATGCTGCCAAACCTCCACAGCATTGGCACTGATCTCTCACCTGCATTAGTCATGACTAATGCTGGAGACTGAATTGGGCAATTGTACTTCTATGTGCTTTAGAGAAGCGCATGAAGCCAAAGTTGCATAGAAACCACATTTGTCTTGGCTTTCAGGCCTTGGATTATGCGCTCAGAGAGAGAGAGAGAGAGGTGGTGGGAAGAGGTCTAGTGGGATCTGGGCTCTCACTGTAGGGGAGGAAGGATTGAGGAAACACTGAGTTCTCATTTCCATGGATGATTTGTCTGATAATGGCTTCGTGGGAGCTGATAGTGACAGCAGCGCAAGGTCATTTCGGACGTGCTGAAGATTTGGCTCCGAGATCCTTCAGGGATCCCCACAATGGAAAATAAAGAGGGGGAAGACAACTTGTTTTAGTCCTAAACCCACGTGTGCTCCAGAATGGAGAGGTCAATGATGTATTGGTGCGGGAAAAACAACATAAAGCATGTCATACAACACTGCGGTCAGGCTATTCTGCACACAAGTACAAACCAGGGAGCCCTCAGCTTTCTCTCCCCACTTTGTTTCCCGTGGATTTATACTCACTAATCAAAACAAATCAGGATGGCATCCTTCACGCTGACAGCACATAGCACTCAGGAGAGTTGAGTCATTTGATCTGGATGGTTGGCCGTCCCTCGCCTCCGCCTGTTGCTTGTAGCAAGGGGCTCGCAAATCTCATTGTATTAACACTGGCTTGGCTGAGAGAGGGGATTTAGGCCTCAGAGCAGAATCCACCATTGACTCTGAGGATGAGAATTATATACAATGTTCGGGCTTAGACGAGCCCTTGGAGACATTATGGTCTGCAGGGAGGAGACAGTGTCCAGAACTATGAGTGGACATTTATCAGCTGTTCGACCAATGTATCATTTTAGTAAATGTCTGAGAAACGAGGAGGTGGTGCAGGAAAAGGCAGGAAATATTTTGAGGAGACAAGGAAACACAACCTCTTCATGGCTTTCTCAAGCATTTAGTAAAACAATCTTGAGTTGTTCACTTCAGTGTTTTATTGTCCCACCAGGGGAAATTGAATATGCACATACATACATTACAACAATAACACATAGTACAAACAATTAAATAAAATCAACAAAACGATACAAGGTGTTTTTGTGTCGGCGCAACAACCTTTTTTTTGCTTCCTGCCTTTATCCAGAAATGAAGCCAAAACATCCCAGATATGAAGAGGCCATTTTGCGCAATTGGAGCCAGAGCCTGTGCAGTAGCGCTCGTGGTAGCAAGGACCAGCCGAAACGTTTGCTCGAACAATGTTGATGAGTCGTCCTCAGCTGTCAATCATAATGTTTCGACTTGAGTTTATAGCGTCAATAGCATAAATAGAAAAAACACTGGGTCTTCTTGTGTTTAAATTCAAGTCAGCGATGGATCTGTAAATCATGGGTCTGAGCTAAATGCTAATGTCAGTATGTTAACATGCTCACAATGACTAAACTAATTTGCTGATTGTAATCTGGTGTAAAGTTTACTGTGTTCATAGTCTTAGTCTAACATTTGCTAATTAGTACAGAGCCCCGCACAGTGGAGGATGATGGGAATGTTTAAGGTAGCAGTCAGTGTGATGAACATTCAACAAAACACAAATAAATTAATTGTTTTTTGTCAGTTCTTTGTATAAGGCTAGCGGCAACTCGTAGTACGCTGACATGATGACTCTGCTATATTCGCCCCCTTTGAATGCATGCATTTCTTATCAAGGTCTAATTTGTTATAGGTTAAATAAGAGTTCGGGGGCTGAAATAGCTGTCTTTAATTAGTTCATGGTCTGTGGATACTGTAAGTAATTAAAATGACAGAGTGTAATTCAGCCTTAAAGGTTATCTTAAGATGTACATCCAAATTTTATTAATTAGCAGCCAGCCATGTTCTCAGAGCATCAGCTGAGCACCTTTATTTAACTTCCCCGTGTTTCTACACACTACCTCGCTCACAATTACGCGCCGTGATTCAATTGTCGACCATATCGGTTCATCTTCACTTCCTGGTCGCTAATCCACCCAGACTTTGGTGAACATGCAAAGCTGCTAATGCTGTAGCTTTTCTGTGGCCCGCTTTTTAATTAGCAGGCAGCAGCTCTGTGAGCGTTCCGCACAGCTGAGCACTTGGAAGGTACGATTTCAATGAATTAATGATGACTGGATGCTAAAAACGTCAAATGGACGACATCAAAGCAAACACACGGATATTGATCTCGTGTCAAGATCTGAAAATGCTTACATAAGGCGGTGACATTCAGATGATGCGCATCAGTATGAAGGGTGGAGGAGAGAAAAAAAAACAGTCTGAAGACATCAAAGTGAAAAGACCTTTAAAGCTAATTAATTTGTCCTTTCTGAAGGATTAATGCTTAGGTGGTTTCCTGCTCGGATCATTTTTTTTGTTTCATCAAACAGCATTTTTATGGCCTGATTCACACCAGTTTAAAATCCCCATTGTGTCCCAACCAAAGATGGACATATGCAAAGATTGACTGAAAATAAATCTTAGTTTAAAGAAGATAATTAAATATATTTTTTTTGTCTTGAACCTATGCACTGCTGACAAGAAATAAGATAGCATACAGCGCAGTCTTTGTGATGATCAAGATGGCATGTCGAGGTCAGAAGGATGTAATTAAAGTGTTTTTACACTCAGGCTTTGCTCGAACTCTTAGAAGTCTTATTTCAGATTCTTGTGATGATCCCTGAAGATCCTGAAGTTTCTGAAGACTGAAAACATGTTACGCCGAATCAAAGGGGGAGAACATTTGACATAAGAGTAAGAGATCCAGATTTTCTTCGTGTGACGTTAATATCAAATCAAAACCTGGAATTAAAGACATACTTCACTTAAAACTATTAGCCATTGATCATCACTGCAATCCTGTGATAGGATACACATAACCTGGACCCTGGGCCGGATGATTGCACTGCACATTCGCTTTCTGGATTCCATGTGCAGTTATAACAATTATAGCAATTTAACTGAATTGTGTATAATTACACTTTTTGGAGCAGAAATTAAATTAATAGAAAAACATTTTATCACCTCTTCCTGCAATGTTAATTCCCTCATTTGTAAGATTTTTTTTATTTTTGTGATTTGACTTTGACTGTTGCAAAAGATAATGCTACAACTCAGCATCATAGCTCTTCAAAGACAGACCAATTCCTAGAATGACAGAGCACAGTGTTTTGCACACTCTCATTACATGTGTGTACTAGTGCAGGCTTTGTGCATCTAATTGGATGCATCTGATTTCTTTTCATCGCTCTTGAAAGTTTTTTAATTAGAAATTTCAATAACAAAACTTTGCTGACACAAAAGAAGGTCAAGATCCTTTTCAGTGATTCAAGCTGAAAGCATAAAAGGTCAGAACATAATGCTGGCATCAAGGTGAACAGATTACGATAGCCCAGCTTCCTGGTTTGATCCACCTGGTCATTTCTGACCTTCATAGGTTGAACATCAAAGGAAACCTCCTTAAGGAGCCTCCTGCATGAGTTGTGATGGCTGGGACATGACCTCCGGTTCCCCCAACAGCAGCAGGTTCACTGTGTGTTATCAATTATCATAGATCATAGTGTACACATATGGTGCAATATCTTAAATAAAGTCATGTTTCTTCAAATACCCACAAGTTAGACAAGGAAAACACAACAAGGCAAGTAGTATTATGTTGTTGGAGTTCTAGTTGGTTACTGGATAACTGAATACATTCAGTACAAAATATAAAGAAGCTGGTAGTCTGTGTGGCATGCTACTGTAACAGGAATCACAATTTTATTTATTCCACAAAAGGTTTAATTTAGCCATAACTAAGTCTAGTCCTGATTTTGACTGATGCTTGGACAAAAAGCAAACTGTAAAGTTGGAGACATAGTTGCTTTTAACTACGCATACGCATCATGGCTACCTCGTTCATCCTGCGACCCGTTGGTATGTTGACTGTGTATGAACTCAGAATTAAACGCAGTAAGTTGTCCAGTAATACCCACATGAACAGTATGGCAGTGTAGTGGCAGATAATTGCCACGTTGTTAATTTAAGGGCCTCACATGTGATAAGTGATCATAGGCTCCTCCAGTGTCACCATGTTTTTTTATTTACAAGATGCAAATCCAGAAGTTTGATACAGTCTGAGTTCTGTGGTTGTGCCCTCTAGTGGAAAACTCCAGTAACCTGCGTAATACATGCGTAGAAGAATACAATCTGATTCCTCCAACCTAGGAAAACATATTCATTCCAGCCTGGGACTTGTAGTAAGACATCAAGATAATGGAAACATCTAACAAAGACAGTAACTTCCTCTGCAGACACAGAGGTTACGATAGCTAATGTACCACCATTGACTGTTTCTTAAAAACTAAAATCCAATATGAACAGTTGAAGTATCTTATTTACTACCCTCAATACACTTTGCAACAGAGGTCTATCACACAACACAATTACTGTTGAACGATTAAATACGAGCTAAATGCTAAAGTCAGCATTTTAGCATGGTCAGGCTCAAAATGTAAACATGCTGATTTTGCAATAATATTAGTTTAGTGTGTTAACATGTTAACGTTTGCTATCTAGCACAAAACAATGTCACCAGTAGGATGAATTGAAACTTTAACCTGATGGTGGCTCTGAAAAAAGGTGTCAACAGAAAGTGGAGACGTGTTCATTGTTTTTTCCAAACATATTAGATTATGTTATTAAGTTAGAGCATAAGAGGTATTTAGTTTGATTGAGATATAAATTATTTGCACCAAGGTTGACACATGCAGAGCCTGAATTTCTATCAATTTCAAATTCAAATCACTACTATCCACCAGTCTCCGACATTGATATACAAACCTGTGCATAGATACATTAGAATGACAAAATGATCTCACAGATGATAATGTCTGCTATTCTGCAGAAATGTCTTGCCCACGCAGACAGCTCATCAGAAAGAAACATGATGAATAGATTCGACAAAAACACATGAGCCACGGATCACATCCCCTTTGTGATTTGTCTGCCATGGCTTGTTTTTAACTGCGCGGAAAAGGGCCTGAGAGCTCTGCACACTTTGTAATCACATTTCTGATGTGATTTGAGATGAGCAGCCAAACCCGGCAGATGGCACAGGTATTCCACCGCTGGGCAAGTTTACTCTGGCTCCCGTCCTGGCTGGCAGAGAGGGCGAGAGTTGGAGAAATTTGAAAATAACCACCCGGAGTAAAAGAGTTGGGCAGAGGATGTGATAGATGGAGGATCTTAAAATTGAGAAAACTCTATAAAAGTGGGCGAGGGGAGGGACAAAAGGGCTGATCAAAGCAGAAAGTGTCACAGCTAACTTCAACCGCCCGTCTTCTGTTCAGGACACTTGAAAACGTGGTAACTACTGTCAGGCCACAGCCACAACAAAAGAAATGATTTGCTGTTAGATTTAGTTAAACGCCTGATGCAAAGTGCACACTTCAAGGATGTGGGCTGTAATTCATCATGCGCTGTCTCAACAGAGGAGAGTACTTCCCAGAGGGCCAAGTATCGTCAGTTTGTGTTTCCTGCCTTCCCCTTGGCATCTGTCTCATTAGATAAGACCCCCTTCCTTGATATATGGCAACCAATCAATATTCAAAATAACCGTGCGACCATAATACTCACAGGGCTAGCAGGTGAACTACTGCTGGTGAGCTAACCCCTTACTTGTTAGCCAGCTGGGGGCATGCAAACGCTACAGGAGTGTTACAGTCACGGCCCAATTGTTCTCGAGATGGCTCATTAAGAAAACTACTGAGCTTTGTTGCAAACGTGCAAAATGTTTTCAAAATACATGCATCCACAATCAACCCTCGACTCATAACTGTCTGCCTGTCTGAAGCATTTTATTCTCTGACTATGGAGTTAACTTAATCTCAAGCATGTGATACTAACACATAGAACAATATCCGGAAGCAGGAAACAGGATTTCTGCTTCGTAAGCACAAACGCTGTGAGGCTGTGACGGGCAGAAGCCTAAATGGTAGATGGAAATCATGTAGGGCTTTTCTTGTCTTATCAACCCATGAAACCGCGTTCTAATGCAAGCTCCATTCACCCATTCTCACACAATCATACTGCGCCGATCACACTCTGCCAACACAGCCATCTGGGGCAGTTTAGGGTTCAGTATCTTGCCCCTAAGACATGTGGACTAGAGGAGCTGAGGTTCAAACCACCGGCCTTCTGGTTAGTGGACGACCCTCTGTACCCACTGAGCCAAAGCCACCCACCCTCTTGCAACTCTAACATTATTTTGGTCATTAAATTGACTTGAGACATTTTAACATTCATAATCTCTGTTATTACAAATGGTAATTCCAAATCTTAGGACGATAAATAAAGATAACAATAACTTAGCCTATTTTGCAACTCTTCTTAGTCAAAGAGAACATTGCAGATATGCATGATATCAATCTTACTTGAACAAATGTCGTCTTTATTGCCGTGAATATGTTTTCAATTGCCACAGTTGTCATTATGAATAGTTCAAATGGGATCCTTGCCACTGACCCAGCCTCCAAAGACACAGTCGAGTGCGTGCAGAGCAGAAACGTTCTCTTGCGAGGATGGTTTTCTGCAATTACTGTTTTGTGCACTCAAATATCACATGCCTGTTCCTGGTTTTAGTGTTCGCTAGTTCTGAGACTAATCACCAAATCTGACAGAGCGGGTTAAACAAGTGCGAGAAAACACAGCTAATGAGCTACGATAGCTTCTTCTGTCTGTTCCCTCAAAGTTTAGCAGCATCCAAATGGTTTGACCTTAGTCAGTGGAATTAATTCACATATTAAAGTTGCTGATTTTCTTCAATCTCAGAAGCAAATCCCTGCAATGCCTTTGAACCGAATTGACTTTGTCACTATTTTCAATGTGACCCAGCCTGAAAGAGATCATTCTCGGATACATTTATTCATTTCCTGGAGACGCTCCAAAGTCACTTCATTTTCCCCTCACTGAGATACAGTATTTTAATTAATGAGCTTTATAGTTGTTATTGGCAGCAGGATTATTTCCCTTTGGACAGAGAGACTCTCACTGTTTTCCCTTGTTTCCAGTTTTTACTTTGTGTTATAGCCCAATATTTAAAAGACAGCAATGAGAGTGGTATCGATCGCCACTCGGCGAGAAACTGAATAAAAATACTTCAAAACTTTGAACCTTGCTCGTTAATAAGGGAAGAGATTCCTAATGGCAATGCCAAACTCTAAAGGTGACACATGGCTGATGATTAATGACACAGTCTCCAAAGATACAGTTTCCTGCCAGAGGAATGTCTGCGAGCTTCTAGAAAATGACCCAATGTGTCTCTCCGTCGTGATTCCCCTCAGCAGAGGAAAGCAGGGGGTCTGAGACATCGGCTTGGCCAAACAATGAAGGTTATGCGGGAGCCAACATAATAGCAAAGGCCAGTCTATTTAGTTATGCTGGGGATTTTCAGTGAACAGCTCTCCTGGGAGAGATGACTTTCCGCTGTGTATGGAACACACTGCCAAGCCCTGCAACAGACAATGCACTGCAGAGATGTGATATGTATAATAATGGAAGCAAATCAAGCCTGGACTATTTATTATATATTTTCCTCTCTGCTATGAAATCACTACAGGGGCACTGTAAACAGGAAGCCCTCTCTGCTCCAAGGTCAACAGTGTTGGTACAAAGTGAAAAAAGGGATTCAGAGTAAATATCTACTTTTTTTAGCATCTACTTAGGAGCTTATGTAACTCTGCATCTCTTTGAAGAACAAAGTTTCTTTTGTTGTGGATATGAGATGAAGGTCCCTCAGATCATTCATTCGCTTTCACTGGTTGACTTCACTTAATGGAATTATCTCTATAGGTTTTCCTCTCCTTGCTCGAACGCCTCCCATATTCAATTCACGCATCTATTTGGGCATGTAATGACATAAAGTTATTACGGCTATCAAATAAGCTCAGAAACGTAATGAGAGTGAAAATTATCTAAATTTGTGTTGTGATTCGCCAAATTGAATTATTCAACATGAAAAACAGACAGGAGCGCAGCACTGTATTTACATAGAGATGAGTCACATTGTGGCGCTATCTTAGTCGGGGCAGCACAGGTGAAATGTGTTTCATTTATGTGTCTGTAATCTGATCTCATGGGGTCATTAAGGTTGCCAGCACAGCATTTATATTATCTTCAAGATGAATGAAATGCCAGAAAGTAATTCTGAGCATAATGGGAAGCTGTGGCAGGGCAATCTGCCACCTTGACACACGGCAACAGTTTGACAATTCCTCGTATTCTAACTTGCAGAGAATTAAAAGACGGGCTCGGCTCTTGGGTTACGTAAATAAGTGAAGTATGCCAGTTCATGTGTTAAAGGGGACATAGCATGCAAATTCCACTTTGTTAGTGCTTCTACAGGTTAATGTGGGTATCTGGCATGTCTACCAACCCAAAAACTCTGGGAAAAAAACACTTGCACGTTTTGTTATGGTTCCTCTAAGTCAGAAACGTCATGCTTGGGTGACTCGATTGAGCTTCCTGGGTTTTGTGTCGTAACAAGGAACTGGAAGTCTCCCTACATGGTCTTTAAAGGAACAGGCACTCAAAACAGGTCACTCTGTGGAGGGCTGTTTTATACAGGGTAAAAAGGGTGCTGTTTTAAATGATCCTTGTGGTATTTTGACCAAAGTATGTTACAGACATTTCATTAAGACCCCAAGGAACCATATCAATTTGTGGTAAAATGGGCATGCTATGTCCCCTTTAAAATCAATTTGTGGTCAATGATTTTCTTTCATTCAGGCCAAGTGAAGACGGCATTCTGATTTGCTTATCTCAAAACAAACATATTTTTAAGATTAAACTTATATATATGTCCTTGAATAGCTTTAAAAAATGTTTGATTTAGTTTAGTTCAAGACAAAATGTGCCAAAATATGCATGCAGTTGAGTCACATGCAAATCCTTTCATTCAGAAAAGCCCACAGACAAAGAAACAGACAGATGTTTTAGTACAGAAGTCAGTAAAACCTTTCCACACTTTCCAGGACTGCAGCTGGTAGTGCAACAGCTAACTTCCATAAATCAACTGATTGTCACTGGGGGTTAAAGAAGGAGACTGAATCTTGGCATCAACCTGAGATGAATCCGCAAATATGATACAAAATCTCAGCTGTCAATCATGTTTCAACATTTGAACATACATCAGCGTGATCATGACTAACATCCCTAAAATGACATTAAACCGTCATTGAAAAAAATGTATTTGACGTGTATTCCGACTTTTAAGTTTGGTCCATGTCCCATCCACTAACAAGGAGGTTATAACCAATACTGCAGCCAGTCACCAGGTGTGAATGTGTGTACCCTGCCTTATGCCCAATGCACAAGTGAGGAGGATATGAACAGAGCGATCAGACACTGGAGACATACCAGTTCATTTAACCATACAATCATACAAACATAGAATTGTTTACATTTGATACAGTTAAGGACCCAAATGCAAGATGACAGACTTAGAAGGATCAGCAAAAAGAAAATGTTTAATTAAGTTAACAGGCTTACACTGGAAGGCAGGTAGGTGAACTGAAAATACAAACGGATAACGATGGCATGCAAAACTACAACCTGAACAGACGACCTGACAAAGACAGGAGAGAAACACAGACAATGAGACACAAGTGTGACACGTTGGGGTGAAGGCGTAGGTAATCGAAGAAGCAGGAACAAGAGGAAGTGAAGCTCAAAACACACAAACAAAAAAAGGAAATGACAAGACGGGGAATCACGCTTCCCCGTCTTGTAGTAGCTTGAAAGAAGCTCGTAGTTAGCTCGGTTGTTGAGTGTAAACGACACATCAAACTTTAAAGTAATCATCATTTTATGCGTATTTCAAGGTTTTCATTGGACCAGGACTTAAGAATGTGCTGTGTTTCTTTTAAGCTAACGTTAAGTTTAGCTTAACAGCAGCAATGCACAACTGTCACAAGTTGAGCAGGTGTCAGAATGCAACCACTTTGTTGCAAATATTAAAAAACACTTTCAAATGTCATGATGTTATTGAATGTAAATGAATCATCTTCATAGATGTGTGATAGGTCACCTTTTCTGTTGAGGCAAGAAATTGACCTTTTGGGTTTAAAAAAAGAATTGATGTAAAAAGAGTTTAGAGACTTTGCATTTTCTGTTTTCAGATGACCTCCGTAAGACGTGCAGATAATTGGGTCTGGACTTTCTCCAGAGGTTGCCTTTCACACATGCACGAAACAAAAGGGAGATTCTCCGCTCAGGTGTGTTCACAACAACACAGAGGCCTCCAGAGTGTTCAGGTGCGGGGAGACGCCGCAGGAAGAGGCAGGACGTAACGCAATAATCCTGCTGTGGAGATCATCATCAGCTCTTATCGCCAAAAGCTTTCTCGACATGTTCAGTGTCTTCTACACTGAAAAAGTGAATTGTCAAGATTCATTTATTTGAAGTGAATTTCTTATCCGGTCTAATTGAAAATTAGTTTCCGTTTTTAAACCTGTTTTGTTTGGTTTGCCTAAAAGCTAAAAAAGTCCCCAAATGAAATGTGAACATCATTTTCATGTAAGTTTAAAAAGGAATGACAAACCCAAATTATAATTGGAGCACTTTAGAGAAGAGCTTAAAACTTAGTAATTAGTAACAGTAAGTTTTGTTGAATTTGCAATACAGTAGAAATTACATCATGGTATTTAAATGTACTTCACATAAGTATTTTTAAATGTTTCATTATCGTATTTCAAGAATTGTAAACACAAACTTCAAATGTGATGTAAGTTAAGTTCAAATAATACAGTTAAAACTGAAAATAGCTGTTATCTTGCCACAAAATAAATAAATAAAATAAATGGGCTTTCTTGTGTATAAGAAAGCCCAGTGTATACTGTCTCATTCTGTATAAATAACATTAAAGCAGCTTCTGAATTATGGCATGTGCACAATTTCAGGCTGGTGTAATCAAGTAAGAAGATTTATGAAGACAAATAATGACAATGACAAGTTTAAATACTCGACACTCTTTAAATCAATATCTACTCTCTTTTTTCAGAAGCAACTGACAGCAAACAAAACTGTTTGGATAAATCAAATGCAAGTGTACCATGCTTCATTTTGTACATTTTATTAAATGGCAGACGGGAAGGTGTTTATTTATTTTTTCACCCCTTTCCTAGTCTTTCGATGAATGTGGAAATATGGTATTTATGTTTCACGACGATCTGAGCTTCTTAAACATTAGAAGCTTGAACACAGACATTGTAGATGCAGCCATTCCTATCCATGCATCTATTTCAACTGTCTGTGTACCTGCATGATTGGAATGCAGACCTGTGACCTGTATCATAAGAAAACTGCTAAGCAACTGAGCCAGATAAATTGTTTGGCCCTTGATGTCAAAAATAAGATCCTATCCACAAAATCTGCTTGTGCGATTTTGTTTTTTTAAAGATCAATGCTGAATTCAACTGTTTCAACTGTTCCACTTCAACCATGATTCCTGCCTCATTTGGACAAGACCCACAGCAAGCTGATTGACATCATTAGAAACAAGGGAGGAGGAGTTTTCAGAGAGAAGACCCGGAATAAACTAAAAGTTCTCGATCAGGTATGTACATCTCGGTAAAGCAATCATGCTCAAGTTTTAACCCTATGTTTATCTTCTTAGTTTGCTCAAATCATTAGTATATCTCAATTAATGATACTCCAATTGTCTAGTGTTTGCATCTTGTTCTTGTGCAAAATTGGACAGCATCAGTTTGCATTCGAGGGTGTTTGTGCTTTCACCTAGAGCCTCGAGGTGAATCAAAAGAGAGTGTCTGCTGAAGTGTCTTGTTGTGTACCTTGGGGAAGACGGGGACAAACTTATCTGGAGTATCTGGGAAGTAACTTTGCACATTCACTTAACACCTGCTAACATCTGGTAGTTGGTAACCTAAATTGTGAAGAAGACCTTCAAACGTACAAGGGATATTTAACCTCTCGTCCAGTATTCTCAATAAGCTTTAAACAGCATTGGAAATTGAATATTTTAAACTTTAAAGTTCATACAAGTCTCAGATCCTTTAAATATACTTGCCTATTGTGGAGTGTCTGTCCCCAGTTGTCATTGGTCGTCAGTTTCTTGTAGTATTGAATATGTCTAATTCCACGACCAAGGTTTCTGTGCTGGTTTATTTTTTATATTTTGTTAAAGGGCTATAGTGTGGCTATATATGGCTGCACCATATTTAGATAAAAAAACATATTATAGTGAATCTGAACCTATAAAGCCTAATGGCATACTGAGAGCTGTAGCATTTTTGAGATGGCCATTAACTTTGTTGAACTTTGCAAGTCATTATAATTGCATGTTATAGAACCCAATTAACAGCTTTGTATTGAGATTTGATTGGGAGAATAGTTTGTGAAGATAGTTTTTTATATAGGTATATCAGACACAGGTTTCTTTAGAATAACGGTGTGTGGCACAACTTTTCATCCTGAGATATTAGTACTCTTTGTTTATTTTCATTTCTAGGTCTGAAACGTCACCAACACGCCCCCTCACTCCAGGTAAATGCTTCGGAGGATGGTTGTTTGAATTGTTTGTACTTTTCACACATGGGCTCCTTCCGATATACTGCAGACTTTTTGACCATGGGACTGGCCGGAGTAATTCCGCTCTCAGTCGGACCTTCGCGTTCACACATGCAGCTTGGCACACTGGTGTCTAGGAAAGCAGGCTTTAGTAACTGGGAACACTGGCCAGGTGCTCCCAGTTAACTTAAAGGCAGTTCAGCTCTAGCCAATCAAGGACATGCAAGACAGGGCGCGCGCACACGCACACGCACACACACACACACACGTTGCCAGATGGGAAATGTTGAGGTACACCAGAAACTTTAAATTGATCCATGATCCATATTTTACTATCCAGATTACAACTGATAATACTAAGTCTCACACAATGATCAAATTATCGTACATCATGGACATTTTGGCATTATTAATCATACATCATACAGAGGGCAAATACAATAATTATCGTACATCTGGCAACACAGACACACACATGCTAACACACACAGGACCAAAGCTCTGGGGCCATCACACCACACTCCCCATAACGAACTCTGGCCCAAAACAACCAATATATATTCTCCATGTGCCTATATGCTGTATGCGTCTATATTTACTTCTATATAAATGAAGAAAATAACGAACAATGGGGGGAAAAAAAAACACCTCTGAGCTTAAGTCCCCCACAGAGTTCAGTTCCCTCTCCAGCCTCAGCAACTGGAACCTTGAAGCTATTTTAAGAGGAAAGATGGAGGTAGAGAAAATGGGATCAAGCACAGAGCAAAAAAACACAAATAAATATAGAAATAAATATAAGTGGCCAGGGGATATGCCACTGCATTGTTTAGTCTCTTGATGTGACAAATGTCTATTCTGTAGGACTAGAGAAACGGAGCCAATCGAACCTGCCTCTGATTGGGAGACTGCAAGGTAACATCGTAAACTCATCTGGTAAATAAACACCTGTAACTTGAAACAATGCCTACTTTAAATATTGTACAGTGTAGATCCATGAAAAAAGGTAATGCTTAATATGGTGTGTGATAAAAGTCACATCCACCCTGTCATGGTAGTTCTTTTAGGGTTGTTTGAAGTATGATCAGGCACGGAGGAAGAGTACGTCAGAGAGGAAATTTACAATTGTACATGGGAACAATGGTTGTGCATGTACAGTATGATGGTGTGTGTGTGAGTGTGTGTGTGTGTAAGTACCTGCGCATGCACACCAACTTCAGACAGGAGTGATGCAACACCTGCGAAACCTTTTTCCAGACTTCTTCAAACAAGCCAATGTAGGTTTTCTTTCGTAATGCACTATTCAAGGGTATTTGATTCCCCCCCACCCCACTTTCCATGACTGACTCATACTCTGATGATACGCAATGAAACGTCTGCAGTGGTATTCGTGTGCAGCCCCTGACAATGTGAAACACCTCAGTACTGTTTCCTGTGAGTTCCCGTCTTTCACTTGATTGACTTTATCATCTGAATTTTTCGTTTAATGTCGTTTTGGTGATTTAATATCACCTGAAACCGCATTGCCTCACAATTCAACATGTGGATATACCGTATGTGATTATTTGTTTCTTAAGATAGATCAACATCAATCTCAACTCTTTGCAATTGGAGAAGGGTCCCAGTTAGCTGGGCTTAGTGGAAACCAAGGAAACAGCGAGCTAAAATATCACACTGCTACAACCCAGAGGTGTCTAGGGGGATAAGGGGAAGCAATTATTACTAATTAAAGAAACAGAGAAAACACTCTCCCCGTCTACTCGTATATTGTGGGTCATACAAATAATGCACATTTGGCTCGCCATCCATGACACCTGTTGCATAAATAGATAAACATTCATATGAAGTGCAAAACAAAAGACTGCATACAAATTTAAATAAATGTCTAAACTATTACCCAGCTTTGAATAAATACATGAAACTAGTACCTCATATGGGTAAATATCATTTTAAATATCTGAGTACACACGAGTTAACAATGTGGGGGGCCCAGAGGCGGTGATGGCAAACAGAAAAAGGAAGAACCAAACAAGGCCGAGGAAGAGAAGGCATCCGACACTGCCCCTGAAGGAGTGGGTGATGGTTCAGCCACCAACATCTCTAAAGCTGACTATATGTTGTCTATCAACATTGTATCACCAATGACAGACTTGCAAGTTTGAGGTTTTTAAGGTTTGTTGCATACTGGAACTAAGGATGCACCAGGAGTGACTGTGGCTGAGGAGGTATGGCAGGTCATCCACTAAATAGAAGGTCAGCAGTTCGATCCCAGGCTTCCAATTCAATGTGCCTAACTGACCCCAAATTACCCCTGTGTGTGATGTGTGATAAAGAAAGTGCTGCACATAGTTGCACTTCACAAATGTGTGTGTGTGAGTGGTCATTAATACTAGTCATGTGCTTTATGAATGCAGACCGTTGACCATGCGCAGCATACATGTAGGTATGTAGGTATCAGAATGCATCTACCTCTCGCCATATGGACCTGGTAATGAAAGTAGGACTAGCATATAATAGAACAACACAATAAGCATAAGACTGTTTGATGCATAATCTTCCCAACGTCCTTCCAGTCTGCATTGGGAGATTCTTATTGTAGTTAAAGGATACTCACTTATCACCTATTTGGACTATGGTCAATGGTCTTCAAGGACATCCTGCTACACCCAAATATACCACCACTCATCTCAGCCTATTCTGCACGCACCGAAACCTCCTCCAGTGTCCAAACCTTCGTCTTCACCTGCTCGACTCGACCCTGGGGACATCAGTCTGTGCACCAGAATCAAGAGAGACATGTTTTGAAATAGAATCCATTAACTTGCATTAACATTCAAGCCCTCTAAGATGATCTCCACTTCTGTCCCGATCAGACTTTAGTTAATCATCTGAGAGTCAAAGAGTTTCAGGGTGGGGTTAATCACACCTATGTCTGAGACTTGCATTTCAAAAATCATTGGTCAGCATTACACGAGTCGGCGACATTCAAAGAACTCTTTGAGAAAGAGATGAAGGATTTGATCTCAATTAATTCACCTCCTTTTCCGCCTATAGGCTTTGCAACCCAAAAATACTCTGAATAAAAGCACTTGATATTTGATCTTTCTGCCCCCCCCCCCCCCCCCCTCAATCTGGGTCCTTTGCCGGTGTGAATAGCCTTAATCTCACTCAAACCAAGTATTCCTCATTATTGCCACAGCTGATGATAATGGAGCGAACTGATGCTTTAAAGATCACCAGTCTCAGTGGCTTCTTTTCTATCAGGTGAGATTTAACTTTTTATTTTGCTGTCAGGCTAACTTTTGGTGGAGGAATTAGTGCGGCCATATTCGACTCACTGTCAGAGGCTCTCTGCTGGATTCGCCTTAATAATGACTGCTTGCCTTTCATGCTGCAATTGCCCAGTGATTCATTCTTAATAGATTTCCCATCAGATTCCTCCGGCAAGTCTCAGCCAATTAAGAAAGACTTTCCAGCATCTAGGTATACTTTTATCTGCTAAAAAAACAGCTGGCCCGACTCCTAAATTCCTTGGTGTCTGCCCTCACTCCTGCTGGAGAACCTAAACTGTATCTGTGAAATATCCCAGTCCATGCTATCCCCCTCATTACGCCAGCTTCAGTTCTTGGGACAGTTGAATTTTGCCATGAAAATATTCCCTTAAGGCTGCTCCTTTATCTCTTGTTTATTAGACACGGCCCACTCAGTCCATTCGGCAGTGATGAAATATTGTTAGATGAAGGCTACCGCTCACATCTGATGATTTGGTCTTTTCTTCTGGATAACTACAATGGCATCTCTTTCAAAATGTTCATAGCTTGGAACCATGTAAAAAGCGCAAAGGATGTTTTGCTCAATTATCCACAGCCCATCGGAGACCCATGTTGAGCATAGTGCCATAGCTATTCGTTTACCAGAGTGAAAACCTCTGCAGAGAATACGAAATGGTGTTTGAGTGACTAAGTGATATTACATCACCTCTCTCACAATTTAGGATGCATGTTTTAATTGTTGGCAACTAAAGACCATTAAAACTGATTTTTGGTCGGGAGAAAGTAAAATAAATCATCCGTGTTTTGTCTTCATTCTTTTACATGTATTGAAAGGTCATGATCTTGGGAAACCTCATGTGCTTTAGCGGCACCTCAATCTCAATACAAAATGGCAGCGTTACTATCGGAAATATTTTGGCTTCATTTCTTGATAGTGGGAGTTTGTGGAGATGCATTGTCCCCCTGTATATGCTATGGTTGGGATTTCTTTACATTCTGTTGATAATCTTACTTTTGTTATGTATTAAAACAATTAACATCATTTTATTAAATGATTTACACTGTGAGCTGACTGTTTAATTAGAAAACTCCCTGAGGATCATTTTTGCTCTCACTCCATCGTGCCACTGATATGAGTCTACCTTCAGAGTCATTATATCTGTAAATGAATATCAGGTTTGTGAAACTGCCTTTTATATCTCGGTTTAAAAATATATCCACATCTGTGTTGCAAGTTCTCTCTGCTCCCTCACACCCCTGCGACTCACAACAACCCGACCCTGAGATTACCTCGTCCCCAATGTCTCCATTTGATTTGTCCCCCGTAGACCTCATGAAACAGAATAAAAGCCAAGAAAGTCTACTGGCAGGATGAAGCTTGTTATTTCCAACTCACACAGAGAACTAGAGGAGGTGTTCTGGACCTCAATCGACCTCAGGAACAAAGCATTTAAAATTTCTAAGTCCCTCTTAGAGTGTATTGAACCTTCTTTTGTGTGTAGCACTTTTAGCCGCTCAAAAACCCACCCGACAGGAACAGGAGTGAAATGTCATCGGTCATGTGAAGGATTTTTTTGGTTGTATTCAGACTGTACTTTGTTTTTTGTCATAGCCCAGACAATGACAAATGGCTTCCAACTGCCGCTGCTGATAGAGAATAAAAAGCTTCCTGTGCAGGAATTTGTTCATGATGATGCTGGAAGTCTGTGCAGCAATACACACATGCATCTACTTCCCCACAATCAATGATTGTGTTGTTTTTAAACTGAGGCACATTAGTATTCCTGAACGCGCATTACCTGAAGGCAAAACAGCCATGAAAAACATTGTGCCTTTAAATGTTGCCTCTCAAGCATGTAAAACCATGTGTGTGTGACTGAAATAAATATGTAAGAAAAGAAACTTATATAGCCACATCTCTCCCGGGGTGAGAGCTGTCTCAGTCTTTGCCAGAAAATCATTGAACAGATTCAAAAGGACATAAGGGCTGAGTCTCACTAAGAATTGTGTCTGTTCTATCAGACTTGTTTGTTCGATTCAAACATTTAACGTTTTTTTTTTTTATAAAGACTATCAAAGAGATTTTTGGACGAAGTTCAGCTGGATTGTCAAGGAGACAGGAACATTTACATAAAATCGTCAACTAGTTGCATTATCCCTCAGAGTTAATGCGCTAACTACACTGACAACTTTTTAAGCAGAAGGAGGAAGATGGTTTGGTCCGGACCTGCACCTGAAGTTGTGATAGAGGTGGTAATACCATGATGATATGACAGTGGCACAGAAATAAGTGAAATAATCATCAATTTTTTTCCGTCAAATAGAGAGACTACCACTAACAGGCAACACACTAGACGCACAGCCGTGTACAGATCAGTAAATGTAAAGTACAGATAGAAGCAGAACAGGTGATCACAACAGGATGTGTATGTCATACAAAATGTTTTGTGCGCTCCATAAATTGCAATGTGAAACCAAAACTAACCCGATAAAATGTAAACAACGTAACAAAGACAAGAGCTTTGGTTTGGACCTTGGTCCAGACTTTCAGGTGTGAAAAGTGGATTGAAGCTTAGTGAAAGTTCGGACAGGAAGGCTACGTTCCTGCACATTCCTCATTAGTCACATGCACAGTTCCCACTGTGCTCTCGGCTCCACCAGCTCACTCTCTTTTCAGCCAATCACAAGCTGACATACTCCCCTTGAGCCAATCACCTGTAAGCTGTTAAAGTTTAAAAAATGTGCCCTCTCCCTCCTGTCATTGAACTGTCGTATCAGTACCTCCATCACTGAGTGACCCACCTCAACTCTGAGTAACAGGTCTACTCCTTTGTTCACAATAAAATGAATTTAATTATAATTTACTTATTCTCATTTGTTTCTATATTTATTTATATACATATATATTTATTTACCTGGATAAAAGGGGGTTGCTTTTTTTCGCACCAATGAAGTTAAAACACTTCGCTGTGTTATAATTTGCGGAAAAAACTGTGTGTGTATGTGTGTTCGTTAGTTATGAATTGCTGTTGTCGGATCATGAATCCGGATTGTTCTGGTCACTTTAACCCTGATGTCCTGGCTGTTACATCTCGTATTGTGTGTAGCAGGTGAACTGCGTGCAAAATGTTGTTTTGTTTTTTTCAATGTTTAAATACGTGTCTCATAAACTCTAGAGCGAATCAAACAAACACAAAATAAACTACAAGTCCTGTACGTGTCCTAATAACTTCTGATTATTGTTGGTGTTCATAGTTAACGTGTAAAGTCAACGCAGATCAGCAGGGGAGTGAGGAGGAAGGACATGCAGCATGGAAACCCAGCACCACGTGCCACCACTACAAAATGAACATAGCAGAAACCTGACACGCTTTGGGAAAAGTATTGACCGAATTAACCGACATGAGCTAGATTAAGTCGGTTAGAGCCATAAATGTTGGTTTGGATTTCGGTCAATTGTCCAGCCCTACTTAACTTTAAGAAGATTAGTCAGGCGACTGAGTGGTTTCTCTCTCTATATAGATATAGACCATGTGATGGCTCCCAAAATGTAAAGCCAAAGTGCGTTGTTCGCCACCTAAACCCCTACCTCCTCCATGTTAGTGGATGTTACATTGACAGTCTATTATCTCTTAACAGTCTATTATATCTTACTGATGATTCAAACATTTGAATTCAGTAGACAGTCTTCAGAAATATCCATCCAGGGAGTAATCTTTGATAAGGCCCTTTACTTTACTCAACCTTGTGTTTCAATTTTACTGCTTGATTTAAAATCACTGCGCTATCCTTCTTCAACGACCGTCTCACTTCTTACACGCACACTCGCTCTTTGAGACCAACTGTTGCCCTCGGTCCCCAGGGTGGGAGCCAGAGAATAGAAGAAGGGCCTTTGCTGTATAGCTTCTCAACTTGAATAGCCTCCCCTTAGGAAACAAGTTAACTCAGTGCCTTCCTTCAAAACTCCCCCGACAAATAAAAACATTTAAAAAAAATATATTTCAAAAGGGTTGCTTTTGTTTTATACTTTTACTGATTTATTAAATTTAAAGATTTTTCATTATCTTTTTTGTCTCAATGCCTTGATTGCATTGAAAACTATTTTAAAATGTATTTATCGATCATTGCACTGTTTTGATGTCTTTGTCTGTGTACTTTGAAAGCTTTCTTTAGAAGAAGTGCTGTATACAGTTTATACAATGAATGAGCAGTTTGTGTCGGACTACATTTGACTCATAGCCTTGAAGGAGATGCATTCTTTGAAAGTTTCTCACCTTGATATGACAATGCCTTGAAAACACATGCAGAGGATATTCAGGACACTGTCATGGTGATCAATACTTCTTAAACGAGGGATAAACGTGGCATAGACATCTTGGTATTGATTGGGTTTTTGTTTTTTGTTTGTTTATATTTTCTAATTCAAGGTTAGTTAATACAATGTGACAAAAAGTAGCAAAAGGTTATCAGATAAAATCCATTAATACATGAAAGTATAAATTTGAAAAAAGTTACACACATAGAAAATTACCATCTGTAATCTGTAACAGATATGTTCATGCCCATTTGATTAATAAATCAGCATGGGGAAAACTTGATTGTGGTGAGGAAAAATATAAAGTTTAGTATAGCAGCTTTCACATCAACATCATTAAGTGCCACACATAGATAAATTAAGACCATATAATTAGTAATTAACAATAAATAATTGCAACAGAAATACATTGTAAAAAACATGAGAAAGACATTCAAAATACATGGTTTCAACCACTGCAATGCATGAGGTGAGACTAAGGCCAGTTTGAATGAAATGGGTTTTCAGTTTTTTTAAAGGCTTCAACAGATTTTGCAGAACCTAAGTCAATAGGGGGAATATTCCTTATTGTCAAAAAGGCACCTTTTGGTTTTAAAAAAGCATGAAGTCATATAGCCTTATTTGGTGCACATAACCCCACCCACCAAAACCAAGGGGAGAAAACACAAAGGAAAGCATCGGAAGGGCGATGTATACGTAATTGTTATACCTAATAATTGGTTAATCTAGATAAACTGTGTCTCTCATGTTACTACTTGCTAAAGTCAATGCATTATCACACTATATGACCAGTAAACCCTCATGGGAGGACCTCGACAACATTCTTGCAGTAGCATCTACTTGGAACTTCCCAAGGCAGGTGCAAAGCAGATTGCGGTGGCTTGAACAGAGTGGTGCAAAGGTGTGAATAACTGTGTTTAGCTTCACTTGTAAAGGTTCAGAGTTTATTTAGGCAACACTAGGTATTTTGTATACCTTAAATAACAGCTTTAAAATCATTTTGATGGTGCACAAACTTATAAAGAGCAACTGGCTCACCACTCGCAGGATGGACATGACAGAGTGTCAGGGACCGAGCAGGAAGACCAGAGATCCACAGGTAGTTTTCTTTGAAAAAATAGTATTTTAATCTTGTTTTCATTAACAAAAATGCAAAAGGACAAACTTCACAAATCTGGGCCAGCAAAAGGTCAACCAACCAAACTAGCCTCCAGTAACAAGTGAAGCCAAGTTAACATCACCACAAAAACTGCCCCTCAACTTACACTGGGGAACATATATAGTGGCTGATCAAGCCACTCAAAACACAAAAGGGGGGTAGATTTAGACATACGAATATTGAAAACAAACTACAGCCACAACATAACACCCCAGTATAAGGCCATATAATATTAACCAAGGAACAATAATTAAACATAAATATCAAACAGTAGTCAAAGATTAACAACTAAAAATCTAAATAAGGAAACAATGTCCCTCCCCGTGATTACAAGAGACATGGTGCAGTCCAATTAATGATCAAAGCCATTTAAGCAGCAACCCCCAGGAACAACATGTTACTGAATTTCAGTGTGGTCCATCACACAGAGCCTCCAGAGTCCAAAGAGGACATAGTCACGGGGAACGAAGAAGAGGAAAAGAGAAAGTGACAGAACAAGAGTAAATATCGGAGCATATTTGACATGTAGGTGAGAGAATAAAAAGATCAAGGGGAAAAGACAGATGTCGAACTGGTGTTGCTGTTGCTTGTTCTGCTTTGTCTTGTGCTGTTCTGCTTGACGTTAATCTGTGGAAGTGCAGTTGTCGACTGCGCTAGTTTATCATCAGAAGCACGTAAACCAATTTTTGGTGGGTGTTTAGCAAGATAGCCAAACAAGTCCTCACGCTCACACATCGATAACTGTCTCCTACTTGCGTGCTGTGTTAGCTTGTTAGCTCGTGTGCTACTTTTCTAAGTTGAGTGCAGTGAATGTCCAAATATTTAGTTAGTTGAGGGCATGTTTTCAGGACATACAATTACAAATGCTGTGACGACTCTGCTTCTGAGGTTGATAGTTTCTTCCCGGTCAGCTTATTAACTAATGTTCGAGTGTACAGCTGTGTACATATGGCAGCTCAGAACGCAACAAGTATTTACAACACTGACTTACAAATCCCACCTGTAGGAGAAGCCCAGCTATAGCCCAGAGCAAATCTTTCATTATGAAAAATAAAAGTACGGGTTCATGATTTGGTATGAAGGTCTAAGAGCGTGGACTGATCAATTAGAAAGATAAATAGAAGAGTAGTTCACTTAGTAGAGGGAGCTTTTCCATTTAGTAACAATGGAGTGTAAAAATAATTATAAAACTTTATATCTCCCTTCCACTATTTAACTAGTGATATAAATTGATGCAGTCAGTTATATTTAAATTAAATATCAGACTCTATACAGTCCCAGTACCTGCAAACTGACATGCGAGTACATTTTAAAGAACCAGAGACGCCATACGCAGTTTCATTTTTCACTTTATGAAAATAAAGCTATAGCCCGCACCTTCTCCAGCTGATGCAACAATGGCAAGTGTCAAACTTCAGACTACTGCTTTTTCCCCCCATGCACTTGACAGAAAATATTATTTTTTTACAATGGCACTTAACACGCTGCCTGCCACTGCTTGAAGCTGACAGTACATTTATGGCTGCCTATGATTCCTTCAGTCAGGTCCCATGTGCAGTGTTATCACCCTGCTGCATTCGGTTGTAGTAGTAGTATTTTCTGATGATGATGATGATGATGAATGACGTAAATTAAGACAAAATGACAAAGAAACATAATTTGCAATTAATAATGAGTCCTTAAGTGACTCGGCACTGTGAAAGGAGTGAACCATTTTTCTTGATCAAAGACTCCATCCACAGCTTTTCCCCTCTCTGAAGCTACTTTAACAAATTCTTCAGGTTAGTCTGACATATTTTTTTCCTCTCAGCATAAGCCACATTTCAAACCAAGACTCTGATGTTAAATTTATGACTATCAGATACCTTTAGTAATATTGTCTTCTTTGTAATTGTCATCAAATTCTATAAAAAGGATCAAAACCAACATTGTCTAATGCATGTGTTGAAGAGTTAATAAGGGAAAAAAATAAGCTATACCATTAACAATATGTCAGACTTCAATATAGAAAAGTTATCAATCTCAATTAAACTTAAAACTGGAGTAGTGGGTTGAGCTGGGTTCGGGTCATAGATAAATGAGAGATATATTTGTGGGTCGGCTCATTATGGTTAAGGTGGTGCCTGTAATAAATAACCATTACCCTCACATTAGTAGTGACCTGGTAACATGAACAAACAACCCCACCGCTGTCATCACATTTACATTTGAATATTGACAAATCCTCATTGGTGCACGTAACCCACCATCACCATGATGATGAATGATTAATCCTAATTAATCAAGTCTCTTATGTAGCTCTAGTGTAAGTCTCTAGTAGCTAGAGTTACATTATTACATTATATGATTTAATTTTCAGACATCATTCCTACTATATGATCATTAATTATTTCTTAAAATGTATAAATTGTTTACATTATCAATTTACACACACGTTTGTACATCTCAGTGAGGATGTTCATTGGCATAATACATTCCCTGGCCCCTTACCCTAACCTTCACCATCAAAACTAAATGTCTAACCCTAACCTAAACCTGATTCTAACCCTATAACCAGGTCCTAACCCTGAAACAGCTCATTAAAAGTGGGTCAGAAAGTGAGGACCGGCCAAAATGTCCCCACTTTCCCAAAATGTCCTCACTTTGTAAGTTGTAGGCCCAAAATGGTCCTCACGAAGATATTTGTACTCGTACACATGCACAAAGGGGTGAAAACCATACCTTACTCCTGGCTATGTTGTGTGCAGCATTAATATCATGTGAAGTAACCAAAACAGCTCTTGCTTTGGCAGAAATGTGTGCATTTTGACCCACATGACAAAGTCTTAAAAGCTAGAGTTCACCTGGGTGGAGGTCTGGAATTATACAGAGAGGCCTATTACACTGTTGGTCTTTGTCAGATCAACTTTGTAAACTTTTCATCCAAGGACAAACAAGCACAGGATTCATTTAAAAAAAAAAAATAGGATTAATTTCCTCCAAACAACTTGTGACAAGAGGGATACATGGATACTGGCTGATCAAAAACAATAGGTGGAAACAGACAAGAACTAAAGCCTCCCCCAACAGCTGATCCGGCACTTATTCTTAAATGTTTAGAATTGAAGGTGATTTACAAAAACAAACCAGCCATATACCTACAAATACAACAGGAACGTGGCAGCATATCCATTGGAATTCTTGGCGAGGATTGTAGGAATTGCAGCAAAACATAACACCCATGGCTCAGCCGTCAGGGATCACCTTTCAGGTCAAGTGTCAGCTGCAGTTTGCCCGCTTGGTGCAGGTACTTCCCGCACACCTTTGAATGGCACCTGCTAACAGATCCTGCTGTTGTGTGTGCAGAGATAACACGGCGAGGGATGACAATGCCCTGGGACGCGCCTGTCAACTTCACTAACGTCAAAGGTCCTGACACCCGTCTCTGGCTCTTTAAGCTTGACAGAATGCAGTCCTGTGTGAAGGGAGGAGGCTGAGATTCCAGCCAGGGCTGAAAGATCGCAGGTGCATTACGATTTTCATATTAACACAGAGGGCAACTACAACCAATTACTACCTTTTTAAGATTGATCATGTAGAGTGCATGTCACCACATTTTAGGAGGTTGAAAGTGCGCTCACACCTTTAAGGAAATGTGACGTTTTGATGGGAATGTGATGTGATGTGTGGTGGGAGCAGCGAGTGGGTGTTTGTGCACTCGCAGTCTGCCAGCTCTTTAAAGGAAACACACTGCGTGTCATTTTTTTTTGTATTTGGTGGACAAAAGGCTCTTGAGGAACAAAAGTACTTCAGCAGCTTGTCAGCTTCACCTGTGTCGCACAAACCGCCCCCTGCTGCGGCAGACAGAACACTTTGAATTGAAGCCGATGCTTCTCCCAGCACAGCCCCAGGAAGCAGATATCTGGATATATGGTGGCGTATGGATGATAAGCAGCTTTTTATAAACACGGCCAGATCTGGTTCCATCAAAGCAATCGACTCCAATGTGGAAACAATGGGTCAATTAAAAAGATCTATCTTCTAAAGTTGTATTATCAATGGATACCTGCTTTTCAACACAACTTAATAATAGGCATTGTAATATGAGATAAAATAGAAACTTATTCAATATTTTTATATTTTACAACAGGTTGCATGACTAGGAGTAATATGAAATGAGTCCCTTGTATTCACAAAGCTTAGGTTGTATAAAAAGATGGATGATGCATTTCCACTTTCCCTCCTTATGTGTAGAAATTGAGCCAACGTATATGTGGCTGGCCCTAACATCTGGAGCCACAGTTATAAATAATTAAACACAAACCTTACAGGGAGTGAAGACAGATGTTAGAGGTATATTAGATATATGCGTACAGGCTAATTTGGCCATGTACCGGCCCTGTGTGCTCAGTCAGCCTTACTCCACTCATCTCCATTCTCAAATGTTGATGAGTCAGATTAAACTCGCTCTCTCACACATACACAATGTTTGACTTACATCTGAAATGGAATATTAACATGTTTTTAAATTGAAATGAGGAAGAAGTAGTTGTCATGTCAGCAATTGTAACACCAATCGTGGAAAGAAAAGCATTTCAAATAAGTCATAAAAAAATCAATAATACATTTCATGGCATTTGTGGGTTTTTTCTTAGCAGTTATTTATTTGTGAGCTACAAATCATTTTATTTCACTCTTGCCTTTTCTGGTCACAGTTACAAATATCCTTAGCTTAATAAACATGTTTCATATTAACTGTTCTGGACGATCTAGTTCTAGCAATTTATTATTTATTCAGCAATACTCACATGCATACATGTATATCTTTGACCTGATTCTCTATACATGGTCTTAGTGTCTGAGCTGCATGATTTTCCTTATGTCCTTTTAAGGTTGTGCAATATACAAATAGTAGCCATGTTCCTCTTGGAGAGGCATTTCATCCATTTCAACCTGTAAAGCTGGAGGTTGTTTTCTTGGCCCCACATCACAGTCTTCTTTTTATGATTCATAATTTATTTAATTTTTGAAAGATAACTACAGTCATAATAAACCTCTACAGACATAGAGGAATCAATAATTATAATCACATACAACTGTCCAGCCACATATGTATGTGTACATATTGTGATGGCCCCTGCTAGTCTGGTTGTGTGCTGCATCACTGCTAGTTACTGTTACTTTTTTGCAAGGGTTAGGTAACCCTCCCAGACCTGGAGCACCCGGGTCCAATGCTCCACCATGATATAAAGCTCTCTGTGTCCAGCATGGCGCTCTCTTCCCTTCTCAGCTCTCCACGCCTGCACCTTTTGTCTAGTTATCCTTATTTTACTTTGAGTGGTCTGTTACTCTTATATGGAGTATACATTTTATAAAAGCGCCACGGGGTAGAGATGGGTAAAGAGGAAGACAGCCAGCAGGAAAGAACAGGGGAGAGCAGGGAGCACGGCCACATGGCGACATTTCCACAGAGTGAGTGGGTTTTCATGTGTTTGTATTTTTCAGATTTCCACATTTACAAATCAAACGGCAACGGAATGTGTTTCTTGCAAGTAGCAATAGGCCTGGATATGTGTAAGTCTACATTAAATTGACTGACCTGCCCCACCAACATGGACCTCTCATAACATTCATAATGGAACTCAAGGACTCAAAGACAGTTTGGGATTTATTACAACTCAGATGGAATGAAGGTAGATGTGGCAAGTCGGGCTGGTGGAGAGCAAGGGAGGCAGTTGGACTGGTTTTCTGAATCTTTGCAGGTTGAATGAAGAGGCGAGGACGAGGCAGGCTGGAGGCTGCTGAGGAGTGGACCTGAAGCACAGGAGAATAGGATCAGAAAACAAGTAAGAAAAGGCCAAGCAAAAAACATTGGAAGCTGGCACCGCTGAAGTAAACTGAACGAACTGGCGAAGACTGGAAGGTTGAGCCGGGGTATAAATACTGCAGGAGCTGGATTGTGAATGGGTGGGAGGGAGATCCTCGTCGCTCCGCCCACACACACAGACAGGACACACAAGGAACACAAGGGAGGGGGTAACACAGTGGAAACACTATGGAGAAGGGACAACACCCTGGCTACAGCTCTGCTGCATTGTTAAGACTAACTGAAACATACAAAGCAGAAGCTCAGAGATAAAAAGCATATGCAGTATATGAAACATATATAAAAGAGTCATGTGTTTTTAATGCAGTGTCATTTTTAATGACGGTAAAACAAATTTTCTCTTACTAAAAAAAAAACAAAAAACACTAGTAGACAGTGAAATTACCAGTAACAGTGCCTGTTCCATTCCACAATATTTTATTACAGGGTGATTTCATATATCCCTGAGAGGTCATTAGCAGAGCTCACTGACAATAACAATACCAGTCAACGTTTTCGATGCAGCACACTGAGGTATCCGTGGATGGTTATTTAGGTTTTATTTTGACGTCGTCCACTGAGGTCATTTCAGAGCCTTAGAATCTATTCAGTCAAAACTATTCTTCCCACTTCTCTAACAAATGCATTTATTGAGAAGCCATGTGAAGAGTCTTGACAGTGCAGTGTCAGGCCCATCAAGATCGGCAGGAGCTGTCTCGTCGGCTATCACAACTGTCTTTCTGCTTTTTACGTCACCTGTCTTCCACAGCTCCTGCTCAACTTAAGGGGAATTACTATTCGAGAGAAAGTAATTCCTCATGCTCCCCTACGAGGTCTTAAATTACTCCATGGGATTTGGACGATAATTAGTGAAAATATGTCTACAAAAGGTGAAATGATTTTTACTTAACATTCATGAATGAATCAGGTGCTTACGTAATAATGTGGAGTAATTTATACTTCACAGCGTTCTACAGGGTTTGTTGATTATATGATATTAAAGTTGCTATACTGATATTGGCTATTGAGAAATTTAAAGTTTTGGCTTTGAGATGTGATTAATTCATGAACACTAGACACCAAAGTTAAAATCTAACTACACATTGGTGCTACACAAGCTTCAGAGGATTGGAAGGAAATACAGATATTCAGTGATTAGTTTAGATTAGATTTGATTCAACTTTGTCATTGTGCGTACAAGTACAACTCTAATGAAATGCAGGTTGTATCAAACCAGAAGTGCAAAGACAGTATTATTTTAAGGTAAGTGCAGAAAATTAGTACTATAGCATAAGTGATACTATAATTACAAGTATTTACAGTGGTGAACAGTGGTGGATTGCCATGAGCAAATATATACAGGTGAATAGTTTAAACACAATTACAGGGTAGAGTGGTTAGAGTTGGATATCATTGGTTATTAATTGGTATTAGTCCAACTGAAGAAGGAAAAGTACCTCTTGCTTGGTTGTAGTCTGTGTGATATTAATAAGCTCAATTTTGCTAATTGTTACTGTTAATATATATATATCAGTTATAAATCTACAAGTGGACTCAATCTCTCCTGACGCTTAATCTCATGGTTACACATTCTCGTGTCACTATTGGTTTCAATGAAGTGTGTGAGAAGCTTTTTCATTTGTGGGTGAACTATCCCTTTAAGATTCATCATCCAAGCACCATGAACATCTGTACCAGAATTTGTTGATATATTTCAGTCTGGGTCAAAGTGCTGGATCGAACTGACTGACTTTGGTTTTATTTATGTGTGGACTAAAATGATTAATCACAGAAATAAATTTAAATTACAATTTCCATCAAACACCATCAAAGCTCAATAACTAAAAATGTACTTCTATGAAACCTAATAATAACATTTTATATTTTTGTTACGAGGGATCAAACCCTATAAACTGGGATGGGGTTTCTGTTACCGTTGATGATAGCAGCATTGCTATGACCAGGGAACAACTGTTTTCCATTTTTCATTTTGCAGGCAATTTATTTAGAGCAGAGCTGCAATACAACAAATTGTTTCCTGTTTCATCAGAGCTTTATGTCCCTTTCAATACTTATCCCTGTGCAGATATAGATCAAGTCTAACTGTTCAAGCCGATGCCTCATCCCAAACAGACACCTTTAGTCCGGAAAAGATAAAGTAGGCTACATCCTAAGAGGATGGATTTTAGCCAATGAAGACAGTTTGATGTGAAGCATTATTTCTTTCAGCCATCTGCTCTGGGTGGTGGAGAGGTGTATGCTTCCATTTAAAGAGAATAAACCATCTTTCCAATAAGGTAGTAAATGCAACAACACTATACACTTAATTCCTCAAGGCATCTGGTCTCACGGCAAATAGGGGCATAAGGTGATTTGGGTCAATACTGAGACTGGAAATTGTGTTATTAATAATAATAATAATAATAATAGTAAGTTTAATTTATATAGCACCTTACAAGAGACCCAAGGACACTTAACATAATTATTATACTATTCATTATATAGATTTGAACAAACTAAACCCTTGGTAGTACGATGAAAAGTCAGAAGACACGCATTTGGAGCTGTTGGGGTTCATCCGGAAGCTATCAGAAACTTTGTTGTAAAAGTGTAAGGTGCAGGAGCCTAGCAAAATGTGCCCTGGGCAAGTTGAACTGCTGTTATTGAAAAGTGTTAAATGAGACTTGTATGCATCTGATTCCATATCTCTGGTGTACTTTAAGTTCTATATCTGCATAGGGAGGGATAGGAGTTAGAGGAAAGGAGTTAGGGGAACTTTATATTAATGCTTCCTGTAATCCAAAATGATTCCTAAATCAGGACCAAACTTGTATTGTCTGAGAAACAACATAGTTGGACGAGATAGATTTTCCCAATTGTAGGGAGGAAGGAAAATTCAATAGCATTGACACAGAACTGACTGTTTTTCATCTCTTAATAATAAATAATAAAGTAATAAATGTACAGCTCTTTAAAAAAACAAATGAGCTGAATGAAAGTAATTATTAAACCTAGAGATTATAACATGGGGGACAATAGGAATGTTAGATGGTGCAAATGGAAAGAATATGTACATTAGCTACTGAAGTTACATTTACAGCTACCATGTATTTGTTGGGCGGCTAGAAGGCCCATTAGTCTGGTAAGTGGCAGCCTGCTGACATAACCGATAAAAAACTTGACAGTCCCCACATCTACTGACTCCATATACTGTGGAAAAGCGGTAGCCTGATGGGGCAGGTCGAAGAAGTGCTGAATTCGTTCTGCCTTGAACAAGCTGCAGGTATGATGGATGCAGGAGGGCAAACTCAATGACAGCCTTGTGTAGCTTGCCTTTAATTGGAATTAATCCAGCCCTCTTCTTGGCGAGTTTGGTGCTGAGATACCCAAAAAAATGACTCTTGTCTCATTGAAATATAAGCTTCCCTGGTGGCCTCTCTCTTGACAGTTGTAGTTTTTTCCTTTGTCTGCAAGTGGTGCATTAGGACAATCATAGATCTCGGAGGTTGGTTCTTCTTTTGTATTGGAGCCAACGAATGATGGCCTCTGTCTTTGATGTGGGGCATGGTGAAACTACATTTCTACTCAACACCTAAAGGGGGAGAATGATTCCATAAATACAATGGGTCTAGGTCCCTCTGAGGACTTTCTGAATTCCTATTGCTCTGATGTTGTTCAATTAGTCCGTCCGTCAGTTTTCAAGATCATTCAGCTTCGTCAAGGCAGAGCTAGGAGCTAACCTTTACAATGAGCCAGGCTAGCTGTTTCCCCAATTTCTAGTCATTGTGCTAAGCTAAGCTAACTAGATATGGTCTGTACACTAATCAGTTGACATTGCCCCCCTTTTGAACTCTGAATAGTCTCTAGATACTTGTCCATTTCAGTCGTACTTAGGACACATGATATTTCCAACACTCTGTTGGAGCAGGTTTTTCAAAACCTGTTCAGAATGTCTTCCCATTCCTTCAAATCAACATGTTCCTCTCTGTCTAACACCTCTGTGCATTTCCCAAAGGGCATTTTGGATGGTTTATGTGTGAGATTGAAAGCGTACAGCATTTTAAAGGTTTTGGGTGTGAGTCTCTCTGTGCCTGAAAATCTTATTCAGAACAGGTATGCCTGTAAAGGCTTTTTTGCAACAGTTCAAAGTGAGTGCCAAACAAAGCCCCAAAAAGTTTTCTCCTTTTACAGCTTGGTAGCTGATAATAACACTGTCTAAAGAGGAGAAAACAAAATGTTTACCAAGGTCTATGTTTATGTTTGAAATCTCTGTCATCTTCCATAGATCAACTCAATTTGCAGTAGGAAGCAGTTAGCCCAAATGCTTGTCTCTTTCAACATTTGCTAACACAAGTAAAACAGACTTTTTGTCGTTAGCTAAAATTGTGATAACAAAGCGATCTCTGTAATGGAAATGAGGCCCAAAAAACTGCTATGCTGTTACTCATCTTCTGTTTGTAAGTCAGTGTCCTTGTCCTTTTCTGGAAGAAGATAATTTAAATGCATGGACAGCTTAGATGTGCAATTACTGTTGTGTTCTCTTTCCATACCTCTGGGGGCATGAGAGGCTTCACAAGAGTGTGAGACAGAGTGAACATAAAATATTTAAAAAAAATGTAATCTACCCTTGTCAAGGACGACCTTGCCTTTCTGTAGAACCCAATTTTTGGTGTTCCCATGTGGCTTCAGAAACTCGATGAGGTGATGAATGATAAAAAATAGCAGTGATAATCATAACAATGGTAGAAAGCATACAAAAATTCAACAATGCCAAAACTCAAATGTTAGAAAACCCTAATTGTAAGAGTTATGCAATCATTGAAATTAATATACATATTAACACGTATCAGTAAACATCTTAAAGCAGAACACAGTTGGGCCAGGGACATAAGTGGACTCCAGCAGTGTGATGGGCAGCTGTGGGTCAGAACAAGGAGCAGGCTACCTATTATTTGCAGGGTGGTGGGTCCTCGTGTTGACTTGTTGATTTGGTCTTGAGCAATACAATGAACCCCAAGTTGTGCCTGATGGGAAAATACCCATTGCTGAGTGAGTGTGTTAATGAGAAACAAATGGTACAGAGATTTGTCTGATAACTAAGAAAAGTGCAAGACCTTTAAGTGAGTATAGTATCTCAAAATGCTTTCCAACTTTCACTCAAATTCTCTGCTGCTAATTAAAGGGATGTATCACATTGTTAAAGGTTAGGTAGTGATATGTTACGGAGTCTAGTTTGGTTTCATGCCCTTGAATTCAGCAGCAATTTCAGTCCCATATTAGCTGTTGGCAGCAATATATAAGAGAAAACAATCAAGTGCTATATTGCACTCGTATATCAGTGTTATACTGATGGATTCCATTAAATAGTAAATTACCAAAGCATTGGGAAATCAAAGCACTGCAAAGTTGGCATTCTGTTCATTTATCCAGAATTGGTATCTAATAGGACTTCCCACTCACAACAAAATAAGCTTGGCTCAAAGGTCCATTTATTACCTTCAAATTTATGAGCTTTTAACTGAACTACTTGTTATGGTTTTCATACAGTTGATCCTCCCGGCTATGGTATCATCACATATCCTAGAAATAAGAAATTCTGGTCATGTAATTAAAAAAAAAAAAAGATGTGGCAGAGATCTTAACCCATGTCTCTGTTTAAGGACAGTCTTGAACCAAGAACAGAAAGAGCATTGGTTGTGAAGAGGTCAGCAAAGTAATTAATAAGATAAAACTTGATCCACACACCCAGAAATTCAGTTGTTACAGCAGCAGGCAAGAAAGAAAAAGATACATAAGAGAATACAAATATAAAAAAAGAAAAGGAATTGAGTTTGTAAATAATATCCACCTTTCACTGTAGAAGTGGTTTGTGCAGAAATGCTATTGAGTAAAGTGCGGTGGCACAGGATGATTGCACGAGCAAGTAAAAAACTGTTTGTGCATAAGTATAGGGAGATATTGTGATATACAGGAAGAGAGAGATCAAGGGGAAACACTCGCATCCTCGAAGAAAAAGACCAATCACACTCCTTCCAAAGTGTAAACAAGTAGAAATCTTGTTTGTACGGTATTAATATACCCGAGGTAGGAGACCTGCATTCGACACCAAGCATGGACCTGCATTTCTCTGTATATCTGAGGCAGGGGAAGGGGAGATAGGCGTGTTGATTTAATGATGCCTTCAAGCTATTTAATGTTACACATTTGCCCAATGCAAGCCTCAGCTACTAGAATAAAATGTGAAGGTGACAAACATAGTTTCACTGCCAATTCATAATTAGTTTGGACAAACACACCTGTTGCCATAAAATACCAATAATGGAGCTGCCACGTCCTGCACTAAATCCTGTTTAACAAGCAGAAATAGTTTATACATCACTGCGGGGTATAAATATCCCATTTCGTCTTCACTTGGAATAAATTCTCCAGATTGTTTTTATGTGAGCGACTCAAGCAAATGCACAGCTTTCCCGTGCCGTTCTCCCGCCTCCACATTTTTCTCATGATTTTGCTTTTTAAAAAACCTTTTGAGTTCAGACCTGCAGCTCTCCAAAGGCCTCCAATGGGAGAGTTTAGAATGTTTGAACATCTAGAGTTTTTGCAAAATGTTAAAAAACTACAACATCTTGACTCAATGGAAAACCTCTGGAACCTTATCTTTGTTTGCAGAATAAAAAAAAAAAAAATGTATGACTTCTTTATTCAATTTTGTGGAAAAGTAGATGACTAGGCATTAAACTGAGATTAGCAGCATAAAGATGCATCGCCCTCATAACCAGTGGTGTTTGGGGGCATTTACAGGAGCAGAGGGCAGACAGGTAGAGAATTAGAAAGTAAGGTCTAACTCGCGTCTGCTTTAAGTACAACGCCAGAGCCAAGAGTCAGTTATCTTGGCTCAGCATAGTGAGCAGTGGCGAGGAACATTTACTTTTTGGTCCCTTGTCATGAGTTTGAGGTTGCCAGGCAAACAGACTTCAAAAGCTGTTTCAGACAAAACCTCCAGAGGAACTCCTGATAACTGGGTCTGCGCTTTCTCCAGAGGTTCTTTTTTCACACATGCCCAACGCAACAGGAGAAAGAGAGAAACTCCAGAGGCTCTCACTTGGACATTTGCATTTCGCATATACAGTATGTCCTCAGAAGGAACTCCGGAGAGTCTCAGGAGTTCAGTGCATGTCTGACAGCAGCTTGAGTGGCTACAGCGGTGTTTTCATTAGTTTTACAAAATTTACCAATTTTATGGATTTCACAAACAAGATGCATGCTTCTTAATGAGTTTAAGATGTGTGCATTTCTGACCTTATGGTGAGAGCCAGCTGTTAAGCTGTTGACATAAAAAATAAAGCGCCTATTCAGCTGATTTCCTCTGACCTGATACAGTTTCATACTGAATAATTTTTTTTTTAGTCTTCTCAGTGCCTGTGTGCTTATCTTTTGTGGCCAGTGCCATGTTGCACATCCATTTTCGCTGGTACAGACCGACCTCTCATCAACAAACTGCTGTGGTTGTCCTTAAAAATTGACAGCCCAGCAAACATTTGTCCGATGGTGACCTTAAACCTGTTCATGGTCAAATCTGGTCCTGGTGGAACGCCAGAAACTGCAACATGGTTATAAGGCAGCCATGGTGGTGTTTCCACGGCCAATAATGGTTCAGTCTAACCCTCTCTTACAAGTATTTTGATGAAAAGAAAATGTGTTATTTTAAGTATATAATTATAATTGCTTGGCAATTGATTTGGTTATAAAATGGTTGTGATCAGAACAGGCATCCAAGCAATATCCAAAAACATGTCAAATTTTAAACATTAAAAACATACGTTTGTCTCTAATGTATATCTCCATGTAAAATGATATTATTGTCTCCTCGTTTAAATCGTTTTTAAAGAGCTCTCTTTAACCAAGCTGTTGCTGCTGGACAGTATTAAATTATTTTCTGCAAACAAAAATAAAATTTGACGAAGATTACACTGGCATTATCAGGATCAGCATCATAAGACTATGTAAATGCTAAAGTTTCATGGTGAGACATTTCCACTATGCGACTTGAACTTGAATTTGGCTAGCATTAGCTTTCTGGGTTAATATGCTGTTAGCAATCATCTGGTAAGACCGCTTCATGCACATGTAGTGAATTATTGAATTATTGGATTTCAAGCCAAATATTTTTCTTGTGACTTTCGTTGGTTCCTCGAAAAGGAACATCCAAATTTGAGCTGAGAGTCAAATGTTTGGCAAACATTTGTTGTTCTCTATCTGGGCTAAAAGAGTAAAACAAACTCTACAGACATTATAACCTCTCTCTTTGTGTTACATCAGTTTAGCTTCATGATTAGTAATACTAACTTTGCCCATATGCTGCACGGTGCCCATTAAAACTGAAAGAGCACAGAAATTCAAATGACATACAGTGTGGTATTAAAAGATAATGACCATTGGGTTAGCATTAGCAAGGGAAGAAACATGATTTTTAAGAAGGCATTAGTGTGTGTATTATGTGCTACTAACCACTTAAGTTAATTTATTCAGATAGGACACATCTATTTTTAATTTAAACCTCCGTTCTATTGTATAATCCCCACAGAATTAATTGTTCAGCTCATTTGTTTGCACATGCAACAATTTCATTTAAAATGGAATAAAAGCCATGTTTATAAATTATTGAGACATTATGGCAATATTCAATTTCCCTAATTAAATATACAGGAGGCAATACTTTTTTTATGTGAGCATGTAGGCCTGTTTGCATTAAAGCCTTTAATATAAGGGTTTATTTCCTCTTTTTTTCACTTGGAACCACTGCGTTTACCTGCCTTTTCATACAAAGCAAGCAATTAGCAGCTTTTGTTAATGACTGGTACGAGGTAAATGGTAAGGTTAAATACAGTTTTTAATGTACACACAGAATGTACTTGTCCCTGGTTTTTGCATCTCTTCGTAGCTGTACTACGTGACCATGGAGTTCATCGGTGCGACTGTGTGGTTGTTGTTTGTTGTTGTTTTCTCTGAAGCCATTTTGCAACAGACTGTGACCACAAGGCCCACAAAGGTGATTCAGTAATCCTTCGGTGCGCACACTCCATGAACACAATACACCTGACGTACAGGTTGAAATAATAATAGTAAAAATATATTTTACATTTTTATAGCGCCTTTCAAGGTACCCAAAAACGTGTAATTCCCATACCTTTATTCTGCAATAATGACAGTATGGCCAGTTATCAGGGATTGTGCACGATCCAAATTGGGCCCCCCATCCACACCCACTCCTGCACACCACCACCTAGCCACCATTAGCTTTAATACCAACATAGTCAATTTCAAATGGTTCTCCATTGGCCTTGTAGCAATCAAGTGGCAGCCACTGCGACGTCAACCATTGGTTTGTAAACTGCCGTTTTGAAGCCTCAAGTCTGGCACTGTGGCCAGTTGGTGAGCTGGATCGAGAACCTGACGACACTCCCCACCCACCAACACCCACTGGATGGTACTAGCTGCAAATCACTCAATATCGACACCCCAATGCATAACAAGCAGATACCAAGGGCGAGTTTCACTGACAGGACCTGAACTTTATGTCCATATCTATATACAGTCTATGGTAGTGATGCGGAGTCTCCAACAGCCATTTCCAAATCCAGTGCTCTACAACCATCTTGGTTGCTCTGTTTTGCATACATGTACTCAATGTAATTATATAGCACAAAAGGTCAAGTCACTTATTTACCTGAAAACAGGGAATACAATGGGGAGGAAACAAAATTGTAAGTAATTAGATTAAAAAAAATCAAACATTGATTGATGAAATTTCTGCAAATCATTACATCAAATAGGTGATCAAATCATAGGTGAACAAATAAATGTATATTCTACATTTATCAAATTCTGTACTGAAGGTTGCATTCATCAAAGAATTGGTCAAATGTGTGTGTGTGTGTGTGTGTGTGTGTGTGTGTTCAACTGAGGTACTGTACAGTATAGGAGCAGCCCGATTATTTCTTGCTTACTGCAGGCCTAACAGTTTGCTAATTGCAAGCATTAGTAATACCAGCAGTTTGCTGCATAATAGCTTTATAAGGGCACAGTGCATTAGTGTAAACTACTTATGTGAACATGCTAACATTACTTAAAGGTCAAGCTGGCTGTTGCTCTATTTGTTAGTCTGCCCTGCTTTGCTTTAGCCCATAACACTTTGTGCTTTTTCACTTTTTGGCAGGTTTCTCACCCTCTCTATACTCTGGCTTTTCTCCTCCAAGCCCTGCATTGTTGATGACTTGTCAGTTTGTGGATCATGTGCTGCTTTCAGTAATCACGGATACCGCTTTCTGGAATTGAATTCTCTACCACTTGACTTATGGTCAGTTTCTTCTTTTAAAAGTAGGAAAAACTTTCCCACAAGCTTCAAGCTTATGGAAAAAAGTGGATAAAGAGTTCCCCTCTATTTTCATTTATTGCTAATACGACTATAATATTGTATTAATAATTCCTTATGTTTTATTGTCTTATTAGTTGTATTATTTTTATCCTACTTAATTTATATATTTTTTCACTAATCTATTATTTATTTTAATATAAATGTATATTTCCAATATCCTTATAGTTTTTTTATATGTTTTCATCTCATATGTTTTGACTGTCATGTATTTGCTTTGTATTTTTGCTTTTTATCTTGAAGCGCATTGAGCCTATGCTTGTCAAATAAAATGTACTATTGAAATAAAATTGACTTGACATGTGGGCTCTGCACGTCTGACTGGTCATGGCCACACCATTTTCACAACAGACAGCGTTGGGTGGGTGATAAAATGACAAGTTGAAAGGCTCTTTCAACCCACATTTATATGTAAATGCATACAAAATGTACTGCCAGTGATGCAAGTCAGAAAGTAAATCGTCATACTTGCACCCATTTAAGGGTCACGACCTTTGCTGGGCGTCACCTGGACCTTGGGCTGGGGTTCCTCTTTACCCACCAGGGCAGCAGCAGGTCTGCAGCAAGGGATTGTTGTTGTTTTCACTCTCTGATGAATTAAATTACAGAGCTGAGGCAGAGGATCCTGAAGTAAACACTCGAGCAAAGCAGACTTTGACAGATCTTGATTGACAATTATTCAGATCACTGACTTACTAACACTGCACTGATTTCAATTTCACTGCTTTCTGTGGCGATGATTAGATGTGTCTGCACTCAGCTGTGTGTGCGTTCTCACCTTCTTGTTAGGTGATGCGTGCCATAAATGAAATCAGTGTTTTTCTTTCCTGAATTTAGCATCGAGAGTTGAGGAGGGTAAGAGAGAGTGATGGGCAAAATAAATAAATATGTATATATATATTTATTATATCTGTAAAGCTTTAGTTGCTTAGACACATCCTGTCTGCGACGGAGAGGAACAGAACAGACTCTTCCACTGAGCATATTATTGGATCTACTGTACCTTCTGATCTGTTTGTGCTCATCTTGATATTCACCTCGATATGACGAGCTTGTGCACAATATGAAACATATGCACCAAGACCCTCATGCATCTGCACCCTGAGGAATAGTAGCTTTGCATGGTCTCACCGCATTGATCTCCTGTCTCCAACCATGTGTGTTTTCACAATTCAAACTGTAGTTTGTCTAGAAAAAGTCAACCACCACATACTGTATGCAGTTTTGTGAACATCAGGAGCGGGCACACACCCACCGGCTGCGTGCTCAGCCCTGCTGATTTTGCCGGAGGACGGCCAACAGGCAGAAAAAGAAAATCGAATTCCTCTAATATAAGCGGGAGTTTATCCGATGGTCCTTTTAGTTCAGTCCAACAGGAATCATCTCTGTGGACAGATTGATTCCTGGCTACCGTGTATGAGTAGGGTTGGGAATCTTTTTTTCTTTTTTTTTATACCAGTGCTAAATCGATACTTTTAAAATGGTTCCAGTGCCTAAACGGTGCCAGAACAGTTCCTTTTTCATGGTAAAAAAAAAACACGGTGGACCATAAGAACTGCTTTTCTTTTATAAGGCAAATTGGAAGTTTAGATTTAACACATTGACTGTTAACAGTTTCTTTACATAAACTAATCACATAAAACCTAACCCAACTACAATAATTTTAACATTAATTCAACAACAGTTTCAGTGCTTAATACAGTAAAAAATTAAATTCAGCTCCAGACGCATAATCAATCATCTATCCATTCCCGGGGCCAGGAACCCCTGATGCGCTTTGCTTGAGGTCACGCAAGAAAACAAAACAAGCATCCCTCTGTTTTCAAAGTATCTGGCGTCACCAGGTACTTTATTAAAGCCGGTTCCACTTCCTATAAAGTCTGGAGAACTGGGTCCGGACTTTACCCACAGACACCTTCACAACAGCAACAAATCCTCCGCATTATTCAGGCGAGAGGTGGAGCAGCTGGGTGCAGCAGGAAGAGACATATTAAATCTCATCACATGATTTTCTTTACAACACACAGACACAGGCGTCGGCTCTTATCACCGCAAACTCTCTTTGTCAGTGTCTCCTGTATGGCTCCACTCTTGGAGATGTTTTCTTTTTCTTTTTTTTTTCTTTTTTGCGTCGTCAATCCCCCCCTACTTGCTCGCTGTGAGTCCAGCGGGGGGGGGGGGGGGGGGGTCACCCACTGTGATCTCACATCGTATTTATACTCAGTATTGTTGGTATCAGGTCATCTCCAGCCTGTTGTGCTCAGTCAGTGTCATGGAGAACGTGCAGTGTGTGACGGGTCAATGGCTTCTCAGCCTGTCAGAGGGAAAGAGCATGGGATAGATATGTTGGCCTCACCTGTGGAAATGCTCCATCATTCAGAGAGAACAGATTGGAGGTTTCATTTATGAAAACAATGTGGAGGGTTGGAAGAAACGGTAAAGTAGCTGGTAGTGGGTGTGTGCCAAATTAGCGACATGCAAGTATCATTAACAGTGTTTAATATTACATCATTAAAGATCGCATCTGAACTAAAAAGTTACAACCCCAAGAGGATTGCAATGCACATGCCCATTCAATACAGTCTGAAAATAATACTCAGTGCCAGACGGTATCCATTGCAAATGTTCCTAATAGCCACCTCATGTTCCCATTCTCTTACACTGTAGCTCTGGAACATATTTCACCTTCTTTTCACCGAAGGGACTAAACTACAAAAGCAGGAAATGGCCTGGGAAGGTATTCACATTTGATCTGTTCCTTGAACAAAACCGTGAGCGATTCAAGTGACAGCACAAAGGAATAAGACTCAACCACTGGGAATAGATTTATATCTGTGAGATTTTAAAAGTGAGATTATATTTACATTTAAAATAGGCGCTGCTAATCGATTGCAGCATTATTTGACCCATGACTTCATCTTGGTTTTAATGTTGTCAAAAAAAATGTAAATAAATATGTCAACCAGAGACACTTTTGAATGACACCTTTAATATAAATTTGTTTTGGAATTATCCAAGATTTGGTTCATAATGAATGAAATCAGCAGAACAAAGCACATGCAAGTGCATGTACCGCAACTTCATGCAGGGATGGTGTTAAGGGGACAATAGTAGCTCATGATTAGTCATTTAATTGTCTCCACGTCTTCCTGTTGTATAAACAATTAAGCTAAAATATCCCAGATACAGGTGCTGCCATCTTGTGCTTTTGATCTCATTTGGAGCCGGAGATCACAGTAGCTCGACCAATCTCGAGTCAGTCTCAGCTTTCAACCACAATGTTTCACCCCATTTTTATAGCATCCAATAATAAGAAATAAGAAATAACTAAAACAAAGGTGGTTTTGTTTATCTTGCACACAGGTGAAGTGATACATGTATGTGTTTAATTTCTATTCATAATGGAGTTGCACAGAGTAGCTTTGCCTTTCCCTCTTTATTTCAACAGGATGCAGCTATCTTGTTAGAATAAGCTTTATTGGAATTGAACGTAAGAATATGACCATCACTTATAATTTTTCAGTAGGTAAACTACTTTCATGAAGCTAAAAGAATTCCCTCTGAATTAGATTTGTCATACTTTTCCTGTTACACACGACACACTAACATGACGTGGCCACTGGAACAACAACCAATCAGATACAAATGCCAAACAACTCCGCAATTGAATTTGAACTCTCTCTGGGCCAGGTCTGGTGGTAGATTTGACTGCAGCCGCAGCTGATGAATCGTGCAAATTAAGCCCCACATCAGAATATGTTCTCTTCGGTTTTTGTCAGACCCGGTAATTATAACAAATGAAGTCTGGTCGGAGTCAGATTCTTTGCCATTCTTCCACGAATGGAGCACAATTAATTCCAAGTGAAAGGCCTTATTCGAAGACAAACGACACAACTTCACTTTCCTGTACACATAACGCTATATCTTTGCCAAAGAATTAATGTGACGGCAGGGTATTCATCTCTGCAGCACGATGTTGAACATAATTTGATTGTGCTCTGTACTTCATGCTATTGGTGCTAATCAAATGTGAGCTTATCTGACAGCAAACAAACCACGCTACGCTGGCAAAATGTCCATATCACAGGGATCTAAGTCACTTACTCTTTCTCTTTGTCAATGTAGATCATGGAAATCTGGTTACGTGCAAATAATGTCAGTTATCTGTCGTGTTATTGGGGAGGGACACTCCAGTGTAATTAAAACTAAAATCCACACACGTCACAAGATATTAACTTTCACTTTCATGAGATGAACAGCAACTCCACATGCGTAGAGACCTCGAAAGGATCCTGTTTCCAATGAATAAACAAGCTGTTACTGAAAAGCGTTCAACAGAAAGGGACTCTGGAAACTCATTAGTATACACATTATGCTGTTATTTCACATATGAATCAGCAGGGTTACCATTTTAAGCAGAGTTTGCACCACAAGTAGACACAAGACACACACAATGACCAGAAAATTAGAGGTTTGACTTTGTTAGCTGTTTGGCTCTCGTGCTAATTTTGCTCAGCCAGGCTTTAGCATATTAACATGGTCATTTTAGCATTCTGCCCAAGGCACAGCTCAGCCTAAGTACTGCAACCGAGCCAATGTGTGGAAAGCTGAGCCTGAAGAGTGTGGGGCATAAACTTAATGAAAAGCTTATTTTCAAGCCACTGGTGGTAACAGCAATGATTCTTCTCTGTTTTCTTTTGTCCAAAACTATTTATTTCCTGTGGAATGAGCATTACAGCCTCAAAGCTGACAGTAAATCTGCGACAACAGAGTTTTTTTGGACCCTTTAGGGCAAGAAAAAAAAATCCTATAAACATATCGCACCTTTCACGTTTATATGCCTGATTTGCTAGTGTACAAAGGCTACATGCATATACTACCCAACAAACAACGAGCAACATTATACTTAATTTGCAGTCTTTATTTTTGGCCACCTCAAAATGTCAGCTCTTTGTCTCTACAACACCGGAAGGAAATATAGAGGCAAAGAAAAAGTATGTAAATCCTGGAGAATTACTTAGTTTCCTGCAAGAACTGAAGTGTTATGCATTTATCTAACCATGTGACTAGGCTAATAACATAGATAATATAAAATATGAAATGCTTTTACTGTACACTATGGGCAGAAATATATGAGCCAGAACATTTATTTGAATTGGATTGTAATTTCAATTGCTCAACATGAGTAACTGCATTAATAATCTGCACTTTAACCTGATTGTTTAGCTTGAGGAAGCTGTTTGGAAAAAACTGCATAGTTTAATAATAATATACTTCAATTACAGAGCACTATTCAAAAACACGTTTACAAAGTGCTTCACGGACATACAACTGAAAATACATGCAGTTCAATTAAAAAAGACACCAGATCAAATATAGCAATAAAATATATAACAACCTGGTTAAAAGCAATATAATAATAAAACAATAAAATGGAGCAATAAAACAAACAATTGAAAAGGTCATTTCATGAAAAAGAGGATACTGAGGATACTGAGTCTGATTGACACCAGGGAGGTTGCTTTACAGCTGTGGAAGCTCTGCCTCCCTCTGTGTTGAAACAGAATTTAACAGTTTGGATTTGAGTTTCAACTATAATGGTGCCAAGGCCAACCAAACATGTCTGTCTGGATCTCATAGAGGAAAAAGAAAATGAAAAGATAATTAGTCTGATAATGACCAAATTTTACTCGCACAAAACCTGTCAAGACACTGAATGGACCGATACAGAGATTCTGTACACTTGTTTCATGTGCGGCCTGGATGTTAAACTGTTGCACTCACATTCAGGTTCATCTTCAAAGCCTTGATCATATATAAATCACCATACATACCTTTCAGCATGTTTTCCTGTGAAATATATTTCACAGTGTGATGACCTTGATGTCCTCTTTATATTTTTTTAATTATATTACTTTTCACATATTTTTTTTTTTTCTTGTTGACATTACTATCCACATGACTAAATGATTAAACATTTTCTCCAGTAGAAACGAAACACATCAAGGACTGGAGGGTTTTCTCAGTCCTGTGAGGGAGATCTTCATGACCTTGTTTTCATCCCATTCACTGATGTCGGAAGCATAATGGAGCGTCCATGAGGACTTCACCTGGTGGTTCAGAATCAGAATCAGAATCAGAAGTATTTATTGCCAAGTAGGTTTACACCTACCTGGAATTTGCCTTGGTATATAGGTGCATACAAGGAACATAAAACATAAAAACACAATAAGTACTACACACATGAAAAAAACAAATATAAAATAAAAAGATATAAAAGATATATATATATATAAAAAAAAAAAAAAGTAAATGCAAAATGCAAAACAGGAGTGCAATGAGAATGTGCAATGTGCAATGTAATGTATGTTATTCAATATGTTTACATCAACAAAATATTCAGGATTTGCCATAATTAAATATCCCTATGCTGTCAAATACATTAAATATTTAACTCATATCCTTGCAGCAATGCAAATTCTGGTTTACATTACAACATTAAAGAGCTTCTGACCCAGATGACACACAGGAAATCCTACTACCTGACAGCAACCCCCTCTCTAATTTTATATTTTGACATTTGTTTGTTAAAGTCTGTCATAATGTTTTTTTTTTTCAGAGAGCACATTCCCCAACTTGGACAAGCTGTTGTGCTTGGATCATGTATAACTCACACATCTGACTGAACAGGTAAAAAAGGCTGTGTGGCAAACTGCTGTAGAAACCCCAATTGAGGCGCATATTACAATTTCTACTGCAAAGTTCTACTGCAAGAAAAATGTCAAACTCACTTTAAGGCCAAATTCAGGATATGCAAACAAAATAAGCTGCTTACGTGACCCATATCAAACACCGCCACGGTCATAACAATAGTGAAATATTAGTATGCATGTAAACCCACTGATTCATGCTCAGGATGTGCTTCTCTCTCCTCTGCCAAGTTCTCTCCCTCTCATAACTCCCCGTCATAGATGGACATGTGAGAGTTTCTTTCAAAAACGAAATGCTTCTTTGAAGAGTTTGACACTGCTTAGCTTCTACTCCTTTCATCCTCCCCAGTGATCTGTGGTATAGCTCAGAGAATCTTGGGATTATTGTAATAACGTATTCTGCTCTAATTACTGAGCTCAGTTATATAAAACATAAAGAGTCCAGACCATTCTTTCAAAGGCCACAATGTTTAATGACCTCTTATGTACAAGTATATAATTCTATATGGTGCTGTGTTGTAATAGAAATCATATTATTTATGGCTGGGGTGATTTGTGCATATTCGTCCACTGGTGCAGTCCATGTTGATTTGCCCCAATCACTGAATATAGAGCTGCAGTATGAGGTTGGCTTCTTATCAACAAGCTTACCAAATGTGATCTGTGATTCGTTTACATCATCAAAAAGAATATATACAAAAAGGAAGAAGTTCCTCGGGTTTACATTCCATGTTCAAATCGGCATCATAACTTTCAAACAGATGACTATTGATTATTTAAAAACGCAAAATAATAGTGCTTGCTGCAGTGCTGCTATGTGACTTTTCTGGTATGAATGCAATATTTCCTGGAATAAAAGTAGCCTGTGAAGTCAATTAAAGGTTCAGTGTGTAGGATTTTGTGACATCTAGTGGTGAAGTTGCATTTTGCAGCTGAATACCCCTGTAGTGGAAAATTCAACTGACCAGTGTCTAAGGTATTGGAAATCCCCCTGACCAGGTGTCTCACTGCTGTGATACTGTCTACCTGACAGGATGGAACCCTTACTTGGTGGTGTCTCACTGCTATGACCTTGATCAACAGGGTGCATGCCCTTATTTGGTGATGTTTTTCTTCCAACTGCTACAGCGGACGGACAGACACAGATGATCTCATGTCTTTCATGTCTTTTTTCATATTATGTTTTATGAAACGCCTCTTTGTATAAGTTCTGGCTTTTGTGAACTTGCGGCCAGTTCCATTTTGAGCACCCGTGCTTGTTGTGTAACCTCTGCAGAGCTTACTGTTATAAAGACTCAAAGGCAACTCCAGTTTGAGAATTTCATTATTTCAAATCTCAAGATGAATTTCCATCACACCCCTCACCTCACCCTCCCCTTCCAAACATGTGTTACCACCTGGCTCAAGGCTGGCAACAAAAAGGGAGGTCACACGCAGATCGATCAATCAAAAGTAATTTATTTAACTCAACTCATACATCATATTAATGAACTAGTGAGTTGTGTCAGAAGTGTGTAGATGAGTGAGACTATCGTGTGATGTGTGTTTGTCAGTGCAGCAAACCAAACAAAGGAAGAGGGTTCAGGCTGGTGCAGCAGGCCCTGCTGAGAGAGAGAGAGAGACACTCCCAGAAGAGCAGTGTTTTAATGCTTTCTTGGAAGGCCCACCCAGATGGGCAGGTAGGTGGGTGTAGCTCCACCCACCAGCACAGAGCAAGGCAGGTAGCGTAAGAGGGTCGTCACACATGAAAGAAATAAAAACTGTCATAAAAACTCAAAAGGTGTTTAGTTTACATGTTCCCGATGTAAATATAAAGTATTTAAATATAAAGGCCCCATTCGAGGGTAGTGAAAACAACAATTTGTACAATTTAGATGAAACACACGTGAAAACATCACTAGGATTATTTTATGTTCCATGTCTGCCAATAGATCCCTTTCACCTAAATCGTACACACTGAACCTTTAAATGCCAGAAACTGTAATGGAAACCGTGGCTAAAGATCTATCTATCTTTCTATCGATCTATTCTGTTGTGAATTGCACATGGTGCATGGAGAATATCAACGACACCAGTGTGAAGCCAGAAGTTCTTGCATTATCACAAGTCGTAGCCTAATTGTACATGCTAGGGACCACGATTTTTTTCCATTATATTTGTTATTAGTGGAGGGAACTCTCGCTTTGTTGTAACTGACAGAAAAATTGAAAATCTCATTCTACAGCATTACCATTTAATAAACTTGAATATATATTTTGAAACCTTATAAATGGCGAATGGTCTGCATTTATATATTTATGTTCTAGTCTTACTGGCCACTTGAAAAGTGCTTTATATACAGGTCACATTCACACACGTTCATTTACATACAGCACTTAAATATCTAAAATGGGTAATTAGGAGCAATTTGTGGTTCAGTATCTTGCAGAAGGACACTTAAGACTTGAAGACTTAAGGAGGCAGGGATCGAATCCAATCAGCGAAGGACTCCTGAGCCGCAACCTTCCCTTTAAAATCATCAAACACATGTGCTAAGTAAGTAAAAGTAAAACGTGTGCAGCCTAATCTGATATCTTTTATAGGTGTTAACTGATAATTGATGCTGCACTCAGAGTGAGGATCGTACCACAGTTCCTCATCCTTTCTGATTCCTCACCAACACTTTTAATTGAATGTCAGTCAAAATAAAGAGGAAGTGTTCAGGGGATGTGATGGTGCGGTCGAGTGGGGTGGAAGGGGATGAGGAGTCGGGTTTTCACCCTGGCCTTTTAATCGAGCATTGATTCACACCTGGGAGCCCTGGTGAAAGCAATTCATTTGCTGGTGAGATAGAAAGAGAGAAAGAAAAATGTCTAGATTCTGAATGACTGAGAAACACATGCTGCTACATTCTATGTAATAACAGCAATCTTGATGTTCCATGAGCCTTTTACTGAGAAAATTGGCACGTTACAGTACGTGCAGCTGTAAATAATCGAAAGAGTGATGGCTTAATTCCATTTAGCGGTTTGTGTTTAGGGTCCTGGTATTTTGAATGCTGTTATGACTTACTGGCACTTAGCAATGTCTTTCTTTTTATTATGATAAAACGCATTAGAACAAGATGCATACCTCAGTACAGAAGTATTATCAGAAAAAAGGGAGTTCAAGTAGCAGATGTAAAAGTACTCGTTTTGCAGAAACACTGCTCTTGTAACTGATTGTACAAGGGTCGATTAGTTAAGTTAGAGGGAAAATGAGTGAATTTTAGAAAACCTAGCAGATTTTTTATTTAAACTTAGTCCTCTCCTAAATTGAAACACCTGGTCCAGTTGTCTGAGCCCCTTTTAATCAGCACCTTGGACCTCCAGAAAGTCTATTGCTCTATTGTGGACCTCCTTGGGTGATAAACCCTCGAGACGGAGGTAGTGAATGACTGCACAAAGTCCAGTGTTGTTTGGTTTCTCAGACAGTGCTGACTTGCAATACAATTACTTGAAATAAAAATATCACAAAAGTTAACTCCAAACTGCCTAAGAGCTGTAAAACTCCATAGTTAACATAGTTAACAAACTTACCAATTACCTCTCGTACAAATCATACAGCTTAATGCACCAACTCGTCAGAAGTTAACTGGGAGCTGGCTGCCTACAGATGCACTGATTGTTTCTGTGGGAGTGTGAATCAAAGGTAAATAAAATAAAGGCAATTTATTTTATTTTCCCCTCGTCTCCAAATTAAGCAGATTGCATTTCTCAGACATTTTGCGCTCATGCTGAAACAATTCCAATTTATACAATCACATTGATTTAAATTTGCAGCAGCCTGCCTGAATTTGTGTCTACTGTCTTTGTGTTGATTTTCAATGCAGTCATGCCCTGTCTAAAATTTGCTTTGATTTTTGTCAGTAAGGTGAGATGGTCTGCTGTCCAATTGTTAATACCGATATACAGTTAGTTTAGTCCAGTCTTTGCCAGCCCGGGGTCTTTTCAAAAGGCAGTTTGTCGGGTAGGAAAGAAGAAATGTGTTTAGCGGAATAGAAGTATACAGTAGCTGAATGTTAAAATAGTAAAGTACAAATACCATCAAATTGTCATTGTAGTTCAGCAACTTATCATATGTGCTTGTAGTTACTTTCTATCTGTTAAATACTTTCTTTAAAAACATTTTCCAGTCTAGATATTCAAAAGGTTTTCTTAAAGTCAAAACCCGCAACCCTCGGTTGTGCTATTAAAATACTAAATCAAATATAAAATTCAAGCTATTAATTTACCAAACATTACTTCCTTTAGAAATGAACTCTTAATTCTTACTCATACATTATAAATAAATCATGTTTGTGCCATAATATTAACTCTAATATATGTTTTTTTATCCACTTCAGAAAATGAATGCACACACCAATCCTAGCATTAATCAGACTGTTTCAAGAACCAATTAAAAAACAGTGGAGCATTTTCACACAGTGCCTCTTATCTGTGGGATAAACTCTGCTCCATGGTTAAATAGAGTGGCCTCAGTGAGACATTTAAATCCAGTCTTAAAACTCTTGTCTGTTCTTACCCTTTGATCAAACGTCCTGGGTGCACATCGCTGCCATGACCTTGTCCTTTTTCATCGTTGTTTAATTGAATTGTCTCAGTAAGTTTTACTTCTAGTTGATCTGTTCATTTGTTATGTTTGCATTTGCCCAAAACATGGATTTCCCCTTACTTTCATTGGGTGTCACCTCCACAGCCACTTACTGTTCCAAGGACCGGGGATATTTCCCTCCAAAATTGTTTACTGTTATCTCCATTCTCACATCCTGGCTCATCAGAGATCATACAGGCAGTTGTGAAGTTGTCTCATCATCACCACTCATGACACTTGGCAGAGGAGCCAAGCACACTTGGAAGAAATTGGCCTCTTCTCTGACTTGGTTGCTGGTTGGTGATTTGAGTGTGTTCTCCACCTCCAGTGCCACAGTCATTTCATTTCAAGGCCCGTGTGCAAGCACCAAATCCCCTTCCCATGCCATTCTGTGGGGCTCATCTGACATGGTAACCTGGTGTAATGACTCTAGGGTAAGAGTGGCTGAGGAAACCTCAAGGACCCGTTGGCGACACTGTCATTCCGCTTCCCGTGTCACACAGTTATTTTCTGTGAGACTGACAGCTGCTGTCTGCACCTAATCCTGCCAGTTCCTTTTTAACAAATTTATTCTTGTCAGTCTCTATTCTCCAAGTGGTATTTGTCTTTTGCTGCTCACTGAGAGCTGGCTCATATGATTTAGGACCATTTTCACCAATCTTGGGGTAGTCTGTTGCTTATCTTATAGTTTACACACAAGCCTGCCAGTTGCCCACAGCTAATGCCACCTCGCTAAATGTTTCATGTGACGTTAGATGTAAAGTGACTTAAGTAACATAACATAACAAAGATGTAAGATGCAATTTTTATATACAATTCTTCTTTGTAGAACTGTGTGCGCTCTCTCTCTCTCTCTCTCTCTCTCTCTCTCTCTCTCTCTCTCTCTCTCCCCGCCCCCATCGGGAGCACCAGGAGATATCCCTCATTGTCGGTGGGCCATCAAAACCAATCCATTAAGTGTATACCATCCTTGTAGGCAGCTCTAATCATAGCCCCAGCTGTAGGTGTATGTGCTCTCACGAGGGTCACAGTTCTCAGCAGGCAGGGAGGCTGTCCTCTGTTGGATGTCCTCTTTATTTGGGTCTCCGTATTTGTGAAATTAAAAGAAGCAGCTCTGGGAAGCCCAAATGAGCGTGTAACTAAATGCATGCAGGAGAAGTATTCCGTACGGTGGCCTACATTGGTCTCTTCTTTCAACATTCATTGGCAAGTGCCCCACATTATCCTGGCAAAACATTTTCACACTGGGGTTTTGTGCTATATCACTTTCAATGGATGGTCTGAAATGGATGAGACGGGATGCCAGTTGTGTCTAGTGGTGCCTTCTGTTCAAAGATTTGCAAAGGTCTACAGTCAAGCTTGTACCGCACTCAAGCATAGACAATTCCAGGGATAATGGCGTGTCGACATGATGTGTGACTTGTACATTGCTGTAAAAAAAAAAAAAAGAAGCAAATCGATCCCACCCACGAAATGGTTATGTCTTCACAATGGATGGTCTATTCATTTCAATGAAGGACTTGATGGAATTGTCCCCCCGGGGGAAACCTTGTCAACCGGGTGTGGAGAGTAGTAACTGAGCAGTTGTCAAACCACCTCACATCAAGAATGTTGTGACTTTGCTTCTCTATGATGTCAATGTTCCCTTTGTCTGGTTTCCTCAGCTCCTTCTCCTCTGCTAACCTAAAGACTGGCACGAGAACAGGGTGTACTGTTCCAACAAACCGGATGTCAGGCTCAAGGAGTTTGACGAGTAGACTCAGCGAAGTGAATAACTTGCCTGCTAAGACTTTGTAGTTTTGTCCAGCAGGAAGCGTTGATGCAAGTTTAATGACTACATCTCTTGATTTTTCAAACCCAGACTTGGTATGTTTCCTCTACACACTTGTTTCTCTTTATTTGCCTGAGAATCCTGTTGTTGCCCAGTTCTTGAAACAAGAGGAATTGTGTGATTCCACTAAAGCTCCGCTGGATGAAGCATCATTTTATCCAAAGTCCTCTTTGACTCTCTGTTAGCATGTGGGATTTCTTCATCTTCTGAAACAGTTAGGTAGTTGGGCATCCTCTACTCTGTTCTCCTCACTGCTATCACTGTTCTGACTCCACCTTAAAATTAGATGTATCATTAACAATGGCATCCAATACATCTTAAACTGGGTACACCATTCCTCTTTGTGCGTGTGGCATTTGATGAATTCTTGTATACCAGTTTCCATTGACACACACACACAGTTTTTTGGACCCAACTATAACTATCTGTCGTCTGACTGTATACAACATACTGTATATTGATGAATTTAGTCATGCCTCAGTGATGGACCGTTTTGTGTTAATGAATGAAGCCCACTGTTGTTAACTAGCTAGAAATCTCAAAGACCTTTGTCCATTTTTGGGACATACTGTCCTATTCATTTTGAATTTATCACTGACAACTGGCATTGTCCCCACTAGCTGGATGGATGGTGCCTAAACTGTGAAGACTACACGATAATCCAAGGTCTATTAATAATTATAGTCCAGTGTCTAACCATCTATTTTCACGAGTAGCATACAGAGCTGTGTCAGCAGCTTTCAGCCCACATATCTCCCAGTAATCTTTTTGAATCAATGTGCTTTTAGGGCCTGTCACTCCACTGAAACTGCACTTGCTAAAGTTGTAAATGACACAATGCATACTATGGATCCAGATTCTATCTCTATGCTTCTCTTACTTGTTCTTAGTGCAGCTTATTTATACCATGGACCACTACATGCTTTTTTAGAGTGACTGGACACTAATTTGGTTTTGTAGCCTGGCTCTGAAGTCTTACTTATCTGAAAAAGCTCAGCTGTATCTTCCTGTAAAAGATGATGACTCTTTTCACATTAGAGGCCGACACATCTGTTTTAGTCTAGCTCCTAAACTCAGATGAAACTGTTAAACTGGTGTTAAGCTATTGACCAGCATCTCAGTTACATTTGGCAACTGTGTGATTTCACAACCACCGGGATGTGAGTGATTACCAAGCTTTTCTGCTGGTTGTGTAATCCAGTGGGTTACTGTCGTGTTTTATCTTCTGCTCACACAAAAATTCTCAAAATGGTTGAGATTGCTAGAGCTTCATTTTGACTAAATCCAGACAAGTTGACCACATTACATCAAATGTAGCCTCCCTTCTCTGCCCATCATGTCAAATCAGAATTCAAGGGGCTGTTTATGGTTTACAAATTCATAAACTGTTTTTTTTTAATAACCATTTAATACCCATCTTATTCCTCTAAACCACAATGTGCTCTTCAGTCTCAGGTTGGCCTCTTGTGTGCTTGTATAGTCCTCTTTTCAGTTTCTCATGGTGCAGAGGATGCTGTGTGGCTAAGGTCAATATTTACAATAATTTACTATCTATACATTTTAAAATCAGAGGGTGTTGTTTTGCTGTACAGATCGTTAAGCCCTTTGAGGCAAAATTGGATTATATAAAGAATTACCAAGAGCTTGAATGGTGCACTGATGAGGGTCACAGCTTCAGATGTCAGGTATTAGGGCTCCAAACTTAATTCCATATTCCCTTTTTGATGAAGAGGATGTTCATATCTATCCTGGAGTGTGTTTTATATTCCAGGTAAAGTTCAAAAAGAGGCTTTAATGAGCCTTCAAATAGTGCAAGACATTACTCCATGTAATATTCTGCAGTGTTTGTGATGAAGCACATGATTCTATCAGATCAGGCATAGATGAGTAAAAGCTGTTTTCATCAGAATTTTGGAAACTGCAATGTTACCGTATGCAGAGTTTCTGATTAGCCCTAAATTAAGAGCACAATCCCAGAGGACCACCCATATAGAAATGTATTACACAAAACAAACAAATGTTGTTCAGTAATCTTGACAACACAGCAAACACACACTTGTTTGACCTTTTGTAGCCAAGTGCATCAGTGTGCTGCGGGAGCTCCAGGAGTGCTTCTTGAGCAGTACGTCCGATCATGTTATGAATTTTGATGATCCTGTTTCTGTCCAGACGACACTCAAGTGGTTTTGATAATCAGGTGGTGTCCGTGTGAATGTTGACTATACGTTGAGCTGTGATCAAGTTGCATTCTTGGTCTTAGCTGCACATTTTGAGCAAACCTGCACTGTTGTTACCTTAAAGTTTGCCATGTCTGCCAGACCTCGTTCAGTCACGAGTAGTCATCAGTTAACACATTTACATTCGGGACGTCAGTAGCTCGCAGGTAATCTTTACATCTGCAGCCAAGAGCAATAGAAACATTGTGTTACAAATTCAAAACACTGATGATGCCGTATTAGATGAATTCAACCAGCTGAATTAGACAATAAAAGCACATCAATTTAAGGCTAATTTCAGATTTCTGAGATAATTTTTTTCAATGACTATTGGATGGGTTGCCATGAAATTTGATGTTAGCCATTGACATTCCCCCCAGGACAAATTGTAACATTTTTTCTTATCTCTGAACTTTTCATTGAGCACCATTTTTGAATTGTAATTTCTCTAATACGGTCCAAAGGCCAAATACCTGAGAAAGTCATGATATTTCCAACCTCGGCTGTAATTTTTGGGAAGCGCTGATGAGCATATGTAAGCTTGCTAACAAGCACGCAAGGTTAACATGTTGATGTTTGACAGCTACAATGGTAACCATTTCAGCTGTCTTGGCTAATCCTGTTAATGTACTAACAGTTACCAATGTTTTGTCATCACCTCTGCCTCCCTCACATGTGGTTCTCTCTGAGGTTTCTCTGTTTTATTCCCACATTTTAATAGGTTTCTTTTGGTAATTTTGTCTTGTTGAAAGTTAAGAACGGAGTATGCCACACCTTGTTAAAGCCCTTTGAGAATTGTGATGTGTAAATATGGGCTATACAAATAAAATTTGATTGATGGGTTGATAGGAAGTCACGTGTGTGTGTGTGTGTGTGTGTGTGTGTGTGTGTGTGTGTGTGTGTGTGTGTGTGTGTGTGTGTGTGTGTGTGTGTGATTTGGTGGAGCAGGGATGATTCTAAGACGATTATTGGGCCTTGCAAGAGGTATGGACTCTACTAAGTGCCAATCAAGTTTTAATTAAGATTGATGAAAAACCCAATCACCAACTTTTATATTGATTTTACATTAAATCATTTTTTTAATCTGTTTTTGATCCTCTCAATACCGATCCTTTTGGAGGGTTGTTGACTTTTGGTTGTTATCACAGCGATGCTATGGTTATTAGGCAACTAACTAATACAGTTGGTTTAGAATTGCTGTTATGGTTATCAACAAAATGAATCATTTGTTATATAGTTGCAGGACAATGTGCTATATACCCATCCACTACCTTGATCCGAATCATGTGATGCAGAATATAAATGTAATTCCTGCATTTCATGGGCTACAGAACTCTATCAATACTGTTGTTTCTTGGGTCGCTGTTGTTCTGTAAAACCATGGTCATGTGCTTAGGCTTTCGTCTTGCCACCCGCTGCACATTCCAGAATACTGTATTCTTTAGCTGAGGGGGAAAATCCATTTGAAAATTGCAAACTAGTATTGAGAATGTGAAAGACTGAATGTTTTGTTCCAGCACATTGAGCAGACAGGTGGCCAAGGTTTCTGACATTGAATTAAAGCACATTCCACATATTTCATTAACAAATAGTGGAATATCTGATATGAGGCCACTAATTGATTTGATGGTGGCACCAGCTGAAAGAAACCCTTAGTTACACTATAAAATCCCTCAGCAGTAACTACCAATATTTCCGACACACAAACAATATTTTGAATGCAAACTCACAAACCGGGACTCACTCAATTTAATATACTTAACCGTGTGTATTACACATAGGCTACACCAGTTCAGTTGCAACGCCTCTTCTAAATGCCTAAGATGTAGCTCAGATGATGGGGATCTCATACATATGTTTGGTAGTGCACACACTTGAGTTTTGATCTGAAAGATTACAGAAAGAAATTATATCTATATTGGAAGATGTTAAAATGCTCAAAGAGATTAATTATAATGAAGACCTATAATATTAATAACGACTGCAGAAAAAAAAGAATACTTAGTATCTCATAATTATGACTTAGTATCTCATAATTATGACTTAGTATATGACCTGTATGTGTCTTTTTCCGACTCACTTCCCCTCTGATAATAATAATGAGATACTAAGTCATAATAATGAGATACTAAGTCATAATAATGAGATACTAAGTCATAATAATGAGATACTAAGTCATAATTATGAGATACAGATTTTTTTTTTCTTCATCACAGTGGCGGAAATGGGCTTCCATACATTAGAGTGCAACCAAATAATTGGAAATTTGATAGGATATGGGGAAATTGTTAATAGTGTACAAAAAAATAGAGGGGCAGTTATAGTATAATATATTTCTGTTTGAAAATTGTGAGAGAATGCAGCATTTGTGTATTGTGTGGAAGCGACAGGGCAATGAATTGTGTAAATGTTTTTCAGACTAAGCAGAAAAACGTACACTATACATACACGTTTGGCTGTGGTATATATTTATCTGATTATTGCTGCCTACTTATCTTGTGTTCCTAATTGAGTGATACCCTTATACACACAGCACTTGACACCCTTTGCAGAAGGTACGTTCCTCAGCCGCACTGTATAAATACCCATTCCCCCTAAATGTTTTAAAGTGCGATCTGATGATTGCCTGCTGATGAGGCCTCACTCATTACAGGTTGTGAGGGTACACCAACACTCCAAGGTAATTTTTCACTCACTAAAAAGCAAACTGAGTGTGAAAACACTTGAGAACGCTTCAGCTTGACTTCTACTGACATGAACACTCCTTTATTTTCAATGATGGTCCAATATGATGTTCACTCTCACTCTTTCTGACGGGGACACGCTGAACACTGACACACTTTTATGCACAGTAATTAACTATTCCTCTCCACACTGACCACAAATGGCACGGCGCCTTGGCAGCAAACTGAATTAGATCAAAACAGAATCAGCGACCGCTTTCTTGCCCCTGCAATACCATTATTTTACAGAGCGACACCTGGGTGTGTTTACTCACAACTCGGAAGTTTCTGGAGATGATACGCGGGTGTCTTGCGGTTGTTCTCTTGTTCCGCATCTTTGTCCTTTGTTTATGTTGCTCCTTTCAACCTCTCTGCCGTGTCTGTTTCCAGTGCTCAAGAATAGACCCCCTATATGTGGCTTCCAAGTTTAGCTCTGCCAGGCTCATTTGAAAGTCAAATGTTCGCCTTCACATTTCCCTCCGCACTTCAAGCGTGGCGCTGTGGCTGGAAACACTTAATCAAGCCTCTGCCACAGTGCAGCAATCAGAGATAACAGGGCGGGAATATGGTTCATCCCACGTTATTTAGTGAGTTCACCAAGTGCCACCAGATGCACAGTAATGAGGGAGACCCCCACCCTCAGTGTTGTTGACAGCACTGTGTCTGTCAGTTCTCTTTGCTGGGGTCATCACCACAAATAGAAAAGGAAGGAAATTGTACTGAAATTTATTTTTTGCACTTTAGGGACAGGAGAACAACCTTATCACACCCTATACAATTGTTAGTCAGAATGCAGGAAATAATTACTCAGACATTTGCTGCACACAGAGCAATATGAGTCGAACGTTTCTCTTTTTTTTAAGCTCAGTTTTGGTAACTACCATCTCCTGAGGGAAATATCTGGCCTTTCAGCATCTAATTGCTCCACTCTGTCAGGTCGGTCAGCAGCCGACGCCTGTTCTACAAAGCAGGATTTGTGGTTAGCGGGGTAACTTCAGTTTTGACCCAGGGTTTGCAAGGTTATGACAACGGTTCCCCTCTTCCTGGCGTAAATCACCACTATCAAAAAAGCCCAACTACTCACCGATCAGATTGGTGGACAACCAGAGTCATCATTCTACAGGATCCTGGCAGGGACAAAAGAGTTTCATAGACTCGACAGTGTAGATGCTTTAATTCGTATTCTATCACTGCAGCTCAGAGTAACATAGGAAGAGAAAAAAACTAAACTTTCAATACTCAGTAAGAAACTTTATTCTGGTACATTTTTATGCTATACCCGTAACTTGACTTAATTTAAAGCTAATTATTTCTCGTTTTCCTTTTATTTTCCAGTTATGTTATCATATTGTTTAAATCTCACTTTGTTAAAGATCACTTCTGTCTGTGTGATTTCACCAAGTTTAGCTCCAGGAATGCAACATTTCTACTTTGTATGTGTTGTTTGATGCTGCACAGCCACAGTACAGTTGGTTGATGGAACTTTGTTATGTCTGCTGCAGTTGGAAAAGATTGAGAGCTCCTCACACATTCACTCACCCTCTTTTCTCTTTTTTTGCGATTTAAAAAGGACCCTTGTATTTTGAAGGTTTCATTTTGGCTTAAACTCTTCAGAAGTAGCTGTCACAGACTCAGCATTAATGTCAGACACAAACCCCCTTTTCACTCGTTTAAAATGACACAGTGTGACGATACAGCATTAGCTCAATATATTTCCTGTCTGGAGTATATGGGTCAGAACCAAGACAGGCAGTCTTTGATACATTATGGCTAATTGTACCAAGCCTATCAGAGGCATGACATAAAGTTAACATTTACCATAATAACATGAATCTGAAGTTATACAATTTACATTAAAGCCCTGATATTATTTAACTAAATCAAAGCAGAATTCATGAGTCATGACTTCTGGCTCTGGAGGGTTTTTTATCAAATTTGAACCCAACAATTAATCAGGGCTGTCCTAAGTGATGTTTTCATCTTGTCATGGTCTTCCACGGAGCCTTTTACTGCCTCCAAACTGAACTTTGCATTTCAAATTGTCGCTTTAAATACAAGTACAATGTATAAAACTGAGAGAATTTCAGATTTCATTTTGTACATCAAATCACTAAGTAGGGCTGCTCGATTATGGAAAAAATCATAATCATGATTACTTTTGAGTTTGAAAACATGATGCATTTATTCAGTATTTCTCTCCAAAAAAACACTTTGTAACTGAGAACTTTGAAATTTCCCAGATTTTCCTCTCATTATAAAATGTCCCCATCTGCCCCCCCACTACAAGCACACAAGCAGACAGACAGAGAGAGAAAGAGAGGGGTGGGGGATGGCTATGAGGACCATCATCATTTACCCCCGAACCCCGACATTGAACGGGTTACATACAACAACAAGCGGAGAATCGCGGGCTGACCGGCACGGAGAAATGCGGGTCCGGTGTGAACAGCCAGGCGGCTGCGCGCTTGAGAATCGCGCGGCGCCTTCACTTTACAGCTGCTTGAGAGTGAGTGCCAGTCAGCAGGGCCGCGTTGAATGCTTTGGGGGAAGGACTGAATTGCCCATGCGCGTCTCTTTCAGATAATTTCTAGGCCTACTGTACAGCGAAAAATGCCAAATAAATCGTTTCAACTCGATTATATTAGTTTGGAGATCGTTTGACCCAAAAATCGAAATCGCGATCAAAATTCGATTAATTGCACAGCCCTATCACTAAGCCTATATTAATATTTGTGAATTTGCTGTGTTGTGTTACAATGACATGATATTAAACAGAAGAAACAGCATAACACCTTTAGACACAAAAGGAACAGTGAGAACTTTAAAAGAAAGAAAAAAGATAAAGCCGGAGAAACAAACACAAGATTAGTGCTACATCACAGTCACTGGAGAAGAAGAAAGTTTGAAACTGGAGCAAGTTTTAAAATCATCTGGGAGAATTGTATTGAATTAACTTTCACAGTTTCAGAAAGGGGTCTATAGAAATGCCAAGAACAATGGCTTCAAATACACAGTGCTACCACCCAGTGTCTCTGAATCAGTTCCTGTGATTTTCCCTTTGAGAGCTGTTCTCGGAGGAATGCTCGTGTGTTCCCTCAAGCCTTTCTTCCGAGCTCCTGTCCGTGCTTGTTAAACGCCATAGGATATCCATTAGGGCGTGCAGGCCTGTAGCGATGCTTTGGATCTACATTCAAGATCTACGCGAGCAAAAATTGCTGCAGGGAGAGTGGTGGGATCAGTCCCTTACTTTGTCTTTGAGGACATTTCCCAGGGGGCTGCAGTGCTCAGAGGGAGGCATGATAAATATTCGACAAAAAAGCCGTTTGGACCATCTTTTCTTCTGTGAAGCCTTAATGTGGGTCGTGTTAGACCGCGGCTGGTGTCTTTACTTTCTTACCACTTGACATTTTTTAAAGTCCAATTCTCTCCATAATTACCTAGGTTTTTGTCTGGAAACACATGGTTCATTCCATCACAGGCTTTAGGACATGTAAGACCCCATTAATAAGACACAAAAAAGACCAGATTTGATCTTATCTCATCTATGCTGTTGGATTACAAGATCTCAGTCTACCATACTCAATTGGCTGAGAAGGGGGCTGGGTGTTTAATTATAGTCTTTGGACCAAACAGATAAAGCATTTCTATATGCATCTCCCAATTGTCCTACAGTGTGATATTTTCCAGGTGGGGAGAGGTGAATTTCATCTTACCCTACACAGTCATTTACATATTCACTTTAATTTCAAATCTAAATCCTGACTGCAAAGGAAAATAAAGAACTTCAAAAAGGAATGTCAATCAACACCAAGATAAGAGTCAAGATAAACACAGAAAGTGAAGGAAAAGAAAAAATTAGAGCCATATCTGAGACTGGAAGCATGTTCAGCATGACCGAAGCACAATAAACTACAAATATCCATGACAGGTAGATATGCGTGTTTTGCTGCTTCAGAACTCCGGTGGATGGTAAATAAAAGACGATAAAACACCGGCATGAAGCTTGTATGAAATCAATGAAGCTCTTCAGGTTGATTTACAAAAATTACAACTTACCGAAATAACAACTTGACTAACTTGGCATTACGAAAAAAAAAAAAAACTCTGAAAAAAAAAGGTTAATATGAACACATTATCAAGCTGGATGAATGAGCTGAAAGGAAATGGAAATTTTGTCTGATGCATGACGTTGGATTAAGACAGAAAAACGAGATGTTTCATTCACAAATGTCGCTGCATATAAATCGGATGCTAGGAGCCAACATGTTGCCCAATCATTTAAATGGTCAACCACATAACTATAAATAAAGATATTTAGAACACATTTTTAATGAGTTGTAATTGAATTCTGTTTAAATGTGTTGACTTGTAAATAGCACAAACAATGTTGCTGTTTGGGGTTTGGGGTTTTACCCTGAGTATATATCTCATTTATTTGATGTGGTCATTTATTTTTGGGTTATTTTGCTTCATTCCATGTCAAGATGTGATTTAAAAGCAATGTACATATGGTTTATGGGCTTGGACAACTGAATAGATGAACTATGTAATATCAATTTATGTTAAGCCAAAGAAAAAAAACAATAAAACTTAGTCACAAAATAAACAAATAAAAGAAATCCAGCTTCCAGTTCTGCTATCAGTTCACCTACACTTCCCCTGCCAGTGTGGTCCAACCCAGCCCCCCGACTTTACATTAAGACTTCACATTAGCATGATGTCATGCACATAATATTCTCTGGGCTCTGGGGAAATTTTGCAATAATAAAATCGCCATGGTTTAATAATATTCCTTATACAAGAATGTGCTTCTATAATGGTGGTGTATGGGGAAAATGCTTTCTGGACCCCAGGGAGTTTTCTTATGCAGTATTCTGGGTGGCCACTGGGACAAATTAGCTGTAATGTAGCCTACAAAGCCATGATTTTCACGTTTCCTGCAGGCTCCTGTAGTATCTAGTCACACAATAACTGGATCGAAATTTAGTTTAAATTCAGTTATTGACACTACTGCTCTGAGGGAGGTGGTATACTGCCGTTATGAGGCCTGGATGGGCCGTAGGTCACACAGCTCTCTATAACCTGGAGAGGGTGGCAGACAGGGGTTCTTATTGGCCAGTGTGACCTCTCAGTTCACCCACTCATCATGTTGTCCCATTATTTTTATATGAACTATTCTTCCTATGAAGTCATCACTGCTGGTCACAAGAGAGCAGCTGTCCAGGGGCCAAACCTGGCTCCACCATCACACTCTGAGATGATCTGGGGGGAAACTCTGGTGTTAAAAAGGTACGTTGGCTGATTTGTGTTGCACCTGAATTGGCTTTGTGCGGTTTTACAACCAAAGCTGTGATACAGGGTCCTGACATCACGGTAGTTTCAGTATTAAAAGGCAAAAGGAGGTGCAGCTTAGCACTCAATATATTTAATGACTTGGCAACACAGCATATTAGGCTATTTGATATTAATAAGTAGAAAAGTGTGCATCTTATTGAGGGTGCACTTGAATATTTTGCAGTTCTGTTGCTTATCCTCAGATTTTTTGTCCTTTCATGTGGGTGTTCGTGAAACTGACCCTTCTGTAGCAGCACAGGTCATTCTCTTAATGTACACACAGCTTTGGCTTTGTTGCACTGCACTTCTCGCCGATATCACACAGAGAGGGAAACATCTCTTCTTTTTCATGTTTGAACCGAGTCATAAATATTGTCAAATCACTTTTGAAGGTTATGTAGTGATTTTCACATCAGCCTGCTTTGAGAATGGTGAAAGGTTAATGCTTTTTTGAGATGGACTCATGAGTACACACAAACAGGCACGCACGTTACTGTGTACATCACTACATGTGATGCAGAAAGTATTATATTTGACAAAAGTTTTTTTTTTTTTTGCCTCGTCTGTAAAAAAGGTTGAGATTTGCATATAAATTGGGCATTTTATTTCTCCCACAGCAGCCCCTGCACCCTTTATTTAATTTGTGGTCATGTTAATGAGTTCCTTTTAGTATGGCACAATGTGGGGCTACTTATACAGCACATTTGAATGCTTATTGTCTGTTTAGGCAATGGCCCCATTTCTTGATTAGACCACTGTGTTTCGACTTTAGTAAAACCTGCAGGTTTTGTATGTTGCCTGATTGTGAATGACATGATTTGTATTTATGTTCTGCAAATAACTAAGACATGCAATTGCGCTAAATCAATTGGCTTGTTAGGGTTGTATGTAAGGTAAAGTAAAAAGTTAAAGTAGTGCAGAATGCAAACAATGTGGCATTTACACTGTATTTTGTCATAGCCTTTACAATCTATGAAAATACAAAAAATTGCATCTGTGCTAAGTCCTTATGAGCGTTGGATTCAGGAGGTGTGATGTAGACTCAATTCTAGTCGTGGAACAGTGGACCAGCTCTTAGCTCTTTGGACGTCCCTATCCAGTAGACCATGACCATGTCCCCTTGGGGCATCTTGTGCAGGAGCACTGCCTTATCTGTACTGTACCGGGTGTCAGAGCCATTACTGTGAGTGATTAAATCCTCGTATAACCACAGTGACAGCTGAGTCCATACTCCCTGCAGCGTGGCAGTTTGTGGACGAGTATGAGGCAAAGGAGATGAGAGTCAGCGCCCCTCAATCTGAGGCCGTGCCTCTCTGACAGGACAAGGTGAATTGCTCCCTTTTAATATGTGAGTGAGTCACTTCCCCGGGAGAAGGAGCTCAGGAGAGTTGGGGTTAGATGGATTGTGAGAGCAAAACAAATGAATTGGTGTATTGGATGGTCTAAGAGTGTGTGACCTCCCCTCAACACACACACACACACACACACACACACACACACACACCTTTGCAACGTCAGAACTGTGGACGTCTGCATCCAGCAATTTGTATGACTTTCTGAAATTGACTGTCTGACTTTCACACCCACTTCATGCAGCAATTGGCCAGGTGTGTGGAGGTGAGAAAGTAGACAGTGCACTTTTTCTTCCCTCTTTTCACAGGTATTTCTATTTCTGGCTCTTCCTGTGCAAGGTTATGAATGCCCCCTTAGCAAAGTTTGCCCAACAGTTTTGCACCACTTCGCCCATATTTAAATGATTTTCACTCAGAAAATTGCCATTCGGAGCACCCATACATGTTGGCCTCTTAAAAACACTATGTAAATTACTTCTCTTTGAGCATATTCCCACTTTAAAAGGCGGAGTAAACCATTCTAATCCAATAATTATTTTTTCAAATTCTGCTAATATCTCCTCATGGTCCGCTAGCTGTACTTTCTGTCTGTCTGCACAGGAAAAACAATCTGATGTAAATACACAGCCCTTGCTCTGGATTTAGGAAACCATACACTGAGAGAGCTCGAAGACCCGAACAGCACAACGCTGTTCCAGCAAATCAACAACAAGGGTATTCATGCTCAGGCAAAGGACAGGGGGAAGGGTGGGGGGTGAAAGGGCAGTGGAAGGGGGGTTAGGGTCTGGAACATAGCAGCGATTTCCATGGGAACTGTCATCAACAGTAACCTCTTTCTTGGTGCAATTTTTTATAAAATATGTGGAAACATCATCCGTTTCAAAACTTTTGAGATCAGTGGTTTGCCACTGCTACAAGTGTACAACAACAGTATGTTTCCAGAACTAAAAATCCCATTTATTTTCTGACATCTACCATAATATTTTTAACCATCCGAGGTAAGTTTAACACAAGCTACGAGATTGTGAAACAAGAAGTACCACACTACAAGCAATCCTTGGGTGTAATAGAGACGTCTCTATCATGGAAATGTTAACCACAACCACCAGAATCTTGTGGTCTACTACCATGTAGTTCAACTTTACATTGAACACAGAAGGACCATGATTTTATTTTCCAATATTTGTGTTATTTTTGCTTTTAATCAAAAGATTCATGGTCACGATTAATATCATAGTTAGTTGGCCTACAAGGGTTTACTGAAAAGTAAGTGTAAAAACTTAACGTGAATTTTACTTTAAGAACCAGAGCCATTCCACAAGTGGCCACTGTTACACTCTATATCAACAGTCATTCGCCAGAATCACATGTTAATGCTCATGGTTCAGTGGTCAGTCTATTTTCCAACCCTCACCTGTGTTTAAAAGCTGTTGGTAAAAACCTGAAAGAATGTGATTACAGATAAAAGAGCTGTAATGAGTTTCCCTCACAGGTTAGATGGGCTCAGCCTTATAAATAGGATTAGAGGCTCATACTTCTGGAAGCAGCTCGAAGTAGAATCAGTGCTCCTTTGCGTGGAAAGCGGCCATTTGAGGACATTCAGGTATCTCATTCAAATTCCTTCTGGGTACTTCCCTGTGGAGCAATTCCGGGCATTCCCTCCTGGCGGGATTACATTCCGGATCTGACCTGGGTATGCCTCAGAGTGTTGAGAAGGTCACCTGGGTTAACCTGCTTACCTGTTGCCACCCCGAGCCTGACCCAGATGAGTGGTGGCAAATCCAGCCAAGACTTGGAGATGATTTGCTTTCAATCCTCTCCTGAAACACTGGATGAGGTGACTAATGGAACAGGACTCGGTGTAGCCCTGTAAACCTTTGATCCCGGTCTGAGAAACCTGCAATCAAAGAGATGCATGAGGCTGCGCGCTCACACACTGAATGCCTCCATCAAATCTACTGACCTCATCCAACCGTATTATAATAAAAAAGTTTCTCCTAGTTTTTGATGGTCACACTAAGAGCAGCAGCATAACAGAACGGGCTGTTTCTGCTCTAGGAAATCCTCTCAAAAATAATAATGCGGTATACAATGTTTCTATCATGAGTAATTTACTCTTGATATAAACACTCACAACCTTCAACAAAAGGGAAGGAGCCAGAGACAAAACGGAGCAAACTGAGCCGGTACATTAGGGGTTGGCAAGAGATACCCGATTTGGCAAAGTGAAATTATATCATCGAGTTTTCTGTCACGGCCTTTCTCTAAGCTTGGTGATAGGTAACAGCCTTTCTGTAATGAACTATTCTGTAATTACACCGTATTCATTCATGCTGTTAACATCAATCACAAAGCACTCTGCTGCTGCTGCTCCGACACAAAGGCAGGTTTATATCCTGGAGAAAAGTTACCAGTTTGTTGTTCAGCATTATTTCCAATGTTCTAAATCCTTAAAGAGAAGGAAGGTGGTCCACACAAGTCCAAGTGCAAAGTAAATATTTAGATTTATGCAAAACACTGTAGGCCAATTAATTTTTAAAAGGCAACCAAATATTTATACACATAAATATGATATTGTTTACATGGTGACAGACCTAACTTAAGCATGATGAGGGCATTAACTCACAGCATTAACCCTGCACTCTGCTGAGCTTCCTTGCTTACTTTAGTAGAAACGCTGGAAAGAGTTTCACAGAGATGAAGTGACGGCCGAACCCGCAGCACCGACAGGTGGACAGCATGTTGTGTACAGAACTGAACCATGGTCTGGTTACAGAGGGGGCTGTGTGCAAATTTCTGATTTGTGATGTGGAATGAATCTGGGTTAATTTATTAGATTTATTTGATTAGTAGATCGCGTTAAGTGTGTCGACCATAGACTGTATATAAAGATCCGAACTATAAAGTCAAATTACACATTAAATACATTTCTCTCAAGGTGATTTTATAAGAGAAATGTTTTGGCGGCATCCATAGTTGTATTAACATTGTCTCTCTGTCTTATAGTTCTTGCTCAAGGATCCAGATATTAATTCACTAGAATAAAACTACAAACAAGACCAATGTGGAACTGATCATTGAGAATAAGAATACTTATTGTATCTGCCTGTAGTTTGAAAGGTAATGTAGAGTTTTGAGGGTTATTCTCTACTCTGCTACTTCACCTTATCTTCAGTTATGGGTTAAGACCAGGACACGGATATTCCTTCATATCTCTCGCACAAGACAAAGGCCTTGAAATTCATTCATTGTGTTCTAAAAAGTAGAACGAGGGGAGCAGTCATGATTAACAGAGGCTGACTTACGATTGTTGAAACGCATGTATTGTTGGGACCTTATAACCACAGCTCCAAACCCCTTTCACGACTGTGCAGACTCAGACTCCAACGTCAAGATAGCAATGTTTGTATATCCAAGTTACGTTGGCTTCTTTTCTGGATAGCGGGAGACGTGGACACGTGTCGTCCATCTTTATATACACTCACTGGTTTCAACCTGCCTTTTTGCTTCCAAAAACTAACCCGACATAATTGCAAGTTACCACAGATGGCATCAGTCTAACATCCCAAAAGATCTGCAGAGACATGAAGCATACACATGGTCTCTCGTGCATAAATACTCTTGGTGGTTTCGTAGGGAAACATTAGAGAAGACAGTGGAAAAATATACCAGCAGTCTGCACAATAAAACTACTTACTGCTGCCCTTAGAAATAAAAAGTCTCTTTAATCCACATACGAGATGTATATTGACCCTTTCACATCACAGAAACAGAAAGTACACCCTTCTTCACATGTACCCAAAAAATATCATAAAGTTCAGATGTGTTATTTTTGTATATCCACTGGAGGCATAATATTATTTATTTATACTTTATCTTTAATTGTGAATCACTTTGTACTCAGTTTTATTTCAAGTAGCAATGCTTAAAAAGATCTACTTCTCCTCTGGCCTGAGTAGATACCTTTTACACAAACTATCTCACACCACGATTCACTGGGAAGGTGGGACCATTAAGCAATTTGGCTAATTACCCCTGAGAACCAATGATTTCCAAAGCTTCAAAAGAAAACACTGATTCTTTAAATCTTATCCTATCTTTGTAAATGCAGCTTATATAAAAGGCTAAAAACACCAAAGCTAGTGAACAATTCAAAACAAGACAAAGCTTTAAAACCGATGTTACTTTTTCTCTGAATGTGGAAAATCCTTCAAACTTTGTGGAGACGTACAAAATCATTATCAAAAAACCCCCACAGCTGTCTAAACCTTTCTATAGTGGGATCAACTCCTTATACAGGGAAGTGATGATCAATACCAAGTTTCATCATGAGGGATTTTACCAGGATTCTATGAGATTAAGTGTTTTACGGTTACTTTTCCTACAATCCTGTAATTAGTTTTGTCTTGTTGTGTCTTTGTGTCAACTACTTTGCATGCAAGCTGCATACAAGAAATGTACATTTCTTATCTTTTTGGTTTAAGTTATACTTTTGCTATTGTTAAAATTAACTTTGTTGCACCAGTCTCAGGTTCTGTAAATCCATCCTACTACAAACTGTACTAATAGAGTTTCACACACAAATGTCCATGCTAAGTGAATCACCTAAGTGTATATGCACAAACATAATTTAAAATTCAATCAATTCTAAGGTGAGTACAATGTATTTGTTCAAATATATTACCATTAAAAGCCCCCAGAGGCTGCAAAGCTTTACAGGACTCTGCTTTCAGAAATGTCATGTAACAGAAAGGACGTTCTACCCTGTTTAAAACGAATAAGGCACACACATAGAGTGTGGAATAAGATAATAGTGATGTGAAAATGCTTCCCTGAAGCATATATTGTCTCTGTGTTGCACACACATTAGGTCCGCGTTCTTCGTTCTGATATCAGCACAGAAACAATGGAAATAAACAAAATACAAGAGTAATAATCAGAAATGATCAAATCAAAATGTCAGTATTTACAGCTTTTATATTCTGGATATTTTGACCTCCCTTCGTGGGAGGAAGTGGACACGTATTGTCCCTCTTCATATACAGTGTATGGTATGTAGCAGTAAGCCACCAGCAGGAATCCTCACCAGATGTCAGCACATCTGAGGATCACAGAAACCTGGAGAGGCCCCTTATCCCTGGAGGTTCTGTACCTTGGACAATGGATTTAACACATTTTGGTATAAAAAAACTCATTGATCCCCCTGAGCTGAACAAGAAATCTGAAAGATGCTGTAGATCCTAAGTCAATTTATGTCTTCTTTATGGCAACCCACTTCTTAGATGATGATCTATTTCATGTGCATATCATATGGATTATGGCCTGTCTGGAAAGGGTCCATCCTCTGGAGGAGCAGTAGATTTAATCTGTTCAAAAGATGAACTACTGGACCAAAAATATTAAGATTTTTCCTCCTTAGCCATACCAAATGAAATGGATTTCTGGGCAGTTATTGTAATCCTTGTCCTAGCAGCTTGTGAGGTAAAAAAAAAAATATATATAACATATTGTGACTGTGGTTTCACAACTGATACAATCTGACCCATCTTAATTTATAAAGTAATAAAAAGAAAATCTAACCACATATAAATAATCCAGACAGATATTCTACAGCCACACTAATCCATATAGCTCAGTTTCAGTCTAGATCCAAATTGTGGACAGACAAATTGACATTACCTTCCATACACAAGACATGATTTATAATAATAGTGAGGAATTGTCTAAGATAAATGGATCATTTAAGATGTAACATTTAAAAAATGAATATGATGAACTGCCATGTGTATCATAATATTTCAAGACGGAATACAAAATGGGGAATATAGACATCTGTCTGTGGTAGAGCTTGGATAGAGACCTCTGAGTCGTGTGGCAGACGCAGATGGTGCACAAAGCTGCATCCCTGAAGTGTTCGGCCTCACAGCTTTGAAATCATCAGAAATATGTCTCACGTCAAAGCTGCAAGTGTCAAAAGAGTTGTCAGAAGAATGTGGGGGTCACAGATTGTTTGAATTTAACTGTACTGCAGAATCAGAGAGCTGTGTCAGCTTCATGGTCACGGTCACAGATTGTAGTGACAGATGAGATTCATTCAAATCAGTTACACAGGAGCTGGTCACTAATATCTCAGCAAGTGAGTCTAAAGGAGTTTTTGACACAGAGAGAAAGAGATCGTGGAATGAGCAGGACCCTGAAGGCAGAACAGGATGAACCCGGTTTCATCCTCAGTGATGCTTTGTACCCTTCATGTTCAGCTGAGGCTCATCGGCACGTACACACACACACGTACACACACACACACGCACACGCACACACACACACACACACACACGCACATATCTAAATCATCTCTGTGATAGACTGAAGACCAGTGGTGGAAGGTTACTAAATAGATTCACTCAAGTACTGTACTGAAGAACAACTTGAAGGTACTAATTCTTTACTTGATCATATCTAGTAAGAGTATTGGGCTTCCTACTACATTTCAAATATTTGACAGCTTTACATATAAGTTACCTTCAAGATAAAGATTTTACAAAATATAGAATATGACAAGCTCATGACAAACACATGGTTCATTTATGAAACCATTGGTTTTCAACTCCCTTGACTTCTCACGTCTTACCAATCTGAATTGTTAACAGCTCCATCAAATACTGATTTCTCCCCCTCTAAACTTCTTTCCTGGTTTTAAGACTTGATCATTTTAGTTATTGTAATTCAGTAAAGCTTAAATAAAGTGATGTATATGTAGTGACCCCCATGTCATAATATTTTAGAAAAACTTTAATGAAAGTCAAATTAAATTCGGAGGGGGCTGACCTTTGAGGGTGAAGCCCTTGGTATCGATTGACTGTTCATAATCTGTTAAGTGTTTTTTGTACAATCTTGCTAACAATCCAACCACAAAACAACAAACCTAACCTCTTTGGTGGTGGGTAACAACCAAATCCATGGGAGTTATTGAAATAAAAGACATAAAATCAAAGCACAAAACAAAAATCCCAGACTGAGGTGCAGCACAACCAGCAGTGTTTACACTGGAAACCCTCTGATCCAGGCACAGGAGCTTTAAATCTCCTTTAATTCACAGAGGTGAAGGTGCTGCTCATTGAAGGAATCAGGGCGGAGATACAGAGGAACAGAGACAAAGCAGGGAACACATACAGATGTAACTACAACATTTATCAATGTTCACTTATAGCCTCGGCTGTTTTCAGTGGTGGGATGTAAAAAAAAGTGCATTTACTTACTGTTGCTGTACTTGAGTATCTTTAAATTTCTTAAGTAGATTTATTTTCAGGTACTTCTCACTTTTACTCCTCTACACATATCAGGAAATATCTGTACTTTCCATTCCGCTATACAATACACTTTACAATGCATTGTGTTTCAAGTTCATTGTCTTTATGTTTCTAAAAACGATCAATAACAACACAGAAATTGATTCAGTGATCCAATCAGAGCAGGTAGAAACATTAGACCCCGCCTCCTGCAGCAGCAGCATTTGCACTGCTGAAATAAACTGAGAGTCAACCGCTGAGAATCATTGGTAATGATGTGTAGACCGTTGCATTAGAGAAAAGGTGACACTCAGCAAGTACTTTAATTGTTTTATACTTTAGGCATATTTAAGCATATTTAAGCAGCAAAGTTAATGTGGTACTTTTTAGTACTAGTATATTTTTGTATTTTTTATTTGTACTTTATCACAAGTAAAATGTTGGTTTTTTTGGAGGTGCTGCCCCAGTTGAATACAAACACAGCAACATTTCTGGCTCATGAACTCCACTCTGAACTAATGCTCCAGTAATTTTATTTCATGAGTTCACTGTAAACCAGGAGCTATTGTGCATTCTGGGTTAGTCCCAGCAGAAACCTGCCTGTAGGAACAAAACCAGAGATGATCACACAACAGTGGATCTGTAGCGTTTATGTTGCTGATGGTTTATTCCGTGTTCCAGTGATTGTAAGATTCTGCTGCGTCGGCATCGGGCTGGATTCCTTATTAATTCACGTCCCTGATTCACGCCGCTGCTCCTCTGTTGAATGTTGTGACAAGATACACATCTCAGAGGCAGAAACGATGGCTGAGAGGAATTGATTCCAGGAATAACTGTAATCGTGGTAATTATTGTAGAAGTAAGGAACAAAACTGCCTGATTCAATAAATTCCGCGTTGCTGTGACACTGCTTTAGGAAATTACAACTTTGACTGCAAGTATTTCAGAACAATATGTTGTGTCTTTTAGTGTCAAAACCAACCATTAAATAGTATTTAACTGTTATAGCAGACTTTTCATTCCGAGCGATTACAACAGAATCTTGCCTTCGCGTTTTCATTCTGTCCCAAGTAACTACAATAAAAAGTCTACCCCACAATATATGTGTAACCTTAGCCTGTGTGTATTTTCCTCAGTGCCACTGTTTTATTCTCCCTGTTCTTTCCACCTGAGAGGCTGTGTTCTTGTACATTCCTCAGTCGACTGTCTGATGTTTGTCTGGAGGACACTGTCTTATTACGCTTGGGGTCTTTCGGAGCAGTGCTTGACCAGTGGTAAGGCTCAGGACAAGATGCCTGCAGGTAAACAAATGGACACACTTGTTCACAAGGCTTTGACAGGGTCTTGCATCACATGAAGATTGTGACAGACATATTTGCCCAAAACTTTGAGGGGGAACTCCAGAAATTCAACATTTGCAGGTCGGTTTAGTGCTGATGGAGAAAGCTAATTATTATGTAGAAAAGCAAAATGTTCCATTAGGTTTCATGTGCTTTGTCCAGAACTACACACTGATTCTCAGCAGGTCTTAAGTCTGTGGCTTGTTCACACTGGAATAGTGTGAAAATAGAGTATAGTAAGTGTCTATTAGGGCTGTCGCTTTTTCCAAAAATCAAGTTCCAACGAATATGACATGACACACAATTCGTTCGCATATATTCAAACCCCGCCCCATGCCCACAGTCTGACAACACTTGACGTTGCTCTGCTCTGTGGTGCCTCCTCAGCTGCTGCTATCAGGAGGAGCCAAGCAATTTGTTCTGAGGCAGAGGCATGGCACAAAGATGAAAAACAGCCTTTCACACGTGATCGTCACTTTGCCATTTACGATCTAGACCTCAGAATACTTCCACTCGCAGCTTCTCGGATGCTGTCGTGATTGTCTGCTCAGGACGGCTTTGCTTGCTGGCGTCCTCCATTATCTTATCAAATCAACCCAACCTTACTGACTTACTTGGCTAATAGGTTGAGAGGGCATGCGACCGGTCAAGCTCATGGTGAGCTCCCTCTGCTGGATCGGGAGACAAACTACTTCAGACAGCCCCATGCGCTTCTCTACTGTAGAGGTACGGGTCGAATACAACCCCCCCCCCATGTTCAAATGGATGTTTAATCAGGTAAGTGGGGTCTGTGTTCACCATCCAAAATGGTATGCTATGTAGACTTAAAGTGTTTGATTTTTGAGTAAGCGTTGGATGTAGGCTGTTGCTTTGATGTGTCATTGAAAAAGAAAATTGAATGCTTTGCAAATGTAATTGGTGCTGATGCAACTTTAGGATCCAAAACCTTTATATTAAGTGTGTAGGAAAACATATTGCTTCCCTGCTATGCAGATAATGTAAGATGATGTAACAAACTCACAGTTTGAATGATTTCTGACCACACACTGTGTCATGTTCTGTTATGAAATAGCTATTTCTAAATATATATTTTATGAGAAAATATGCAGGTGCATACTCCAAACGGATACAGCATGTCAGTATGTGCCACATGTATGAAGTAAAACACCATAAAGATTTACCACCAAACGTCTGTGTTAAAAACTCAGTGTGGGTATTTAGCACAGACTGCATATAAAGTTGGACGACACTTCTCCACTTCCTCACACTATCCAGAGATGCAGCCAGATATAAACGCTGCCATCTTGCAGCGAAGAAGTCATTTGGCGCTCTACCAATCACAGGTCTCAGCTGTCAATCAAAGTAACTAACCCTAACTTACCTTAAAAATAACGCTTGAAAATACTGTAACTCAGTGTGATAAGAACTACCAAAAATAACAATAAAAATAAACCATGCTACATGTATTTGAATTCCTTATCTGGCGCATTTTCCCATGCGCTAATGTGGAGGAGGCAGGGTTTATGAGCTTCACTGCAGCCAGCCACCGGGTGGCGATCAAGGTACTTTGGAATCACTATTGATAACCTGTAATGTCGCTCATTTCAAGTTTGATATCGAATTGATGACTAATATACTTAGGTACTACAGCCAACTTTAAAAAACTGATTTCAGTTCTTATATGGGGCAAAATTCTGAGAGTTTGCAGACTTAAACTTTTCTTTTTAGTTGGGTCAGTGGGTTGTTGTTGGAAAGGGTTAATAAAAGTGGGGGAAAAAGTAGCACAGGGTGAAATTGATGCTCAGTGTGTGAGCCACATTGTCTGTCCTGGCAGACCTTTCTCATCATCACACCATCATGAACCAATTTCTGGGCTCAGACAAGTCATTTAAAAAATCAGCTGCATGTGGAAGGAAAGGAAATGGATAGACATCATGGCAGATGGGTTAACAAAGACTTGTGGATATAATACTTTTAAAAAAATCAGTTTAGATGTTATACTTCACTTTCAAAAACAGGAGTTGACCTGAGTGTGGATTCCTGCAGAAACTAACTTTTATTAAATAAATTACACAGAAATTATCTACTTCCTAACCTAAACGTTCATCGTATCGCCCTCACACTTGGCATGTCTCTTGTACATTGCCTGAGAAAGTGTAGTGCCGAGTTTGTGATTTAGGCACGAGATACGGTTAACATTAATAACAATTGAATAAACAGGCGACCAGTGCTTTGTAGCAGTCAGTAGGCAGTGTTCCTTAGTGTGTAGACCGAGTTGAGCACGTCTTCTTCTACGTTCTCGGATAAACCAAAGCAGTGGTTGGCAACGGGATCAAACCACTGGTCCAAGTTGCCACCAAATTTTTTTTTCATTGTTTTTTATTTATTTAACCATATCAGACTAACACAGACGTACACAGAGGTCGTGGGTGCTGAATTAAGCTGAATTACAGAGATTTTATTTTGAAAAGTTGTGACTGTTGGTCTGAAGATTGTGTAGGTTGCTTAACAGACCTCTGAAATATCTGACATGCAATGTATGAAATAATAACACCTGTGAAGTAAATCATTCAAACATGTATATAAACCAAAGATCTGAACAGTAATGAAGCTAATTCAGTAAATGTTTTGAAATACATTGAGCATAAAATCTTCAGTGCAGATAAGGCAGGTAGGATGAACACACAGTTTTCTAAATTCACTCTGCATCATAGACTTTTGTGTCCACACTGATAGAAGAAATCATTCTGAAGAAGCTCTGGAGCATTAACACAGGACAAGGGAACAGAACAGCTGTCGTGTTTCAAACGGACAGTGCACTAGTTAGCAAAAAACAGAATCCCCCTCTTTATTTATTAACAAACTCTTGATTTCTCCGTGTAAGTATCTTATATCTGGACAATCTATACTGCAAAACTGCATTCATTCAACAGAAGGTTGACTGTGATTGGGATTTAAGTGTCAGTCTGCACCTCATCTGACAAATACTCCATGTATATTATTATATATATTTTATTCACAATGAACCATCATATTTGGATTTGTGGATCAGGTGGAGCTGGTAGCATGAGTGTGTGTCCCCACCATAGTAAGAGGAAAGTGTTGCAGCCTGCTCAGCCATCATCAGGCTAATGTGATCATCACCGTCTTTGAATGTTCCTCTTCGGCCACTGCACACAAAGCCTGCTTTGACTGGTTGATCCTTGAAAATAAATAAATAAATAAGCAGCAGCTTATCCACAGTCTGAATGGGTAATTAAATTGCTGGTAATTATCTATTGATCGGGAGCTGAAATGTTGTCAGATGTTGTGTTCATTTAATTGGCAGGGTTTGTCTGTCTCTCTCCGTGTTTATGAGGAGAATAGGGGCTGAGGAGAGGGACGCAGAAAGGGAGGAGATCAAGGATATGAGTGTGAGAGGAAAACAAACATGCTCGATGAAGTGAGAGGAGGAGAAGGCACAGCAGTAATTGCTTTAATCATTGTTATTTTCAAGTATTTTTGTCGTCTAATCATTTTTTTTTCTTCCATTTTGAACAGCTCTCCTTTCTTCCTGAGCTTTTAAACTAATATTTCTGTCTAAATGCGATTTCTGGTTTCTTCTTGCACTCCCGCGGACCTGTATGGCTCGGTGTTACAGTGTTCTGAAACCATCCGCAGACGTGCAGGTCAGGTGAAGTGCACTTGAACTCGTGTCTCTTGGTGAAAATTTGCTAGCTCCACAAAAGATTGTCCTCCTGTCAGGGGTTATTTTCTGCAAACCCTGCCCTTCCTCCAGTGGATGCAGGATAGACCTCTCAATGACCCTGAATGGGAATAAACAGGTTGAGACATTGAATGGAAGGAGGAGACCAGTGGCACAACAACTTCTGTCTCTAGTTAGGCCCCATTCAGACCTGGTATTAAAATGCATCCTGAATGTGTCTCCTGTCACCACTTGTGATAAAATCCCCATGCCTGGCTTTATGCAAATATACACATAAATTACATCTGTTCCTGAAGACCAAATGATGTTTGTTTTTAGCCAGACTGGGTTTACGTGTGTGTGTGTGTGTGTGTGTGTGTGTGTGTGTGTGTGTGTGTGTGTGTGTGTGTGTGTGTGTGTGTGTGTGTGTGTAAATCCCGTTTTGGTCACTGTCATAAATACAAGTCTCTGTTTGAGCTCCCTTTTTCTCTCTCTCTGTTTCTCACACAAAGACATTGAACATCCGCAGCACTGCAACAAATCCCAGCGGCTTGTTAAAACCCCAATAAAGTTTTTACTCCCCTCTGCAGGTTGGCAGCATCCCCACCCACAACCAATCAGCTCCCAAAGTTATATTGATCATGAGAAAACCTCCAGAGGATTAACTAGGTCAGCGTCTGTCCTGCCTTCATTTGCCCCCTTTCGCTCTTGCCATGTAAAAGCCAATCACCTGTCTGGTTTCTTACTCCCTCACCCCTTTTTCCTTTCCTCTTCCAACATTCCTCTGACAATGCCCTCTCCAGCTTCTCCGATGGCTCGGCCATGATGTCCATACTGAGAATACCAAGCTGGATTTTACTTTTAGCTAGCTGCAATAGCTCCAGGTCTGGTTGTTATTATGGGACATTAGCTGTATGTCATGTTGCAAATGTTCCTGCACGATCCAGTTACACCGGGCAATTCAAAGTGTGCTGAGAGCACTTTGGCAATGACAGAGATGTCATTCTCCCGATTAAAGGTTTGTGTACCATTAAAGCTGTTATTTTAAAGGTAAAATACTACATTGTATTGCTTAAATAACAGTTCTGTCATCAACCAAAGAACCGTTATTTAGGTATTTCATAGATATTGTGATTTCAAATCTTTCAAACATTCTGGAAATGATCGGGACTCTTTATTTGCAATTCAGAGTCAGCTTTTTACCATATGATTCCTCTAAGTGTTTGGTTCCAGTGTTTGGTTCCAATCTCACTGTGGCTGTGGTATCTGCATTCAGAAAGAGCAAATATTTCTTATGGGTCCTGTCTGGCTGAAATTTTATTTTTTTTGCATAGTAAAGGTTTCCATCCCCTGCAGTAGGAGCAGAGAACAGTCATGCAGGATATTTTGGAAGGCAGTGACAAACAGTGTCTTTCAGGTTTTTGGGGACCAGTTGGAGGAGAGCCAGGTGACATGACATGTACCACAACTGGTAGGTGTTCATCAAACACATTATTTATGGCGCTGTGTCTGTGTGGATGATGAGAGACACAACAATTCCACCTGCCACAATAAATGCAGATGGTCCTATAGTGTAAAGTAAACACAGTCCCACATGTTTCCTTATCAGTGGAGCACATATGTATATATATGAAACGGCTCGCTGCTTTTCCAAAGTACATCAGCTTTTCGACAATGAGGTTTCCGTCTCCCGCACAGCTGGTCACAAGCCGAGGCATTTTCTGTGCGCCCCTATAACATATTTCATATACAAGGTTGCACAATATTAGCTGCCCACAGTGCTGCCAGTGCACAATGCCCCGTCAGCATTCAGACCTGAGGAGGTAATTGCCAACCGCAAGAAGTAAATGAAATTTGCCCAAAAGATTGCTGAAAACATTCTATTGTACTTCCCTGTGAATTAGGAGTGCTATTGAAAATGTGCTTATGTGGACAAATGTCTAAGTGATAATCTGACAGCAGCTTGAGGAGTAGCTTTCACGGCGGCTGCAGCGAGAAAGAAGATAATTGTGGGAACTTTTCTTTCACATAATCTCTCCGAGCTGTGCCGAGGGGGTATGTTTAAATGTGATGCCGCGTCTCAACATTCTTACACTCACAGGTCCAAAGCAGAACTTGTTGATACAGCAGAACTCCCTTCATTATCAAACCAGGTAATGTGTTTCTGCTGAACACCAGCAAATTCACCCAGAAGCAATGCATTATGCTCAGTAGTTTTGCTTATTCAAGCCGTGTGTGTTTAAAACTTACTTTCAAAACAGAAACTGGCTTGTATGTGACTCAGCTAATGGTATTTCTACATTTACATGCATACACTGCACTGCACTGACATCAAGGTGGGACACTCAAGGCCCAATGCTATAAGTTTTCTCCCAAAAGCCTAGTCATTTTAGAGATTCGGTTGAAGACTAGAATGAGAGGTTCGACGTAGGGCCCCCTAGGTCCCTTTGGCCTGGGACCCCCGGAGTCCCTTGAAACGCTCCTGAAAATACACACAAAGGTGTACAGTAAAAAAAAAAATTAGGACCAATAGCTGATTAGAAAATCAACTTGAGGACTTGTTTTTGTACTTTAAAATACATGAAACACTAAATGAATGGGTTAAATAGCAAACAGGAAACCCTCCATTCAGCCTATGTTGCATCATTTGCTATTGTATCTAACAATCTGGTCAGAGGTCTGAATTTAACAAAGTGGTGATGGAGGAAGAAACATCTTTTAAGTTTTGGCAGCTGGGACTGCTTCTGTGTGTTTTGGCTTTTTAATGACCAGTGCCAAGGGCACTTTGATTTTTTGTCTGTGACTCGGTGGACAGTGGGAAATTGTCAGACTATTGGATATGGAGAGAAAATACATCATGTTGTTTCTTTTATGTTAGCAAAATGTTATTTATACTATTGACTGATCCATGATTACATATTTGCACTGACAACAGACTTCTAGCATACAGTCGCCTATTTACTGTCTAAATCTCACAATATCCATAATGAGGGAGCCTCCATGCTGTTATGCAGTGTTGACAAAATATCTGCGCATTATTCCAAGGCAGGGGGGCCCTGGTGCTAATTTTCAGCTATGTATTAGTGGCAGTTGCAAGCAAACACTGTACATCTGCTATAAATGTAGCTGAATCAAGTGTATTAGTGTTGAAACCAGATTTAGGAGGGATCAGTGTTTTAACAGCTAGCTTCATGTTTTACGTGTTAGCATTGTCACATGAGCTCTGTGTGATGTCTGTCAATGTAAAAAAGTTGAAAAGTTTTTTTTATTAATTAATTGAAAGTGAAAAGTGATCACGTTGGCTTACAGATAATTGCTTTCTATTAAACTGTATCTCATTACTATATAGAGCTCAACAGCGTGTTTCCAGAAGTAAAAATCCGACTCATTTTCCGAATAATATTGTAACGATCAGATGCAAGCTACGAGATTGTAAAACAATGTTTTATGCTCCTTTAGAAGCCAAAAGTTTATGTGATATCAAGGGGCGTTTTGAAATAAAAAGCATTTTATTGGCAATGTCAAGGAGAGCAACTACACTGCCCACAATCCTCAGGTGTAATAGTGATGCCTATGATTGGTGGAGGTTGCTGTTACCATGGAAACGTTTACCATGACTGCGAAAATCAGGTGGGCTATTGTTCAGCGTTAAATTACATCCACCTCTGGGCAACCACTATTTCTCAAAAGGGGGGACAATCACCACAACTAGGTTAAATTCATGAAGCTGGATGAAAGTTGTTGGAAAGGGATCATTTGCAATGGTTTATGGGATGTGTATTTACTCTTAAAATAAATGTATGTATATATGTACAGAGTCTCGTACCTTTTTTCTCGTTTTCCAATCATTTTAGCTCTGAATCAAAACACGGTGAGAAGCACAGCCACTGCAAGGATGCATCTCTCCCTGGCTTTCAGAATAACCAAATTCAAATTGAAAAACCGCTGATATACTTTAGGGACATTTATTGTTTCCTCGCAATCTAATTTGCATTTCGCACTCACTCTTTGTCTGTTGCTTTGAGGCCAGTGAACACATTTTCTCCAGGGATCAACTGGTCAGTGATCAGTAAATAATCTGTCACAAGAAGAAGGATTTCTCTCTGTCTCCCCGGGCTGGCATACGGATTGATTTAGGCACTGACCATGGCTAATACATCATTTTGTGTCAATAACACTGACTGCATTGCCTCAGTAATTGTTCATATGGCTGAAAGAACACGTGTGAGAGGGTTATCATCAGCATAATGTGATAAAACTGCTTCTCCTGACCAGAGGAATATAGCTTAATGTAGCTGTAAGATCTGCTGACCCTGACATATTATTACAGTTAAATTGCAGGGTGTCATCCATGAAACTGGTTAGTGGAGTTGGTAAATGCTGCAAAGCCAATGTGACAATTAGGATTAGTTATTAAGCCATATATTTCACATATATAGTTCTAATATGAGCCGTTCGGACTGTTATAAAGACTTTTATGGTTGAGATCTTTTATATTTGCTAGTTTTATTCTCTTTTACTTAACATACAGTGTCTTATTCATGAAGGGCTCTCTTATCCAGGATGACACCGTACACAGAGTCAGTTTAAGGTTAGATTATCCAAATCTTCTATATATGTGTTATAATACCAATTTCCCTGTTCTCTTTTGCAGTGTTCATATAATCCAAGAGTTAAGAAGCCAAATAGATAGCACCTGGAGGAAGGTACAAAATATTTCTGTGAGGATTACCTTTGGAGACAAAAAGAGGAGGATGGTTTTGTGAGCTGAGCCAAGGATTAGGTACATTTATCAAATAGAGAAGCTCCATATATAGGTTGATCCTATGGGACGTGGCCACTTTGAGTTTTTGAGTTTGGTTTGACACCTCAGATTGGGTAATGGCAGTTAACAGCTGTTTGGCTCATCTGCCCGATTGCATTGATTCATCCTTGTATAGACAATAAATCTGTCTCCAAAATGAAATTCCTTCACCCTGCACAATGTTTCGCACAAGGACATTGTAAGAACATAAAATCAGGTACAAATGAAATTCAAGTGAGGTTCATGGTCAAATAATGTTGTCATGCTGGACTGTGATGGTGACTAAAATTAGCATTACACTTGCTAACAATGTGCATTTTAGCAATACCTTTGGGTATTACACATGTTGACGTTTGCATTTCAGTCTCAGTAGTGCCACTAGCATGGCTGCAGACTTAAACATAATGACCAAAATTTATGTATTTTTCCTCCCAGTATGACCAGTCCCTAAGTAAAACATGTCTTTACTAAAATGGTCACAGTTTACCTCAGTCCCTATAGGCCTGGTGTGTCCCTCTACATTACACACATGGAGTGTGAGAATGATTGAGGCCTGAGTTTAGGATTTGTGGACTTTAGAAGCAAATGCAGTGCAAAGATCTGACAGAATGTGGTATCATGGTGGAAGGCTTGAAGCCGGCGTATTGTTGGAGAATGTAGCAAGACACCATGAAAATTGTCTTGGATTTTTGTTTTAATCTGTGTTTTTTCCTTCTCTAAAAAAACGTGTGCTAAATATGGTGTCATCCATGGTTGTGTATCGGTGTCGCCGGATCTCAGATTCTATCAATTCTTCTCTGGTTATTTTTACACCCTTATTTTTATCTTTGCATTGTGAGGTATAGTTACTTGTTACTATAAACAATGATTTTAAATGTGAACATATTATTGCTTTATAAAGAAATATTTATTATAAATTAAGCTACTTAGCAGTAAACAGAGTTGTTCAAAAGTAGGGTTAATAATGATTCCAATACACCAACAATGTATCTGATCTGTGAGCACTTTAGGCTATTTGAGTTTATTTTGCTGCTAATTAATATGTACAAAAGTCAACTTTTGAATGCAGGACTACTCAGACTTAAGTATATGATCTTGATACGTCTCCGACTTGTGCCGATTTATTGCTGTGAAAAGAAACTGGATGAGAAAATGTATTTTCATTGTAATTAAATTGATATAAGATCAATCATTTGGAGCTTATTTGATGTGGATTTAAGATCACGTCATGAAACAAAGGAAATGTCTTTGTCCTCTGCATAACGACACATCAGAAGGTCAGACTGTGAAATCGCTGCACAACCTCACAAACACATTAATTAGAGGCTGTAATATTTTACAACTCTGATCCAACATGGTTACCAATTGATAACAATTACATTATCTTCCCATTATTCATGGGTCATGATGTGGTTACAGTGGACAACATCAATCAGCCCCAGCTAATTTTACACACCTAATCAAAGCTCATCTGACCGATCGTTGGAATAACAGGATTAGCTGTGGTGACCATAAAATCATTCAGGACCTGCGTCTACTTAAATTACCGTAACCATGTTTTTATGTGGTTTACGTCGTTACATTTAACCCACTGAGGCCAGTGTGTCAGCAGGTCACAGGGGCACACTGACACCCTGACAGCCAATCGACTCTGTGCGTCAGGACGAGAGATCAATAGCAACAGAGTGACAAACTGAACTCTATCCACTTCAGCCCTGATGGATCGCAAGTCAGTCAAGGAGGTTCAGGACCACGCACCTCCACCCTAATATCGTCAGGCTGCTGTAAAAGCATAGAGGACAAAAACTGTCAGGGAAATCCTTCTCCATTTGCTACTGACGAGCTGTGAGAAATGTAAATCAAGTGTACGGTGCTCGGGCAAAACAAGGAGGAGAGCAAAAACCCTTAGTCACGATTGATTCAGTTTGATGAACTAGTGCAGTGCCCGTGTCTGTTTGGAATGGGCTGTCTGCTTGTGCTGTGTTGATGCTCATGAGCCAAATCATCCCTTGTCGTTAGTGAGTCTTCCTCAAACAGTTCGACAATATACTGTCACTTTTTATTGTTTGTGTGCTGGATGTTGTGTGCAGAGTTTTTTTTTATAAACAGTCTATGGTGAAGAGAGAAGTGTTTCATCCTACCTGCATATGCAGTGAAGTTTTTTCCTGATGTTTTTCATAAAACGAAACTGAATTTGATTGATTACTCTTCACTTGTGTCGTTTTTACATAACTTTGAATGAAATACACATTGCAGTAGTTTTTTTTCGACTTTAAACCACTGTATCATCTTAGGGGTATCAATACCTCAAATTAAATCCCAGAAAAGTCTAAAATATTGGGCCTTTAAATTGCTTTATTTGTTCATTCATTACAGTTGAGCTAGTTCAGAGGTCTGTTAAGCAGCCAACATAATCTTTAGACCCAAGTTCACAACTTTTCAAAATAAAAGCTATGAAGCATTACAGAAACAAAATTGACATTGTGCTTTTACTTTACAACTTGCTGATAAGTGGAAGCAATTGTATGGATGTTGCTGCCATGACGGAGATCAGCACCAGTGATAGCCATGAATGTCTGTGTCAGACTGATGTTGTGAAATATAAAAAAGAAAAAATCACAGTGATCTGGCGTGACAGATATTAGTTGGCGGCTGCCAGTTGCCAACCACTGCTGTAGTTGACGCATGGACGGAAAGAAGAAGATTCGTACCACGGACTGCCTATTAGCAGCTGCCCTGCTCCAATGACTACACAGCGCTGTTTGCCTATTCAAATTCTATTAACTAAGAATTAAAAGTATCGTGTGTCCAAATTGTACCAAATGGGACACTGCACTTCCTCAGGCCACTTGTATACCAAATGTGAAGCCGATAGGATGATTTTTGGAATTTGTAGATAGATTGTGGAGTGCATTTTTGTGCATATTTTGTTATTACCAAGTTCTGATTTGAAAGAAAATGAAGCTGCATGGACATTGAAGGACAATGACTGAAGACCAAAGCAAACTGATAAAAGAAGTTCAGTCAGGAACACTTTGTCATGATTGTGTTACACAAATTGGAAATACAGTTATGCTTGGCGCGGATGGCTCCGTTCTTTGGATGTTCCCTGGATGAGCCAAGCAGCATGCTAAGGAAAAACAGGGAACACGTGCAAACCCCCCAGTGGGCGTAGCAGGCATGATACGTTTGTTCAAGATGAATGTCGTTTACCGAGACCATGTTTGGACTCAGTGCTAAAAGGTGGAGGCAAGCTGCCGGCAGCAGGGCATGAGTGGCCGTGTAGCTGAGCAGGGATCAGTGAGGAGGAGGTCATATCTAAAGGGACCGCTTTGTTGAGAGAATGGCCTGTGATTGGTGAGTGACTCCGTGCCCTGAATGAACTAACGCAATGCTTCATTCTATCCATATCAAATCTCCACCAGCAGACACAGGAACAGTTTCTTTCCAGAACCAGTTGTCCTCCTAAATTGTTCATCTGTGCTGTTTCCAAACTGGACTTTACGTAATGACAGTACATTGCATTTCACCTCCACTGTTAATATTATTTTATGAATTGTTACAAGTGTCAGCTCTAATTCTTGCACTTGTCACTCGTCATATATTTCATGAATACAGCACAGTCCATTTATTTACTTATCATAATGGTCAGTAAATAGATCGTTTTCTAATTGTATTCTTTTTTGTCTATTTTTTTAATTTGTGAAAGAAACTCCAAGACACTTTGTATTCTTGCTTACTTGTGATTCTCTGATTCTCTGAAGTCTGCATGAGTTGCAGCAAGTCAAGTAAAAGGCAACCGAGCAGACTTATCCACTGCAAAATCCCAAACGTTCAAGGGTGGGAAAGGTCAGCGTCTGGGAATCATCTCATTGTGTGTGCCTGCGCTGAATGTACATGCAAAATTAATTCAGTTAAAGTAAAGGAATAGAACAGCTCAATTAGTTGCTGTTCCAGCATGAGCGATGACAGATGAGGAACTGTAGAGGTCGCTGACTCACTTAAAGGGATAGTTCACCCAAAAATGAAAATCCACTCACTATCTACTAACCACAATGCCGATGGAGGGTTGGGTGAAGTGTTTGAGTCCACAAAACACTTTTGGACTTTCACGGGTAAACAGCGTTGCAGCCAATCCAATACAATTGAATCAAATGGCAACTGATTCTTCAAATGTAAAGAAACTACAGAAAAAAACACGACATGCTTCCATTCTGCTCCGGTGGTCTCATCCAAGTGTCCGTAAACCCCCGACATTCAAATTCGACTCAAAACGGCATCATTTGCACCATTCTTTGGGCCTAGCTGTGCTCTGATATCCTCCTAGCCCGGAGCCGTGTTCACATCCGTGCACACGCACTACACAACCTCTCATTATCTTTGTATGGAGAAGAATATGGGCGCAGCCCCTGGTTTTACACAGTACAGTTCAGTCCACATTGTTCATCCCACAAGGTCTGGAGTTAACACAGCTTTGTTTTCAGTCATGTTCTGGTTGCGAGCTTCTGACAGTTTGTGAAATAATTTCTTGTCTTTTGTCTTGGTGGTGGCCTCTGCAATGCTTCATAAAATGACAATTTTTGAGGTTTGCACAGTGTGGATGGAGGAGAAATCTCCCTCCAGAATTTCTGACTTGATTATTTTCTCTCTCTTCTCTCTGATCATCAAAGATTTACGAGTACAATTGTTGTGTACTATTTCCAGTGGAGGATTAGTATAGGAAACCTAGGAAGACATTTCACCAGTGGTGGAACCTTTTGAAATCCCAGGTGTCTATATATGTTACATCACTCTAACATTAACACAACCTCCTCCTCCGTCGCCATGTTTGTTGTCAGAAACTCTTGATGCCGCCCTCCCCTTGAGAGGATGTATTGTTCAGCAACCACGCTCACATAAAAGACAGATGGAAGTATGTGGGCAGTGACGGTTACATCATTTGAAATGGACGTATAGAACGTAAAGGCAGAATAAATGAGCTTTACGGGGAATAGAAAAGACCTCGACGGTGAGATTTGTAAATCTCACATTTAATGATGAAGGAACCTTTTATCCAGTGTTGTTTCCCACGGTTGAGCTCTGTGGCACAGATACATCACACTGTTTATTTGTTGTTTTTGTTGTTTTCTTGACATCGGTTGATGAAAAGGAAAATACAAATATACCAGCTTGTCCGTTAACTTTAAAAATAGTGCTGCACGTGTTGTGGTGTTTCATTCTGGAGTCACAATAAGCTGCCTCCACAACAGTGTCCCCATGTGACTTAAAGTGAGGCCAAGCTTTAAGGACAAAAAAAACTCTTTAAAGAGTGTATAACTGAACTACATCCATCTGTGCTGTTGGGCTTCTCTGTGCTGCCTCCATTTGTATCCCACTCAGCCGACTAAAAACCCTAATCACTGCTGTCTCTGCTGCCCACTTACTGATATCTCATTACTCCTTATTTTTATGTTCTTGCCTCTGTTGCCGTGGCTCTGTCATGTTTGCCGTCACGTACGGTATGAGACAAATGGTTGTGTCTTGTTTACTGTGGTTTTGTCCTATTTGGTTTTTGTATCCTTTTTGCCTTTTCTCCACAGACGTACTGTATATTGGTTTATTTTTGATTCACTGTCTTTCTGTGCAAATTGTGTTTTGACAGTTTGGCCGTGAAACGTGCCCTACCTAAACGAAACAGCCCTCGCCGTCACTTTCTTCTTACCCGGGGGCACTTAGAGCCCACTTACAGCACATTTACTGTAATTTAACTGTAGCTAAAAGACATGATTGCAACCATTATTATGATGATTTCTCTATAGCTCAAAGGCTATGCACAAGAGGCACAACAACCGCAGCCGCATGTCAGAGTGAAATAGTAGACAGTCTGGTTTATTATCCTTTTCAGCGGTCTCATAAAGCATCATGAAATGAGCGCAATGTTTGAAATACTGCCTGTGTGCTTCTGACACAATTTATGTGAACACTGTGTTCCTCCGCCGGTAACTGCGCCGTGACACAGGCTGACACGAATGAAACGAGTATCGAGCCACAGGCCTGAGATTTGCTAAACCCCATGGTTGTGATCTATACAAACAGCTGTAGTGTTTACACATCACATTACATCGTTTCCTTCTTTTTAAAAATCCGTGATATTCCCTTTGGAGACATTTGAGCTAATTGGAATAATGAGACATTTTCGCCCTCTGAATGTTGCTTTAAAAGTGGATCCAAACACGAATCAATGGCACCATGGGCAAGAAATGCACAGCTTCCGTGTCCCCCACTGTCTGCATCAATAAAAACAGAGGGAAGGCAAAGAAAAGGGAAGAAGAAACGAAAGGAGGGCGTTCCACTCCACATACAGCAGCTGCAAGAGAGTTGCCAGGGTTCATTTTTCTGCTCAACAGTAAAGGAAACGAATCCTGTCTCATGTCCAGCTGTGTGTGTTTACTTTGACTGGAGTCAATGGTAATCAGAAGCATTAACAAACAACAAGAACACCTCCTTATAGTCCCAGAAGAGGTTTGTTATATTACTCAGTAGACCGTGACCAGGTCAGTTATGATTAATCACAAAAACAGCAATCTCATTGATTCTGCTGATTGTGTTTGACAGGAAGTGTGATTGCAGTAAATTACCAGGCAAAGATTATTAAATAAAGTAATAGTCATATATGTCTGTAGCTATGTTAGCTACTAATGTGACATATGTGTGTCATTAACAATGCATATCATCTGGATAAGATGATTGAACTGTGTATACTTTGGTAGGATGATGAGGGGACACAAACATGACTGATGCTGAAACACCCATCCATCCATTAATTCTGTTTCCCAGGCTTGGATCACAGAAGTAGCCGGCCAAGTCGGGTATCCCAGACGGGTAGCCTATCTTTCCAGCTCTTCCTAGCTAACTTAAAGTCCTTTACTGGAGAGAGCCATCCACTGACAACCATGGCCTCGGACTTGGAGGTACTGACTCTCATCCTGACTCTCTTCACACTCAGCTGGAAAACCGCCCCCCAAGGGGCACTGGAGGTCACACACGGCCTGATGAAGCCAACAGATCCACGTCATCTGCAAATGTACAATAGTAAATCCTTGAAAGCATTCTCAATTATTTTTAATTGCAATAATTTGTCATAAAGTGGTAATGAGGTCATGCAGCCTCTGAAAATGTTTTCCCTCACATTGTAGCTGATGTTGATTTGTTGGATTAGATTTTCTGTCAATTTTATCTTTCCAGATGACAAATCTTAAAATGTCTCTGTCTACAGGGCCTGGTTATAATGCTGGTGCATGAGCTACGGCATCCCTTTCAAACTAATGATGTGCTGGGGTCCATATAAAGTGTGAATATCCTCAGACTTCTAAAACCCTTAAATACCCTGAGGTAATACAGATGACTTGTCCTCAGTGTCCTCGTGACTCACTCCTGAATATTTAGAACTAATCATATCTGACACAGCTGCTTCCAGCCTGGGCTTCTGAAGATAGGGCAGCAGCATTGAATTAGTGGAATCAATAAATATTTCTGCAAAATGTGTGCGACATTTAGGTAATTTCAACTTTATTTGATGGTATATTTTGGTTAAACTGGTGTCAGCTGGTAGTGATGAGCGGTAGCTACAGAATGATTTGTTTCAGGTTAGGATATAGCGTCACATTATCACACCAAGACAGACATTACAACAAAACGACACATTACATTAAAAGTGTAAGACCTGTGTTTGAAATCTGACCAAAATAAAACTACAGAAGCAGCAGAAGCATTTGTCATAAAAAGCACTCAAAATTCAAAGGTACTCATTACTTATTATAGAAAGGTCCCTTGTCAATATATTATGTTATATTATGGTCAGTGTTTAAATTGTCTATTAATAAACCACTTCTCTAGTCTTGATGACCACTCAAAGTGCTTTACAGTACAATGTTTCCATCCACCCATTCCCACACACAGTAAGTCATATACAGTGCATCTATGTGCAGCGGTTTCTGTAACATTTTCTTTTTTTCGGGGGTGTAGTCTGTTTTAAATGTGGTTTCACAATGCAACTGTTGGGCCTCGGTGGAGGGGCGCACTCTACTGAGTGACCTTCTAGTATTATATTATACTGTTGGGGATTTAAGTCTACAACAGTACGAGTTTCACAATCACATTTTATGCAGTATGCAAAATGATCTTTCTTTAGATTTTTACTTTGAAAATATTTCAAATAAAAACACACGCGAGCACAAGTGTACTTTAACCGGAAATAAAAAAAGGAGTAGAAGGAGTTTTAACCCCCTTTTTTTATATTTCATCAAAACATTTTCTTGAAATGTTGCAATATTCCAGCTTTCATCATAAACAGCTCAATCACAATCAGATCACAGATTACATCTTTAGTGTTTTAGCTTATATTTCATTACTGTATTATATGAAGTGCAGAATCTGACAGGTATATATGAGTAAATGCACTTGTCCACCACATGATGTAAACACTGATGACCGGTCTGCTCTTGATTTGAACCAGGTCCTCTGAGGAGCCCTACTTGACTAACCACCAGTTAGTCCCTGATTCGATCTTTATTCAGTCTCTGCTCCGGTGCTGTGCTCCTCCCTGTGAGCTGCTCTAACGAAGCAAGTGAGCCCCCTCTGATTCCTGAAGGTCAAACTGGATGAAAGCAGCAGCAGCAGCAGCAGCTCAGGCTCTGAACACAAGGATCTCCGCGCACGGTGGAAACAACCGCGCACGACAACTTGGTCTAATTTCCACAGCACTGACACACAATGTAAAGAGCCAGACTGGCCGCGCCGCTGCTGATAGGCTACTTTGTTGCCGTGAACGCTAAACACCTCTAAGCGCACACTAATCCTCGGTGGGTCCTTAATCTCCTGCGGACAACACGGCACACACCGGGGGACCGTGCCAAAGTGGCTCTTTATGCGCAATCATCGCTTCTGTCGTGTGTCTCTTTGCGTAAAGGCGCCATAGTTGTGGCTGACCTGCATGATTCTGCCCCCCACCACCACCACCACCTCCTCCCCTGCTGCCTCTCCTCCTCCGTGATAACACACTTCACAGACTTTGTGTGTCCGCCGCTCCATTGCGGTTTGCGCAGAGACTTCGCGCCCCGCGTCTCCACCTGCTCGATCCTGGACACACAAACAACTCCTGAATTGTTGAGAAGAAAATAAACTTTGGATGTACTATTTTATTTTTCCCTTTTTCTTACTTTCGTGTGCGGAGGCGAAGAGGCGGAGGAAACACAATTTGACGGGACATATTGTGTTTTCACTGACAAGTGCTGCTGCGCCGCGGGGAGAGCTCTGTAAAGCGCCTGTGCCATGTAGCAACACTCTGCGAGTGAGAATCCGCCTGGAAATATAGGCTATACCCACACAGCACTGAGCTGTAGTTATTTTTACTTGAAGGGGAAGCTGCAGATTTGCTGTGAAGCCTCGTCGTCGCAGTGAAAAAAAAGCGCAGGAGAGAAAAAATAATACAACAAATTGTCGAGGAGCAGGAGAAGCGCGGGAGAAGAGGCGATATATGCGGCAGCTGCTTCTGCACTTGGTCTCCTGGATTTAGTGGATGAATTGGAAGGGAGCGGCTGTCGCCTTGAACCGGGGATTCACAGTATACTGTACAGAGCCCGCGGTGCTGCACAATGGATACTGGTCCGTCTCTGAAGGTAAGGAATAGGCTGAAGTGTGCGATATGTGCAAGAGCTGTGACTGCCGTGCACTCCGCACAGAGGAGAGGCGCAGTTATTAGTTTATTCGTCTGTATGTGCGGTGCTTCTTCGGGTTGGCCGTCCGTTTGGTTTGCTGCAAGATTCTAACGCACCGGTTTGGATGTAAATGTCTAAATGTTGTTTCTCAGGTTTCACAAGCTGTGGATTTGAACAAGCTACAATGGGAGGCAGTGTGTCGATGGGCTGAAGGGGTGGCTCGCACTCCCGCACAATTACGGGTCTATCCACAGAAAGTAACCTGGGTAGTGCACCTTGGCATTTCTGTGGTTTTTACGCATCTCTGTGTTGTTTCAGTCGTCGCATATGTGGGAAAGGAAATGTTGCTGGTGCTGTGCGCGAAACCAAGAAAGCTGAAAGGTTGGATAGTTGTGCCAGACGCATGCTAATCCAGAGCGTGCATAAGGATTGCGCGTGTTGTGGGTCTGCCCGACGCGTGTGTTGTCTAATGTGTGTGTGTGTGTGTGTGTGTGTGTGAGTAAAATAGAGATACAGAAGGATGGAAGGGAGGATGAGCCCCGTCTTTCCAAAAATGTTCCCCTGTGATTACAGAGGGCTGAGACGTTTATTGAACTCGCCTTAAGTTGCACGGGTGGACTGCTGCGTGCGTGCGTGTGTGCGCGCGCGTATGTGCGTGAGAGAGGGGATTATATCAGATGTCCCCTCTGCTGATTATTTAATTAAACTCCCTGTCCCTCCATGCCCTGAGAAAATATAGGTTTGCGCGCCTCTGTGTGTGTGTGTGCGTGCGTGCACGGGTGCGCGCGTGTCTGGTTAAGGAATCGATGTCCGCCATGAGGCACCGCGGGCAGCAGTGTAACGCCACCACCCACTGGAATCACCTCCCTCTTGTGGATTACAAGTGGTAGCATGACACTGGCAGGAAGGCGCTAAGAAACCCGAGTCCGCAGGTAGGAAGCGGTGCTGGGTCAGCGAGGACACTTCAGCACCACGGACAGCGCAGGGGAATCAAACCGCAGCAGGACGGAACAGTCCCACTCCCACCGTGGGGGCTTTGATCGACATTTGCATTGCTGTTATTCTCCTAAAAAATCCCTATGTCTTCGGAGGATGTAGTGCCGCACAACCCTGCAGTTTACCAAAGAGATTCAACACTGTTTTTTATTCAGAAAGGCCAAATGACTCACTGACAACTGCTCTCTACTGAATGTTAACTGCCACCGCCACCTTCATTTATCTCAGTCAACCTCACTGTCCAACAGCAGGTATTTTCTATTGATTTACTGTATAGTCCAAAAACACAAATCACGTGGGGTTTTAACAAGGGACGACATCCTCTGCCCTTAACCCCACACATGAGTGAGGAAAAACAAAACAAATAATACTTTTATCAGGGTATATATGAGAAGGCATATTTTATATCCAAGGAATCTTTCTAAATTATATCGTACAAACATTTCTTTAAATCTGTCTTAAAGCATTTATCATTTCTTTATGATTCGAATGACACTCTTACCTCCATCAAGTCCCCTAATGAAACCACATTTAAATTCACTAGATCAAGATTTGAACATGGATCTCGGCCAAATTGCACACACTAATATATCAGTAAATCAGTCCCTTCAACCTGCTTGATTCACCAAGATCCATAAAATATTCTCAGAGAAAACAATGAGAATGTTGAAAAACACCCTGTCTCACAATGTTAATATAGTCAACAACAATTTCAGGATCTGCTCCCTGATCTGGATCAGCACAAAATGTCCATGGGTTCTCTCTTGGCCCATGGTTGATCCACCTACAGTGTGTTAGTGGTGATCTATTCAGTTGTGTGTTAGCTTGCTTACACACAATCAAACAAACCCAACAAAGAAACAGACAGGAGTAAAAAACACAACCATCTTGGTGGGGATGATAAAAATCCATCAAATGACAATGAAAACATTGGGACGGTGTCAAAGGGCTCACTCCTAGTGATTATGTGACAATGAATCATCACCTCTCTACAGAGGGTTTCAGCTGTAAAAACTTGACTGCCTGCTCAGCACCAAACACCACAGAGACACAGTGAAAGGCCACTTGGTGAACACACGTGGAGCGGAGCAGCTACAGATCCAGACATTTACCTCATCAGCAGGTTGAGACCAAAAATGGAGCTAAAACAGAGAAGGTATTGGACTCTTTACATGTTTTCGAGGTTTGTAGTGCTGTCACATGCTGGTGGCCCAAAACTCTGATATTGCAGCTTCAATTTAAAGGCCCTGAAACCTTTCCTTTCAAACTTAATGATTTTAAGAATTAATGACTGGGGGCATCCAGTGGCCAAACGGCAGATACCATGTAATTGCAACATTAATGGTTTGATTTGATAATGGTTTCTCTCTACTCTTGTTTCCTCTCTCCTTAGGCTGTTATCAATAAAATAAAGTAAAAATAATAGCAATGTAGAAAATGAATATATTAAATATTTCTTAATATTAAAGTAAAATGAATGCATTAAGAGTTGAACAGTCAGCTAATCTGCTCCGTCAGTGTATGTTTGGTTAAATCAGCTTTGATTGACAGGAACCAAACAACCCACTCACCACTTGTGATCAGATTTTGATTTAAATCTTGCCAAATCGGGATTGGTGCACAGAAATATGTGACAGGAATCTCCGATGTAAATGAACCAGAACTGCTGCAGCTTGAAAGAACAGTGTGTTCATGTAGGATCACATCGATCATAGTAAAAACCTCAATCAGAAAATCAATCAAGTCCAGTTCTCTCATTGAGAGGAATGCTACTCAGCCTGTGAACACAGCGGAATAATGTTGTCTTTAGCGCTTTCCAAGTCAAAGGGGAATGATGATGTCACCACGGGGCAGAATGATGTCATCAAGGTTATGTCAGCTGCACTGATGGGGCGGGGGGGGGGGGGGGTCCAATGGGTGATGTATTGAGTTGCATTATGGGAAATGTAGGATCCTGTGCTTTTGGGGCCTGCTAACAAAGCTTAATCGTCCCTTTCAAACTAGATAATCAGGCTATTCCACCCACAGAACAACATGAGCAGGACGTGTTCGAGTCATTTTAATTCTGTTTGTGTTCAGGTCTTTAGTCTCTCATTGCCAACAGTCACAACACAACACTGTCAACAGTGCTCATCTGATATGTTGATATCATCAGCAGTGTCTGTCAGCGCGTGATGCCAGAATGACGCTGGCGGGTTAATGCCTGCGGTGGAGACGGCTCGGTGAAAATTGATGGACCTGATTTGACGGATTAGATAACCTGCAATTGAAGGCAAATGCAATTTATGGAAACAGCATATGGATGCTGAGGATGCACTCAGAAGTAGGCCAGTTTTACCTTGGGGAGAAGCTCGACTTCCCTCAGAAGGCTCCCGGAGAATGTTAGAAAGTCGTTGTTTTGCAAGGGAAATTATGAGAGAGAGAGGTGGGGAGAAATGGGGATGAGAGGACTCCTATTTACCGAAACCCGCTCAGACATAATAGGAAGGAGAACAGTTCTGTACCACATGCCGCACGGATGGAAGTGGAACATAATTTAGGATTCAGCCTGAAACAATATGTGGCATCTCTGCAAAACCACCTCTAAAGCCCTTTTTCCACTGGTCAAAAAACCCAGTATCACCCACTAACATCTGGCTTTTGTCTGCAATGGGAATAAACACAATTTGCATTCACTCCCAGGTCAAATAAATGCAGGAAACACAGGTTTTAATTGGCTCCGACTCAGATCGACAGCGATTGGTGAACGCCCGAATTCAGAGGGACAGTGAGATGAGAGAGTGCCTCAGTTTTTTGTAGGTTTGTGACGTGGAACAAGGAGCACTGGGGGAAAAGAACCTAACCCCTTATTTGGGGCTTTAGCCATTTTAAAAAACCTGGGTAAAATCAATAATTTAAAATAGGTGTTAGTCTGCTGTTTTAAGAAAACTGCATGTTGGTCCCTCTACTTATCCTTTATGGTTTCATTCACTTACCGTCACCAGCGGAACAAGGTGGGCGCACTAGACACATAACAGCCAAACAAATAAATCCACAACAGAAGCTGGGAGGGGCTATCATGCAGTCAGATGCATTGGATCTGTGGCATTACAGATGAACACTCCTTCGGAACAGAGCGCAGCTGCAAGAGATGTGTATGTGCTCCTTCACCTCAAGTTACCGTGGACTGGGAGATGTTTCCCCAGCGAATTGAATCAATGCTCCTGTTGTCATTGTGTTGGTCTTTGGTTTGTTTCCGTGCTCGTCGAGTATACAGCCTCTGTGGGGTGTGAAGCTGACACTTCAGGCACGTGTTTAGAGAACCGAGCTCTGGAGGAATGGACTTTGTGGTTTTGTTTAATCAACCGTAGCTTAAAGGGAAATTTCATCTTCAAATTTGTGCAAAAATACACATCGTATGCCCCCAGACCACATTCTCAACCTCTGCTGCATTTAGTAATGATGAGCAGCTCTTTCATTACAACTAAACCATGCCTTTTCTCCAAGTTGTACAGTGTATACAGAGATCAACTTGAATCTTAAACATACATCAGTTCAGATGGTATATATAGTCCATAACACAACTGGGTTTTTTCTATAGGCCATACTTTGGATATATATACTTTCTTTGGATATTAATGCGTCACTTTGGACATTTTGCAGCTTTTTTTTGTCAAAGTTGATTTATTATTGAACAGTAACACAGCTGCAAGGTGTAAAGGTATTTTTCAAAAGGTATTCCAGATGGTGCATTCATGTGCTCGTGGGAAATTAATTGATTTCTGGAAGCACTTCAAGTGCAGCAATTCCTTTTGCATGTTTTCTCTTTACTTGTGCAGTGCCAGTTCAAAATGTGCCTGTCGGTAGGCGCTGATTGCCTGGCCTGTGTTAATCCAGCTTGCAGCTTTTTTCGAGAGCATCATCCTAACTGCTTCACGCTCGACACACTCTCGTTTGTTACCGCTGGAGTCTCATTACAGTCCACGGTTCACAATGGAAGATGAAAGTGCTGGTCATAATCACGCCTCACTTTCATTCTGCGTTAGAAGTCAAAGGTTTGTCATCCTGTGTGATCTCACAGAGCAACATTCCATGATTTCAAATTCCTGTGGTGCACAAATTACACACTTGTGATATCACAGAACACTCAGTTGGATGGTTGTGTGGGGTTTATATAGATCATATATGCATTTCTGTATATGGAGCCCATAATACAGCAGCCTATCTTGTATGTGTGGTGTCCTTATCGGCCACCATACAGGAAATCCTGCGAAAGTGAACCAAATCCTCATAAAACTAGTGGTTGACCATGAACCCACATCTGGGATCGTTGCACCTTGAAATTCACCCGTTGGTTTAGGTTCAGGGTGCATCTTAAATTACATCACACTTTCTATTGTTGATTGTTTAACTCTTCTGATTGGGACGTCATTCTATTGGAAGATGACCACAATAACCAAAATACAACTTTAACTTCTGATAAATACAAAATGTTCATAATTATGTCACTTTCCATCAAGAGTACCAAAAAGTGTTTTAAAAGTGGCTATCTTTACATAGCCGACGTCAGCATTGTTAAACTCACCGTTCTACATTCTACTCACCAAGAACTGTCTCCTGCAGTGGAAAGCAACATGGAACAATGTTAACTTCTTGTTTTACTTCTATTTCTACCACAAATTGGCTTCTACTTAAAGGGACAGTTCACCCAAAAAGGAAAATTCTGATGCTGATGGAGGGGTGGGCTAAATGTTTGACTCCACAAAACACTTTAGGAGGTATGGGGGTAAACAGTGTTGCACCTAAATACAATACAATAGAAGTAAATGGTGACCAGGTCTTAAAACGTGACAAAACAGAAAAAAAACATGTAAATTTGATTCAAAACCGTAACATTTACACCATGTTTTTAGCTTAAATGTCAGGATAACAGCAGCATGGAGTCATTTTATGTTTTTTCCCCATTGTTTTTTTTTTCTGTTTGAGGAATTGGTCACAAAATATTTTGCTGGCATGGAAAACCAACATTCAGGCCCTTTAGAATATTCGTTTTTGAACTTGTTCCCATTCATAATTTCTTTCAGCTGATCAAAATAAATGTTCATGAGCTGTCGTAATTCAAAAGTAACTATCCGTAGTCCTGCAGGATTCATAAGAGTTAGCCCTCAATACTGATTGATAGACTTATTAATGAGAAAAGAAATTAAGACTGTTCACTCCTGCTAGTCCTTTCCCTTTCGGCAGTAGTCCAACATCCTACCAAGAAGCGTTTTGACTGGTGTTATAGTTCACCTGCCTCGGCTGTATCCTGGTCCAGTCGCGCTTGCCTCTTAGCCCCGGCAGGGCAGTGCTTGACTGCAGCAGTATATCAAAGTGAGCTGCAGACGCTGAAGGCGGGGCCGTGGTGGAGCCTCAGAGAGAGCCATGGCTAGTTTACATAGGCTCCCTTCCTTTGTGAAACACTAGTCGGAACATTAAGATGTCAATGCTGACTGACCAATATGAACGTGGCGACACAGACAGGAGCGGCTACGGATGTGAAACTTGAGAACAGCTGGAGTCGTTTGGAGGACGTTTTCTGGGACAATAATTATGGAACCAGTTTGGCCGACGATGTGTCTGAGGCATGACTCAAGCTCTTGTTCCTATCACAAAAAGGCCCTTTAAATACATTGGGAAAAACTATACTGTGAGTCAGATTACAAAAGGCTAAATTCTTCTTATTTCTCCCTTTATGTTTCCCGTCGCTGCCTTTGTTTGATCTCTAAATTCAATAGGCTTGTGAGCACTGGGAGCCAGCATTCAATTTTGCTGTGACCCTGTTCCTGTCTCCCGCAAGAATTCTCTGTTGTTGTTGTTGTTGTTGCTGCACTTTTGAATACAATGGCTGCCGTCATTTAACGGTGAGTTCATTCATCATAGTCAGCAGCTCCAGCCCACTCAGCCATACTGTATTTCAACAAACAACAAACATTTTTAAAAGCCTCAGAGTCCAGGCTTTTGCTGCAAACAGAACATTGAGTACATACCAGACAGAGTAAAGGGCAGCCGTTTCAGTTTTAAGTGTCAGGACAGGACAAAAATATACTAATGGGTATATGTGGCAAAAACAACAACTCAAAGGAATCACTGAACTTTTCTATTTACAGAACGCATACAATTTGTCTCATTGTTCTATCATTTTCATGGAATTGATAAAGAAGTGTTGTTTTTCTGGAATGTGAAATACATGAAGACATTGACTGTATTGTTATGCTGTGAGTCTTGGCCTTTCCCATAATCCACTGCTCACCCAGATCACACGTTCTCTGTCGACAAACTGGAAGTGTTATTTCCCCTCGACTGTTGCAGCCCACGAGAGAACATGAGCTGGATTCATGTCAGCGTTTGCCAACATTCTAATCAGCAGTGATCTTATACAGTCGTCAGTATTGAGGGCAGATAATGACTGAAATCACTTCTGGAGATTGGACCGGCGTCACCGATCCTGGTGCCAATCCAGATTCCATAGTGTGACTTTATGACTTATTCATATACAATAATGGGATTTAAGCCCATAGCTAAAATGCTGTAGTATGAATGCAATTATTAATTCATGAATTAATAAGTGGAACAGTTTTACAAAGATTTCCAGAAGTCCCAATTCTTTTATATATGGAAAATCTACAGTCTATCAATCCACATCTAGCAGTTGATGCTGAATTTGCACTTGATTTTTTAATGAAGTTCCCACAGCAAACCATATACAGACATTTACATTGATACCTGTATTCATTTTATAAAAAAAGTAAATAGAAATTATGGATTATACATTACAGTATAATTTTGTTTTTTAAACATATCAAGGGTGTTATTTCAACATGACACAAACATCTTTTGGCTACCTGGCAAATATGAATCTTTAAGCTCTTTTATTATATATGTTTTGCTCATGTTAAAAAAACAACATACAATACAATAGCAGCGTCCTTTAGTGACATTGTATGAATATGTAACATTACTTTCCATAGTAGTCATTCATGCCACTGACTCACACATTTGGATGCTTACACATTCGCACCTACTGCGTTTCAATGCCTTGCATTAACAAGACAACAATACAACACGGCTGGTTGCTAATAATCCTCCTCGAAACGTATACTCACACATTTTTCCCACATTACAAACCAACAGTCTCTCCTCATGGTGGTGTGAGAAAACAGCCATTGCTGAAGTTATCACTGAGCGCACGACAGCAGCTCTGTTAGGCCGGCTCCTCTTACCCACTGATGTGCAGTGGGCCCTGAGGTTAGCAACAAAAACTGTTTAGCTTCAGAGATCTAAAATGGAGAGCTCCTCATGCCGCTGTGGAGTGATAACATTCAGGCATTGCCGAGGATGTCGCCACTGTGAAGCAGCCCTAATTTAGAGAGGGGTTGGAAAAGCTTATCTCCCTAAGCCCCTGAGCAAAATAAAGAAATAGAGGAGGAAGAAAAAAAACACAAGACACAAGCAATGAGACACTGTCAATGGCAAACAGGAGTAAAACTGTCTACATGAAGCGTCTGTGGCCAAAAAGAGATCAGCTATGGGTATTACTCATGAAATGCTATTTTCCGACAGTGAGAGTCACCCACACTGGGTCCAAAAGGCCAATTGCCACTACACATAGGCAACTAAAAGATAAAAAAGTTAAACATCGACAATAGCAGAGATATGCTGCGTGTGCCACGTCAGGGTTATTCTGAAAAAGACGTGAGAATCAGACGTCAATGTGAAATTTGCTCTTGCGCAGTCAAACTAACTAAAAACAGCTATGGCGAAGCTGTTGTTTAATAGGTGCTATCCGAACTTGGTGTAGATCTGGGATTGGCCCTTTTCCTTTGGCTCGCCTCGCACCCGCCTGGTCAGTATCCCAGATGCTGGACTTATCTCGACTCTTTGCAGGCATCACTTGCAACTCCCATGGTCACATGTCGGTGTCCCACTGTCTGGGCTGGTAACGTCAGAAGATCAATTGTAAAGCGACTGTATTGATATTGTGCTTTTCCAGTTTTATTAACCACTCAAGGTGCTTTATACTACAATTTGCATTCCTCTTCGTACTGCACTTCTATTCTCAGGGACTTTTCTATCACACACTGTTCATACGTATGAATTAAAGGGACAATTTGGGGTTGAGTATCCTGCCCATTCTTATCTGAGAATGTAATTATTATTGAAGCATACTAAATATGGTCTCTTACTGCACGGGCTATGAGGACATTCCAATACTGATTTCAATTGCCATGGCAACGGTCAAAGCTTCGAAGGTTGGATCCATTAGAAGATTTAACATAATTCTCTTCATGTGAGCCTTCGACCTTTTGTTTGATTCCATCCTTTTCAAATTCACCTTACACCCACTTTGACAAATCCTGCGCCAGGTCCTTGAGAAGCATGGCATCGATTTTTGTAGTTGTTTAGGCTGAATGTCTTTAAAGATAGTGGCTCAAGATTCCACCATCAACAAGTAAAATTCACACGGGTACAACTTCAAGTGCTCATTGTAATTGCCTCACAAGATCGGAGTCTCCGAATTGTACATGCTCTGTTATAAATCGCAGTCATCAGGCGGAAAACGGCCCAATTCTCCCCGAAAGTTGAAGTTCCCTCTCTGCAGCGTCTTTGAT